>NC_138656.1:86342367-86942367 GCF_964273445.1 Streptopelia decaocto
TCCCCAGAATTTCTTTTTACTGATGACTATGCAGGCAGCCCATTGCACATTGAATTCCTTATCATCTGGCTCATATACCCAGCTGTATCAGCCTAAAGAAAAAAAGCACAATGCCCAAATGCACCAAGGCATTCAAATGTTCCTCCAGCTACGATTAATAACATTCCTTGCTCAACCGCAAAAAATTTTGCTGTGTGAGAAGCACACTTGCAGAAAAACATAATTGATGACAAAGTTAGACATGCAAAGCTATACCAGATGACAGCTTACTTGTATCCGCCCTAATATTGACATCTACCGAACACTTCATGTCGGTATAACCAAGGGACAATGTATCAGCTTTATTTAAGAGGCTTGTGTCCATTCCCTGCATTTTCAGCATATCTGCAATATTACATCACATGAAAAGAGATCCAACAGGAAAATACACAGCAGTTTCCAAAGCGAAGTACTGCAACATGTTAATGAAAATTCTTCCATAATAGGCTGGGTACACTACCTGGATGAAAAAGCAAGGAATAAGCAAAACTGTCTCACATACTCCTCAGTATCAGTGGCATAGAAATACTTTATAGTAGATTCAAAATCATGCTAGACCTACCCTAAATTATAAAGCAAATATTCTCAACATAAAAGCAAGGATTTAACGCTGCTAAAGGACAAAAGTGCTGAATGACCTGTAATCTGCAGTAACAAAAACATCTTTCGGATCTCACTTGTAACCAGGCCTGTCCCTTGATAATGCAAAGCGTGTGCATAAGAAAAATCAATAAATTGATCTATACTTGGTGTTTCCATACAAGTGTGAAAACTCCTTGTCAGGTTTTGAGGATGTAATGTTTCTACAAATTAAAAATAAAGGAGATCTTCTATAATAAATGACTGGTGGTTTATGTCAACCTGGTCACTGGAAGACTGCTTTGAATCAAGTGAAATTAAAATTAACCTGCTCCTCAAAGTGCTTCTGTTGCAAAGCTACTTAGAAAATTGACTGGACTAGAATGGTAGCCTTGACCTTTTTGACACTTACAAGCTCCTAGCAAATTACTTCCAAGAGAACTCAGAGTTTCACTCCCTATAATAAAGTCTGCAGCACCTTCTTAAACTGAAGCGGTGATAATTAGTACACTCTTATCACCAACCTCAGAGGCAGAAAAAACAGCAGACATGCTAAATTAGTCCTACTTGATGAGTACAAATGAAACAGAGGGCACACTGATCACAGGACTAACCAAGGAAATTGAGAATCACTGAATCCCATATAATAAATAGTAAAGGCATAAAGACAGACATTTAAACCAAGTTACACAAACTGTGCTTGCAGACCTGGAATTAATACAGACTGTGAATACTAATTATGCTAATCAATTTCATCTTCTGTCTTTAATACATAAAGTTTCCTCCTACTTGACACTATATTACTAGGATATTGCTTTTTAAATGTTTCACTGCAAGTATTTCCTGAAGTGGAAAATTCCATTTTTATGATGCTCAGCAGCACATACATTGCTGGACAAAAAAAAGTATCTTGAAATACCTTAATATGTTAGAAGAGCTTTCTTGAACTCTGTATTGAGTATCAAGTTCTATATTAAAAAGTAAGTTCCTTATCTTTCCCTCAAACAGGTTTACAACATACTAATATTTATTGTGTTTCTTTTTGTAAGTCTCAAACAAATAAAACTGTTTTCACACCAGGTACATTATCAGAACAATTTAAAAAATAAAAACAAAACTAAAATAAATTCTATCAGCTCTGACAGAGACTGATTTATATCAATATCCCAAAGATACAGTGTAAAAAGGCATACCACATTTCATCAAGTTCTCAACTTTTTTTCTAACTGTAAATCTTAAGAAAAGAATTGGCTATTTAAGATGAAAATGAACGAAATGTACTATTGTGTAATGAGTCTGGAACACGTTCTCCAGATGTTACTGTTCAAAGACATTTAAATAAATCAGAGTAAGATGCAGATCTTGCCAAACTGCTCCGGAAGAACCAGGCAAGCAAGCTGCAGAATTCTCTTCTTAAATCCATCCACAAAGAAACAAGGGTAACCAAACTCCAGACTACTTAGGTTTTACTCAATCTCTACAGAACAACTAGCTATTTTTAACTCTGAATAAAACGTTCTATTCTCCACTTAAGTCCAACCATGTCAAAAATTCTGAACTACTTCATTCTACCATGTGCAATAAGCTAGGAAGGACCAGCACCTACAGAAAAGAGGAAGCACACTCCTTCTCCAACAAGCTTGCAGTCTGCTTCTGAAGCATCGAGCTAACGTTTTCTATCTATCTCTTTATACAATAAACCCCTAACACTGATTTCTTATGCTACTTCAGGCAAGTTTTTCCACTCCTTATAACAGCTTATTGCTATGTTCTTAAAGCATGCAAAGGACCTCATGATTATTGATTAAAAAAAAAACCCTTAGAGAAAATCCCCAGACTGTCTCCTCACCTCTTAAAGTAATATCCAACCACTAGTAGCTTCTGGGAGGCAGAACATGCTATAATACACTGCATTACAAGCCTCAAACAGTATATCCAAATTGTGTTCTTGTACTTCTTGCCCTTGCCCTGTAATGCTTGGCACCACCAGAACACACCCAGAACCTCCACTGACAGATCTTTGCTCCCTTGCCAGTAACATGCTGTGAAGTTTCTGCAATAAAAAAAATCCTGAAATCATTAACAAAATAAAATTACAATATAAACATTTTAAAGTATTTTATGCATTTTGGAGGCAAGTTATTAGGATTAAAAAAAAAAAAAAAAAAAAACCACACACCACCATATTTACTTCTATTAGCTCAGCTTCAAGAGGTTCTCTCATTATTTCATGCTACTAAAAGCTGTCAGGACATGAAGCAATTTTTGTAAGCATATCCAACCCTTAGCCAAAATACTTCATCAAACACCCTAACAGCCTGGGGACAACCTTATCTTCTCACTCATGTTTTCCCACATAGGCATTTCACTCAAAAACAGAATTTGCCTTCAGAAGTTTTCTACAGCTCAAGCTCGTAAAATAATATTGTGTTCAAACAAACATTTCTTCAAAGAATTAATACCTTAATTTTAGACAGGCTGGTGTCCCTTCAGCATGGCTAGGTACAGCCATCTCCTGAACAAATAAACAAAGTCCTGAATTATTTTACTGAACTATAAACAAATGATTCTTTTACCAAGAATCAAGTGTTCCTTGAAAACTCACACAGGCGTTTACACCTTAGACACAAGGTCTACAGAAAAACAACCAGGGGTTACAGTGGATCAGACACCAGAAATAAACATTTATGCTGCAAGACAAGCTAGCATTATCATGAGATGTATCAATAGAAAACTGTAAACAACCAAGTTTTATTCAGTATGACCCAGAGTAGTGTATTCAGTCCACATCCCTCAGTTGCAGCAATTAGAGTCCAGAGGAAACTGAACAATAAGAAAAAGCTTCAAACCATAAGAATAATCCCGCACTGGGACCGTGTGTGTAGGGAAGCCAGAGAATCTCCATCATTGAAGGCTAACAGCAGCCTTTGCCAGCTGATCTGTCCCAAAACATACCCTGTGTCTCAAAGATCTAATTCTGTAAGACAGGCAGAAAGTAGAGGAAAACAAATATGGAAGTGATAAATAGAATCATTTTTAAAGCATCCAGCTGATTGCTAATGTGGCTAGGTCATCATGACATAAGTATGTTATTTGCTTGTTAAAACTGTGGTTTCATATGCAGCTCAGTCAGTTGCTTTTTGATGTGTTTGAAATTTTCCACAGGGGAAATCTCTGATCTAGCTCCCCCTGCCCTCATGGGATTCAATACAAGTGTTATTCCTTATCTTGATTTTCCTCTTTTTCTGTGATTTGCCTATTTGTAAGAAAATATCCTGGAACAATAGAACAGACTCTAATTACTGTTTACTGTACACTCCCTATCTTCTTCACACTTCTTTTTTTTTTAAATATGGTTTGAAAGAAAAAAAAAATCTTACAAATTTTAACTACACTTCTATCTGCATCAAAATAGTAAAGCATTGGTAGGATTATTTATAAAAAAGCCTATATGCTTGAACAGAATTGGGCAAGAAATGAATTAAATTTCAAGTTACATGTGCATATTTATTGCACCCTTACAACTACATATGAGAATATCTATTTTAGCTATGAAAAACAAGGAAGGAGGAAAAAACCTGAAACAAAATGATCCAAGATTGAATTTTTTGTTTTATCCCCACATATAGGAGTGACACACAGTTGTTCTTACTGAGTTTCACTTTACAAAGTGTCCACCCAGAAAAGAAGCAATTACTGGCTGCACAGCAGTACAACAGAAAGGACACAGGGACTAAAACATGCACAAATGGGCAGTCAGCACCACACTGCTAATAAAGGCAGCAAACATCACTCTAGAGCACGTTACCACTGTAACATGGAAACCTTACAAAAAGCATTTTGTTCTAATTACTTGTTATGAGAGCACCATAAGCTGCTGTGGGCAATACACCTCTGTAAGCACTGACAAACAAAAAGAGGAGGACGACAATAACAGAGCCCAAACAGTAGAGCTAAAAGACACCAGAACAGACAAAAATAAAAGGCATGAATGAAAGACTCTCCAACTGGTGATGCAATACTACTCCAGAGGGAGGAAACCTATACTCCTCCTGTGATTCCTTGAACTTTTAAAATCCTCCAGCAACCTTTGCCTCATGCAACTTCTGGAGCTGTAAAACTTGTAGCAACAGGGCCTATCAATTCTATAATTCACCATTAACTTGAGTAACACTGGATTTATTTATATGTGAAGGTGTTTTACGTTATTTGTTTCAGAATCACACTAGCTACCTGTTTTCAGGCCACTTCATTGGAATAATTTTATTCTTTAGGGATCAGTGATCACAAATACTTGCATTTTTATTCTATCGTGTGAGAGCACTCCCTATAAGCAAGCTCTCATTCCTCTAATTAAAGAGAACCTTTATCCAGTCTAAAAACTCTTTTTCCTACTCAAATTCACCATTCACAGAAGTTCCATCTTACAGGCACTGGTCTAGTGCTACTTCCTTGCCTTACACAACTCCAGAAACGTATTTTTTCTTCCCAACACCCTTCTTTCATTTGAGAATTGATCAAATGTGATTGCACTTAACCTGGTAGCTCCTGCAGCCACTGTCACCTTCTGCAAGTTGGTAATCAGTAGAAAGAAATTTGGGGATTTTTCACATTTTCACCTGCTGACCATCTTTCTTCCAACTATCTTAATCTCTGCTAGGTAGAAAATTCAAGATAACTTTCAGAGGACTTCTGTTCTAAAGAGAAACCACCAGCTCCCTGCCTGTTCACAGGAAAGACCTGTGAAGCCAATCTTCTGTTGGATTCTCAGAGTTCTAAGCAAAGGCTTATCCTATTCCACACTCTCAGAATATTAATCTTTGAACTAGGCAGAGTGCTTCTGATCCTTACTTTTGGCAAAGGTTTTTGACATGGCTGTAAGTGCACATTAGAACCTCCCTTCAAGCACAGACCAGAATGGTATCAGAGACAAATCTCTACTGAGGCAAATGACTACACAGAACTTCTTCATAAGGAAGCCCTCAAACTGTGTTTGGAGCTGGCAGAGAGAGTATTCAAGGAAAATATTACATATAGTTCTCTTTGCCTGTTTATATAATATCTTCATTTTTGCCCACAGTAAGTGAGATGGGTCTTTTTTTGGAGTTACCTCCAGAAAACTGCTCTGGTATTCTTCCAAGTAGCCTTCCTTATCAAACACAATTTCTGCTTTTCTTGTTTCTCAGTCTTGTCTCTGTCCACTTTCTCCACTTTTACCTTATCCTCTGTTTTTTTCCTCCCATTTCTTTACTTCCTATCATCTAATCCCAACCTCATATCTCCTCTGTATTTTTGTCCTGTGGATGATAATAATCTTTACATGCTGGAACTTTATTTCACACTTCAGGCAGAGCAGAAGGACACAATTATTCACACTCCAAGATCATTGTTTCAAATCCATCTGCAGACTCAAAAGCAAATGTACATTCATTCAGATATTATTTTTGTCTTTTGAAGAAGATGCTAATGTACGTCCCCCTTTTTTTTTTAAAAAAAAAAAAAAAAAGGTGTGCACACATTACCTAGGCTACAAAAATACAGTAGGGAAGGAAGCAGGCTATCAATCGGGCAGTTTACATCTTTGCTTTAGAGATGGAAAACATTTCCAGACAGCAAAACTGTGGAACAGCAGACACTCAATACTTCAATAAGGATATTTTACAGTTTAGAGTATGCAACCTCTGGAAAATTGTGACAATCAAAAACCTGACAGGAAGGGATTGGGAAGGAGACAAGAAATAAGAATATGCCTTCCAGTGTGCAAGACCAGAGTGAGGAGACAAAGGAATAAAAGTGTACCAGACTTATTTCCCTTCCCTTATCTGAAAGGAACTATCCACATAAACTCAGGTAGTCTACTCATCGCCAGGAAGCAGTATTACATAGCAACAGATTTCTAAGCATTTATTTCATGCAAAACATACTAACACAAATAGAAGGATCATGAGCAGCAAAGTAATGACAGAAAACTGGAATCTGTCTATTTCAGATGTTGACACAAGATAAGATGTATAGGAAAAAACATACTAAGTCATAGCTATTGTAGAAAAGAAACTTCCACATACTGACTTATTTACATCTGATTCCTCAATTAAACATTTTCAAACAAAATTTCTGTAGCATGTCAAAAATTCATCCAATCAAAAATTAAGATTTCTTTACAAAGTCAAAGACCTTGACTTCTTTCACTTACTAGTACAGGTCTCTAGCTATGTTTATATTACATTACTCTATACTCAGACTTATATGGTCTTCCTGGAAAAAAAAAAAAAATTAGATTTGATGACAGATTTATTCTAAAAGCATATTTCTTCTGTCTCTCCAGAGAGACTTCAGTAATAGTCTAGACAGTAAGCAACATATGTATGGTACTACTATTGAGTATTAATATACTAAATTCTCCCTACTATAATATTAGGTGATATTCAGACCTTGACCTCTATAAAAGTGCTTAGAAAAGAAATATCGCTTTTTATCAAAATAACTACTTATAGGCATAGACTGCCACCTAGTGATTTTATCATCTACAGAAAAAAAAAAAAACAAACACCACCTTCTTTCAGGAGAGGAGAAAAATCTTTCATATTTTACGTCAACATATAGAAACATCGTACTATATCACTTGTGTCTCCTATCATTATGCTGATGGCAAATGCAGGCAGGGAACGAAGAAAGAAGAATCAGTGTTTGTAATCTTCCTTGTACAGGTAAGATCCATGAGGTTGCTTGTTCATCAATTCTTTCTGGAATTCCTCCTCATTTTACATGGACTCTAGCCTTTGCATAAAACAAGCACTGGATCCAGAACTTATTTAATCCCTAAGACTACACTGGCAGCCAGCCACACCCCTCTTGAAATTTTGGATTTCTTCAATTTTACACTTCCAGTTTTTCCTGCACCTCCACATCATTGTAACTATATTTTCAGTATATTCTCTAATTCATCTTTGCTATTCCCTCTCCAGCCACTGCCTGTTTTCTACATAAATACTAATATATCCAAAACTTCTGTTTCCAAGGATGGAAAGGAAAAGAGAAGTCCATTTACGAGACTTCTCTCACATGTATTCTCCTCTTCACCCACAAACCATACAAGGGTACAAAAGAACAGAGATACTAATATGAAAATAATGTCAGATTTAAAAGTTAACTTACCATATTTGTCTCGCAAGCCAACTGTACACCTGAAGACCCCACCAAAGGCCACATCTTCACCAAATATTACTGGAATGTAAGAACAGTAGAGGAGGCTGATGTTATCACAATGCACTTTATTTTTAATGAACATGTTTCAGAGGTTTTTATAGGAGACACTAATTAAGTATAACCTAACATTTCATTTTACTTCAATATTTATCTAGACCTAAGCATTCCTCATGCACAGCCTAACTGTAACAAATAAAGAACCAAGGTTAATGAGGAATAGTACATCAATGAAAGGATGTCTCAAAACAGAATTCATGACACTGATGCAGCTATACTTTCATCAAACCATCTGCTTTTCTGAAATTTTCTACAATATATAAATCTAAAGGAGTAAAATTAATTTCAATAAATGATTACATTCAATTACTAAAGACTCACTGAAGTCCTGTTCTGTTTCAACTGCTAACCACTTGCATTCTTCATCCACAGATTTCAGCAAATGTAGTGTTTCAAAAAACTTCAGATGGAAATTTTCTTCAAACTACCAATCCAACATGAAATTTCAAACTTTCTCCAAACATACTTGCTAGATCCTCAAAGTGTGACTTCAGGGGAACTCCTCTACAGAAAAGATGGTTATCTAATAACCAGAACAACTCTCAGCATTCAACACTACTATTTTTATAGTGTGGGTGACGTAGCAAATCAAGTTTTATCACTAAAGTAATTTCCTTTAAAATCTAGCTTCATAACAACTAGTCTGGGTTTTTTTACTTTGAATTTATGGAATGATGATGTCTAATTTTTCTTAAAACAGTTTTGTTATTTAATTCACAGAAATAAGTTTTGCCCATTTCAATTTTTTTCAGCATGTAAGAGATGTGCAGCAGTATCACCAATAGCAGCTTGTATGAATTGGGGCCAGTTCTGATAATTCCCAAATTCCTCAACACTCTCCACGTTCTAAAGGACACAAAATAATGAGTTAGTTTCCTTGCCTTTCAGATATTATTTTTATTTAAATAAAATAATGTTATGATTGGAAGTACTAAAAGGATTAACACTCTTCTAGCAAACACATTAATGACACTACTTAAAGAAAAATAACTTGTATAATGATGTAAAACCAATGCAGTCATGGAGTTTACGACTGAAGTATGTCCCCAGATCATCTCTCTAATTCATTTTTTATAGTAATTTGTTTGGGGTTTTTATGTACTTAGAATCTTTTTTAGTCCTATCTGTTACCATATAGATACTCACTACCGAGCCAACTGGCATAAAAAAAAATCCCATTTGATGCTGGTAGCAGCAAACTTGCATGGGTTTACTTGTTCTGTTCAGCCACTGAAAAGATTTTCCTGGACAGATTCTAATTCTCCTCAAGTATGAGGATTTCCACTACTTAAACAACAGTTGCTCAATTCCCATACAACTAAAAACTAAAGGACATGCTTTCTGTTGCAAGAAATACTAATTAATTCAGTAAGCAGCGTGACATTGACAACTTGCATATCCAGACCAGAGAACTCCAACAGGGTCCCGCAAAGGGCTTTGCAAAGATCCAGCCCTGCAAAACTGAGGAGCAAGACTGGAACCTTAGGGTGACTAAAAGGCTGAGGATTATATATGACTTTAGGTTCCTGCTGGACTAACATTCTACTTACATTTATATGGCTGATTCTACAGAAATGGTACTAAAAATCTCTTATTGGCACTAATTTACCCTCAGTTTTCTAAGTTTAATTTAATAAAGGTGATTACAACACAGCTGTAGAACGGGAAGGAATGCATACAGGCATAGTACTGGACAGACAACACGGAATTTGTCCTAACAGATCAGACGATTAGTCAGGCTTCAAGTTGAGCAGTGGTTCAAGCACTGCCAAAAGTTACTAACACACTAAAAAGACAAATCAAAATTACACAAGATCATACAGCTTTTGCAGCTGTGTTCGTGACATTAAACATCTCTTTCAGATATCTGGCCATCATCACGCCTTTGTTACGACAACAGAAGCAAGAGACCTCCTGTTATGTATAAGAATTAAAAGCAGAATAAATAGTTTTATGCAAAAGATTTTAGGAAAATCCTTTTAAATCAAGCTATGATGATCTAGCTGTTTCAAAGTTATAGGTTATCCAGACTGCAAAAGCCTAGAAAATCTTACCTTGATTATGCACTATGATGAACAGAAATCAGTAAAGTTGGAAAGGAAGGGAAGGAAAGAAGGGAGAATGGACAGTACAGGGAATACATAGTCTCTAAAAAAATACCATTTTTTGAGTACAGAGAGTTGAAGGAATTAAAAAGTAAGATGTATATTTTAAAAACTCCTTTACTTACTGGTGGGACTAAAGCTGCCATCAAGCACAGTTCACATCAGTAACACCAGAAGCACATTAAGCAATATATCTTTCTGTCCCAGCTTTCAGGTGAAAAACACCCAGCTAATACAGAAGCCACACTGCACCTTAGATCACATAATCCGTTAATAATCTGTTAATATAACACATTTTTAAGTCTTGTTTGAGATCGAAGTGTAGAAATAACTTATTAGAAAACTTTAAAGGCCATGAGAAATGCATTTAATATTGTACATAAATAGGCAAAACAAAATAGAATTTATAAAAAGCAAAACACACTAGTAAGCATAGCATACCTGCAGTCGGATCTTTGGCTAAAGCATTGTCCAAGGCACTTGTTATGGATTGGAAGAGATTCATCTTCTGAGTTTCCCCTGTGTGAAAGTGATAATTTAGCCACTTACATTGGTTCAAACCACATAATACATTAGAAAACACTTGTGCAAAATCTGACTGAAAACTTAGTTAACAGTCATAAACAAGATCCCTGTTATAAGTACCCAAGACTCATTTGCTGAATAAACTTAAATTATGGGATAGATGAGACTGAGCATGGTACACTTTGCAGTCCCAAGGACTATAATTCTATTACCCCACATGCAAACTTTTTTTCAAAAATTATGCTTTCAGCTACAGTAAATGCAGCCTTGCAACATTTAGTCAAACATGAGGAACAATGAATTTTTAGGAACAGTGAGTTTTTCAAAGGAAGAAACTATAGTGAAGCATTGTTGTTTTGAGGATTGGGGTCCTTTCTGCTATTTACCAGATCTCATTAAGCTTATTTCCTCATTCTTTAAGTATTTTTTTTTTAAGCTTCAGCCTTTCCTGTTTACAGACACCTGTTATTATCGGTAGTTTTCTAGATCACCAGTCTGCTCTCTGGATTGCACTTAGAAAGTGTCGGAAGCATCAAATCCACACTCCAAAGAAAGAAAACTCTATGCTGAACTTAGAATGGGTAAAGCAAATGCACCAGACTGCTGTGTTAAAATCTTCTGCAGTAAGGACTGAAAAAAAACCTTCAAAATCAACAAAGGCTACTTGAGTGCCCTCCTTCATTCCAATGCTGCAAGGAAAAACAATCAGAGCTGAAAGCAAAGATGGAAGAAAACAATAGTGTAGTCCCCACTACTGTGGCTAACTCAGATTCTCAAAGCAAATAAAATAATGCCTTATCAGAAACTGAGTGAATAAGAAATTGCCTGATATTTGGTAGCTCTTTAGCTGGTAAAACCTCTATCTAAGACACGACTAGAAGCCACAGCCCAGAAGAATACTGCCTACCAGCACACACAGCATACAGCTTGATTAAAAAAAAAAGTCAGGTGAAGATCCCAGAGAAACATGAGAACAGGTGTCAGAAATCCGAAAGAACTACCTTCTGTTTCCAGCAACTACAGTTTCTCTCAACCACCATTCAGCTTCCCTTGTTAATTAACATTAGCAATTTTTGTTAAAGACTCATGTCATGCTGCATCAAAGCTGAGTAGCTGCATTCCAATGTATTCTATGCTTGGTAGCTTCACCTGTTACACTTTACCCTTTAAGAAGAGGAAACGCAAAAAGAAATCTTATGGGAACTGTTCAAATTATACGAAAGCAACAAATAATCAACATTTACAAATTCAAGGGAAAAAAAAGCTGGGGAAACCCAGTTGTTTCTCTCTTTCCCAAGTAATCCACATTAGTATTTAGGTTATCTTTTCCACAAGACACAATCTTTCCAGTATTGGTCAGAAATAAATGCCTATTATTTAGGCAACTCTCAAACTCCTCACACTGCCTGTGCTGACCTGCTTATAATAAAGGCCTCTGCATCACCCTGGCAAGAAAGGAGAAATTTATTGTGCCATTTAAATTTGAACTGTGGAGTTGGAGAAGCATTATCTTAATAATATCAGTATCAGCAAAACCTTATTTTACTTCCATTATTTTTCACAGAATTTCTAAGTGTGCTTTAAATCAAAGGGAAGTAGTTTTCTATTAGTAAATGGCAACAAAAAACAGCCTGACCCACTGGAGCTTCCTTAGTGTGATCTCAAGCAGGGACCTGCAGCACACAGGCTTTGCTCCGTGACACCTGGGACGCCCATATCTCCCCATGACTATCAGAAATGGCCAAGACCTTTTTCAGATTTAATGACCAAGCCGGTACAGCAAAGGTATCCCGCTAAGTAACACCCTTCTAGAAGACAGTGCAGTTCACATGAGAGAAACGGCTGTTGTGCAGGTGGCAGGTTTCTTCCAGCAGAACTTGGCACTAGTCAGTTGCAGGGATGCACCTCAGAAATAAAGTCAAAACACCAACTTTCATCCTGAGCTGTTAATTTCCAACTAATCCGTGTTTACTTTCAGTCGTGGGATCGTGAGGATGAACTCAAACATTTCACTAGACAGCAGTCTTCTAATGACAGGTTTATTACCACGTTCATGACTTCAGCATGCAATAAGAAGTTAGGGACGGACCTAAGTCATTAAGTTACCGCTAGAAGCGTTACCACTGAAACCGGAGAAGGGCAGGGGAAGGGCTCGCTGGTCTGAGGAGGTGCCGGGTAGGCCGGTAGGAGCCACTGCACTGACGGCCCAAGAACAGTTCTCCAAACCGTCCCGGACGGCACCGCTGAGGCGCCGAAGCGGCCTGGGGCACCATGGCCCAGGCAGCTGGGACCTTCCCACCCACAGCGCCAGCTTTTCGCCGGAAAAACCGCAGGTGGAAGCAGCGGGCATCGGGGCCACACCGGAGGAAACGCACCCAGGCTGAAGGAGCCGCCGCCCGGGCTCTCGGCCCCAGCGCTGGGGCTGGCGGCGGCTGCCCCGCCGGGAAACGTCGCTCCGCGGTCACCGCCAGCACCGAGGCGGGGCAGAGCGGCCCGAGGTGGGGGAGGCGGGAAGCACCCACCATTTTCCCTCCCCCTCACCCCGACCGGGCGGGCGGGGGCCTCCCCGAGAAGGCGGCGGCGAGGCGGACCCGGCAGCAGAGCGAGGGTGAGGTGGACCCCGGCCCGGCCCCACTCTCACCGTACGCGCTGGGCGCCGGGTCCGGCTGGAAAGCGAAGTGCGCCGCGGAGCGGCAGGGCGCGGCCGGCAGTGGGGGCAGGCGGCTCCAGAGCCCGCCGCGGCAGCGAACCGACACCGCGGCCAGCGCGGGGGCGAGCGCCCCGCGCAGCGCCAGACCCGCCGCCGCCATCACCGCCGCTGTCAGGGCCCGCCGCGGCCGCCGGCGCGTTCCAAAGAGGCGGGGTCCTGCGCAGGCTTTCTTATTGGCCAGCAGCGGGAGGAGGACGGACCAATCAGAAGCCCTTCTGCCGTGGGTGGGAGGGTGGGAGGGGTGAGGAAGCGCTTACTGCGCGTGCGCGGGCGGCACGCGGTTGTGGCGTGGGTCTGCCGAGAGGCGGGATTACGCGCGCGGCGTGCGGGGCGTGCAGCATGCCCTGGGGGGCGGGAGCGGCCTCTGCGCGTGCGCGGTTGTGGCGGTTGTGGCAGTTGGGTCCCGCTGGGTCCCGCTGGGTCCCGCTGGTAGGCGAGTGGAAGCACCGGTTCCCTGGGGGCGGCCCGGCGGCGGCGGGCGCTGCTCCGGCGCTGTGGCTGGGCCGGGCCGGGCCGGGCGAGCGGCTGCTTTCCCTCTCTCGTTGGCGCTGCGGGTAGCGGTGTCCAAGGCATCGGGGAGCGCCGAACCCGACCTCGCCTGTCCTTCGGCTCCGTCACAGCCGTGGCTGAAACATCTTCACCTTTCTTCTTAAACTTTTTTCTTTGCTTCCACTGGGGTTTTGATATTGCTAATCTGACATTGAGGAACACTGAATAAATGTCTGAAATCCTCAAATTCTACCCCACCACGTGGCGTGGAAGAATGAGAGACCAGCAGATACGATGTGTTCCCTTTTGCTTTCACTCCATGTCAACTACACATCTGAGTCAGACTTAATTATTCTTGTTGCCCAAGGTCTTGTTTTGCAAACACCCTTGCTCATAGTTTCATTGCCTTTCTTTCAGCAATTGAAATTATGGTCTTTCATATGTACATATTTTCCTTGTCAGATTTTAAAAAACATTTTTTTCTAATGTTCTCCTTTACCAAAAGCACTGCGTTCCTTCTTCAGATGCTCCAGTCAACCAGGTGATGCTTCTCACTCTGCTGCGGCAGCTTCCTCCATATGTCTGTTGTTGCCATGTTTCGGTTGCCTCCATGTCAATCCTTTCCCTTTTACCAATGCTTCACATCTTGTCCATGCATGTGCATCTCCATCAACCCATTTCATGCAGTTTCCAACACATACAACAAGACCCTTTCAGTTGTTCTTCCTTCTTTATGTTGATATTATCTATAAGACTGACCACACAAAGTAGAATTCTTACTCTGCTCCAAGAACTCCTAACTCGAAAACCTTGCCTCGGAGAAAAAGACTGGAAACTAGAATGATGTACATATGGCATTGTCTCTTTGAAATGAGAAGACTCATGTCACTTACTCTTTAGCATGCCCTTTATCCTTAGAGGCTGCTGACAAAGCACTTGAGATCATGGGATCGAACAAGTTCTTTTAACATTACCCACTATATCCCATGTAAGCAAAATACTAATGAGTGTCTAACAGAAGTGAAAATTTTAATAAACAACAGAAAAACAATCTCTCCAATGAAAGAGTATAAATGTCAAATGCTGAGATTGCTTCCATCTCCACTGGAAGACAAAATATAAATATTTGAAAAAGTTTAGTACATAGCAAACATTATAACCATCAAATGATCTATAACCATATATCTGTATGGTAGTAGTATAAGAGATGGCAAATATCCAAGTTTATTATTCAAGTAATCATTTCTTTCAGTAAGAAATGTATTTGAGCAAGAAGAATTTAGTTATATTGCACGTCATTGTGGCCAGCTCTGCAAAATTTACAAATGGAGGACAGTTAGTATAGAAAAACACTCTCATTGTAAGTCTGTCAGTTGTTGGACCTTTGAATTGCTAAACTCAAATGATAAACTATGAGATATATTTGGTGTATATACTCTTACTATTTGTCAGGATGTATTATTTATGAAAGGTTGCAATAACCGTGATCAGATATTTCAGGAGATGCCTCAGTTTTCAACACAGGCAAATAAAAGGATGCTTCTTGTTGTCTTAGTTCCATGACTGTTGTCTCCTATATCTGGTGATAAATGGAATTTGAAAAGGAAAAGAATGGTTGTGCAGCCCAGTATCTTACAGAGGAAATTAGGCATTTATGATGGAAGAATGAAAAGAAGAAATACCTTCAGTAAGACCTGTTCACCTGCTATTCAGACCTAGGTGAAAGAGAAAAAAGTCTCTGGAGATGAGGCCTGCCACCTAAATTTTTATTGCCTTCTGAGTACAAAAAGTAGTTTGTCCACATGGCCTTGGGGATTTACACTGGTACTAAAAAAGGAAATGGGCAATCAAAGAGGTTTGTCTAAATGTACTGTGGCTGACGAATACATTAGTGGAGATGAGTCCTACCATTCATGTCTTCCCAGCTCTGATGCGGTAATAATTATATCCATGTTGTTCCTGCTGTATGTGATGATATTCCAGCAACTGCAATTATGTTTTGAAGACAGCTTTCTCATTTGGAAGTTGTTCACTCACTTAGGGCCACTTCTGGTAAGTCTATACACCAGACTTTTAAGAGCTGAAATCAGCGACATTCCCCACCTGTGTGTATTAGTCATTACATGCATCCTTAGTGTTGACAATCATTAAAAATCTGTGGCAGTAGTTACTATTATTTCTGAATAATCATGCAGAGCAACTAATGAGGATCTGATGATGACTGCAGACCCTAGTGACATTGACCAGATTATGCCCATGTTTATGCCAGCATTAATCAGATGGAAATCCTTTGAAGTCCATGTTGTTACCTCTGATTGACATGGATCGACTTGTGAGCAAATTGTGAGTAATGGACTCTTGGCATGAGCATATGGCTCCATGTCTACTGTTCTGCTCCAAAATCTCTTAAGATTTAGACATAGCTTGGATCCAAACTATAGACTGCTTCCGAGCTTGTCACATTTCCAATTAGGTGTTGCTTTATTTAAATTACATCTCAGTAGATGATGAAGCCTCCAGGTCATATCTGTTGCATTCTTTCAAGCACTGTTGTTTTCTTCTCAATTCTGTCTGTCACACTATAGTGTTGCTGTAAGTTTTCCTTGCTGCTCTCTGCTTCATTGAAGGAATTTTGTAGCCTTTTCTCCACTGCAGCAGTCAATTAGCTGATTCACCCCCTTTTATAGGAGCTGCTAGTAGGCACTCTTGTCACGCTAATACTGTCTCTTGGTACTATGGCTGTTTTCTTGCTTCCTGTGCTGTCTTCTGTCTTCCTCCTACCCTAATTATGATCTGCTTCATCCTTCTTTTTCTGTAATTTATTGGTATTTTGAGGCAGTTTTCTCTCCCTACTCCCTCACTCACATGAACAGGTCATTTTGCTGGTTAGGGACAGTCACCTCTTTCTTGTGTATGTGCAACTGAGGAAAGGAGAAGATGTAGCTTTTGGCCTGGCTGTTTTTGTTGTCAGTCCTGTACAGATTAGAAATGTGACCAGAAATGGTAGTCTTACCCCTAGGAACAAGTTAGACAAACTGAAGAGGAGAGCAGCAATGGTTTTGAGAAAAGGGACTGAGAAGTGAACAGTTTCATCTTAGGTAGCATAAATGTCAGAGACCATTTTGCAGTTTAGCAGAGAATTTTACTATTTTAGACTTTGACAAAAATCATACAAGAGACACTGCATCTGGGGCCAGCCAAGTTGCAGTCTGGCAGAGAGCAGGAAAAAAAAGAAAAGAAGCTTTAATGGAGCACTTTTGTACTCATTTGCATGTGGAGTCAGAAATCGTCCAGTTACTTCTGCCATATCACCCACCTCTGTATGAAGACAGTACTTCCCACTCAGTCTAGAATAGTAACCGTGACTTTTATCTCCAACTGCTTTCTAGATTTTTAAACACTTCACCAGAATTATCACACTTGAGTTAAAGACAGTCCTATTTCTAAATGGTATGAGTAATTCCTAACATTAAGTGAAGTGATGCTAGAAACAGTGGTGTCTATGCACAAGGACATTATTCAGCTTTTTTTTATAAGACATTTTTGTGTTTCATAATTACGGGAAGAGGATCCCACTCTCCTTTGTTTAATTCAATCAGTTGTAATTGCTTTGAAACCACAGAGCGTATTTAACTCTGTTTTCTACTGTGACTCAATCTAGAAATACCTGTACAGGGAAATTATTTCTAATTGTTGACAGCTCATAATTCTAATGCAAAAAAAAAAATCATAATGAAATCCAATTTGTATGAGGAATAAGGACCTCATTTTTATCTAGAGGATAATTAAATGTAGGAACATGCTGGATTCTCATTGCTTCCATTCTTCAAATAATAACTGGATTTCTTTGTAGAAGATGTACTATAGCTCACACAGAAGTTATGGTCTTGATACCAAAATTTTGGGGTGAGGTCATACGGAAATAATCACATTATACCTTCCGATTCTAAAACACCTGTTGTGGTTCACTAATAAGCAAGAATTGCTATTTGACTGCTCAGGGAAGTATGCCAAAAAATCTCATTTAATCTGATTCAGAAATGAGTGGGGAGATGGATTCTTCATAGAGATAGAGATAGAGATAGAGATAGAGATAGAGATACATATATACAACTGACATGATAAGCAGTGTTCAAAAAGCAAATACACGGAAGGCCTGTATTCAAAATTCTTAAGACAAAACATATCCATTGAGCAGATCGTACATCACAGTATCACAGTATCACAGTATGTTTGGGATTGGAAGGGACCTCAAAAGATCATCTAGTCCAATCCCCCTGCTGGAGCAGGAACACCTAGGTGAGGTCGCACAGGAACATGTCCAGGCGGGTACATAAAACATGCTGGAATACCTCTTTGATATTTTGACAAAATACTACAGTATCCTGGTCAGTTTTGATGCCTCCTTATAGAACAGTCATGTTCAATGGAAGTTAAAGAAGAGACAATAAGGTCTGATGGATCATCTGGTGCCAGGAACCAACTGAGCCAAAGCCTCGCTATTTCCCCATGGTTAGTCATTACCCTAGAGGACATTGCAGTTCCCATGTCTGTTTAAAAGAGCTGCCTTTATGAAGCATTTTGTTCTCTATAGATGAGTCTGAAGCATAATTCTGTGTTTCTTATGCTACTGTTTTTATCAGAAGCTGTGCTTATTTTATTCATACTGGTAACATTAGCTCTGATTTAAATAATAATAAACCGCAAACCTTATCACGTGTACAGGTAGAAGTGTGTTATGAAGGGAGATAGAAATGAAAATTCACTGTCCAATAATTATCTTTGTCAGAAGATTGGTTTTATTCAGTTTAATTTGCTTTAAGTAACAGTTGTGATCTAATGAAGTCACATTTGGATGACATGAGTTCCTTCAGGTTTCCACAGTGTTCTGCCTGCCACCAGCAGGTACTGCTCTAAAGAGAACCATAAACCAAGCAACGTGTTCCACAGGTTTAAATAAGTGTTTGAGATTCAGTTCTCTGTGCCACAGACTGACCTTGCGTTGCTGATCAGAGCGGTAGCTGTGGTCAGTTACAAAAATAGTAAATCTCACCCCATAATGTTAATAGTCATTTCTGTAAATTTAACGTACAGAATTTGTACTCTACTAGCAAGGGAACAAGTGAAAGTCATACTCCTGCCATATAATTGAAAAATTTAGACTTTTAAGTGCAGAGATATCAATTTCCATGCATCCATTGTCCATTTGTTGAACTAGTATCAATTGCCAGAGAGGCAATATTGCACAAGTGTAGTATACAGGCCCACGTTTCATTATTCTCAAACATGAGAAGATTGAAAAGAACTGTGTTCAGGGTGTGAATAATCAAAGCTACCCAAAGTAGATTGTACTCTAGGGACACCTATACTACTAATTTTATAAAAGCAAAACTCCATATTCAGCTGTCAGTTTACCTAAATTTAATCCAAATTGCTTGTTTTTTTCCTTCTTCATACCTCTCCCTTTTATTTTGACCATCTTTACAGTTTGAGGATATTCTAGTTTTGTTGTTTGGGGTTTTTGTTTGTTTGTTTTTAGGCTAATTTACAAAGGTTTCAGATATGCAATTGTATTCAGATTCTAATGTTGCAGTCAATGTGGCACTGGTGTCTACACCAATGCAGTCACCCACATGCAGCCATCTTTATTTAAGGTAGCTGGTTGGGGCATTTATTATTCTTTCTTTTTTTCCTTCACTCAATCAATTTTCTCAATACCAGCAGAAAATGTGTAGGTGCATTTTTAATTTTAACATAAAAAATTTGTATCTTTCTATATGCTCTTGTGACTAAAGATTTTTGTCACCACAAAGTACCTGCAAATTCAGTTGGTTACCACTCAAAGCAGAAATGCTTAACACTCATAGAATTCATACAACTTTGGGGAAATCTAAGCTTGATTAAAAATGTGTGTGCCTCATTCAAAAAAAACAACTAGGTTGTGGCAATGCTGTACATTGATTCTTTCAAATTTTTATATAAAGAATTGTTTCAAGTAGTTATATGACAAATGTCTGCCTAAGTTTAATTTAGGTGAACAGAGTATCTTGTAGCAGGTTTTCAGAGGCACCTACAGGCAGCACAGACATTTAATCTAGAAATGCAGCT
The DNA here is from genome assembly GCF_964273445.1 of Streptopelia decaocto. Taxonomy (NCBI): domain Eukaryota; kingdom Metazoa; phylum Chordata; class Aves; order Columbiformes; family Columbidae; genus Streptopelia; species Streptopelia decaocto. The sequence continues at coordinate 86,362,186 of NC_138656.1, forward strand.
TCACTAACACCCAGAATTTAGACTAAATTAGGCATCCTGGATCTCACTGAAAGCCAGTAACAGTAATTTCCATTTTTATCCATAACCTTGATCTTCTTTATATTCAAATAAATATATCAAAATCTATTAAAAATAGTATAATTTGAGAAATGTCTTACTGATTTGTAATTTTTCACATACACCATTAGGTGGCAGGGAGCAATAAAGATTTACTTGATGAAATGTGATACATATGTTGAAATAGAGATCTGTCATAAAGTTCTCTCCACCCTTTTTGAATCAGAATTATTTCCTACTGTGAACTGTCAAGAGCTTTGTCTAGTTAATTAGTAAATGACTTACTAACAGGGCTCACTGCTTTCATCAAGACTGTTTCAGATTTCATTTCTGTCAAACAAGAAAAAAACAAGGCATGTTCATCCTGCTGGGAGTTCTCTAAAATTAAATCTCACCACAGTTGTATTTCTGTGTCTAATCTCTACATCTGCTTCTGGTCAGGCTAAATCTGCTGCAAGTGGCCTCTAGGCCAGATTTATTAATGGGAGGCAAGAAAGTTTATTATTCTTTGGGGAGCATTGATTCTAAACTAGTTGAAAGTGCCAAGCTATTGTCTCGGTCTAGCTGTAAATAAGGACTTTTTACATAGCAGAGGTACAAGACGATTGAAGTGATGGGGTTTAGATACCTAGGCTGACAGACAGGTGGGTTCATGTGAAAACAGGAAATTTATACTGCCAGCAGCATTCGTTTCTTTAAATCTAGATGGCTGCTGGTTTTAGAATTGCAGTGGATGTCTATGGGTGAGAGAGGGTAGGTGGCAGGAATCACAGAGCAAGACTTGTGTGCTTGATAACTCGCTCGATGATTGATGTATGGGAAATTAATTCCACTAGTAGGGATTCTGTAGGAGTTAAGGATGCCTGTGCTCAGCATTTCCCAGAGATGTAGAATTAAGTCCCTGGCAGGAGTAGCCCCTAAGAGATTCATTCTTGTTCACTAAAACTCTCTTCTAGTGCTGTTAGTAGGAACTGTGCCACAGATATCATCACATGAGCTTAACTGGAAAGTCCCAGTACAGATTTTTCCATGTGTTTATGTAATAAACTCATGCCAAAGAAAGAAGTAACAATTCCAGAAAATATGATACAGCTGCAGTTTGCTGTACCCATTTGTTAAGCTAACACTTGAAAGGAGGAAAAGCATGGGAGGGACATTTGGTTGATTTATTATTGATTAGTCTGATACACAGAGAAATTCAGCTCAATGCAGTTTTAATGTGACTGAGTAAGTGAGAGTAGAGAGACTGAAACCCATTATTCACAGAAAAAAAGTGTGGTAGCAACCCACAGAACTCCTAGAGTGTGTCTCTTTTGTCCCAGGCAATTGTGTCTGGAAACAGGGAGGTCCTTTGTTCCGCCAGTTCAGCCCCGGCATTGCCTGAGAACACTGACCACAAGCACACAAGCTCACAGGCAATCCTGTGGGAAACTGTGTATCTGAACAGGAATCTTCAGTAGTTAAAAATCCCAAACCCAATAATGATGATGGTAGTACAAGATGACTTAAGTAACAGATTCTATTAACTTGGAGTGCAGAAAATCAGCTTTCTTCCAAAACAGAAATACTGCCTGTGCACATCACAGTCCCATGGCTGCCATGGTGGGTCATCTTCGGCAACTGTCTGTTTCCTTCACAAATAACTCACAGATTCAGAAAGCTGTCAAAGAGGATTTAAGCTAATTCAGTGTCCTGTCAGCCTTAGCATCTGACAGCAGTCTTGGTACTCCAAACAGGTGAGTCTTGCAGTCAGTCCGTAGATCACCCTACCCTGTTTCTACCTTGTAACTCTGTAGATTATAGATATCCCTGGAAAGGTGCAGCAGAGCCCTGGAGATCATGAAAGAGGAGCTGCAGTGTGTAAGGAGAGTGAGCGTGAACCCTGTGTGAAATCAAGCGGTATTTTTTTCTGGTGCATTGTGAGCTCTTCAATAGTCAAAAAATGCTGTCTTTGAAAGGCTTGATGAACAACAGGAGTCACTAAGCAAATATGTTTATCTGAGGAGACTGTGTTCAGTAGGGCTGCCTAGGCTCTTCAGAGGCTGGGCTGCTGGGAAGAGGTGGGTATCACGCAACGCAATGTGCTATGCAGGCTGTGTGCACATGAGAATTTGCCCCTGTGCAGCACAGTGACCGCTGGCTTGGATTTCACGTTAAGTGATCTCAGCTTGTAAATACTAATGATGCTGTGGTTCTCCCATGAGCATGGTGCGTAACAGTACATGGGTTAACGCTGTTGACTGAATCTAGGGCAAAGGTGATTTACTTATCTTTGTGGAAAAGGGAAGAATAGTCATAGAGATCATGCTGATGACTTATTGTGTCTTGTTTTCAAAACTACAGATAAGTAGTAAGAAAAATTTGAATCTCCAGAGAGGAAAGGTCTTTTCAGTCTGCATGACTCACGTGTGGTTTACCATATGCCTGAAGGTAGGGAAGACTGGTTATCTGTTATCAGACTGTTTTCCATATGATGTTATTCACACTTGTTTTAGAAATGTCAAGAGCTGCTTACTCAGCTGGGCCCAAATCCTGAAGTTTTCCACTTATGTTTTAGGTCCTTCCGTTGTTTTACAATCAGAAGTGAAAGTTTGCCCCAGGAGAGGATAAACTTTTTCTGAGATATTGGCATATTTGGGGAATGCAAGAACCTCAACAAGATTCAGTCTCGCTGGATCTTCCTTAGAAGTTAGAGCTGTTTGCAGAAGTGGTCACAAACACTTTTTTCGTTTCTCCTGAGCTGTGTCCAAGAGGACAAAGTTCAGCCCCTTTTGCAGGATTTTGTATCTTCCATCTACCTTTTTAGGTGGATGTTACAAAGACAAGAACATGAGGAATTATCTACTTTAGTGCAAAAAAAAAAAAAAAAAAAAAAATCCTTATTTTTTGTTGCTATTGTGCTTCATCTCCTTTTATGGAGATTATCAAACAGTTTATTTTTGTTTTTCTTGAAATGTCTAGGTAATGAACTGTGAACTTCTACTTTCTTTTAAGGAGCCCCCAGTAAATTAAAACACATTTCAGAATGCAAAGAAGGGATAATGTTTCACTGTAAGATAAGAGGAAAACCCTTGGTCTGAACTTACTCAAATTAATGAACTAAAGAGTTTCTTTTGAAAGAGGGATTTCAGGGAGGACAGTGGAAGCAGATTACCTGGAGAGGTCAAAAAAGTCAGGAGAGCAGCAGAAGAAAGTGTTTCTCCTAGGCATATAATGACTCTGTGAAGATTCATGCTCTGTACCATCTTGCTCTGTCTTCTCCACTAGGTTTCTCACGTCACACAGAAATGAGATTAGTGGAAAGACATATGCTTTCTTAGTATGCTTTTCTTAGCATGCTGAGAAAATGATAGCAAGAAGAGAGACAGAAAACAGGATTGGTTTTGTTCAGGTCTGCAAGATACAGGATGATGATTTACATTGCAGTAGATTAATGCCTAGGGTTGTTTTCCTTCAAATGTGCCAGGAGGTGGTACAAGACCTACTGGTGTTTTCATAGGTGCTGTCAAAGCTACTGCCTACAACTGCACACATTCAGCTTCTTGTGAAAGATTGTTACAGCCAAGACTAAAGGAAAAAATACTCTTGCAAGTAATGCACTACCTGTCCAAAACAAACAACAGCAAGGGTGGTTTATGTAACAATTTCTGGGAGGAAGTCTGAGCATTTTCATCCTTTCTTTAAGGCTGAGATCTAGTAAAAGAACCTGAAAAGTGAGAGGAGGAAGGATGCAGTTGCAAAACAAACAAAAAATCTAACTGATAGAGAAGAATAAGTTGAGAAATTAATTCACAGTAATGCAAAGGGATGTGAAAAAGCAAGCAGATGATGGAATGGCAAAACAGAAAATTAGTGAAGCCAGTTGCAACAGAGGAGAGGAAGATATGGTTGAGATAGCTAAAAGGTGGAGCCTATGACAGAGCAATGAGGCCATACATGAGACTATGACACAGAACAGGAAACAAAATGACCTCCAGGTGAAGAAGATAATAGATTGGAGCAAATCTGAGATTCACCTCTATATGAGAGAGATTTGTCCTCTGACTCAAGCAGATCAAGTGTTAGGCCATCAGCCAAAAACAAGAGAATGAGATATGAACTAGAACTTGAAAACTGTCAGAGTAGGGGTGACGGGAGGCCCTGACAGAGGCAGGTAGATAGGGGACACAACTGTTGTCTATAAATGTCTTGGATGAACACCTTGGCCTTGGAGTGAGAAAAGCTATTTGAATTGAATTACAAAATTGGTACAGGAAAGAATGTGCATATATTAACCGTTAATCATATAGAATTAGAAAGTTTCTAACCATCAGATCAGGAGACGTTGAGTGCCCTCCCATTAGGAATGGAACATTCAAGATTATTTTCAGGTGGAGCTTGATAAGTTTGGGGATGTAGTCAGATTCAGGAATGACATCCCTGATGAGAGAGACCAGACTGCATGTTGTAGGACCTTCCTAGTCCTTGTCCTAATCTTACTTTCCTAATAATGCTGCTGTTGACTCATATGTATTGACCAGAACAGGTGCAGACAGACATATATTTGCCTCACACGCTCTGCAAGCCAACTACATGCCACCCACCTCTGGAATTTGTGTAGCTGTGGTCCAGGGCTGTGCCCAAGTTGTTAAATCAGTGTGAATACATGACTTTCAGATCTGAACTGGCTTGCTTTTGCCTAACTTGGAGTGTGGGCGAGGGAGTCCACACCTGGCAATACATCCTCTGCAGGGCTCACATGTTGGGTGCCTTAGAGGAGTGTGAAAACTACTTAGATTAGGCGTGCAGGGACTTTACAAGCTGATGTAGCAGGGCTGAGGAGGCTCAAGATCCTGGAAGAAATGTAGTAGAAACATCTACTAAGCCAGGGTACCACAGCAGCACTCTCCAGAGCCGCATACACCATCTCTCTCCTCACTTCTGTATAACAGCATGATGTTTGGTGGCAGACTGAAAGTCTGATTCACCAGCATTGTGTATGACATGTCATCAGTAACAATGACTTACGTCTTTGATTGACTTCCCTGTTGTGCTGAGTTCTTAGACAACACTGCATAATAGAAATGATGCCGCTGTTCCTCCTAGTTAGAGCATCCCTTCTGTGTCTGTTATCATACTTCATGTCATGCTCCCAGAAGTTGCGTTGCTCCTCAAAAAATATACAGCACCCTGCTCATGCTTCAGTGACCACAGCCATTTACTGCATCAAGTTATGTTCCAGTGCACTGACTGGTATTTGCGTAGTTGGAAGCAAATATTTGTGTATTGTAGGCGTATGAGAGATTATTCTTAATTGCTGATTAAGATGCTGTTGGGGGAAAATTGCTAGATCCTTCATTGCGTGGTCATCTGCATAAACAAGACCTTTATTTTGCAAATGCCTCTCCTGCCATCCTGACTGCTGTCTCAGACACACTAAATTTCCATTTTGCCCTCCTAGCAAACATCTGTACTTATGTGAGTGTGCATGGCTTGCACTGTTTCCACTGTGACTGAAATGGAACCATTTCCACACTACCTGAAGCTTCTCATTCTTGCCTCCTGAGATTACCTGCTAGGAGACAGATGTGACCATGTCTTCCTTTGATGAAGATGTTCTTATCTTAGGTGAGATGTGGAATGCTTCATCTTGCAACATTTCTGCTACCCTCCCAGCCAGAGAGAGAGAGAGTGCAGAGGAAGATGACAAGTTGTACTTTCAAAATCACAGCCTCACCTAGGACAACAGTTGATAACAAGCCCAAGCAAAACTGAACTCCCCACTCACCCTCCCCTCTCCTGGTCCCAATGGAAAAAATTGAGGATTTCTGTACAACTAGTAACACCAGTTTCCGTGAGATTCTCTTTTTTTTGTCATTAAAAGAACTGGAGCTTCTTTAGTCTGTACCTTTATTATAGAAACTTGTCTCCATTTTTTTTTCCCCTGAGTTAGGCTGCTTGTATCAGTGGACCTGTGGTGGACATAAGGGGCATATGTTTCCTTGTGCGACTATATTAATACAAAGTACATCACCATATTTTTCACATATCTGTACCCTACGATAGTTGGCTTAGCTGCAAATAAAATTATATCTAAGACTGAGACTGTGAATTTCTAGTGCTTTCTAGCAAAAGTGAAGTTCTAGGTTTTGAATTAAATACCTTCATTTCTAAAAAAAAAAAGAGGTGATAAAGGCATTCAACAGGAAAAAGAAATATTGATACAGATAAGGATACAGATAAATGAGGGTGATGTCCTCTGTGGCTTTGAAATCTGGTATTACTTAAACAAAATAGATTAATGGAGAATAGTGTGTTTTCTTAGTCCTTTCTGGGCAGGTGAATGAAAACAATTATCTTTGTTTCCAGGCCTATATCAGATATCTGCTGTCCACTAGAGATACACATTTAGCTGGAAGCGTAAGTCTGAAACCTACTATTCAAAGAAGATCAGGACTGCAAAGCCAAGCGTGCCAACAATAGAATATATTAAAGTTAATATTGCATGTGCAGACCAGATCCAGACCACTTCTGTGTATGTTGTAGAGGTGGGATTAATCTCACATTTACCATCTGAAAAAAAACTATTCCATGCAACACTGTCAGTAGCAGCTTTATTTTGGGACACGTACCACTCGGAAGTGCCTGGAATAATGCCACTTGAGTTTATGGGGTTGCCGTATAGTCTGTAAGGTGTCATTCATCCGATTTAACTGTAAGAGCGTTGTTTCTGCCACTGCAGACCTGTTTTCATCAAAGTTCTGCAGTGTTGGTGCTACAGTGAAAGCAGCTGAGCCTTAGCAGGCAGCAGCCTCCTCCAGTTCACAGTCGTAACAAATTCCCGGAGCACAAATTCCCACATAAGGCAAGCAGTCGTGAGGGGAAACCACAGGAGTTTGTAATCAGGTCTTTTAAAAACTTGTGATAATATTCAGAATGAGGCTGGAGTAACATTTCACAAGCAAATTTAGTTTACTTTTTCATTCTTGATAATGCAAATGTAGATTTCTTCTAATAATTGAAAAATATTGTCATGCAGTATGTTGAAAAAGTCAGCAACTGGGAAAGGAGAGTTGTCTCTGAGTTCTGCCTGGGTCATCAGCAGCACCAGGTCTTTTGTTAGGCAGGTCTCCACCAGCTGAGCTCACGGTTCTAGGTGGTGGCAATACTGTCACCTCCTGGGCACTAGAGGGGGTTGGATACACATGCCTTGCTGGTGGATTTCACAGCCGGAGAAACAGTGCTCCTGCTTCTGGTTTCAATTCCAGAAGCTCAAGGAAGTAGTGACAAACCTTTCCTCATTGCTTGTGGGTTTTGTTTGTTTGTTTGGGTTTTTGTGGTGTTGGTTTATTTGTTTTGTGGGTGGAGGTGAGATTTGGGAATTTTCCCTTATCCTCCTCCTGCCTTCTGTTCATTTCTGTACCTGCATCCTCATTCCAAAGTGTTATTCCCCTTGACTTCTAAAGGCTGTCTTGTCTTGTGCCTTTCCTCTTTCCAGGGACAGCTCCTGCTTTTGCTCCTAACCTTTGCTCATAGTCCCTCACCTCTCCTATTCGTGCCTGCCTCTGGTACCTTCACAGCATCCACATTCATATGCAGCTTATTTACATTAGATACGGATTTTTACTCTGTCCTCAGCAAGACAATAGTATCTCAGCCCCTTTGAACAGGATATCAAGCAAATGATTTTTGACATTCATGATCTCTCTGTGATTGTGTCTGTGAGATGGGGAATATTTGGTTATATACTGCTTTAGCTCAAGGTTAATTAATTTTTAAATGCATACATACTAAAGAAAACGTGTTTTGTTAAAGACCTGTTGTAGGACTGAAGCACAATGAGGTGAGGTCCATGAGTATCAGATCTTGCGGGAGTTCCCTTGAAGCCTAGTGTTTGCCTTCATGGTAGAAGGTAACACAATCTTGAAAACCGGGATGTTGGCCATGATCTCCATTATGGAGCACTAGGCGTTCTTTTCAGACAGCTGTTGACATAGACACCCATCAAGCTAAATGAGTAGTCAGCAAATACAGCATTGCTTTCCAGGTGAGCCAAGTCATGGGAACGTGTTGGCATCGTGCCCTCCAATTCAAAGAGAGTTGAACTGAAGCCATTATATACCTTGAAGATAAAGTCAAAGACCTTGAAGCAGATTTTGATAAGAAGTAAAGCTGTGAGAAGAGACTGTCTGATGTGCTCTCAGTGCCTGAAATTCAGGCTACTGAATTGTGAACCCTGTCCTGGGTTTTCAGGTTGTTGGTGAGTTACTGAGCAGGCCTTTGGCTTATGAAGGTGAGCTAGGCACTACACAGGAAGTAGCTCTATTAATAAGTTGCTTTCTGTCCCCCTCTCCTGCTTTTTTTATTTCCCTTTTTGCTCCTCTCTCTAACTATTAAAAGTATGACTATTTATCATTTTACATGTGTTCTTTACTTTTTACCTCTGTCCCAAATTCCTCACTTTTCCAACTAAGCTGAGGGTGTTTCTTCCCCTCTGCTCTCTTCACACCAGCAGTGGGAGCAGAACAGGGATCTTCTTCCCATTCTCATTGCAGAAGCTGCTGCATGAGCAAGGCCACCCAGGTCCTGCTCCCACAGCCCTGGCTGTGCTGCACTGTCGCCTCTGCAAGTGGAGCATTTTCAGTAGCCAGTAGCTCTCTGGACTTGGGATGTGTTTGAGAGAAACTCCTATGTCTACTACCATATGATACTGTCAATACCAAATGTGCAGATACAGTTTTCATATGTATACTGCTTGGGTGAATCTTAAAAAGAACAGACAAAAAGCAAACCTCTGGAACTAATGTTTCCATTCACTAATGAAATGGATGGAATGTCTTGTTACCATGCACCACCATCTGTGGCAGTACTGTTGAACCATTTAAAAAAACTATTAAAACCTGCTAGCCTGAAGGCTTTCCATGGAAAACATCAGTCCAAAGAGCTTAATTTCTGAAAGGTTTGGTGAACTTCTAACATAGGAACGTCAATTGTGTTTACTGTAGAGGCTGTTACTTCCATGACCACTAGTACCCTGGCCCTTAGTTGATTTATCTTGTTTGGGGTTTGCTTTTTTTTCCCCTTATTTTTACAATTTGTTCCTCACTTAAAGTGGGGGAAAAATGTGTGGTATATAGGGAACACTGGTAGGTAGTAAACTCTTCTTCTTGTTTAAACTTCTTTTTTCCTTGACTGGTTTTCTTTCAAAGTCTTTTGAACATCCATCTCTGTATTTGAATGTGTTGATGCATATGTGTGTATATATATGAGGTTTTTTTCTTACAATTTTAGCTTGACTTTCTAAGGAAGCATGGATTAAGCTATCATACTCTTTGTCCTCCTGTCTGTCTACCTGCCTGCCAGTCCCATTTGGTGAATTTGAGCCCCCTTGCCAAACAAAACTAGATTGGACCCTCTACTGAAAAAAATGATGAAATTAATTCCTCTGAGTTTCAAGGAAACCATTGGGAGAGGAATGGGACAGGAAAGAGACACCAACAGCTTCCCTTACTGCAGCTGAAGTATAAACTCAATGTATTTTTTTATCCTGATGGATGACCAGTCAGCACACACATAGTTTGGTGCCAATAACAACACATGCTGCCTCTTCTCCAGCCAGATAGACAGGAGACAGTGAGATGTTGTGGGACATGCCGTAGCACACTTGGAGATAGAGACGTGGAACTTTTGCAGTGGGAGACAGAGGAACAGATTGTATACATCTGTAGGAAAACATATTTCAGCATTTCTGCTGTCCAAGGAACATCTGTCATCTGTTTGGAGGGAAGTGAGGGTAATTATAAAAGGGTGCAGGGAGGGCTAAAGGGGAAAGGTCTTAAATATGTAGGAAACTGGGATACATTGGCTCTACTGCTCATGGCATAACACAGTAGTTTTCAGCCTTTGTTATTCCCATCCTGGAAACAATCCTGAACAATGGCTTTTGTCTAGTCAACAAATGTTTAAACCATATTATTCAGGTTCTTACTCAGGGAAGGACTTTGTGAATTAGGGGAAAGGGATTTAATGCCCACAGTTTACTGCAAGACTTAGACAAAGAACCCATAAGGAAGCAGTTAGTAAAGGGGAGCTCCATCAAGCAATTACAGCCAAGGACTGGAGTTCTCAGAGGAACAGAAAAGGGTTTGGGGTCAGGGAATGACTTCCCAGGAAAAGGAAGGATTTATACTGATCTTTAGCGTTGATCAACCTTTTATATATCTATTCATCTTCAGCTGGTGATGCACTGAATAAATTTTACCACTTCCCCTTTTCCTGAAATCAAAAACATCTGGAAAGCCAAAAGCATATAGTATAGTTTTAAACAACTGTAAAAATGCTCACTAGAAAGAATACAGTTGAACCTAGCACAACTGGAAGGTGTGCTGCTGCTCCTAGACAGTCTTTGAATACATTAAACTAAAGGCTTTTGAAAGCACAGAGAATCATTAAATGCTTAGATTTCTATGCTTTTAATTCTAAAATGATACAAAGCTACTTCATCATACAATAAATATATATGGCTTACAAAGATGTATCAATGATTTGTTTGAAATTTCATCTCTTCAAAAGCAGGTATTTGAGAGCACAGATGTCATCTGTTTTCAAAGGCAGTCTGACTTGATAGACAGGGTTTCTAGAAGTAATGCATTCAGGGTGGCCTTTCCTAGGATGGGCCTGAAGAAGAGCTCTTCAACAGCATCTGCACTGATGTCTTGAAGAGAGGCGATTAGCTGGATAATCCAAGTAAATCTGCCTAGGTTTCTATGGAACACTCTTGAGATAAACTCCATCAAGGCTTGCTGAGCTTCCTGCTGCAGGATTTGTACATAGGGGAGACATTTTAGGACATGGCATCCTGTCAAAACAAAAAGTAAAATAATCTTGAGTAAACACTTTTATTCTATGCCATTCATAATGATGGGTATCTGACTTTCTAGCTTATAGTGTTATTTTCTCAAGAAAACAATAAAAACTCCCTAAACATACTTTTTGGAAAGAGAAGATTATGCATAGTTCAATCATTTGAAGTAACATTGAGCTGCAGATTGGAATCTAGGCCATTACATGAAATCCAGCTTTGAAATGGTAACAGGAGATAACTTTGACCCAATACAGATGGAGAAGCAGCTTTATAGTGTTGTCTACCCACAAAATGTTGCTGAGACTGTAGTCTGAGTAGGTGGAAACATTCCAGATCTAAACATGTAGTTAACATGAGGAAGATGGTTTGGAGCAGGGAGCAGGCTGGCAGTCTGAAGACACAGGTTTCCAGTCTACCCAGCCCCATCTCCCTCCTGTTGTTGCCTCTGCTTGCTTAGACTAAGCTAGGGCACTATGATTGACCATGCTATCCAGATTATCTTTAGTTACAGTCAAAAAGAGCACAAAGGTTCTCTGTGAGATGCATCATGATGCACAGGAGTAGGACAGATAATTGTATTTCCTGGTTTTGTACTCCCTTTCCTCAGCCATTTCTGAAGAAGGAGAGGCCTCTGCCCTATGGATTCGTGGTCTTGAGCCTCAGTCACATAGCCTCCTATAGCACATGACTTCAGACCTGCTGGCTCACTGAGGGCCTTCGTGGATGCCACGGCTCAGTTCAAAGGACACCCTGTGTTTATCCTTTGGTGGTATTGCCTTGTCACATAGCTCTCAGCAAGCTGTTGCCCCTTGTCTTACCACCTAAGGACAGCACCATCTTTTCTTTCCTAGAATTGCTGCAACCTGAACAGGAGTAGCATGAATCCCCAAGTTTTGATTTCTGTCTCTCCTGCCTCCCACATCCTATTTTAACCTATCTCCCAGAACACGCTCCAGGCCTGTTTAGCATCTTTTAGAGTGACTGACTCCATGCCTCCCTGGTATGGGATCTAAATAGCTTAGCGCAGGGAGTGTTTCACACAGGATCATTCATTCAAGTGTAGGAGGCTCTGCCTTCTTGCCTAGTGCTCCGTACTAGGGCAACACCAACCTGGTTGGGTTTCTTTCAGTCTGTGACTGGCTGCCCTTTGTCAGTCTTCAGCAGCTCTCGTCTCCCTAGACGTCACTGCCAGAGGAGAATAAGCCTCAGCAAAGCTTGCCACTAGGCTAGCCAGAAATGAAGGGTTTGGAAAAGTCATCTTCTCTCCCAGGATTACCACCAGCTGCAAGCTGTGAAGGTGGTTCCAAGTGTTAGATTTTTTCACAGAAAGGAAGTTGTCAGGATTTTGTATATTCAGGATGAAATTGCAATTGCTTCTATCCCTTCCAATTTGCTTAATTTCCCCATTTGGTCTTCTTTTATATGTAATCAAGCTTTGGTTTTAATTTACAAATAATGAGAAACTTCTTGTTCTGAGATCTGTTGTAATAATACTGAGTCAAACACGTTTGCAGCTGAACTGTAAACTTCTTAAGAGCATATTTTTTAACAGAAGTCCTGTCATAGCCTTGATGGAATTATATACATACATATATAACTCTCTCTATATATATTTGGCACTGATACAATAACAGCACTGGTTTTCACTGTTTCACTGCACAGTTCCGATTGCTTTTCAGACAAGTGTCAAAAGCAGCAAAAGCAGTTTCACCTCACTCTGTGCTGTTCATGCATGGTGGGACAGTCCTACCTGCTCCTTCCTTTGACTTACTGCTTGGTCCTAGAGAAGGCCTTGCAGCTGGACCCATCACCCATGCACACTTAGACCTCTCTGGAGCCACCTAGCCAAAGCACCTCAGCAAGGGGCAGGGTGGCAATATGTTCTGCAGAGGCTGGATTCAGCTGATGCAGGGCTGCCTATTTGCCCTCAGAGGTGGGGCACATGCTTTTGTCTTCGCAGATTCTTGCTGACCCAGATGCGGTCAGTCAGTGACCCAGCCAGAGCCTCCTGCACAGAGGTACTGCACAATTAGTGCTTTAGTGGGAGGACCTACACCCCAGCTGCATTTCTGGGCACCTCATTAAACTCCAATTCATAACCCAGCTTTGCATTGCTCCATGCCTCATCCTTCCCCTTCACCTCAGCCAGTTTTGGTGGTCCAAACAGGAATAAAAGATACAGAATAAAAGCCCACACAAGGTACTCCATGATCCAGGAAAGGGTTCAGTGTTGTTGCTGCTGGTGGCTGTCTGAAACCCTTTTACAACTGAGGGCTGTAAAATATTAGGATTTGGCCAAACATCAAGCTAAAACTAAGAGGGCAGCTGAAAATGTGCTGCATGTATGTAGGAAACATTTTCTGAGTTTGCCAGAAAGTGTTCAAAAGCTTTTAAAAATATTTGTGAAATGCCAGTTGTACAGATTTGTTTGCAGCAACACAGGTAGAGAGAGAGCAGTTTGGGCTGTGTATAATCCCTGAGAACCTGTTTCAGCCCAGAGTTAGACTGTGACTCTGTTTCATGTGGAATCAATCCAGACTTCACTGAGGTTCTCCCAGCTGCCTTCTGCAGCCCATGGAGAAAAGTGTCTCCAGAGAGAAGGGTCATCCCTCCTGAGGACCAGGGAATCTCCCTGAAGCTCTGGAGGCTGTCTGCAGGCAGCATGAAGGGCTGCTGGGCCTTTCATACAGCACTCCAGGGAAGCAGCAGGAGTTAGCACAAATAAAGTACACAACACTGCTTCTTCTGCTGCTTTCTTCTTCATTAAGGGAAAGTCACCTTTATCCACAGAGTTAATAAAAATGCCTGCTAGTTAAACTGTGTAAAGCATTGCAGATGAGGGATTTCTCCCCTTATCATCACCCTGGATATAAATGGTGGTTTCTTTTAGCCTGATTTTATTGTGAAAAATTGAAAAAATAACTTGCACTGAAACAAACTCCACTGGTTTGGTGCTGCGGCATAGACACACAAGACAATACCAAACATCTGGATGACATTACATCTCAGGAATCAAAATCTGAATCCTATTGGAAACAAATATGAAATCACTACAGCCTTTGAGCAGCCTATAAACCATTCACCACAAGAAATACCATGGAATAACTGAAGCTTTCAAGTATCCTTTGGTGCAGTCCCAAGTACAGCACACACTGCTGACAGTACAGCCAACAGCAGTGATTGCTGTGGAAGGAGTCAGGGATCTGAGCCAGAGCAGGCTGGAGTCAATAAGTCTTCAATTTTCTTTAGTGGACTTAGACTAAGCTCAGCTTTTAATGACTCATGTGCTCCATGATGCTGACCTAGGCAACCTTTCTTCCTAAAGAGGCTGAACTTGGCACAAGAAGTGAGAGGACGCAATCCCCAGCCTGAGTTTACTTTGTGACTGATGTCCCAGGCTTTGAATGTACAGATACTAAAGGATAAATATATAAAGAAAAGCTGTGTAACCTCAATGCAGTATGCCTTTGCCTCACTGATGAAAATCAGATGATGCAGATTATTTTATCTTCTCTGGTCTTTTTGCTACAGAGGAAGTCTTGTTAAAATACTTCTAATACTCAACTCATGTACCCGTGTGCTGTCTCTCCTTCACTAGACTGTGGGTGAGGCTGCTGTGTTACCTTTGAACTGGAAATCAGTTTGAAGTGACACAGCTAATTCTTTATGACTTAAAAACTGTCTAATAGAAGTTGTTTTGGCTTGCACCGGCTGACCTACTGCACACATCCAAGGAACCTAAATAAACCACTTCAGACAGAAAAATCATTAAATTGTGGAATATAGATTTTTGAGGACATTTAGCTATATTCATAGAAAAGAGTAAAACTAAACATCTATCTATAGGTAAATGAAAATGCCAAATGTCCTTCTAGGCACATAATCATCTGTGTGATTTCCAGGAGGACTTACCAGAATCAAAAAGAATAATTCCTTTAAGATAGGCATATTCTTTTGCACTTATATCCAGGTCCCAGAATTTCCACAACAAATTCTTCATCTTTTCAACTTCTGCTAAAGATGCTCCGAGTGACGAGCTGCCCAGTTCATTGCTATCTGTCAAAGACTGATTGAGAAGGATTTTTTTCAATAAACTAGGGGCTGAAATCTCTCTCAGGTCAAAATCCACACCTTGTTGTGCCATGCCCAGGACAAAAAGAGGGGCCCAGTTCTGCTGCAGGAGGACAAGCTGATCCTCCCAAGGCACATGATAAAAAGAAGGCAAGTTTCTAATAAAAGTTAAGGTCTTCAAGAGCACTTCAGAAGCTCTTCTGCACGTAGCTTCTGGAGTTTTCAGGACAACTCTTCTCCTGTCCACACAAGAGCAAACCTTCTTTCCCGTGGAGCGGTGGACACTGTGATGGTGCTGCTGCCTCTGGTGCTCACTCCCACGCTCTTTGTCAAGGATCTGGTACAGGATGCTCTTAGCATCGTGTGTCTCACATGGACATTTCCCAAATTTCTCAGCTGGCATCTTGGTAGCCATAGAGCCAAAGGTCCCCGTGGCAGCAAAATGTGCGTGTGGAGCTATACATCAACAGCAGGTGAGAGCATTTCTGCCACACAGCAAGGCATTGTGTGCTTTTTATACAAACAGACGGCTGAAAAGCAATATGACCCTGATCTGTAAAGTTACCTTGAACTTTATTTGCACCAGTCTGGTTCCAGCGAGGCGGGGCTGCCAGCTGCCACTGTGACACAGGGCTGCTGGAGCGCTGGGGAAGCATGGGCACCCCTGGCTGCCATGCCCCGGTGCCGGCGGCTGAACCCCCGCCACCGTACCGGTGCCTCTGTGCTGCTGCCACCAGCACACGGCATTTTTGCAAAGGCCAGCTATAGGACATGTACAACCTGCCCCTGAAGGGAAGCCCAGTGAAAATTATGACACCATAAGTGAAGGAGGAACAAGCTGTCTACATTTTTATTGATACAATTACCTTGCCCACTAGCTAATGCTCTGAAGTGTACAGAAATATGTTTATAGTCATGAATGGTGTGGTGACAGCAGTCCCTTGAGTAGACACTTTTATTCCTTGTTAAAAAGAGCCAACTGAAGACACTGTGGATGGCTACCATTTCTTTTCACAGAGCGCTTACCAGTGTTCATACTTTACATGACACCTATGTCAAGGAGCTCACAGGTGAAAGTCCCAGGGATCAAAATTCCCATGTATAGGAATTATTTCACATGCCAGCTATAGTTCATGACAGTGTTATCTCCTGCATTTTGCATATGGTCATTTCAAATACAGAACATGTGGACTTCTCCCAGACTTGCTGTGTAATTAAGTGTTCATCATGCAAGCTGTGGAAGTAAAACTGGTGAAAAAAGAGAGCACTGTGGCAATTTTTACTGTTGTATGTGTGAACTTCTGTAGCAGAACAAGAGCCGAATGATGGAATTGTTAGGACTCTTCAGTCGACATCAGGCAACAGTAAGTGGCAGGAATGCAAGAACTCAGCCTTAAAAAGAAGAAAGTGATACTTCAAGTTTTTGCTACTTCACACTCTCTTGCTTCCTCTTATATAGAGGAACAGGTACTAAGTTTTTTCACCAGGCATCATGTTTATGCATTTCTACCATCTGAGTTCTTAGCATGTCTTAACAAAAACTGAGCATTAAAAACAACAGCTCCAAGAGCTACCTGCTAGATCTCCAAGCTCTAGGTGTATAAAGGGCATGCCATCACATGCATAGCTGTACATTTGTCCTTTGCAACAAATTTTTGGTTTTTTCCACGCTGGGCCATTTTATAATTTCCATTTGTTTACCTCTCCATGACATTTATGTTACAAAATTTCCCCCTTTTGAGGAAATAAGTGGAGGAAGAGATGACTGCTACAAAATTGGGCAATCTAGAAGTCTAGCGCTTGCTGAGGTGCAACTACCACTAACTGCAGTGAAGGTCAAGGGGGCCCAGAGCACTGAACACCTGGTGGGATTTGCTTGTTCATTTCTCCATCCATTCAGCAGGTCTCTACAGCAGTCCATTGCTGGGGGATCAAAGAGATTTTTAGGTTAGAAGGTACAGCAACAGAGGAGTCCCCAGAAAGTCCCATTCTTCTTATTCTCACTGTAAAATTCTAGCTGGGCTGAGGTTCAGTGGAATGAACTCGAGTTGCAGAGCTAGTGCCACCTGAGGTTCTGCATGAGGTACAGATACTGGCTAATGACTGTACTAGAAAAAGAGTCTGAGCTTGCTAAAATCATTCTTACACAGAGTTTGCTTATGAAAAGAAGTTCTGTCTCCTAATTGCTGGTGAGTATGGTGTTGTTTCAATAACCTGGGTAGAAGAGTGAGCTCTGATAAACGCAACTCCTCTACACCAAGGAAAAAAATCTTTTATTTCAACTGAAATCAGCATCGTTTCACAGTTGGCCATCATTTCACCCTCATAGTTCATGACCTCATTTCACAGTTCCTATGAATTGTGCTTATTAAAGTTCTACTCCAGATCAAATCGATTCCTTTTCTACTTTTATTTTTCCTGAGATCTGCTTCAATCATATGCAGAGTCCTGATGTCAGTAACATATGGTATTGGATACCATTTCTATTTATCATACTTGATTTCTTTTGACTGTATGTAGTTCTAAGAGGCAAAAGCAAATTATATTTTTCTAACCGGAATTCCTGGTATATTGTAATAGCTTTATGACTGTTTACCAAAAATACAGAGTAAAGGTTACTGCCTCAGTACAACTGCTAAGGACACATCATAAGCTTTTTTTGAAAGAATGGTTACTTAGGATATAAGTCAATATTGAATTGAAGGTGAAACTGATTCTAGTGATCCTGATTCAAAATTGTCTGAAATGAGCTCTATGTGTGGCGTGATTTTCCCAAATGCGGAGGACCAGCAGCTAAATTAAGCTCTATGTTCATAAATTAGACAGTAATTATTTTTTCTTTCTAAATCTTACCTATAGAATGGTTGAAGCCACAAGTGCCTAGATATCAAGCATCTACAGTCTTTTTGCTACAGTAGCAATGCTTCTTACTTCTTAATGTTAAGAACGTATACTACAAAAAAATACATTTCTTATATGAGAAATCCCCATGGACTTTTATCTGTTTTAGCTGTTTCCAGTTAAATGATGGTTTGAGAACAATAAGACACAGTCATCTCAGTGTTATTCTTTCTGTTTTGCATTTATATACTTTTCAATCAACAAAGCACACACCCACAGATACTCACTGTCACCATATTCTTTCCGCAACTGTTAGAATTGCTTTTTGGGCACAAGCATCGCTCTTTGGACACCAAAAAAAGTATCCAAAGTCTACACACAAAATTACTACAGACAGCTCGCGGATAGTCACACCACTGCTGGGAATTGTCCTGCTTCAAGCAAGGCTGCCATCTCCATCTCTCCCAAGAGTAGTGTTGTTTTGCATGCCTCTATATTACTCTTACAGGTAGTAGATACTTAATATAGCTTTTTATCTTTGTTGTCTAGGTGATTCACACACAATGCAACCTTTTTCCTAAAATCCCTGGATTTCTCAGGTTTTCAAAAATTGCCTGTTAAGCATAGATGGTCCCAGGCATGTAGCATTTTTTGCTCTTAGCCCATATTGTTAATTCGCCAAACAGAATACTTAGAAGGCTGAAGAGACTTGTCAGATAATATAGCAGCTTAAGTGGCCTTACCTTGGCAGCAGCCAAACGTGAGTCCTTCAGGAAGAGTGTAAGATATATACTGCTCTTCTCATGAGTGCTTTTCTTGCCTTCAGTCATTTGCAGCTTAGGGAATTCCTGAACCAGAGTGATTTTATGCATTTAATAACTCTCAGTTAATTTCTACCCTATGATCTCATGCAGTCTGCTCTTGAAACCACGTGGATATCCACATCAGCCTATGTCAAGGAGCTCTGCGGATGCTGTACGTGAGACAAAACTTGATCAAATGTGACATTCACTGGATTGGGTGCCGCCTTGTTCTTGTACTGGGGAAAAAAAAGAGAATCAGTCAATCCCTGTTCACCCTCTCTATAGCTTGCTTTGTTTTATAAATCTCAGTAAGATTCCCACAGTCGTCTTTCGTCCAAACTAAAGAAATGTAGCTTTCAAAACTGTAGTTTCTGCAGAGTGGTGCCATACCTTTGATCGTCTTTTTACACTTCTTCGAACCCTTTTTAGCCCTGGATCTTTTTTAAGATATTCTTTAAGTGCGGAAAGTATCAGAACAGGACACAGTATCTAGGACTCTAAGAGAGCATGGATTTATACAGGGACAAAATGAAGTTCTGTTTTGTCTTTCCCAGAAGTCACTCCTGAACACTGAGCTGCTGAGAAACTGTCGCAGCCCTCAGGTTTGACTCCTAAGTGACAGTCATCAGTTCAGAGGCTCTCACCTTAGTCAGCAGTGTTTGATCTTATGTGCATCTTTTGCCATACATATATACACTGAATTTCATCTCTCATTTGGCACCTAGTTGATGATTTTCATGAAGTCCTACTGCAATTCTTCTGACAGCCCTAGTCTTCCTCTGAATAATTTTGTATAATCAGCAGCCACTCATATTCTGAAACTTTAAAGGCACTGCTCTTTGGAAGAGTTTGCTCAATGCTGTGAGTTGTTTAAAAGACTATCATAATTTAACTATGGGGCAGAAAATCTGACATTGTCTTTGCAGTAGATTGTCTGTATTACAAGTACATACATGTTGGACTATAAGTATTGGTGCACAATGTGTATAGTAATTGAGTTAATACTAAACAGTGATGGGAGCTTTCCTGCTTTCCTAAAAGATGAGACTGGAGGCAGAGGCATTTCTGGAGAAGAATCTTCCGTAATTATTTCATATGGGCTTCAAAAGGAAACACCCTCCTAGGAAGCTGCCAGCAGCCTTTTTGAGGTCATCCTGTCACACTAGTTTGATACCTGCATGTATTCCTTGATTTGGTGATCTCTTATCTCTCTGGTCTCTTGTACAAAGATTTAATTGGCCTATAAACACCTCTATGACTTCAGAACAGGATTTTCTATAGGAGTTTTATAAACTTCATTTTCTGGGAGGAGTTGGGTGAATCTTGTGTCACTGGTACTTTTGAGGACACCTGACTTCACTAACAGCCTTAATGATGACAAAATGAGCCAGTAATAAAACAAACATCTTTCTAGAAAAGTTCCACGTCCTCCTTGTCCCGTGGTGTACACCATCTTTCTTGAGGAATAAAGGTATTCATTTCTCAGCTAGAAGAACCAAGAGCTACCATTCCGACTGCCTACTTTGGCAAGGCAGATAGTGGGAATTATCATCCCCAAGTTAAAGCCTGCTCAGCTTTGAAACACGCTGATACAGTGTCATTAGCTTATTCTCCAACACAAAATGCCATGGCAAACTAGAATTTGGCCCTTATATGTGAAGCAAGGGCATGTAAATTATAAATCCAGTTAATTTTAACACATTTAGCTCATCTTGGAGATCAGTAGGTGAACTTTGCCAGTGGATAAAATCGGCATCTTTTTGATGATAGCCATTTGAATAGAAGCAGCAAATTATTTGAGAGGCAGCTGCCCCAGGAATGTCTGCAGTTAAATGTTGTCCATCACTGAAACTAGGCGTATTTAAACTTGCCTCCAGTGACCAAGTTAGGAAAAAAGGCAAATGCCTCTGAACTTCTGCTCCACATCTTGATGTGAAGTAGGAACTCTGAGAAGCCCTCTTTGTAAAAATCCAACCTGGGCATCTACATTGAACTAATGTGCTGCTGTTGTTTGTTTCCAAACACACTGGAGTAACATTTAAAGTGACTTTTTAGCAGGTGCTGGTCACTGGCTGAAGAAGTGAGAGTGTTTTGTCTTCATTTTAGATGAAGGACATTTTGTTGGAGGCTTTATGATGTATGACCATACTTCAACAAATGTGAATTCAAACACATGCCATCTTGAGCTTTAGCCAAATCTGAGACCAAAATATTAGTACAGAAGGTTAATAATCAGCTCAGTGATGCTCCTTGGTCAGAAGATGGAATGACACAGGAACCTATTTCTTAGCCCTTCAGCTTCTTATGAATCTAAAGCAGCAATAGATTTCCATGTATGCAAATGCACACCGTAGCAGACATGCTGCTACTGAGCCATTTCTCCCTTGATTAAAGGTAAGGGTTTAAGCAGTGGATGAAAAAGGGCATGAATCTGCTTTCTTCATACTAGAAAAATTGGTCAATTTTTAAAAGGGTAAATTGGCAGTTTTTTATAAGGGCACATCTTGGGGGGTGGGGTGCAGAGATTATTAAAAACAAACAAACAAACAAACAACAACAACAACAAAAACCACATAAGTGACCTCATAGCAGATTGTGCTGTTTTTCTCCGCTTCCCCCATCAAGGAGACAGTGTTTGTACAGTCACCTTTATCAGCACTGGGACAGGCACCATCTGTCATTTTAAATATAGATAGATATACCACTTATTATTGCTCAGCAAGTGGAAAGTGCTGGAAAGCAAGGTAGAAAATGGGCACAGTTTTAAAAACAAAACAAAGTTAAAAAATGCTCCTGGCTAGCAATGCCATCTCTAGAGTGGTACTGAAAAGGTGACTACTCTCTTCAGCCTTCTTCCCTGCTGAGAAGATTGGTTGAGATGTTAAACGTTTTAATGTAGTGTGGAACCTACTATCATATGAAATTTAAGTCTGTCTTATATCGTTGAAGATAAATATCTAATCTAGTGATTAGCATCCTATAAATACCATAGATTAGCAAGTGAAGGTTAGATGGCAGATTAGATATGTGGTGTATCTCCTAGATTTGTCTTTACATATTTTATTTATGATAAAATGAGCAAGGTCTTAACAAGTAATCTGTGGCCCAAAGAACTAAATTCCAATATGTTTTGAAGTGTATGAGGGATGAGTAACTTCTACCAGGGGTATAGGACTAATGCGTTGAGTTTTCCTTGTGACAAAATTAACACACTCAAACTTCCCTCACTGTTTGCTACAGGGTAACTTTTCTATCATTGATTCCTAAATTAAAGATCCATCTATTCAAATTGAGGGGGGGAAGGGAAAAAAGCGGTTCTTTCTCAAAATCTGGATTTTCTTAGAGCTCGGCTTAAAAAATGATATAAAAATCTACATAATTGGGGTTTGATTCTTCATAATCAGTTACTGATTACAACTTATGGAGCCTGTAGGTACAAATCCTCAAGTGTTCACCCAAGCCCAGAGAGATTCTTCTTCAGATATTTCCTCACCACAGTTTACCCAGAAAAGTCCTATTTCTTCTTTCTTCTGCTGCTGTTCTCCCCACCTTGACTTTCTCCTACCACACCCCTGCCAAGGAGATACCTGCTCCTTTCTCTCGCAGCTGGTTTCCCTCCTGATTTGAAGTAAGGCTGGGAAGGGTTCAGACACAGCTGTGGTAGGAACTTACTGCAGTCCTGTTTCCTTACTATTTTCCTACTGTTTCCCAAAGGGGCAAGGACAGAGCAGTTCACAGAGCCACCACATCTGAGGACTGGGACATCAGAGGTTCCCTGGAACTGAGAGGAGTAACAAAACCCTTTCCACCTTTGGAGCTTAAACATCTTCACAGAAAATGTATGTCCAAGTCTAAGCACATCTTCGGTTGCATGATGTTGAATTACTTCAGGTTTTAAGGATTCTCTGGTATTACAAGCAGCTGATACTCAATGTCTTAGACATTTACCTAACTGGCACCACTGAATACCAAGAAGGACAAGAGTCTGCCAACCTTTGAGCAATCATTCCTTTAGGAATAGGTTGGTCTGACAAAACCAGAGAGGAAGAAAATATGTTGAGACTTATACATGTTGGAAATTGTAAAGGAAATGTGTCTCCATGTGTGAGGCTCTCTTGTCAAGGTACTTTGGGGAAAGAGCTTTCTGATGACCGTGGAGTCCAGCAGGAGTGAAGAAGAAATGCTGTGAAAACCTTGCTGAAGAGCAGTATGGTTTTGAACAAACAAGATTAGGAAACTAAGGCTAAGAAAAAAAAATCTCTCTGCAGGAAGAACCAGGGTGCTGAGAGAGTAGAAGATCCTGAAACTTTTAAATAATACATGTTAAAAACCAACGGGAGGAAAAGGAGGTAAAGATAAACCTTAGCACATCTAACAAGAGCAGATTATGACAGGATAAATGTTATTTGCAAATATTCAGATGAAGACGTGAGTTGCACACAGAACCAAAGAACAAGCACTTCCATGCCATTCACTGGTAGTTTGAAAGACATTCAGAACTTTTTCTGGACCTATGCAGTAAATGAGCGCTTTACTCATTCAGTATTGAGATTTCAGCACTATGCGATCAATTGCTGCTTACTCTGGCATTTATGTTATTCCTGTCATTCTGAAAAACAGCTCTGAGATTTTTAGAAGAAAGCACATCATATTTTTGAAAGAGAAGTCTGGCTCCATTTGTCTCATAAAAGTCTGCACTTAACTACTTTTTTTTAAAAAAATATTATTTTAAGGTCAGTGGAAACTCCATTCAAGTGTTTCAGGAAATCGTCAGATCATTAGAGCAATGGAAATTGAATTGTATGCAATGTACTGATTTCAAACACATTATAAAACAGTGGGCAAGAAATCAAGTGTGTTCTCTAGTCTTAGTGTCACGTTCTGCTTCGGGACCCACACAATTCAGGGCTGATTTTATCGTGCTATATGCAGTGACTGCTCCTAGCTTTCAGCGGCTAGCCAAAAGTATTTTTCTTTCAGAGATGCCTGCATTGACACATCTCAAACTGGCCTTATGAAACTGAGCAGAGATATAACTTTTTCTCCTTTAGCTACCCTGGATGAGGAGCATCGTCCTCAGGAGTGTGTCTGATACCTAGAACTACCACCCTGGAGGGAACAGACGCCCAAGACTCCAGCCCTGTGCTTGAAATCGTATTCAGAAAGGCGAGATTCATCTGAAAGCAACTGAGAGTGTTGAAGAATCCAGATCAGTCAGTAGAGCTGCAAGGCTTGTGTGAACACATATAAAGAAACAAAAGACCAAGAGAAACATGTGCCTGCAGAGTGTTTAGGTTGGTGCTCAACAATCCTTTCACCCTCCCTGATTCCTGTGACAGAACGGTAAGAGCTTTGTGGCAGCTCTGCAGGAGGGTACATGCAAACTCAGAGGGACTGAAGCGTTTATACCTTCAGGACCTTTATAGCTCAGATCCAGCAGTGGGGGTCATTGTGGTCCAAATCTCTCACCCTTCTCCTCCCTCCTCCTACCCCATATACTTCTTGGTCAGTAGGTCAAGCAGGAAAGGCTCTAGCACTTCATTGAGACAGTACTTGATACCATCTGTTGTGGAGATGTGAATCACCTTTGGACAGGGCTGGAGGGTTTGTCCTTTTTCAGACAGGTCACATCTATTCCCATAACTGGCCAAGACCCTTAAAAACCTCTCAGCTCATTGTGAAGTAGAGCTGAGCTGGGAAATGCCCAAATTCCTGGATATCAATATTTCATATTAAACTCCTATTCTGTACCCACACCATAACCCTGCAAATAATTATTTTATACAATCTCATAAATGTGAACAAATGGCACAGCTCATTACTTGATCTCACTTGAGACTAGAGCTGATGACAACCACACACATGGCGGTCACAGTATGTTGGAGGTACCTCAACCCTGTTCCCAGCTCAGTGTTTGGACAGGCTACTGGGACAAGATACACTAAGCTGACCTGTGGTGGGAGGCCACCCTCTCAGAGCTCTGTGCTCCGGCTGGGTCTTGTGCACTTCTGCACCTGCCAGACTCCTCAGAATGTCTTATCTGCTTTGGAAGGCATCTGCAGAGAGAAGAAAATTACCTTGAGCTGGCTCATCAGTGGAAAAGAACAGCAGAGCTGGTCTGAGGGATGGCCAAAAACCTTGTCTCTGGTTCAGCAGAAGGAGAGTCTCACCAGCTCAAGTGAGACTCTTACCAGGACCCTTTGTTTCATTAGCCTTCCTCACCTTCTGTTTGAATTTGTGTTTCAGTGTGCATGGAGGATTAGCAGATTGCTAATATAGCATCAAAAAACACATGTCTAGACCCCAAATGACATTTCAAACGACAAGAGAACAGAAAAAGATGAGTAGAGCATAGAAAATCCCACCCCATTAAATAACCATGATAACAGGAGAATAAGAGGTCTCTGGAAGATCAAACTTTCTTCTGAAAAGTATTACTGAGAATATTTTGACCAAAGAGGTGCAGAAGTATTGATGTCATCAAAGTATATGACTTCCCCAGTGCAGTGACACTGAGGTGCTCCAGGTCCTGTTTTATTACACCTCTCCCATTTGCAGTAAACCCATGAAAATGATTCAGATGCCACATGGTCACGCAACCACTTTGGTGCTGAAAAGGATAAGGGTGAGATTAAGAACAAGGTCTCTGTGCATTCTGTTACCTATTAAGTCCTGACACTGAAATCTCAACAGATGGAGGTGTTTAGAAAAAGAGAAGAACAGAGGAAGCAAACAAAGCAAGCATATAAAAGAAAACTACAGGAAAAAAATTGTTATTGCTGTTCATTGTTATCGTTTATTAAGAAATTAACTCTTCACTGTATGAGCTAAGAGTTTACTGTGAAAGTTTTAAACTGAAAGAAGGTAAAAACAGGAACACAGGAAGATTTTTTTTCCCTTTATTTTTCTCTTCTAACAGCAAAATAATTTTTCCTTACAAATAAAGCATTTCTAGCACTGATGCCCACAAGAAACCACACAAGTGCTTGGGTTTGGATGAGCCCTAGCTGCTCATAACTGATATTATTATTTTAAAATGCTAAAAGAAACAACGGTATGTGAAGATACATCAAAATGTACGTTAACTTCCTTTATAATCAAATGTTCTGTGCTAGCCCTTTCTTTCCTGCCTCCTGTTTTCTGTTCTTCTTTGTCTCGGGGTGTTCATAAAGCAGATAGAACTACTGGACCTTGACCTTCTTTGCAGTCATCACAAAACAATATACCAAGTAAACATGATCTAGCAACTTACAGGTGCATCCTAGCTCATTTATCACAAAAACCCCAGAATATTTCTAAATGTGAAAGTAAAAATGGAAGGCAGATTAACCCTGATTACCATATGTCATTATTTCTAAGATATTTGCTGGGATATACCCTCATGTACGTATATCACAGATAACAGTTCCAATTTATGGTAATACAAATAGCAAAAGCAGCAGTGACAGAAAAATATTTCCCTATTTATAGAGTATTATGAAGCTTTGCTGTGTCACTCTATTTCCAAGCCTTCTTTTTCCTTACTCCATCATTTGACAAATCCATAAACACTTCTGAGTCCCTGAGCGTGCAGATGGATTAGCTGCGGACAGGGTGGTGACCACGTACCTGGCACTTACATGCCTGGTGACTGCAGATCTGTCAATGATCTCCGGGAGTCTATTATTCATTTTCACTCTGACCGTCTCAAAGGAAAACCAAACTACCTGGATGCAATTGCAAAATCCAAGGACAGAGAATTATATGCAGGTTGACTTCGCAGATAAAAAACAACTGATAAGAGACCAATATGACAGCTGGCTATAGTTAACCTTTAATGGGGATCCAGCGGCAACATGTGCGTGCTCAATGTGCTATTTCAAAAGCAAAAATACACATGATCCCATCTTGTTTATGCAACAAATAAAACTAATGGAAAATGTGAATCTCTGGTCTGACATGCCTATGTTTACCATATAAAGCCACTACGCAGTGAGTACCATTCAACACCCAGCCTCAAATAGGATTGCTTTGATATTGTCTTTCTTTCACCCTGTGAAACCAGTGCTTTAAAGGCAACTTTGCAAATACACCAATGCTTTCTTAAAAAAAGGAAAAATCATCACCTACACTTACTTTTATTTAAGCATAACCAGGCCTCTTTAATCAGATTTCAGCATATACTTTTCTGTCTTTTAGAGCAGGGCAGCTTTCCCCAGGTAACATCACCTATGACTGATCTCTTCTTGCTACACCTCTCTCTAGTGATGCAATTCTAATAATTTCTCAGTTTATATTCACAAGAGACATAGGGCAGAAAAAAAAGAAAAGGCATGCCAAGTATCCTCACCTAAGTTTATCGACAAAGTCTTTCACACTTTCATCCCTATCTCTCACTGCATGAAGACATTTCAGTCAGTTTGAATGAACAGGATTTCCACGTGAAAATGAAAACAGGAGCAAAGGCTATTTTGGGCAGTGCTGCTGTAGAAGATACAACCAGAAATGCAAAACAGGTTTGCAATGACGGCTGTGCAGTGACACAAACAGAATCTGTATCTTACCACATTAGAGATGGTGGCCAGGAAGACCACCTGCAATAAAGTAAGAACTTACGTGAAAAATTTGCGAAGGAGAAGATAAGGCATACAGGTACTACAGGTTACCAAGCTAATGGTTATATGCAAAAGAAAACAAGGAATGAGGAGGATTTGCAGGTAACACCTCCTGGTAGCATGGATGGAGAAATCAGGCAGATAGGGAAAGGAGCTGAAGACAAAGAAGCAGAGCTGAACTACCCAGCGCCTGGAAAGGAGTGCACAGGGCTCATGGACAACTGAAGGGGAACCTACAGGCCTCTGAAGGTGGCAGAAACACCCCACAAAACTATACAGGCAAGCCTATTTCTTAATGCCTTTTTGAACTGTGTGGATGCCTGTTAAATAGTCATCTCTTAGATGCTGGTGTACAGGAACCATTTTATTTTGACATCTGTACCAAACTGCATTACAAGGGCAACTCAGAAATGTTCCTGGAATCAGCGTCCACAATTCATAGTTCTTACTCCTTCACAGAAAATTGCTTGATTAGCTGGCCTGACAGAGGAAGGGGATAAAGGACACAATGACTTGCAGAGTCAGTCCCTGGGGTTTCAAAGCACACGTTGATTTGGAGTATGTTAAGCAAGAGACAGTCCAGGTACCATGGGCTGACCAGGACAGCGAGAGACCCTCATGCAGCTCTTCCACTTTGACAGTTCTCTGAAAGGGGAACATCTGGGTTGTCAGCACAGAGAGCCAGGGACTTACTTCTATCAATATTCATTCTCCAAACAGTTCATAAAAATCAACCATTGTCCGATTCGGAGACGCTGTGGAGAGCGTGGGCTGTGCCTCAACCCCGACAGGCACAAGCTCATCAGAATGACTGACAGTCCCAAATCTCACAGTCTGATCATCAACCTCATTCAGCAAAGCTAAAATCTCAGAGAGATAAATATATGGCAAGCAAGCAGCTGACCCAGTGACAAGAGGCATTAGTCCCTCCCACCCTTTCAACCAAAGCCAGCCTGCCTAAAGCCTTTTATGCCTGTGAAATTTTATCTGTTCCAGAGGAGCTCTGTAGGAGATGAGTCACTGAGAAAGATAAGGTCCTCAACAAGGCCACAAACAAAAAAAGAAAACATAGTCAGTCACCCTTACATTTTAGGCTATTGGTTTGGGCATAATGAAGTGCAGCTAGTGAAACTGAGGCTCAGAGAGGCCATGCAGTTTGTCACACAACCCAGTAGTAGATTGGAGACTCAAAACCATTTTTTCTGATTCTTCTCCTGGTGCCCTGCCAGCCAGGGCCCTTCAGAGTTTCATGCCAAGCCTCAAATTAAATCTTCTCATGCTCTTTCTTGCTTTGTAGGACAGATCTCTCCTGCTGAAACTTCATGTCCAGCTCACCCACAATGATGATTGTGTGCTATAGCAAGATGCCCATAACCCTGGAAAAGACAAAACAGATCAGAAATAGTTGTTCTTACAAGATGGTGGTGGTTGTAAATAAACTAAGCAATTGCTTTTTTCTAAAAGTTTCCCTTAAAAAGCAGGGAACAGTCCTCCATGCAGTTAGCAAAAGCTCTGCTATCAGGCATACTATGGTGCCCTCAAGTGGATGCAAAACCCTCAGAAACGTGTGACAGCCCCTATGTTCCTCATGAATGTGGTCCCTGCTCTCTGGTTTACAACCCCAGACTCCAAACACAGCATGTGCCCACCTTAATAATGCTTTGCAATGCCAGAGGAATAAATGTGCTTTGACATTAAAAGAGTACCAGACCAAAAGTCTCTGACAGCTAAGAGTAGTGGAGCCATGTTTGGAGACAGTACAGCTAAAAACATTTTTTCTTTCATTTAACAGCATTTCTTGCTGCATGGATGCTCCTTCTGCTCTTTCCAGAACTTGCCTGCTCTGGAGCGCTAGAGTGTGCTGTGATGTGAAAGCTTTTTCAAGAAATAATTTCATGTAGGAAAAAAAAAAAAAAGCAACTTTGGTTGCAGCATTACTTTCCTGATGTTTCCAAGGGGTAAAAGGAAAATTGGAGGGCTTTTGGGCCCAAGCACAGGCCAAATGCCATCGAACTTGATTCTCTTCCCAGATGCAGTATTGTTTGCTTTCCCCTGCAAATCAGCAATTGATTCTGAATTGCCTGACGTGAGCCCTTTCTGATGTGCCATCCAGTTAACTCGCTGTCCCAGCAATTGTAAAATATTATTTTTCCCCCTAGCAGAAGAACTCCCAGCCACAACTCCAGGGCTGGCCTGACCTTCTGCAAAATCCAGCCCTTTTCTGCCCAATAATTTTTGAAAACAACCAGGGAACTCTCCTGACAGAAGTTTTACCTGAGCCAACTACTCCCTTCTCAGAAAATTCAAGGGCCAGCAACAGCTCAGGAGAGGCAGGAGATGACCCTCATCTGGCTCAGAAGGAAGTTCAGGAGTATGGATATGAGCCACACAGCACCCCAGTCCTCCAGGGAAGGAGCCAGGATCAGCTCTACCTACTAGAGCAGACACAGCCACCAAGCAGAGGGAAAAGGAGGTCTGTGTCACATAAAAAGGGTGAAGGTGCAACCTGGGCACTGTACAAAGCAGATCTGTGAAACCAGCATGAGTTCTGAGCCAGGTGTGCTGCTAGAGTGAAGTAGAAGTAAAGACTCTGAACATCCAGTTCACATCATTAAAAAAAAAAAAAATCCCTCATCTTTAAGACTACAAAATGAGCCTGACTGAGCTTAATGCTCAGAGGTCATAGGGTAAGTCATGCTAACTGGCTGGATAGCTGGGACCAAAGAGTTGTGAACGGAGCCAAATCCTATTGGCTGCCAGTCATGAGTGATGTTCCCCAGGGTTCAGTATTGGGTTCAGTTCTGTTTAATCACTTTAATAGTTTCATCTGTTTAATCAATGACCTGGACGAGGAGATGGAGTGCACGCTTAGTAAGTTTGCAGATGACACTAAATTGGGTGGGAGTGTTAATCTGCTGGAGGGTAGGAAGGCCATACAGAGGGATCTGGACCAGCTGGATCATTGGGCTGAGGCCAATTTTATGAGGTTTAACAAGGCCAAATGCCGGGTCCTGCACCTGGGTCACAACAACCCCAGGTAGCACTACAGACTTGGGGAAGAGTGGCTGGAAAGCTGCCTGGCAGAAAGGGATCTGAGGGTGTTGTCTGACAGCCAGCTGAACATGAGCCAGCAGTGTGCCCAGGTGGCCAAAAAGGCCAACAGCATCCTGGCTTGTATCAGGAATAATGTGGCCAGTGGTACCAGAGAAGTGATTGTGCCACTGTGAGGCCCCACCTTAAATCCTGTGTCCAGTTTTGGGCCTCTCACTACAAGAAAGACATTGAGGTGCTGGAGGGAGTTCAGAGAAGGGCAACGAAGCTGGTGAGGGGCCTGGAGCACAAGGAGAGGGCTGAGGGAACTGAGGCTGTTTGGCCTGGAGAAAAGGAAACTGAGGGGGAGACCTTATTGCTGTCTACAACTACCTGAAAGGAGGTAGCATGGAGGTGTTGGTCTCTTCTCCCAAGTAGTAAGTGGATAGGATGGGAGGAAATGGCCTCAGGTTGTACCAGGGGAGGTTTAGATTGGATATGAGGAAAAAATTCTTCACAGAAAGGGTTGTGAAGCATTTGAACAGGCTGCCAGGGGAAGTGGTTGAGTCACCATCCCTGGAGATGTTTAAAAGACATACAGATGAGGTTCTTAGGGGACATGGTTTAGTGCTAGAGTTAGGTTATAGATGGACATGATCTTAAAGGTCTCTTGCAACCAAAATGATTCTATGATTCTACTCCTAGAGAGGACTCAAATCATGGTGAGTGATGTAAAACTTAAATTAACTAAGCATAGCTGCTAGATTACCTCAGCTAAACACTCCATGGGCAGAGGTCTGTTAGAAGAGCAACGCAGGTGCTGATGCACATTCATATACATGCTCATCTTGCCACAGAGCTGCTCCCCAGCCAGGCAGTCCCAGCCTGTCCTGGTGTCCAGGGCTCTTCCTCCCCAGGGCAGCACTCAGCATTTGTCTTTGCTGAATTTTATGGGGTTCCTGTTGGCCCATTTTTCCAGCCTGCCCAGGAAAGGCAGCCCAGCCCTCAAGCATTTATCATCTGCAAATTTGATGAGGATGCATTGTATCACCTCCTCCAGGCCATTGATGAAGGTGTTGAACAGGACACACCCCAGCAACAAGTAGAGAACTGTCTGTGAAGCACAGCCCATTAGCCACTGCCCTCTGAGCCCAGTCTCCAACCAGCATTTCACCCACCTTCTAGCTGCACATCCACCCATCCAGTCCCTAACACCCTGCCTTGGATACAGGAGTATTTTGGGAGGCAGTGTCAAGTCTTGCCAAAGTCAAGGTAGATGTCATCCCTTGCTCTCCCCTCATCCCCAGATCCAGTTGTTTCATCATAGAAGGCATTCAGGTTGTTCAAGCATGACTTAGTCTTCTGAGCAGCTGTGGAAAGAACTGGCAATATAAGACTAGAGCAACAGCAAACTGTTTATTAGAAGGAACTTTCCTAGGTATACAGAGAAATCATGGTCAATAGGAGTCAATCAGAAACAGCTTTCTAGCAGACCAGAGAGGCATACAAACTTCCTTAAAATAGTAAATGAAGGTCAGAAATGGGGACCTCCAAATAAGCTGCTTTAGAGCATTCCCATGCATAAGTATCCAACACGCTGATACAAATCCTAGTAAAGACTATACTCATAAAGGAGTTAAAGAGCCTGATTACAGTAACTATGAGGCATTGAAGGACTCCAACATCAGCAGCACGTTTCAGCCCAAGGGTCTAGTAATATGTGGAACAGGCACCATCAGACAGCAGTAACCAGCATGTTTGAGGAGAAACAGCAGGTTTGGTCACAGTGTATATTCATAACAGATGTTAGACCTGTCCATTGGCAGGCCAGTGTTGCCTGACTCTGAACAACAACAAAAACACACACACAAACAAACAAATATTTGGAATCAATGGCTTCAAAAAAAGGCTCTGTTTGAAGTCAACACATACAATTTGCAATTTAAATGCCAACCTGGGAGAGATTTGGTGAGTGCTGAAATTTTTCCCTGAGGATTCATCGTAAGTGAGCTAAAATACAGTCCAGAGCCGGTGGTGTGACAGTAAAGTGTTCTTCATCTCAGACAACAATTGCAAGAGCTGTAACTCAGAACCACACCAATAATAAAAAAAAAAAAAAAAGGAGAGCTGTGAATATAAGAGATTATGAACAACCTCTTACTGCCATATGAAGAAACTGTCAGTACAGGTAGAAACATGTTAAAGGGCACCTGGACTCTGACTAATAAAATTTTTATAAATACAGATAAAGAGATCTAAGAAGACATTTCCTATTAGCTTGAAACAAATAGGTGGATTGAAGACATTGTCAAGACCTGCCGGTTTTATGCCAAAAATACAGGCCTGTGGAAAGAAGAGACTGGTGACACGGGCACACCAGCTCTTATAGCAAAGCCAGTATCCATTTGACATTGACTGGACAATGACATATTGCTCTAGAACATCATTGCTGATGATAACATACCCCAGGACAGTACCTGAAGAGAGTACAAAGAGAAAACCACTCCACGCACTGGCACAGCTTTGTGCCAACCACAACACTTTGGGGCAGCTGAATAACCACAAAGGAAGCAAACCTGGACACTGACTTTGGTAAAGTTGCAACGCACATTAAAAGCTGGCAGTCTTTAATGCAAAGACCACCAGGAAGCAGCAGTTACAGGAGGAAAGCAACGTTAAGCAATTAAAAGACACTGTTATGATCAGCGCAAGTAGTTGAGCTCAGGGCATAGAAGATGCAGCAGAACATCCTTCTGCTGAGGAATTCTCTTCTAGTCAGTTCCTCAGCACCCACCCAGCACCAGTCCTGGCCTCAGTTTAAATGATCTTCCCAGAGCAGATTTGTGTCCACACTGTACCAGCAGCATGAGGAGGGCAGTGATTTATGGTCTTGCCTCAGACAAAGCTCCTCAGGCTTCCAACTCCTTTCTGACCAGCAGGTGACACTCATGTCTGCCACCCTGGGCAGCAGCAGTGTCTAGAGGAAAGGACTGCTGTCCAGAGACCACAGGGGCTAAACCAGAGATTAAATATCACTGTATGCTTTACCATTATGGAAGGTTGGCATCCTTGAAAAAAAATAAGAGGAAAAATGTTTGAGACACAGCCTGGAGAGGGACATTTCTCTACCAAATAGCCCCTTAATCTGTAAAAGCAAAAGCCAATTTCTTTCATTTTGATAAGCAAGGAGGATAGAAGGGTTGCAAGATCTTATTGCAGAAATAACAGGTGATCACAGATTAAATAGTGGCAGGATAAACAAAAGTAGTTCTAAGAATAAGGCTTTTGATTTTTAAAATCTGAAAGTGAATTCCAGCCATAAAAAAAATTCAGCATGATGTTGCACAACTTCATCATTTTGGAATTGGAAGGGCAACTTCATTTGCATTCAATAGGTGGCACTGATCACCATCTCAGAAGTATCACTTCATGCTTGTCACAGGCCATTCTTTCCTTAGCATCCAGAATCGGTCAGACAAGATATCAGGCTACATGTACCTTAATTCTCACTTCATCATCTGCTCTTCTGTAATTCTGGAAGGACTGACATGTGATACTGCAGGTGGGGTAGACTCATTTCAGAGTGAATGTAACACTTTCGAATATTAACAAGATTTTTCTAAAAAGACAAAAAGGTGCTGATCTATGCAAGACTAGTTAGCTTGATCTTAAAATTATGTCTAGATTTAAGAAGAAAATTATGTAACAATAGTAGTGTAGAAAGTGACACAAGATATACATTGGGTTTACTAATGGTAAATCAGAACAAACTAAAGTTTCCTTCTGACAGTCAGGAGGTCAGGATGTATTGCAAATATCTTCACATACAGCTTTTAGCACAACCGCGTCTTACTGTATAAAATGGGGAAAAAGTGAACCATTAAAACAGACGACAACATAAAGTACTAATGCTGGTCTTGATCATCATGTGAATTTGGATTTCATCCTGCTGCTCAGAAAGAAATCAAAAGCCTGAGGAGCTTGGAGCAAAGCAAGACCAGTTTCAGTAGGCTGAAAAGAGGTTCTTAGAGCTCCTTCACAGCCTAAGTATCACAGCTAGTGTTTTAATTAATGACAAAACCAACATTCTACTGAAATTTATCACTACCCTGTCTTTATCCTCAGTTCAGGATCTGTAATTCAGGTCTAGGTATGGTTAAAAATAAGTTGCAGTACACCCGATCATACAAAGAGCAGATCAGTCACCTAGAACCAAAGCCAAAGCATTTTACCTGCGTGCTGTGAGCTTCGCAACTGGAGGTGAAAGCAAGAGTGTGTGGGGGAAAGAGTTCTGTATCACTAATTTTTTCAGTTGCCAATCACAACTGCAGCCCAGGGGTTGTACTCAGAAAAATATTCCCTGAAAAGACAACCTAGTGTTAATATTTCCTTCTAAAAAGCAGATAGTAAGACTTCCAAAATAGTTTCATTTTCAGTCCATCTTCTCTGACTGTGGCTAACTAGGGTGTGCAAAAGGGCAAAGACAGGTTAGTAGGTGGGTCAGGAAAACACTCCACAAAAAAGCCTGACTCACTGGGCCAAGCAGAAGGAAGGCTGGGAGAAAGCAGGAGGGGACCAAACAGTTTCTTACCCTCCCAGAGAGGTTCTTGACAGCTCACAAGGCAGAACAGTAGAGACACAGCACTTCTTGTTTCTAGTTGGGCTTCTTTGTTTGTTTTGTTGTGTGCTTGTTTGAGTTTTGTTGGTTTGGGGTTTGTTGGGGGGGAGGGGGGGTGTTGTGTTTCTTTGTTTTGTTTTTTTTAGATCTCAATTCACAGCAGGAGCTACAATATATATTTGCTACAGAAGAAAGTGGATGCTTCATCTAGTCCTGAGTTAATATCTTCATCTTTCTTTTATGCTTGGTCTGTCTTAGGGAAAGGAAATGTTTCATTAGGCTATGATGCTCTAAGAAGATGCTCAAGATGAAAATCAGTTAACTTCTGTGGTACCTTATCTCAATACAGACTTCAAGCTATTTTAATCGTAGTAAAGTAGGAGAAAAAGATACAATATTTTGGTTAATAAGAGGGAGCAAGGCTCCACTCATAACAATTCCTGTTTACTGTAAGATGAACAAGCTGTTACAGAAGATGCGCTTGGATGCACAACTCATGGATGAGCAACATTTATGAATCAACTCATTACATAACCAGTCCTTATACACACCCCTTCTGTGAAAATATGGGTTTCCAAACATAGCTAAAAGCAGGATGTCCAATATCTATGAAAGTTTATTTTTCACTAGTATTCCATGAACTAGAACCTACCTGAACTCAAAAACATCCTTGTCTAGTGGCTGAAGGAGCAAGATCTAATGCTCCAGTATAGTGACAGACCACAAAGCCAACAGCAAATGCTGTGGGGCTCCTTATTTTCCAGCAGGCTCACTCCAAGTCCTGAAAGGACCTAAACTCCAGGACATTGTGCCAGGAACTATGGCAGGAGTCTACACAGATGATACCAGGCACCTGTCAAAAGTGAAACCCAGAAGAATTTGACAGGAACACTTGTGTGTGAACTCCCTGAACTGGCATTTCTCCATGAAACCAGCACTGGAAAGCTTCCAGCTGTTGCCCTAAAACAGGGAGTAAGTTGATGCATATAGCAAAGTGTGAGGCAAGGTGCTGTGGGAAGGCTGAGCACACGGCAAACGGTGCAGAGGAAGGACTAGTTAAACGAGTTTTGCAGGACAGGTTATAGACCTGCTTATGTAGGAAAAAAAAACACACCAGTGTGTCAAATTGTTTATTGGAGCATTGCCACCTGCACCAACCTGAGCTCCCAGCAGGAATTTCTGCCAGTGTTATCAACAGCTTCTGTGCAAAATGTGACCTCATGACAACTGTGTCAGTGTGTGGTTACAAGCACATATGCAGGACCTAAAGGTGAACCTTGAAGACCAAACCTCGAACAAACAGACCAGAACCTGCTCCTGCCACAAGGCATGGAAGTTGACTACACTGCAACTTGATTTTCTGTGGCCTTGCTCCCAGCTTAAATCCAAGCAAAAGCCTTTGCCATGATCCTGGCTTCCAGCTGCCCTTCTGAGGGATGATCTCAGCAGGGGAGTTACAGAACCTGTGTGAGCACTCAAGGCAGTGGCTTTGGTGGAAGGCGAAGGTGAGATGCCAGATAACATTGTACAGATATGGTCAGGCCATTGCAAGTACATGAAATACCTGCTAAAACATGATTGCTTTTCAGTTGACACTGATGTATCTAATCAAATGTATTTGATGGCTGCTTGCGAAAACTGTCGTGTTGACAGGTGCCGAGATTGAAATCAAGTATCTATACACAAAGAAACCCAACCATAGCGCTCCAGTTAAGGAATCAAACTGTTGCCACAGTGGGTCAGAGCAAGAGGTGGTGTGATCTGTTATCTTTTTCCAATACAAACCCTTTAAGCAAGGTAAGTGATTTCATCCCTAGCAAAACATCCCACACTCTTGGGATCAGATGTTTAAAGGGAATTCCCAAGCCAGAGATTACATCCACACCACAGTGCCAAGGATCATCCTAACCTCACTGAATGTATCTAATCTCTTTTTGAACATGCTTATGACTTTGTCTTCCACAGTATCCCCCACTAGCCTCATTTCCAACATAATTACATTTTGCATACTAAACCCCAGTATCTTCCTTCCATCTGATTGAAAATTCTGTCGGATCATTTCATCAGCTCCCAGCCCTGTGCAATGCTGATTTCTCCCCTCCAGCGCCCTGCCAGACTGACAGAGTTTCCCGAGTGAGTCATTCAGCTTACAGTCTTGTATGGAAGTTGTTCCATCTCTTTGGACACCTTCACTGGTTCTCTCCAGATTCTCTAGTTTGACTAGATCCTTTTCAAGGGCTGCAGACAGTATTCCAACCAAACACACGTATACAGTAGCACATCAATATTTTGTTCTCTTCCTTTCCCAATAATTAATATTCTAATTGGCTCCTTTAGTACAAGACTAGGGCAGGAGTTTTTTAGAGAACTCCCCATAACGCAGAAGAACCTTCCCAAAAAAGCCATTCTGGCCCTCTTGTGTCATATGCATATTAGGATCCTGTCCTCCCATGTTAATCATTTGGCAGTGGAAAGTCTACATTGACAGAATGCAATTTCATCAATAACAAGATTCTTCCACATATGTTCCCACAAGGAAGCTCTACTAGTTCTGTATCAATCATCTGCTATTTAACCCCAAGATTGCTTGAAAATGAGCATTACCGCAGCTGCTTGACTCAACTGCTGGTAATCTTCCTTAGATGGGAATGACTGACTACTTATTCCACAGCTTTTTCCCACCTGTTCACCCCTGAACAATTTATTCTGTTCTGTTTTGGCATTTTAGCTTCTCTTAGAGACAGTGAATGACCTTACAGTAGTAGCTTTTGGAAAATCCAAGATCATTTCTCTGCAAAAGATTCTCTCAGTTGTTTCTATTCAGTCACACATCCCCTCATTCCACCCTAATGTAATGTTTTCCCTTTGATTTATTTATTATGGAAAGCATACTTTACCATCTAATTCACAAGCTCAACATCCCTGAAGACCAGTATCACAGCTACTACCTTCCATTTCTGTGGGCTTAAGTCCAGCACACCTATTGCAAACTCTCTTTAGGTTCCTTCAGTCAATACCACCTGGGCCTGGAGGGCTGTTGGGGCTCATTTTATCAACTGCTCTAAAAAGGTGTTACTGGCCTATCAACTTTAAATAGTTGCTTGAACTAATCTCTTATGAGGAAAGGCTCTGACATTAAAACTTCTGCATTCCTTTTTGAACACCAATGCAGGTAACTTTTGTCAGAGTCTTCTCTTCCCAAGGAAGATGAGAAACAAGAGCAACAGGGATGTTCCCTAACTCAGGGCAAACGATGTGCTGAAAACCAGGGTTTCACAGTATCACAGTATGTTTGGGATTGGAAGGGACCTCAAAAGATCATCTAGTCCAATCCCCCTGCTGGAGCAGGAACGCCCAGGTGAGGTCGCACCGGAACATGTCCAGACAGGTTTTGAATGTCTCCAGAGAAGGAGACTCCACAACCTCCCTGGGCAGCCTGTTCCAGTGCTCTGTCACCCTTACTGAGAAGAAATTTTTCCTCAAATTTAAGTGGAACCTTTTGTGTTCCAGCTTGATCCCATTACCCCTTGTCCTATCATTGTTTGCCACCGAGAAGAGCCTGGCTCCATCCTCGTGGCACTCACCCTTTATATATTTATAAACATTAATAAGGTCACCCCTCAGTCTCCTCCAAACTAAAGAGACCCAGCTCCCTCAGCCTTTCTTCATAAGGGAGGTGCTCCACTCCCTTGATCATCTTTGTTGCCCTACGCTGGACTCTCTCCAGCAGTTCCCTGTCCTTCTTGAACTGAGGGGCCCAGAACTGGACACAATATTCCAGATGTGGTCTCACCAGGGCAGAGTAGAGGGGAAGGAGGACCTCTCTCTCTCGATCTACTAACCACCCCCCTTCTAATACACCCCAGGATGCCATTGGCCTTCCTGGCCACAAGGGCACAGTGCTGGCTCATGGTCATCCTGTTGTCCACCAGGACCCCCAGGTCCCTTTCCCCTACACTGCTCTCTAATATGGAATTTCCCAACCTATACTGGAACCTGGGGTTGTTCCTGCCCAGATGCAGGACTCTACACCTTCCCTTGTTAAATTTCATTAGGTTATTCCCCGCCCAACTCTCCAGCCTGTCCAGGTCCCGCTGGATGGCAGCACAGCCTTCTGGTGTGTCAGCCACTCCTCCCAGCTTGGTGTCATCAGCAAACTTGCTGATAGTACACTCTATTCCCTCGTCTAAATCGTTAATGAATATATTGAATAATACTGGCCCCAGTACTGACCCCTGAGGCACTCCACTAGATACTGGCCTCCAACTTTGAATCTTCATCTGCTCTCCCTAAAATCAATTCTGTTAACACTTGCATTACCCAGCAGGCATCGCCACAGTTAGCAAACGTTTTTACTGTTGCAGTTCGGAACCTCTACTACAAGTCCTAAGGTCAAACTAAAAAAGATGTAGGCAGACACTCACCTTTAAGTCAGGCACCCAAGTTCCGCTCAGGACTGAAAACTCCTGCTCATCTGGTTACTGAAGTACCTTATTGTCTGTGGGCACTTTTACCTGTAAAACTCACTGAAGCACTACAGGGCCACCACCACCCATACCAACAGGCATCGCTGGCTTGTTGGAAAGGAGCAGCTGGCTGTCTTGCACCCAAACCATCGTGAGTTTGGAAACTGCCTCAGCAGCAGAGTTCCTTGAAGAACGCAGGCCACTGGAAATGGAAATCACACGCAGCAGAGGCAGCCATGGAAGTTGTGTCTTACATTACAGTGCTGTAGTTAGTACGTTCATCAGCGAAGTGACGCACATGGGCTCCAGACTGTCCTCTGCCTGAGTGCTTCCAGGTGTTTGGCTCTGGAGGTCTCCACCCTGCGGGAGCTGCTGCGGTGCCCAGAGGTCCTCAGCCACCGTGGAGGGGACATCACTGCCATCTGCTGCACAGGCCTGCACACCTCTAAATCAGACCCCTCTTGTATGAACATCCAAGCACTGTGTGGATGACAAATTTTACCCTATTAAGAATATTTCAAAACATAACGCCACTTTGCAAGAGCAGCATCAAGAGCTCTGTCCTCCCCACAGCCACCGAACACAATAGGTGTTGTACAGACTTGTGGTACAAAATAGCTTTCTGCCCAGCTGTAAACAGAAAAGACAAGGAATATAAAGAATGCTTCAAAATAATTTATCCAAGACCACACAGCAAGCATCAATGCCAAGAACCTAACTCATACTTCATTCAATATATTTACTTAATTGTATTTTTAATTGGTAACACACAGCTATTCAAAGTTTCCTTGCACTTATCACATGTGCACCTTAAGCGGGTAGAGACAAGCCAGCAATCTTTACAGTACTGTAAGAGTCAAGACCAATGAGCTGATGCTGCTTCAACACTGACCTTTTCCTGTGTTTATTAAGGGTTCAAAACAGTGGCATCACTATTCCTCAATTAAATTAGTCATCTTTTTCATTGCAAAAGCTGCCTGGATTTTAGCAATTCATCTGATTAGAGCTGGCGTCTTAGACTTGCATCACTGTTTAGCTGTGGATATTCTACCTTCCAAGGGGAGGAATTGAGGTGAGGAGTCAGATTTTTATCTCAGGTTTCATTTCAGCAACTCCCATGAAAGTGTATGAGCAGGCTGTACTAAGATCCTTTCTGTTTCCCTACAGGTGTACACCTCGGTATCCCACAAGCAATCACACTACACCGCCTGCTCCATTCTTTACAGCCTTTATCTTGCAAGATGGTTTATCTCTTATTTTATATGGAGCAGTGAGCAAAGAAGGACATACTCTGCAAGCTCACTGACAGACCGACCAGCTTTGTGCTCTTGGCAGGTAGGCATGGGTAACCAAGCTGGGGTGTGATATACACATTGAGCAGGAAGAGAATACTTTTGTATTAGCCATTTATATTTGGCTGAAATAGGATGTATCTTCACCATGAGTGTCTAAAATACAAATGTGATAAAATGCAGTACTTATTTTATCCTTGCTGCTGAGAACTCAGGCAAGCTGAGGGAACGGCAAGGCATCATGAGACAACACAAAGGCAACAGCTCCTATTTGCCATAACTGATGCCTGCAAGGATTAGCCCATGATCCTTGCTGAGGAACTCAGGAGCAACCTTGGCTTCAGAGAGGGACTAGAATTTAAGTTTACTTCAACTGTTTAGCTTTTAATTGGATCCTTATCTCTGCTTTCAGAACTAGCCATCTATTTAGCATGAAACCACTATCAGGTGCTTAAAGAACAGAAACCCACAGGAGGACCAAAACTCAAGTGACAATCTGACCACTTACCTTCAGACTAACTCACACCCTGCTCTGTACTCTTTAGCGTTCAGGATTTAACCATGCCCTCCTGTTTCACAGCAGGACCTGAGAGTGCCTTCAAAGCCAGAGGAGAGAAGTGGGAGTCTGACTCTGCCAGGGCCATAGGGAGACTTGTCTTGCTCCTTGGAGAAGTGTCCTGAGAGTAGGGAGTTATGTGATCAAACAGCCTCTGTCTCACTTGTCAAGGGCTCAGTTCAGTGTTGGCACACCAAGACTACAACAGCAGACTTCAAAACTTCATCTTTGAAGTTTAACTATACATCCAGCAGCTGGGACTGAGCAATGCTGTACCCCTGCATAAATAAGACAGGTACCCTTCTGCATTTGGGCTTTTCTTAGCATTAGCTGCCAAGTAAAAGTTTTTTGGACCACAGTATTAAAGGCTGTAACTTTCCAAACTCATTTTTTGAACAAGAATTACTGAAGGGAACTTACTGAAGGTGTTCTCATTTACATTTCTACTCTTTATGTAGTTGCACTATCTCAATATTAGCTGATAAAGCATTATACCACACATTTATCCAGTAAGAGTGTTTATAAACGGACACACTGGTTTAGTCAACCACCTTCTCTTATTTTACATATATATATATACAGTATCCTGAACTGTGGCCCAGAGAGTGACAGTGACACTCGATGGGCATTTTGTTAGCTTAAGAAAGCTTCAGGCAACCACCTCTGTTAGCCAACATTTAAGACCGGTGTTTTCTGCCCTTTAAAGCTAATCATGCACAGCTATTCTGTACTTCAAACACATTTTTCAGATCCCAACAAAATCTGAAAAAGGAGATGATTGTAAAGCACCCCCCCCCCCAAAAAAAAAAAAAAATAACAAAAAACTCCATATGAACAAAGAAACCAAAACACAATAGGAGTGGATTGAGGGCCAGTAGGTGGCAGCTGCAGAGGGTAGGCAGATATCTTGTAGCACACAACTAAGGCAGGGAATGAGTACAAATCAATTCTACACTTACAATGGAACATTTTTATTTAAAAGGGATGACTGATAACAACCCACTGCCTCTCATCAGCCTCAATCCTCTTTCATAAGCTCCCACTCATGCCAGCTATATTTCCTGTGGGTTCTCTGGCAGTCATGGAATGAAAAGATTGGTAAACCATATGCTACAACAGGAAAAATACAACATGTAGCACTGCTTCTCTGCATATTCAGTACTAACCAGGAGAAAAACAAAACAGCGAAAGTTAACAATTATAACAGCAGAAAAATTATGCAGAAATATTTCAAGATCTGTAATCTAAACAAGTAGCTTGGAGACATTTCAATAATAACTCTTCACAAATGATGTTTCTGTAAAGATTTTCTTAACAAGGTCTCCTCTGAATAGGAAGACACATATTTTTATCTTCAGAGAAAGACAAAGAGTGTTTCATTTCCCATGTCACATCATCTCCTAAACTGTCTAGACCATGAAGGTGCAGAACATTCACAGTTTTTCTTCAGTAGCTTCAATATTTATAACTTTAACATTTATGTAACAGATAAGAGGAGTACAATTAGCATGTGTACACACTAGCTTGACATACCACTGAGCTTCCACAGAAGTACTGAAGTCTATGATTTAAAAAAGAAAAATCAGAAAGAATAGGACCATTACAGGGAACGAGTCTCTAACTTTATTCCCCTGCTAGGAGATAGCTCTCCCCTGGCCCCACAAATGACTGAGACTCCACAATCTGTTTCACAGAAAAATAAATTAGACCAACAAGAGTTAAGTTTATGATTCCAGTTTTGCCCTTAAAAGAAGGAAGATGTTCCTGTGTGTGCCCCATCACTGGAGCGAGGACACATTCTCTACCCCCGCTTCAGCCCTCCTCCCCGAGCAGGCTGAGGGAAGAGGGACTGGTATCAGTAGTTCCCACTCCTAATCATTCACTCTGTGTCTTCCAGATAATATCTGCCCACCCAAAAGAAAGGAGGGCAGGTACTGAACACAGGAACACAACACCCCAGAATAATTAATAATGCTCTTTTACAAGCACTTGCTCTGACACAGCAGAATAATCCCAACTGGCATATGAAACTGGAGGGGGCTTAGACTTTAGAAAGACAGACATTAAGCAAAGGCCTGATAAAGTAACAGAAATACTACTCTTCCTTGTATTTTTTTAACTGAATTATTTGAATAATTGTTTTGCTGCTTTGAATGAGAATTAAGAACAACGTTTCCCACCTATCAAATGGTGCTTTTATTATACTAGCAAGCTTTGAAAAAGCCTCATTTAAAAAAAAAAAAAAAAAAAAAAAAAATCGAAGCTAGAAAAGTACAATGCTTCTGAGTTTCACATATCAATCAAGATCAAAGTGTGTGTTATTCTTTCTCATCAGTTCTTGCAGGGCTATAAAGTCAAACTGATAAATCAATGTTGGGAAAGACAGCCAGAACACATTGAAATAAGGTCTCTCCTTCATGTTACTGTTGAGACAGGTATATACAAGTCACTGCCTCTTCGCTATTAACTTCAGACCAAGACGTTACAATCGTGGTTACCAATAAAGCTACTATTGCTCAGTGTGCAAGCATGGAAAAAGGTGTTGTGAGCTGAAGAACCACGCAAAGTACAGCTGCCACTCTGCATCTGAATCACTGCAGAAGTAGCTGCATCTTCCAGGGATAAAAGGTAACAAACATTAAGGGAAAGTAGTATAGAACATGCAGTACAATATGACTAGTCCTCTGAGGTAAGCTTAGCTGTATTTTACCTTTTCTAGGTATCTCCACCCTGCTAATACATATGGCAATGGCAGTGGAAAAATCCCCTTTTCTAGGGTCAAACTGAAAGTTCAAGAACAATATCTAAATCCTCAGAACAACTACCCAGTGTTTTGCAATGCTCAGAGTAATTTTTAAGAGTTCTCTAGACCCCATGTGCTTCTTCCCAAGGCAGCAAGATGTGTTGGCTTAAAGGAACCTCAAGCAGCAAGAATCACCAGGTTTTCCCACACTGAGAGCTGAGCAAATCCACCTGCCAGATGGCAGACAGGTGACACAAGTGCTATGAACGTGCACCTCCACCAGAGGTAGGAAGAATATCCAGGCACTTGATTCGCGCTCCAGTTCTTGGATGCACAGTCACACTTCTGTCAGGTAGTAAAACCCAGCAGTCTAAACTAGAAGACATTCTTCAGAGGCTTTATGGAGATTTCACAGCACTGCTACAGGTTTGGGTAAACAGGTAACCAGTAGCACCATGCCACTCAGATTTTTGATCCTCTGAATCTTTCAAGAGTCATGGAAATGAAAGCTAACATTCCAAGATCAAAAAGAAGAAAACAAAAACAAAACACACCAACACAAACCAAAAAAACTAAATAATGTGAATCCAGGCAAGCTGAAGGAAAACAAGGAGGGGGGAAAGTACTTAAATATTGGCTTACAATGAAAGACAAACCTCCCTCCTCAACGCATTTGAAGCATTACAACATCTCTTCCCAAAATCAGTTATCCAAACTTAAACACAAAATACAAAAGCTATCAAAGGTTTTAAAATACTTCAGTGTTCAAGGTAAGAAAACATGAACTCAGTAATT
Source organism: Streptopelia decaocto (assembly GCF_964273445.1). NCBI lineage: Eukaryota > Metazoa > Chordata > Aves > Columbiformes > Columbidae > Streptopelia > Streptopelia decaocto. The sequence continues at coordinate 86,406,895 of NC_138656.1, forward strand.
TAATATGCAGGAATTGTCAAGGTAAGCTTCTCTAGTGCTGACCTTGAACTTTTTCCATCACTGATCAAGGAGTGTGGCACACTCTTAATTCACATAGATAAACTTAATAATGAAGTTGGGATCTTTATAGGCAGGGCTGTTATGAATGAAAGGCAGAAGAGACTAATTCAAAATTCTTGATCAAGATAGAGCACTGACAAGCTCCAGCATGGCAGCTGTCAGGAAACTGAAGCCAAGGTTGGGTTTTGTTTGTTTGTTTTGTTTTTTTTATTTTTTTTCCAATTTAAAACTATTAGATGTCATTTTAATGTCTTTCAATGACTTACTAAATTTAGAATTCATACACCTGCACCAGAAATGTAACTCTGTTAAAACAAAACCTGATCAGTCCACTAATAATCATGTAAGAAACAGTCCCACTACATTCAGTGCATTTTAAAGAGTGCTTAGTATTAATGCTTTTAAAAATCCAAATTAGTGATTTCTGACCATCATGAATCTTGGTGTGTTTTCTATTTTGAAAAAAGCATACTGGATTTATAGTAGCATCTTTAATAGAACAAACGTCATTTTATTCATATAACTCTTCAGAACAGTACTGATGCTTCCACCATGTCACTTAACCACAGGAATAGCCCAAAACCCAAGTGACTTTCACATGCATCTACCAGTATTGTAGCTGATGACTAAGGAATTAAGCACTCTTATAAGTTATGATTAAACTGGACACAAGAGGCATTTATTGGCAAGGCACGGAACAGTATAAAACTCTGTGTTCACATCATAGGAGATATTTCAAGAGATATTTGCATGTTTTCTGTGTACACCAGTTTGCATTTTATGAACTTTTTTGTTTTAGCTTCAGGAGATAAGAGCTTGAAGATTCTCACATATTTTTGTACTCCAAACACAAAAATCACCACATAGCAGTTCTCTTTGTTCAATCCAAGTGGCACGCAAAGAGAGAAACAGCTTACAGTGAAAAGCATCCAATTAAATTATTTTTAATGATCTGCAAGCATTATCAGAAGACAAAGAACATGTAAATGTGAACTTTATGCTGAGTGTCCTTTTAAAAGCCAGCAGCACAAAATATTTTTTGAACAGACCAAACATCTCTGTTGCATCCTGAACAGCAGCATATCATTTCATTGTCCATGTTTTTTGACTCCCAGGTTTTGCAAATGCTGATACATCAAGACTTTTACCACTGTTGCACTGTTCATATAAAGTCTGAAAGTTAATAAAAACATAGATATTCAGGTGAACACAGCTGTATCGCACATGGATTCAAACTACATCTTTATAACAAACATTACCACTTGAAATAAGTCATCATATACTGAAATACTACAAACTCCATACTAAAATTTCCTTCTCAGAGATCAGAAAATATACATTTACGAAAGCACAGTTGTACCAGTTGTAATGCAATGTAGTGCCTAAGAGAAAACACATACACTGACCTAGCAGCATAAGCAAAGGTATAGAGCTTCACAAGTTGGTAGAGAAGATTTAAACAGAGATTTTAAAATCAAGTTTACTTCATTAAGTGTCTCTGATGTGAAACACCAGCATGGAAGGAGAGACACGTTTGCATACACTGGGTGAGCAAGCTTTATATGAGATAAAAACAGTGGCCACAAACACAGACACATCACAATATTGTTAAAAGGATAATTGCTCATTCACCTCCATATTTAAAAAAAAAAGGTATGACTAACTGTGTAAGTTTAAGCAAACTTCTTTAGATTTACTTTCTGCAAACTCAATTTGCTTTCCTCCCCATGAAAGCAGATTTGCATTCCACCTAACCTTTATATTTGAACACCATCACCTCTTTTGAAAGAAGGGTGGAAAGAACTGAGTTGGTGAAGAGTTATCACACTTTCCTTTCAAGGCAGTAAACCAAGAGGCTGAAATCATAATACCTCAACATACAGGGACTAATTTACAAATAGCAGTAGTTCAGCAGCTTCCAGGAAGTAAGATCAGTTGTAGTCCAGTAGCTTGCACACTTGACAGATCGATTTACATCATTTGTCCATAAAGACTGTTCTTAAACTAGAAGACCTACCACAGTCTTGGGGCATCTTAAAAGCAAAGCAGCACAGCAAGGCCTGTTTTAGAGGGGAGATTCCGGGGCAGTGGAGAGTTTGGAAATAAAACAATACAGATGTACTGGAAGGTAGAAAGGAAAGAAAAAGCTAAAACCAAGATTATGATTATCCTTTCAACTGTTCCCATTCAGAGGGACGTGCAGAGATTCTGCATGCTTGCAAACAAAAGCACTACAAGGTATATTTTTCCAGCCATAGTAAAAGTTCTGATACATGTATCCTTTCAGTTTTCACTACCAAACATTCTTATCTCTGTTTGCATGAGCATGCACTACCACATAAAACAGAAAAGAAAATCTACTTACCCTAGCAGCTCTAGAAATAGAGTTGGGAGAATTCAAGCCAACAAGCTGGCCAAGGATACGTTTCATTTCCTCTGTTGTTCCTTTTGCATTTGGAACACCTGCAGTTAATTTAGAATTATGCTAAAGTTGTATACTACTATGTATAAATTACCAGTGCAGCTTAAGAGGTATACAAGAAGTCAGTGAACAGATTAAAAATTAAAATACTGAAGTCAATTCTGAAACATACATGGGCACCAAACAAATTATTTTTATGCCAGCAAGTGGAAAGTATGTATGAGAGTAAAGCATTTTGTCATCTTAAACAGAAGTACTATTAAATAAAAATGTATTTTAAAAAGAAATGTACCTGTTTGACAATGACTTTGAATTTGAACATATGGATGTATCAGCAACTCTGAAACAGATATCCGTTGTTTAGGATTTCTTACTAAACAGCGCTGCAAATGAAAATAAAAAGAAGAGGAAGAATGCTTTGCCTATAAAGCAATAATTTTCTTAAGTATTAAAAGTGATGGTATGTAAAGACCTTATAATGTATGTCAGGACTTCTTACTGCCAAACTACATACTCAGACTCAACTCAAAATACAATAACAGATTAACTTAATTGCCTTCATTAGCAATTATCTTCAGAGTAAAGTTGTTGCTTGAGTAAAAACAAGATACAAATGTTGGAAGACGTGAAGATCAGAACCTAAAATATCCTTTTATTCTGAATGACACAAAGATTTGAAAGTGAAGGGGATAAGTGTTTCTGCATTTCAGCTCATTAATTGCTGAGGAACATGAGGGCCAGTAAAAGCACAGGCCAAGTTTCAAACCCAGACAAATATCCCAGCTGAGGGAAGGGATAGTGAGTACAAAAGCTACTGTACCTACTTTGGGGTGCTCAGCCAGAGGAGTTAAGCCAGGCTGCTTTAACTGTTTACATGTTTATTTGCTACTGAGCTGAAAATAGACTTTTACCATGGAAACTATATGAAGCAGCTCTATCTCCATTAAGTCTTGTTTTGAAATAAAGCGTGTTCCTACAAGTAGCAGTGAGCATTTATTTGCAAAAAAAAAAATAAATAAAAAAAATCAAGCACAACTCATCCAGTTTAAGAAAATATGCTTTAAATAAAGAGGTTGCTGCTATTTGCATCAAAATTAATCTTAAGGGAGAATTACCTTTAGCACATCTTGAAGATCCTTCTCAGCAATATCTGGAAATTCTATTTCATAACTAGGATCAACAATAGCATGGAGTTTATTAATTGGATTTGTTATATGCTGAAATGGAGTCCTTCCATATGTCATACAGTACAAAATGCATCCCAATGACCACACATCACTTTTGGGACTTATCTAATATAAAACCAAAAAAAGATAAGATTACTCCTCACTTAAGGAACTGTCCCTTCAGTCCATTTATCATACAATTCTACAGTCATTTCACTTAATGTGTCTATTTTCCATTGAGTAACAGATTTTAGTAACTATTACACATAATGACCAAGACAGCATGCCATTATCTACTAAAACAGTGATGTGGTTTCACTCAGTAATATTCTACAAGAAAGCTATTTTTATTTATGATCTTTGAAGATCAACTTACTTCAACTAAAAATAAAATTAAAGTTAGTCCTTAAGTTGAACAGGAGGATTCTAATTTCAGGTTTATGAGTACAAGCAAATAAAAGCATACTAAATGAATCCAATTCAAAAACCAGTGAGACATCACAGCTATGTCCCCAAAGTGGGAAGCCATAGTTCAGTTCCTCTGGGTTCAAAGGATTCAGATCAAGATTTCAGCCACCACACCTGGGCTGTTCCTTACAGGAATAGTTTCCACTTCTCCTGTTGAGGGTGAAGCACTTGAAGAAAAGAAATCCATCTATAAAACATTCTATTCTGTTTTTAGAAAGATTGTGTTTCACTAGACAGCAATACTTCCATACAACTGTCAAAAAGTCACAATCTTTGAACGTCTATATGCATGTAAATATAAATATGTTGTTTTTTTTTTTAAACCTTTCCACAAAACTATTCGCCTCTTAACTGAGATTTGACTGCCATGTGAAATTGCTTTCCTTCAGCATTTTCCTCAACATTCACATTCCATTGCCCCAGTGAAGTTAGAGTTCTGCAACACACAGTACTCTGTAGCCTAGAAAAATTAATGGGGTGTACAGAACACATAAGTGTGTTCTGTAAAATACTAGACTCCCTATATCATCTTTAACAAGAATATATTAGGTATCACTCATTTCTTGCAAAACCTGCCATTGACGTAAAATAATTAAAAATATGACATTGACACAAGCATCATTGTATTTTGCTGCTTAAGCAAACACACTAACAATGGTTTGTATCAGAAAGCAAATATTCTTGCTTTCAGAAAAAGATTTATTTATGAGTTACTTATGCAGAATGCTAAAATGTAGCTGTGTAGCAGCCAGCAGTACCCTAAGAGCTCCCTCAGGTTTTGGGAGAAGGAACCTAAAACAAAAGCACAAACTGCACAATAGGCAACCAAGAAGTGACTGAAGAATGATTCACTCCATGGAAGACCCTCCCAGAAAAAAAAAACCCTGAAGGCTCTGCCCTGGAACTATTTCTGTGCAAAAAAAGACTTGTCAGAGATGCATACCACAGTGGACCCTTAAGATGCTCAAAAGACTTTTATATCCTTAGTCATCAGTGCAGCCTCTGATACCTGAAATGCTTCATGCATTTCACTGTACTCTACATTGCTGTTCAATGCCATTCACACTATAAATACTGGAAGACTGGTTTATATTGTCCATAAAAATGTATTTTAAAATATTTTTACATTTATCACTTTAGATACTATTATTATATTATTAACAGCTCCTCCAAAGCTTAAGACTGTGCATGTGTTTTGCTTTCAATTTTACTTATTAATTCAGCACTTTTTTTCTAAACACTACCTGCAAAATGCTTTTATGTAGTTGAGAGGAATAAACTTAACCTTCAATCACTGCCCATCATCACTGTGGCACAATGGATTTCCTTCTGTTCTAGTTTCAGTGGGAGATTTTAAGAAAACCAAGTTTTATGATATATGACTCAATTACTTTCTTCTTAACATTAAGGGAACAGGAGAAAAAAAGATTTGTTACCTTAGATCGAGACTTCCCATTTTCTCCATAGGAAGACATATCTTTTATTGCTTCAGGTGGCATGTAATTCATTGTGCCAACCTAGCCATAAAAATGTAAAAATATTCTTTTAAATGAAACACATACTTAATTTAACTCACTTGATAAAATGTTAAATTTTTGCCTCAAAACACTGAAAAGCATCTTGAAAATTTGTTTCTGTTAAGGCTGAGGGTCGTTTTTATTCTGTTCGATAAAAACATCAAAAAATCATACATATGAATATTTATATATACATTTAAAACCACTCAGCATAAAATTTCAGTATTCATTGAAGTTAATACTTTCACCAACATCAGGAGGAAATACTATAGCACTTTATAGAAAGTGTACATCAATTTTTACAGAAATATTTTACCTGAGAATCTTTAATGATGCTTGTCACATCTGGTTGCATTTGGTTTGCAATGCCAAAGTCAATTAGTTTCAACATTCCATCAACTATCAGAAAGTTTGCTGGTTTCAGATCACTGTGAATAATGCCTGTAAAATAGAGGTTAAAGTCAATCCAAGTTACTAGTATGGGGTTTTTTTATTGCTCAATTGCCATAGTCCTTGCACAGATAGAAGGTACAGATAAGCATTATCCAGCCAAGATCAAATTTTTCTTTGGACGTTTCTTAAAAGTGTTTTATTTAAGAATACCATATTCATGGATTGTGTGAACAGCTTCCAGCATGTTTTTCCAATAGCTCTTTCGTTCCAAAGGATCAATGTTTTTTTTCTTTTTAAGCCAGCTGTTGAGATCAATATTTCCACATTCCATTACCATGTAGATATGATGATCAGTAATTTCACTAAAAATAAATAAATATACTTAGGTTAAAATTTAAGGCAACTTCTTTATATAAAAAGATAATGTTTTTAAAAAAATAGTGTTTACTCACTAGCCATAAAGGCGGATGATCTTATCGCTATGTTGCTGCAGTTTACTCAAATGAGCGATTTCATTCTTATAGCTCTCAACAGTATGTTGATCAGCTTCCTCCAGATTCACATATTTGACTGCATACAGCTGCTTCTTTTCATCCAGTACTTGAAACACCTGCAAAACAGTATCAGTTAACTTCATTCAATCCTAATTCTGATTTGCTATGGTCCATCTCACCACAGCTAGAATTTTAAAAGTTTACTTTTTCAAAATGAACAACCAACACTAAATTTAAGAAGTTTATTTAAGTCAGCATGAAGAAAAATTAAGAAAGGAGCCACAAGTTACAACCCTCTGTCAGAAACCATCTTGGTACCACATTATATTTCACTAGAGGTATTTGACCACAAGTCTGGAGTGTTCCTAAGGTAAAGAATGCAAAAAAAACCCCCCACAGAGAAAAGTGTTTGACCTGCCACTGCACATCCATTTCATCACACTGAGATTATTTGGAGGTTAGACCACAGGGCCCATGAGAAGAGGCTGAGAGCACTGAGCCTCCAGCCTTAGGATAAGAAGGCTATGGGGAATCTTATTGCTGTCTTCAGCTATTTAAAGGGAAGGCATGAAAAAGAGCCCTCTGGAACCATCCAAGTATGAGAGGCAGCAAGCATAGCAAAAAAGGAAAATTACGAGTAGGTATCTGGAAACTTTTTTCATCATTATGTAGTCAAACAAGGGAACAGGCTGTCCAGAGAGGCTGTGAAATCTGCATCCTTGGTGATAACCAAAACTCAACTGCAAGAAACTATGAGCAACCTGCTCTCCTTTGGTTTTGCTTAAGCAGACCATTAGACCAAGTGACATGCAGAGGTCCCCTTCTATCCTGCCTCATTCTACAGCTGGACACTGGCAGCACAGGAGGCTTTTCTTTTGGGAGGTCCTCACTGATGGAAGCTGGTCAATGAGTCTCTCTGAATAGTAACATGGTTTTCACAGACAAGCATACAGGTAAAATAGAGGTGTGGGAGACAGAAGAATGCAGACAGAAACCTAATTCACACAAAACTGCTTCTGTTGGTTTTGTTATAGTTCTTTATCTTCTGAACAAGAAAATTTCTGTTTCTCAAGCTCCTATGACCCAAATTTTCTTTGTAAAAGCAGCTTACCATTTCAGTCATATTGACACTCCACTTCTCACATAAGGTAAAAAAGACTTCAGTAATAAGGGATGGCCTGTCTACTTCAGGAACTTTGAATCAATCTTACAAACCACACATTTCCCACCTATGTAATCACACTGCCCCAAAACAATAGCCTCTCAAATTAAGATGTACAGTAATACTGCAGCATACCTCTTATAACAGAACAGCTGATTTTATCAGTAGTTTTACTACTCATTCCACCCTAGAAATTGTTATCTTCAAGAGCATACATAATCTACCTTCAGGCCTTCATGCAGAAACCAAAAGGAAGTGGGCTCCCACCATTGTTTACTGATTTAAATGAGATTTTTAGATGCTCACGAGAGTTAGATGATCACTTTTTCCTATTTTTGTAACTTCTGTTCAGTGTTCTGACTACATCTATCAGAATTTCTGTTCACTGTTTATTCTTTACTACAAGACTTCCCCTTTATCCACCCACTGTTTTTACTTTATTTCTCCACTAATATGAAGAGTACTGTGCTTAAAATCCTGTAATTATTGAAGCATCATTTTCATAATAAGACATTAATTCAGTTATTATTGCTGGCTATCTGCAGACTCAGATAAAACAGCATTATACCAAATAAAATCTGTGCACTATATTTATTCTGCATCCATGACAAAGTCTGAACACAGCATTAAAATGACAAGTTTCTAGATTTTTCTAGGTCACTCAACACTTTGTACGCTTTAGTACTAGGCAATCCTTACTAGATTACTTCAACATGCATATTTACAATGTGACTCCTACTGTGTAAATGAGTAACATATACCTTTTACACAATGGTAAAAAGAGCATCTTACCTTACTTGAGCCTCCACTTCCTATTTGCTTTAATATTGTATAAACTCTTCCTTTGATGGAAATACATTCATGTGAAGATATAGAGGCTGGAACCTGCGTACATACAGAAAAAGCTAAGTAAATAATTATTAGTATAACATGCAGTGGAAAAAGGTAGCTCTAATTCTTATTAAGTTAATATGCTCTGTCTTGGTCTTTCTGAACAAGTGTGGTAAAGCTATAGCTTAAGTATGTTTGTCTTGAAAGCTAAAGATCCCCATAGCAAAAGTATTTGTATAGTGATCATCACCTGGTATGCAACATCACTGGATTCTTATAAAAGATACCAATGCTCTTCACATTGAAAATCAAGAACAGGATCTTCTTTAATAAGGCTTCTCAGATTCTTAGAGACACTTCCCTCTTTACAGACAAAGTTGGAAACTAGCCTAAGACACTTCCAGTCACAGCATACAACCAACATAGAGCTGTACTCAAATCACCTACTATTTTATTTGAAGCTAACTACTGGCTAAGAAACTTCAGTGCTTTGAAGCTGAAACAGCCTGTATTGCTTTAGAACAGCTGTAGAATAGCCACCAAGTTTTAATATTAATCTTCTTTAATAATATTCATCCTATTTAATAATATTAATCTTCCGTTAGGAAGATTAAACATATCCCCCAATTCTATCTACAATTGGGAATATTCCTATCTTAGTGTGCAACTCATCTAAGGTAACCCATTTTTACACAATTTCGAGTCACTACAAATGCACTAAAATTTGTGAAATTTAACAAAATGGAGAAGGAATGTAATTCTTCATTCTTTTACATCTCTCAGACTCTTACAGTTTCGAACACACTGCTTCTCTCTCTGGGTACTCCACTATAGTGGGTAGTACCACTATAAAAGCACAGCAGAACAAAAATAGTGACTCCGGTCGTTGCCTTTGTCATGAAGTAGAATCTAAAAAGGCTTTGATTTCAGACAAAGGCTTCAGGATTTTGACACAGCTGAACTGATTTTTCAAGAGCTGACTTATTTTACCTAAATTCAGACATACATATGAAGAAACAGTTATTTTGAGAATAAGCAATACAAACTGCTTTCCATTACTCATCCAGAAAGATGAACAGCAACTTTAGATTAAAAAAAAAAACAACACACATGTAGACATACATGCATATATTTAACCTAAAGTAGTCTCCAACAAAGATACATATTGGAAAGTGGCAGAAGACAGCCTAAAATTGTTACCTGCAAGCCACCTTGATTTTGAAATGGAGTTGCTGGAGTATGTGGTAGGATATATGGGAGCTGGCTGTAGGGAGTAGAAATTTGACATCCTGGTAGAAAGTTGTTCTTTACAAGCGGTGTTCTGAAACTAAAGTTATGAACAATATCAGCACTTTGATGTTTGAGTTTTTTCTTTTAAGATTATTCTAACAAAACTGAAATCTTCAGTGCTTTATAATTAAACCCTATTGACTACCAAAAGCCCAAACCTCTGCTACATTCAATAGTTAGCATTAAGATCACTTCAACTTCTTGACTTAGAAGTTCTTGAGAAGTACACTTAAACTACAACATACTTAAGACCTATTTCTTAAAACAGTATCTAATTAAATGCCCATCTTCAGATACTGACACTCCCCACAACTGAAAAAATGAAAGGACCATATAACAAGAGCATCTGACTGTAAGACAGCAAGATAGCCTGAGCCATAGTTGGTTTTCTTCATCTTATTGTTCTTTATTCAAAACCTTTTTAGATTAAGGGAGATTTTTTTTTTCTAAGTGAGCATAATTTGACAAACAACTTCAAGGCAATAAGAGTGTTTTTTGAGAGGTTTCACTATGCTGTATATGAGTGTAAAGACCAAGTATTTCAGAAAAAAAAATAAAGAACTGGAAAATAATTTATATACCTAGGACTACTTTGGTAGAAAATAAGTTTGAAAAAATAGTCAAAACCAGTAAAAGGCACAGTTCTTGCTGAACACAAAAGCACTCAACAATTCTACATATTTACTGTGTGCTGTACATATGGTGTGTAATGAGAAATCTTTTTATTAATTTCCATATCATCAAAGTTCGATAGAAGCAAGAAAAGAATCTGTTCAAGGACCATTTTTGTCAAGTTCCATCATGAGAATGTGCTTCAATCACTACATATATTCTAAATTCTACAGCTACAGAGACAGAGGTTCTACCAACAGGAACAGTGATTACTCATCATACAGCCTTGACCTGTACAATTCACTATAGAGACTTAGAAAAATAATAAGTAATCATATAATTAGAAAGGTTTATCAACATACAGGGGTTTATGCCTAATTTAAGACAGGAAATACTAGCATTTATTTATCCAAACTTGAGTGCTCAATTCTGCAAGCCTCTACATTCCTTACACTTTAAAAAAAAAAAAAAAAAAAAATAAAAGCCCCACAGACTCTTCCATCATGCGAACCAGACAGATATATAGTTATCAATCTATAAACCTGTCAGTCACAAAAAACAAGCCATTTGAACGGAAGTGTCATGTAGCAAAGATGAGAGAAAGAGGTAAATGCTGTAACAGGGACTTTGTGATTTGATGGAGTACTTCCAAATGCTGAAAAGCTGACAGGGAAGGCAAAGTTCCCTAAATGCAACCTGAATCTTCAAGTCAGCCACTTGAAGCACTCAGAAATCTTGTTTCCCCTCTGAACATAAAAGTTTAAGAAATCCTGTTAAAAACTGCTGAAGGCTTGCAGAGACTAACTACCATTCATGAGTATGTAGCTCAAATAAGTAGCTTACCAGTCCATATAATCATTATACGCAGTGCTTGGTGTTCCACAAACTTGCAATGGATCATTTTTCTTAGAAACAGCATCTGGTGGTGATAATCCTTTTGAAACAGAATGACCAGATTGTTCAAGGCTCGATTGTCTTCCCTATAGGAGCAAAGCAAAGTATTATTCCACACAAGGAGCACAACAAAGAACACAATTTTTTCAATGTGCTACAGCTAGAACACCAATACATATTCCTGTTACTTTACCTCTTTATAACAGCTTTTTTGTGTCACTTCTTGAATTGGCCATTTTTTTCTTGCATTAACACAGTTTGGTTTCACCTGTTCCAACTGCTTTCTATAGCTTTCACCAGAACTATATTGTTGCTGTTCACTTTCCAGACTCCTGGGCTCTAGTATCTCCAGCTCCTCATGCTGAGGTCTATTTTCTGGAATAAAAACAAACAAAACCACAAACCTAAACACACACAAATTATTAGAAAGATATATTTAGTACTTGAAACACTTTCTGGCAGATTTATTCCACACTTTCTAGAACAATTTTACCTCATTTTCTATATCAGAATAAGTAAACACAGTTGACTTACTAGAATCAGACACTAAAAGGCATGAATGTAATCTTCGGGAGTCATATTCAGTTCAGCGTATAACACAGCAAGTTTCTTCAAAATGTTAGGATACTACTATAATAGTAACAGAGATACAACTGTTTCCTTCACCAACACACAGAACAAAACTATATTCATCATCTGTACTACAACATCCTGGGACACTGAGCATGTTTATAAAGCATTTAAATAAGCTTATTGCAATACTTCAAGTTAGAAGTCTGTCTATGACAATAGGCAACCTGCAGTCCAGTGTAATGACTGAAGCCAGAGGCAAAAAGAGACACGGGACACACCATCGCACAGTTCCTTTTGCAGAGATAACAGGACATTGAATCAGTGAAGATTGTGGGGCAGGCTGCAAATAGCACAGCCTAAGAGTGTTCCTTCACGTGTTCATTCAGTTTTCTTTTCAAATGACCAGGAAGTGGTACCCCATGCTAAACAGGAGTGTAATTCAGCTACCAAAGGACTGAGTTACTATAACCAGCATCTCATCTGGAAGGATGAATGAAGCACAAATAGGGAAAGCGTGACATGAAACCAAAACTGTTCCTAATGCAAGTCAATGGCAAGGATTTCTCTGGGGAGGACAATGAAGTTGAAAAAATAATCACTATTTTCCAAAATTAAATATTCTTCTTTCTTAAAATAGGTATGTATGTATTTAATCCTAAATTCAACTCTTGCAATATTATTAGATATTTTCACCGGATTTCTTGAGCAGGATCATAAAAAAGAAAGCCATCTAAGGAACTAGATTTCTGATGAAACACAAAAGTGGCAAGTAACAGTAAAAGATTAGCATATGTATTCCATTTTCCATCACGTTGGTGCTAAATCGTTAGTAATATCCTCGTGAATTTTACCACACCTGAAATACTTGCTGTAAATCTGAGTTGTCTATAACATTTCCCAGAAAGACCACAATATAAGGTGGTCTCAATGCCACCCCTATTTCTATGTCATGAGGTGACTGTAGGATATTTCTGGAATACAACAAAAACGTTTCTAAAGTAAGTTTAAAATAATTCCCAAAAAAGTATGTTAATAATGCAATGAGAATCTCAGCCATTCAAATGATAACAAAACTTTGATTTCTTTGCAAAATACAATTTCTAAAAATTAGAAGCATCGTCATGTGCCATCTTTACTGATGATCAAGGAGTACAAGGAACAATACAGTTAAGGCTAAAGCACCATGTTGTTTAAAGCAAGAGCATTTACAGTAATCGAAAGTGTAACAGTGCATTTGACTGACACTGAAATGTAATAAGCCTCTAAAGAATAGACATGTATTCAGTACAAGAGTCATTGACATGAACAAAAGATCCCTGCAGTACAAGTTTACAAACTGGGTTACACCGTGTATATGGAAAGAACAGTGAAAATAATTCAGGGTGTTTGGCAGGACATGAGCAAAAAGGGGTAAACAATTTGCCTTTTGAAAAAGTGTTTTCATACATTTGGAAACTCATTAAAAAGTAACTGTAGCATAAAAGTAACTTACTTTGCCCAGAGAATAAGATGAATGCATCTGCTACGGTAAAACTCAGGTGAAGTAACACTACATTACAACAAGTTATAAACTTATATAACTTTAGGCATTTCTTAACATTTGAAGTAAATGTGCATGGGACAGTGAAGCTGACCAAAGGCAACAGGTACTTAAAAGAAGAAATCAAGAAAAAGACAAAAGCCTGACCAAAGCAGAAACAAATAATTCAGATATGCAAACATAATAATGATAATAATGGTAATTAATAATGATAATGAGAATTAATAATGATAATTAATGATAATGATAATTAATAATGATCATGATAATGATCATAATAATGATAATAATCACATGTAGTTACCTTCTCTTTTCATTGCAAGACTCGTATCCATTTTGGTTTGAAGAGTTATAGTTGAATTGGTAGCCATTTCTAAACTGTTCTCATCTGACATGTGCGACTGTGAATAATTTTTTTCTTGTAAGGACTAAAAAAACAAAAGGCATCTTAAAAAGGCTTGAAGAAGATCCCAAGTATAGTGTCTGAAATACATTTCTTTATGATAATTAAAGACTGACACATCACAAAGCAAACATGCTTAAAAAAAAACAATGGAGGGTACACAGAAAATTGTCACTGATACTACTTTAAAAATCCATTGACACTCTGAATTTCCACCATACAAAGACCGAAATGCTTTTTATTTTTGATTTTTCTTTCGGGGGACAAGGACACAGGACATGAAAGGCATAGCTTGAAATTAATCTCTATCAAAAACTATCATTTACAGCTCCATAGAGCACTTAATCAAGTGAAGTAAATTAAACAAACTTCATTGAATAGAGTACTTCCCATGATAAAACTCACGACTACAGCTGGAAGAGCTCCTGTAGTCAAGATAAAACCTGATTATCTCCTCTTTATAAATCCTGTTACAGATTTTTAACACACCTCCATCAGATATATTGTTCAGAGAAAGCTTTCTTAATGCCTGATTATGCATAACAATTTTCAAATTTAAAAGCCACAATTAATGTTTCTAGTTACAACTGATTACTTAACATACAGGAATATTCTACCTTATTTCTTTCTTGAACTGAAAAAAAGCATTATTTTCCTTTCTAATACCACAGGACAGTCAAGTAGAGTTCCTTACATCTATTTGAAAAAGTTCAAGTTACCTGTAGGTCTCCTGAGTCATATGAATCACTCCCACTAGATTTTGATTCTGAGGGTGGACAAGGTGCGATGAAGGCTCTGCATTTGGAGCCGGATATTTGCCTATTGACATAACATTGTTAATTACATCACATGCCAACACAATGTAATAATTGGCTTTTGTGAACCAGATTAAAAAAAAAGGCAGTTGCGTGAAGACTTGACTACAAGTTTCAAATAAACAGAATAGCAGGTCCACTCTAACAGCCAAGTGAGAAACACCACCAACAAATTTGTAACAATGCCACCATCATCCTATGAAATGACAGATGACTTAACTGGTTGTCTCCCACAGAAAACACCAGTAAGCTACAGCTAGGATCCTAAACCCTAATGGTGTGCTCCAAATTAAATTCTGAAATACTTACAGAACAATACTATCATGTGAAATAGCTATCTCACTACTTTCACAGATTCAAAATACTGGACTTCAGCTAACTTCTGAGAGGCTAAGTATGAAGTTTTTACTTTCCGGTAACATATTTCTCCCCACATTTATCACTTCTACATTAATTTATATCACACAGCAATAAGACAGGAAGAAAACATAACAGACTTGATTTGCCATGAGGAGGAAGATTTTTCTCCTCTGTTTATTTTCAAGCTATGCTATGGTCAGGTAACATGTAGTAAAGTGCTGTTTTAGTTGGCAGATTCTTCCATTGCTGAACAGTTATTCACAACGAGCATAACTAGTTCAATATAATCATTATCATATGGACTATGTTACAAATGAAGATTTAAAAAAAATTCTTCTGGAAGTTACAAGACTATGTCTAATTTTAGGAACTGGAATACATAAACGTGAAGTTATTTTGAACAACATTTATTTTTGCCTTAGTCTCCATTTGGTTTGAGCTTACTAATTAGCCAGAACAAGAAAATTATCTTTGCATGCTTTCATACAAAGAATCTGAGTAGTAAGATAAGAAGTGGGCTATTGCAATACCTAGTGCAGTTATAATGATTATTTGTCAATCTTTAGATTAATCTTAACATTCTTAACTGATATTTTCACTATCCAACAAAAGCATTCGGTTGAAAAAGAGTTATAAAATCTTTTGTGCTGCAGTTAACCAAATAACCATACCTCCTCATTACACTAGCTGTAAGTGGAACACTTGTTGTCTTCACATCATCATCAGCATCAGCTACTAGTTTAACAGGAACCCTCCCAAAGGGGCAGGCCTAAGAGCAAATTGAAAGTTATCAGATGTGTAAAGCAGTATGAAAAGTTTAAGGTTTTGAAGTAAAATGTTACATGTTCTACCTGGTTAGACTTGTTTAGTGGTCTTAATGG
The DNA here is from genome assembly GCF_964273445.1 of Streptopelia decaocto. NCBI lineage: Eukaryota > Metazoa > Chordata > Aves > Columbiformes > Columbidae > Streptopelia > Streptopelia decaocto. The sequence goes on from NC_138656.1 coordinate 86,422,776, forward strand.
ATTGTGGCAATTAAGTAGAGCATTGAACTCCTCTGATTTCTCTTCCCTGAAAGCAAGAAAGAAAAAAAAAAAAACCACAAAACCCCACACAACATTGTAGTGTAGTTTAAATGATGTTTTAAGAAATAAAATAACAAATCAAGCCATTACCCAAGCAAAAGTCTGGTAACAGTAGAAGGATTTTCACCAGAATCATTCTTTTTTATTATGCTTCTGCAACTTCCAGCTATGCTCTGAAGTACAGACTCTTGTGCACTTGATACTGTAGGGAAATTAGAATTAATTAGGTAATACTGTAGACTGCCGTTATTTATAAAGAAACAAGTGTTCTTTGATTTAACAAGACACAGTCACATTTCAAATAATATTCCTGAAGACATATCCCTAAGGAAATTAAATCAGATCTACTGCATTAATTCTGTCCTTATACAAAGCAAAATATGGTAGTGTTAAGACATGGCTCTTGCAATAGTTAGTTGCATGCACTTGAATATTCAAGTCAAACCATGTTTTTCACTCCAAACAAATTTACCTTTCAAAAACTTCAAGGTAACTGTTTCCTTATTGAAGTTATACCCTGCAACCAGTACCAGTTATATTTTGATATAGTCAAGCACTTAAATTTTATACTGATAAATATATGGGGTTTGCCCATTTGTAAATTAAATATAAAGTTGAAATGGATTCTTTTTCCTAGATTTGACTTCACTGAAATATGCTGGTAAAGTACCGGCAGCTAAGTGTCACAAAAAGATACACCTCAAAGCAAGCTATCCATATAGCTTACTCTGTACATTCCAGTTCTCATTCTTCTCTACCACCAGTCGCTTGCTCTTCAACTTTCAGCTAAAAGTATCTACTACAGAGCACAAATACACAATGAGTCAGAGGAATGACCTTTGCAGAATTAGAGTCTACCCTCCTGTAGCTCCTGCAAACACAAGTCACCACATCAAAGACAGAACCAAGTATTGAAGGAATAAAATGGAGAATATAGACAAATATGACTGTTTATTAGACATTAGCAGATTGAGTCTGTATATAGAAAGGACAAACATTGCAGAATAATTTTTTTTAATTGAGCATTACAACATGCAAAAACCCAATCAATTTAAGAATTTGCAGTTACCTGCAAAGTTCTCCTTCTCCTCATCTGAAAGCAACTGCTTTTTTTGTGAATGAAAGTTTTGTAGAGCAGTTTCCAACATTCCTAGTGGAACAGCAGAGCACTCCACAGCTTTCTGAAGAAGCTGTTTACACTTCTTCATATTTCCTAAGTAGTACAGAACACAGAAGTAGAAATCAAGGAAATAGAAAGTTATGTTAAGGCAACGTGTTGTGTTTTTTTTTAAAGACATGATCACACTCATGCTTTCTTATATTCACTTTTCGTTGTTCTGTGAAGCCATTGTTCATTAGGCACTTCCACCTCCCCTTACATATCCATGCTCAGGATATTGCCTGAACTAGTCACAAGTGAATCACATCAGTCAATTTTGCATATGAAGTTGAACACCAGGTCACAAAGTATGCTTTATTAAGTCACAGAACTGCATTCTCATCATTTGTTTAGTGCTCTGGGAACTGTACGGAAATACAACACAAACTCTAAATTCTTCTTTTTTTTTTTTTCTGTAGTATCAGCAAGGAAAGAAAAGCTTTAAGGACTTCCATTTAGATCTGAACAGATACAAACTTTATTATATATTCATTATGAAACATCTTTAAGGCACTCAATAGAAATCAAAGGTCAAAAGCAGCTGTTAAACTACAGATTACTCCAGAAAGCACTACACCTAAGAAAAGATGAGTGAAAAGGAAAGATTTTGTTTTGTTACAATTTTACATGTTATTAAATGCCAAAAACAGAGGTTAAAGAGAACTGGGGGAGAAAGGGCATGTTTAACAAAAAAAATGTTGAAAGCAATCAGTTTACACATAAGCACGTATACATACAGCTGTTAAACAAACAAAAACATAAGAGTCAAATAAAGAAAAAAAAGTCTGCTGCAACTAAAAGCTTTTCCTTAATTTATAGCATATCATGGCAAAATGACACAAGTTTTGTTACATCTGTTAACGCCCCTCAAGTCCCAAATGCCTTTTTCCTCAGTTCCAAAACAGGAAAATGTAAACCACTTTGATTTTATAGGTGCCACATACACCATTATATAGTATAAGAAGTACTTTATTATATATGTATTTCAGAGCTCTATGATGTTTTCAGCACTCATAACTCCACCGGTATATGAAGTTAGATGTCAATGTCACCTGCAGTTCAGACTGGGGGGAATGGGGTGTATATATTAGGAACTAACGCTTAAGTGACATATTTTGAGAATATTATATGGGTGATGTTGGACACCAAAGCCAGGAAGGACCAAAAGATTTGCTACAATTTAATCTATTTTCTGCATCTTTGTTATGCTTTGTTTTTTAATCATGTAATCAGATATTTTTCTCCCAAATCCTTAACAGTGGATAGGATTAGTCTTTCTTTTTAAGAATCCTTATCCAGCATTCTACCTTTGGCTCTATTTACTAACCACACAATGCTTCAACAAGACTTGCTATTCAAAATGAAAGCAATTCCTTCTAGTATTACGTGCCTCATTGAGTAAGAACAACACACCAAAACACCTATATGAAAAATGAACTGCTCCATCTCCCTTAATAGATGAGGAACCAAAGCATAAAAGTAAAGCCAGATCTACCTGTGAGTTTCAATCAGTCCACTTCATCACATACAAAAGCCTGTATGACAAAATCATAGAATTGTTTAGGTTGGAAAAGACCCTTAAGATCAAGTCCAACTGTTAACCTAACACTGCTGTGTCCACCACTAACCCATATCCCTAAGCACCACATCTACACAAACACCTCCTGGGATGGTGACTCAACCACTTCCCTGGGCAGCCTGTTCCAATCCCTGACAACCCTTTCCATGAAGAATTTTTTCCTAATATCCAATCTAAACCTCCCGTGGCACAACTTGAGGCCATTTCCTCTTATCCTATCACTTGCTGCTTGGGAGAAGAGATCAGCACCCTCAGTGCTACAGCCTCCTTTCAGGTAGTTATAGACAGCAATAAGGTCTCCCCTCAGCCTCCTTTTCTCCAGGCTAAACAGGCCCAGTTACCTCAGCCACTCCTCATTGGACTTGTTCTCTAGACCCTTCACCAGTTTTGTTGCCCTTCTTTGGATCCACCTAGGTGTGACATTTGACATAGCCAAAAGTGGGTTTGTGGTCATGAGTTCTGAGCAATTCACAGCAAATCTTGCTTCAAGCACTCTACCCAAGGCACAACAAAAGTGAGGAAGAGACAGCTCTTCATCTGATTAGTTGAAATGAAGTTGTATTCAGCATTTAAATAAAAACAAACCAGAATGCTACCTTTATTATGAATTTTCATGACCTGAAAATGGAAAGATAATCTCTGAGGAAATCAAAATCTATTTGCCAACCATAATTTCAGAATTTTCACTTGAGTTTTAGCTCACATTTTGCTCAAGACAGAAGTATAATTAACTTTCTTCTTAAAGCAAAGACAGATTAATCCAGAAGCAACTGGCAGATGTGCCAAAGCACTGCTGAAATTACTGGGGTGAGAAGGTAACAAATCACAACACTCCTCCATTCCCTCTGCCCTAAACTGGACACACTCAGCAAAAAAGGAACAGCACTCCAAGTAACAATATAAAACTCACGTTACATTAATCCCCTTTAAATCGCCCAGAAGAGACGCCAGAGCACCATATGCATTACCAAACGTCAAACAGACCAGCTCAAGGATAACTGATACACTGGAGATAAAACAAAACAAATCATGAATGTTTGATTTCTTTGGCATTAGGTATTTATTTCAGGTTGGCTATTTGCTGTCAAAGTAAAAGAAACGATTGCACTAACATATCCCATAGCTATGAGGTAATTAAATTCACAAGTGATTTTGACAGAAGGACAAATCTAGTCATTGGTAACCACTAGTAACATTTCTACATTTTACTTAAATTACACAATAGGTTTTGTTTATTACACTTGTTTCACAGTATCTTTATTATCACAGCATCACTGTTTTGTTGTCTTTTTTAATAAGCATACAGTGCTCACTAGACAAATTATTAGCTATTTTTTACTGCTGTTTATAAGTTCAACACAGAAAGTTTCTGTTAGAACAAGACCTGCCAGATATGCACATTTTTGTCCTCCCCACCCTTTCTCTACTAGTTACTTTACACGGCATGTATTTCTGAGGGAGACTTCCACAGCCTTTCCTGTTACAAATTCATTTTATTACGACTAAACCGATTACTTAAGAAAAACTGGAAAATCTGAGAAAAAAGTATTTACTTATTGATTGTAATAAAATGGCTGTACATCATGGGACATACTTTGAATATCTAAACTGTATCCTAAAATACAGTAAAAACAAGGAATTCATGCACTGAACGTCTTTTTTTCCCCACAGGCAGTGGTTTTGCCTATGAATAGCAAAAGTAAGCATAAAGAAGAATACCTAGCTAAGACAAATTCAGAATCCAGAGTATAGAATGAACAGTTTAACTCAATTATTGTAGTTAATTTGGGGGAGAATTTCTCATACCAGGCAGTATGCAACAGCTTGCATGATACTAAACAGAAAATAATGAAGGAAAACAAATGACAAACACCTCAAAATTTATCTACCAAGGCTTTTTCTTTCAAAGAAAACAGTTTTAACATGATGTGCTTGTCCTTCCAGACGGAGCAAGCTGTTAAATGGAGGAGATAAACAGAATGACATAAATCACTGCTCAAGTCACTCATGGAAAGAAGATTAAAAAAAGACACCCAAAAATACAAGGCTATGGGTAGGTAGCACAACTCTGCTGCCAAGTACCAGGGCCACCTCCCCTATCCACAATAGGAAAGAAGCCACATAAGCCAAGGTCAACTGTGTGGACTACTGGCCCAAAGCATTGGGGGACCTACTGTTCTAGATAGATTACAGAACCAAGTATTGAGGACCTCTTGTTCTGGATATATTACAGCATAATTTATAGAGTCTACAATAGTCTAGAAGGAGAAATGGAAGAGCAAAAGCTAGAAAAAAACTTGTAGATAAAGAGTTCAATAAGGAAAAAACACACAACACACAAAAAAAAACCCACAACCCAAAACCAAAAAAATGCCACAAAACAACACTTCAGCTATGCAAATGTAAAACCCAAGCCAGATCCAGTACACCACACAACAGGATAAATTAATTCAGAAAGTTTGCTTTCAGTGCAACTATCCCTATCAGGGACAGAGTTCAGGCATCTCTTCAAAACAGGGACCAGATTTTTTTAAAAGACATTAACACTCTTATCAGAATGGCTTATCTAAAACTCCTCAGTTGGTACCATATGACAAAAATTACCATTCTGTTTCAAATAATGACAAAACTCCTTCGCCCTCACCACAGCTGACTGAAACATGGCATCGGTGATACTGTCAAATAAGTTAGCCCATGGTCATTATGAAGCAACAGAAAATACCATTCATCTCCACATGAATACTCAGAATACAGTGGAACAGGAAACAAAAGAATCAATGAAAATGCAATTGCTAGCTACTTAAGAACCTGAACAGCAAGGGGGGAAACTTAATTGGACCAAACTGCCCATTTACAGTGTATTTTGGTTTAATGAAAAAACACACAAAGAATCTAGTTGCTTTTCAGAAGGAGATAGAATTTCTCCCACAAGCAAGCTGAAAATATCTAAAGGGAAATTACCACCCAAATTTGACCATCATTTTTCAACACAGCAAGAGCCTTATCTGACACCAAGATCTAAGCTTAAAAAAAAAAAAAACCACTGCCAATTTTCATCTTTTTTGAAAGTTATTTTGAAAAAAGAAAAAAAACTATTAACTGTACACATATTCTTATTTTAAAAAGGAACATGCTATTGATAAATTTCAACCAAAAAAGAAACAAACCCAGATTTTTCTTTTTCTGATTGAAAACCTACCAAGTTTCCTTGCAAATTATGAAGAAGTTTAAAAACAGAAGAAGTTTAAAACAACAAAACCTAGAATAACATACACAGCAACACCAAGTTTTTCTACGCACCTTGTGAGAGCTCGAACTGTGCAAAAGCCACATGCACAAAAGCAAATTTCTTGCAGTTCAGCCTGGCCAAATGAAATTGGTCCCGTGCCTCCTCTGGATCTTGAAGACTGTAAAAACAGTATAACAATAGTTGTACAAGGCAAAAAGCCTGACTAACAAGGATCAAGTTCCATGTGCTTCAGACAATTCTTGAAAAGCAATCCACCAGCAAAGTTTTTCCTCTGGCTTAGAACCATTAATGAAGCACAAATAACCAGAGAATCTTAAAAAGGTAATTATTGAAAGATATTAAGCTGGCACTTTCCAAGAACCAGAATGTGTTCAAACATGAAGACGACGACTGAGAACTCATTCTTTGTCCCTGCTCATATTATTCTTCAAAATACATACATATTTTCCCCTCGGAACACCCAAATAACACCTTCCAGGCTACATGCTGACACCATCCAAAGAAAAATATCCATTCTTATAGCTGTAACGACTCCTATACTAAGGTGGTTGCAAGGCAAGGGGACAGGGAAATTGCTTTAGAAACTCCAAGTGTGGAAAAATGTATCATATTAATCAAGTCAGAAGAAATATTGTATACACTATTAGTTATATATATTAGTAGCAATATGGTCACAATGTTTCCAATCCATTACATTAAAGCACTATTGAACTCCAAAATTTTGCTAGAGGTTATGAGCTCTTTTATTGAAGAACTTTTGCAACTGCACTCAAATTGTCAAGATTCCCTTAGCAGAGCTGTAGGTCACTGAAGGAAGTTGTTTCTGCTGGTACATCTATAAAACCATAACTATAGAAAACTAAAACACAACAAGAGCATTTACCCAACAGCTACCTCTATCAAGAGTATTATGGGAAAAATCAACTCCTTACAAGATGTATGGAATTCTTTCTGTTTTCCCCATACTCCTAGCCAACACAGCCTTATCAATTAAATTTTGTAGCACAAGGTGGATTTAAGTCCTTTTTCGGCAGACACACAGATAGCAGCAATAGCAAACATAGTATACTTCAAAAACATACTGATTATGCCACAAAGTCTAAACAAAATAGTTCACATTTAATAGTTCCTTTACTTTGGCTAAATTTTAATCCTAGTTTTACATTCAGCGACAGGTTGCCAAACTAGGTGACCTAGATGCTTGCACACAGTACACCAAAATTTAAATATTCTGGAGAATTTAACAGCTTAAGTAAATACCTGTTAAGTTAGAAAAAGACACAAATCTATATTACTATGAAATAATAAATTAACATTATGTTTCAATGAACTGCCTCCCCTTTTCTAGCATTAAAAAAAGAAAAAAAGAGTTCATAGAATAGTATGGGTTGGAAGAGACCTTTAAAGGTCATATAGTGCAACTCCCCCAAATTCTTTTAATGCTTTTATTAGCACAATCCACAACCAAGAAATAAGGAATTTCTTGCAAAATTACATCCTTATTCAATATGTAAGCAGAAGTAATACTTAGAAGCAGGAATGGTAAAACTTTTATGACAATGGCTTAAAAAATAAGTACAGAAAAAGACAACACAGAAAACTAACGAGAACATATTTATAGTAGAATTCTGTGGAATTAAGAATGAAAAAAGTCTCTATCATTGCTTAGGTATGTTACTGAACTCCAGTAAGTTTAATAAACTCATCTCTGGTCACCTAAAGCAATAGGACAGGCACAGAATAACTCTGCAGGCAGAGTCAGACTAACACAAATTAAGCAGTAACAGGCACTTTTACAAAGAGTGTTACAATTTAGGTTCCCCACAGAAAGTGGCAACAACTTGGACAGCAATATGCAGAACACGACCCACTGTTCGCTACAGGCATCAAGTGACGCACACTTGGTGGCACTGTGCTACAGCCAGAAGTGTTACATGAAAGCAGGCCTGGCATGGTGTATGTGCCATACAGATAATCACGGGTGCAACTGGTTGTTCACCTTTGCCTGTTTCACAGCACATTCAAGGGATCTTCAAACACCCTCAGTATCATCGATAAGTCAAAAGGTTTTGGTATAGTCAGGCTGCAGCTAGAGAAGATACCAGGAAAAGTCAGGACCAATGCCAAGACTGGAATAACCCAGCTTTGACCAGAAGAAAACTGTTGGTGCCAAGAGTCGCTATAATCAAACAGTTTGCTGTTGTCACTGCTTCTCAAGTTTGTGATGCTCTGGCTTACTTCTGTTAGATGGAACATTTGGGAGAACAAGCAGAACTCTACTGAAGAGCACCTTTCTCCTCCCACCAAAGGCAGTATCAGAGCACCTACACATTCAAGCGCTACTTTACTTGCAATAGCTGAAAAAAATAAATCAGAAACACTCAAGGAAGTAATGAGATGACAGAATTTATTTACCAGAAGCAAAAAAATGAGCAGAGACAAAACAAATAGTACTAGACAAAATGACAGCCAGGAACAGAGAAGGTGAGTATGAAACACCAGGGAAATATCAAACACCAAGAAAATCCAAATAACCACTTACTGATTAACATTCATGTCCAAAAACTACAGACAAGCAACACTGTTGTTGGTTTTTTACATCTGGTAAGTCAAAGCAATTTCATGTTCTGGTGTGATTACATCTATAGTTTATAAATGTATTATAGTTTCATATAAATAATTGACTTTGTATTATACGCCACTCTGAAAGAGAAAGCATTAGCTTAAAATAAATGATTAAGAACTGGCTAATCTCTTGAGGGTAATTTTCAAATGGGGGACTGCCATTTAGGGAGATACTTATAGTAAAGTTCCATTGGGACTGATGCTGTGTCAGATTTTCTACATTTCTAAAAACTAAATTTAAAAAATAATTTTCATTAACAAGTCAGGATACATATGACTGATGATATTTGCCAGTTAAAAATTTGAAGCAGAAAAAAAACAAGATCTGAACTACCCAGTGAGCTAGGTATATTCTACAGTAATGCTGACTACCAGGAACAGAAGACGTTACAGGTATAGAGAGTACATTTTAATAGTGAAACAAGATAAACTACTCTCCCAAGAAGGCCCCTAAAGGCTATAGCAGTGAAGCAACTCAAGACATTTCAGAGGGACATCTCAACTAAAACCACTAAAAATATTCTTGCATTCTAGCATTAACAGACTACTGACAGTGCCCTAGATTTTGCTCTCTGTAATACAACACACAGAATACTGAACACAGTTCTAGTATTCACCTTTAAAACTGTGTTCTAAAGATCAAGTGGAAAGATATCCAAGAGTTTTAAAGTTATTTGGGAGGTAGGAAATAATCTTTCAGAACTTCAATTCCTACTGTACACAATGAGATTGATAATAGCATCTAATCATGATTTTGGAAAAGAAATTCCAGAAAGGATGAGCTGGAATCCTGTGTTACACAATTGCTGTTCTGAAGAAAAGCAACTAAGCTTTGAACAGAGCCAACAGATGCCATCTCCCAGTGTCTTTAAAGACAGGAGATCTTTCTGGAAGATATGCTTTACTCCACTTTCACAAAAATACCTTACCTCTTCAAGATACTAAAGATTCACAGCAGGTCGTTATTCGCTCCTGCATGTTTCTCCACATTAAACAGATGGCTTCCATTGTGTGGTTTTTAGTAAACACTGATGCAGCAAAATCCATGCAAATGACAGTACAGACAAAGAAGCAGACCATATCATACTGTAAGACCAAGCCACCTGCCAAAAATCCAAATGGGAGGACATACAAGAAACAGAAAAAGACTAGCTATATTCACTGAAGATCACCTGCTCAACTAACCATTAAGAATTGCTGCAGTGTTAAATTGCAGCTCTTGATCAAAATATTTGCTGTCACAGCATTTCAAGTGACAAAAGAACTACTTATGAAAAATCCAATTATAACCCTCTCCCAAATTATGTCTGGAAACATCTGGACAAGCACACTGGTAAAATTTGGATTGAGTAAACCAATAAATGACCACAAAACTAATTTTCTAAGTATGAAAGTCTAGAATGATGTTCTGAGACATCCTTCCTACCACAAGGCAGCTATTTAATGTAGCTGGGATGCATCTTTCCTGCTAAGGAAGAAAGCAGACTAGACAAGGATAGACCACCATGGTCTGATTAGATGTCTACCTCACAGCCAAATCAGTTACAGAACTCCACAGGAAGCTAACCCTAATTTACAACACACAGTTTAATACACAGATTATAGTTACCCAAAGTTGTAACAGATTTCACCTATGCAGCTTCTTCTGAGCTGAAGTAAAAAAAAAGTCTCATGCTATTTCCCCATGTGCCTTACATACAGAACACAGAAAAAAAGCGTGTTAACATCTCTAAATGAAATAACTCTGAACAATCATGTTGTTTAGCATATACAAAAAATTGCAAGTACTGTGCAGACAACAGATGACTAGCCAAAGCTGCTCAGAGTTTCAAGAAACCAATATGAAAACATCCCCAATCAAAATGATAATTTGTTGCAGAAACGACTAATGAAAACAAACTTTTTTATCATCATTCAAATTCATAATTCTGAATGAGTTCTTATCCTGAAAATTGAAAATGTATACTTACGCTTTCAACTCAGCAAATCTCACAAGGATGCGAGCATAGCTCTCATTTTGACTATGCTTTTCTGCAGGCAATGCGGTCACCGCCTGACTGTAACGACCAATGAGTCTGTTCAGTAGACCAACATCCGTCTGAGGAATACCCTTTTTCTCTAGCCTAAGTAAAAAACACAGCCAATCTTCTGGATTATTTGTTGTCATCATTATTTGATTAACAGTTCCAGAGTTATCTGACAGAAAAATAAGAAGGGAGATCCATTAAAACTGCAGCAAACTTGAACAGAAGAAAGCACTTTTCATAAGCTTTCATGTAAAAAGACCGGTGATTTGGATTGATTTTATTTTTTGTTTTTACACCAGATTAGAACAATGCATTTAACTAAAGATACAAGGAAATGCAAAACGTATTTTGTGATCACTAGTACTGAAGAAATCCTTTCAGCTAATGGTTCTTTCACTCTTAGTCTAGGTTAAGATCAGTTGCATAAGTGACAAGAGATGAACAAAACCACATACCTGTTGTATCAGCTGAAAATTTAGTACAGTTAAGTTCATCTGTGATATTGTCTTCATTTCTGTATTTGTTTTTCAAGTCTCTAACTTTATTCATGATTGAAGCAATTTGTGGCAACCCTCTTTCACTTAGGTCCTCCTCCTCCATCTGCAAACACAAGGTTAAAAACCAGTGAAGGTACTCAAGAACCCTCTTATTGCTCACCTTAATTGCAATTACCATGGGAAACCCTCTCATGTATATTTTGCAGTTTGAGATTCAACCACATTATGTAACAAATAGTTTATGAAGCCTTTGTCAATGTAGTTATGCAAGTAAACTTCTTGGCAGAAGCCAGCTTAGATGAACAGGAATAGGTGCTTAAGATACTTCTCCCCCTTGCCAAACACTCCTAACACTTCTCTTGAATAAACAGCAATGGAACAAGCATTTGTCAGACTTCAGGGTGACCTGCCTCAGGGACAAACCCCAGCAGAAAAATACATGAGAGGGCAAGAACTTCTCTTTTGCTTAATGCTTTTCCTGCTTTCTCAACTGCATCACCATATGGACAAGAGAAAGGAAAGGCAAGGAGAGACTTTCATTTGATGACACCTGTAAGGCTAGGTTAGACTATGTTAGATGTGTCACCCCACATGCACACCTCCTCTAAATGTAAACATTTTTCAGAGAGAAAGAAAGCTTCATACTATACACTGGAAGTTTTAACAATATATTTTTTTTCCATCACTGGTGTAACTTATAGTAGAAATAGTAAGTTTCAAGACATAACAGATACTTACAACCCATCTTTTAGCATTATCTCCTCTCTGTAATAGGCATGGTATTTTTAACTTAACATAATATACTTATAGTTGGACAGTGAGATATGCTCTGAAAAATATCAGTTTATTATTTATACCTTAATTTTAACATCATTCTTCCCTAAAGCAGCACTTAAGTATTATGCACTTATTTATACTACTGAGATTCTAAATCAAATATTTTGAAATAGTTTCTTGTCCTGGTTCTCATTAAGATTTGCTGTTGCAAAATTTTACTGCCTAGATGTCTTTCTAAAAGGATTCATTAGAAGAGATTACACAAATAAAGACAAACCACTGAATACAGGTTAACCAGTAAGTGATGTGTAACAAATTACCATATTACAATCAGCTTTCTCTAACCAGAAACCATAAACCAGGAAGACTTTTGTGCTTACAGAACCTGCTCATACAGCAGAAGTAGGCATATTTGATATTCTTCTGCTGTATTACAAATGCCCCACCAAGAATATTAAGTCTGCTCTTGTCTATACAGAAGCGTTATTTAGTAGGTTCAAAACACACGGGTGGGTTGTTGTTGTTGTTGTTTTTTTTCTCTAAACTCCAAGATTTAGTCTGGCAAAAGCACCACGTACATTACCACTATCAAAAGATCTTAGCATCAATTTAACAACTCTTGGAGTCAGGTGAGATGTTCAACACATGAGTTCATAAGCTCTGAAAATGGTTCCTTCTTTCATTTACAAAATGGAATATTTTCAGTGGTCTAATAAAATTAGAAGGAAGCATCCCCCCAAATACGGCTGTAAGCAAGAACAATACAGAAGAAAAAACTATGAAAGCTACAGGCAGCATGCTACATCAGTGCTATCTGAAAACAACTTTTGTTTAACTGAGCTGAGACAAAAAAAAAAAGAATTCTCCATTTTTTGTTAAAAGAAATTACATTGAATAAATTCTAATTTTAGTGCTCATTTGGAACTTCCTTTAAGATCTGATTGAGCCTAAAGTGCATAGGGAAAAAAATCTTAGGCAGTTCTGAGACTGCCTCTGTAAACTGTCCCATCTTTTGGAGATCACTTTGGTGAAAGTTACACAGGTGATTACAGTAGCAAAGACTGTTCACATGACATTCTAAAGATTATACCTGTTTACTCCACAGGGGAACAAAACACATTTATTTCTTCCCAGGGAAGATTTTGGTACCTATTACAGCTTTGCCTTGATAAATACAGTAGGGGGGCTACAGGAACTCAATACTCCAAGTCTCCTCTTTATGGGTGAGAACATCCTTAAAGATCTGTCCTAGAACTGTACTAATTTCCTCAAAGTATGGAGGAGGTCAGCTTCTCCAAAACCTGAAGCACCAAGAAGATCAAGCAAATTTTACCTGAGGCTTAGTAATACCATACTCTCTCATTACAACTGTAATTGCTACAAATTCCCTGGTAGATTAAAAAAAAAAAAAAAAAAAAAAAAAAAAAAACACACACACAAACCCACAATATTTTTATTTTCCTCACCAATGTAAAAGCTTAATTTTTCTTTTTATAGTGATAGCTTGCCAAATGTAGTGGACCAAAAAAAAAAAAATCATTTTATGCATAAATTTGATCTTAACTCCCATCAATACATGTCAAACTTACATTGCTCGTGTGCTGCTTAACTGTCCAAGGTTCAACGAGTACTATATAGAGAAAACCTCTCCTTGTCAAAAGATAATGTGGATGAGGGTCAGACTATCTCAGATGATCCCTAGCAAACAGGAAAGGCAAGAAATGCAGCTCTGCATCCTGAGGAAGTTCCTGTATATCAAAAATGGCATGGTTAGACATTGAAAAGTAAATGAATATCAGTGCACCCTGTAACCTTGCTTCACCTTCCTGACATTCCAGAAATAAAGTTTTATTAAATCAATAAAACTAGTCCAAGTTAGTCTTTTAACTTTTTTGTACTGTTTTATTACTGAGGTTGAGAACGTCCAAATGTGTAAGCTTGTTATGACATTTACAGATACAAAATACGCTCAGGGCATAATCATCTGCATATTGTCAGCATTTGCGACTAATCTTTCTATTCCTGTCAAAGTTCAACTGTAAGCAAGTATTCAGACTCTCATTTTAGCTTTATCTGTTGTACGGTTAGCATTTGCCATAAATGTATCTGTGCGAAATCCATTCAAATTCTAACAAGACAGCAAAGACCTAAAATAGGAACATGCTGTTCTACATGCATTTAATAGAAGCAGAGCTTCTTACCACAACAACTACATGGCAGCACATTTAAGATCTAGAAAAGCCATTCAGGAGGTGAGGTTAGAGACAGGGAAGCAAAGAACAGGGAGAATGTGTATGCAGATATCAGGAAGATGGAGAACAACCTTTAAAAAAAAGGATAAATGAGGTAACTTCAACCCCTCATACAGACCCACTACATCAGGAGCCAAGGGACTAAAAAAAGCAGTATATATTGTAAATGGATGAAGTGGCAGTACCAGTTATCCACAGGATTTCAGGTGCAATATACCCAACAATGTTTATTGATACCAAAGACATACAGTGTAACACAGCAAATCACGTATCTGTTCAGTTTCTGAATGGTGCCAAATGCAGTTTTTCCTCAAACTTTTGAGAAAGTATGAAAATACTTTTTACTTACCAAACAAAAAGGTACATTCTCTTATTACCCTGGAATCTACTGAAATATTGCATCTGTTTATCTAAGGAGGTGTAGAGAACAGTGAAAAAATTCAGGCAAATGCCCAAGAGCTTGCCTGGCATTTTTTCCTCCAAGTGAATGGACAAGCCTAGTAAAATATATTTGTTATCCTATTACTTATATGTTCCTTATACCCCCAGACCATTTTGGCTACAAACTGTTACATTAAATATTTGTTTAGCCACCTTCTTATGGTCTGAGTAAAAGTGTCTACTAGTGTCAGAAGGCTACACATTGAAGAATTTTCAGTTAAGTCCTCTACACTGTGTAAAAAAAGGTAAAAACACCACCCCTAAATCAGAAACTTTATCCATGTGTATGTTTTCTGGTGCCTTCCTTTCCTATGCAGAAAGATCACACACAAACAAGAGGGGAAACTTAAATGTAGCCTTCATCTTTTACAGTATTTGCATTATAGTACTGATGTATTCAGTTAATTTAGGGGCAGTCAGCATGGCTTTACTAAGGGTAAGTCATGCTTGACCAGCCTCATAGCCATTTATGAGAATGTAACAAGGTGGATGATGGCAGAGCAGTGGATGTGGTCTACCTTCAGCAAAGTGTTTGACACAGTCTCCCATAGCATCCTAGCTTCCCATAGCATCCTAATTACTACGTTGACGAGGTGTGGTCTAGACAATAGAGTAGTGAGGTGGGTTGCAAACTGGCTTAAGGGGAGAAGCCAGAGAGTGGTAGTCAATGGTGCGGAGTCTAGTTGGAGGCCAGTATCCAGTAGAGTGCCTCAGGGGTCAGTACTGGGGCCAGTATTATTCAATATATTCATTAACGATTTAGACGAGGGAATAGAGTGTACTATCAGCAAGTTTGCTGATGACACTAAGCTGGGAGGAGTGGCTAACATGTCAGAAGTCTGTGCTGCCATCCAGCAGGATCTGGACAGGCTAGAGAGTTGGGTGGGGAATAACTTGATGAAATTTAACAAGGGAAAGTGTAGAGTCCTGCATCTGGGCAGGAACAACAGCAG
The DNA here is from genome assembly GCF_964273445.1 of Streptopelia decaocto. Classification (NCBI taxonomy): domain Eukaryota; kingdom Metazoa; phylum Chordata; class Aves; order Columbiformes; family Columbidae; genus Streptopelia; species Streptopelia decaocto. Next base: position 86,438,396 of record NC_138656.1, read on the forward strand.
GTTCCAGTATAAGTTGGGGAATGACCTATTAGAGAGCAATGTAGGGGAAAGGGACCTGGGGGTCCTGTTGGACAGCAGGATGACCATGAGCCAGCACTGTGCCCTTGTGGCCAGGAAGGCCAATGGCATCCTGGGGTGTATTACAAGGGGGGTGGTTAGTAGATCGAGAGAGGTTCTCCTTCCCCTCTACTCTGCCCTGGTGAGACCCCATCTGGAGTATTGTGTCCAGTTCTGGGCCCCTCAGTTCAAGAAGGACACGGAACTGCTGGAGAGGGTCCAGCATAGGGCAACAAAGATGATTAAGGGAGTGGAGCATCTCCCTTATGAGGAAAGGCTGAAGGAGCTGGATCACTTTAGTTTGGAGAAGAGGAGACTAAGGGGGGGACCTTATTAATGTTTATAAATATATAAAGGGTGAGTGCCATGAGGATGGAGCCAGGCTCTTCTCGGTGGCAAACAATAACAGGACAAGGGGTAATGGGATCAAGCTGGAACACAAGAGGTTCCACTTAAATTTGAGAAGAAACTTCTTCTCAGTGAGGGTGACGGAGCACTGGAACAGGCTGCCCAGGGAGGTTGTGGTGTCTCCTTCCCTGGAGACATTCAAAACTCACCTGGACATGTTCCTGTGTGACCTCATCTAAGCATTCCTGCTCTGGCAGGGGGATTGGACTAGATGATCTTCTGAGGTCCCTTCCAATCCCTAACATTCTGTGATACTGTGATAATTATTTAATAGTTGTCACTATTTGAGCAAAGAGGCACATGCATGCACATAGCACACCAAATGCTGTCAGTTACAGGAATTAGAACTATCTCCAAGTGCAGTTACATCAACGTTGCCAAAAGACACTGCAGTACTAGTAAAGACCCTTCCTGAATGTTTGGATGTATTACATAGACATTTAAGTGTTCAGAAATTCCTGCCTTCAAGACCTTGCCACCTTGGTTCAAGGTAGACAAGAAAAAAACATGTCACACATAACTATCTTCAGAAACACATGGCATTATCTATCATTCATCCAGTTATCAGTTATTGTTCTACATATATTACAGCAGAATCTAGTCTTTCTTACTCCTTTGAATAAATAGATACCAGCTTTCACAGAATCATTTAGGTTGGAAGAGACCTTTAAGATCAAGTCCAACAGTAAACCTGACGCTGCTAAGTCTACCACTAAACCACGTCCCATGAGTTTCTTCAAAACCCATGGGAAAGCAGAAAGCAGATCTGCTTGCTAAATGATACAAGCTTTTGGCTTAAAGTCTGAAGAGCAAATTGCAATTATAGGAACATGAAGGAAATCCTGCAACTTTTGCTTGTTCCACTCAGATGTTAAAAAAAATGCTGCTACCAGAAAGCATCAAGCTAAATTGTTCCATAAGCAGTCACCAAAATCTGACTTCAAACAGGTAGCAAAGCTCTTCAAATACTCTCCAACTTCAGCTCATTTCATGTTCCACATGACACCCTGATTACAAGACTAGGTTAAAAGATTATTAATTAGCTATCCAAAAAAAACAGGATTTTTCTTTTAATGGAAGCAAAATCACCCAACAAAAAAACAAAGCAACCAACCATTTTAAAGAGCAACATTAACTACGAATATAAATAGGAAAAATAGAAGCTCTAGCAGTAGCTACAAAAAAAGACTCAAAGATACACAATAGAGCCAATCAGAGAAAGGCTCAACAGCAGAGGAGCAGTGAGCTACTGCAGGATAAACAAACTGGAGGTTACACCGCATGTAAAAGTTACCCAGAGGCCGCAGAGAACAGAGCAGCACACAAAACCACTGAGACACAATTTTGAGTGCCGCAGACTTAATTAAGGATATAGCCAAGCAGTAACAAAGGACACCACTGAGAGTAGCTTTAGGGTATCATTTCAGGAATAGCTATTGCTTCATCACCTGGGCCAGCCAGAGCTGGGGGCACACATTGCAAGATCTTTCTCTCCTTCTCCCTCTCCTTTCCCGCATACATTTTCCCGTTTCCCAAACAATTTCCACGAAATCATACCAAGCACATTTCTGCTTTATGTCTAGTTCTAGAAGCGTTACTCCTCAGCCTAAGTGAAGACAAACAAAACCAAAAAAAAAAAAAAAAAACAAAAAAAACCAAACAAACAAACAGCCCCACTCTCGGAATCCCTCATCAAAGTCATGTTAAAAAACAAAGCCACAGAAGAGGAAGGCGGTGAGAAAAGGTAGCGAGAGAGAGGACAAAGCCATCAGGTTTCCTCACCCGCATGGGCAGCAGCCCACCGGAGCCCCAGGCCCCGTCCGCCGCCGAGCGCTCCCCTAGCCCACCGCGCCGGGACGGGGGAACCCATGAGAACGCCCCAGGCACCGCCGTTTCCCGCAGGCCTACGCCGAGGCGCGGGGCAGCGCCGACCCCGGCCGCGGAGGGCGGGGCCGGCGGGAGGAAGCCCCGCGGGTTCCGCCGCCACACAGCACCACCCCCCTGTACCGGGCACGCCGCTGTTCCCCGGCCCGGCCGCACTCACCCTTGCCGCCCCCTCCTGCTGCTTCGGGGCCGGGACGGAGGCTCCAACCGGACAACGGTGCCCGCGCCGCTCTAGGTTTGAATATGACTGACGCCCAAAGAACCCACTTCCCATTGGCCACAACAGCTCACGGGGCAAGGAAGGAAGCGAACGTTGATTGGTCAGAGGAGGGAAAAACAGGAGAGCCCGCCTGCCGATTGGGGAGGAGTGGTGCCGGCAGTAACAGTGCCTTGCCCCGCCCCTTCACCGTCTCGCGGCGCCGCTGCTGTAGCGCGGGCGGAGCAACCAACGGTCAGAGCCGCTCCCGCCCGGCCGCGCTGCCCCGGAGCGCAGCTGGGAGCAGACGGCGGCTGCGCTGCTCTGTCGGAAGCGGGGCGGTCTCGCTATCATCTGGAGTGATGGGAGCGCGGGAACGGCTTCCCTCAGCGGCCGTGTTTTCCCGGTGTTTTCCCGGCGTGCCGGCCCGCTTCCCGTCCCTGAGGGGCGCGGTGAGGGGAGGCTCCTACCCGAGAGCTGGTCAGTCACGGGCGGTCGCAGTCGGTTCCTCGCCGGCCGGGGCGCTGGCACGGCTGCAGGCGGTATTCCCGATTCCCACAGATAGGGACGTGTGAGCTGCCCAGGTGCCGTTCTTGAGTACAAAATGCAGATCACAAAACCGAGATAATAATAGAATCATAGAATAGTTCGGGTTGGAAGGACCTTCAAAGCTCATCTAGTCCAACCCCCCTGCAACGAGCAGGGGCATCTTCAACTGGATCGGGTTGCTCAGACCCCGTCCAGCATGCCCTTAACTGTTTCCAGGGATGGGGCACCTACCACCTCTGCAAACTTATATAAAATATAACCGAAAATATTTTCCTCTGTAAGGGATAACTTTATTTTTTTGAAGGTTCATTTAGCTGTAACAACTGTGGGATGGTGTGTCCTGACCAGCTCCCTAAGATTCCATCATTACCTTTTTCTCAGACGGATTCTTTGTAAGCTGATCCTAGATCTGCAGTATGCCTGAAGGTGCTAGAAGCAGCTGTTTCTCTGAGCTGTCCCTTTCTTCTTGGAGTTAGATTATAGCAATGCAAATGCACTAACTAGAACAGTTCAGCCTCTCTCAGTTTACATTCTGACTGTACATATTAATTCACAGTATCACAGTAAATTTGGGATTGGAAGGGACCTCAAAAGATCATCTAGTCCAATCCCCCTGCTGGAGCAGGAACGCCCAGGTGCTCTTTATAGTAGGTATGGTTCTTCTGTTGCTTGTAATATTTTCAAGATTGTTAACATGCTATAAAAGCCAGTGAGATATAGATATATGGCTTATTAATTTGATAAATTAGTAATCCATTAACTTTCTGTAGACACCACGCATGATATCAATAAGACACGTAAAGCACCCTATCATTGAAATTTATCTTTATTCCTCTAGAATTTAAGTATCTTGTCTAACCTAGTCATACAAGCTTGCTCTACAGTGAAGGAAAAGAGGTGTTTCAAGGGAGAAATTCAGTCCAAACACCTATTTTAGAATGTAATGGATCATCCCATGCAGGGAGGTCTCATTTTTTCTCTACTAAATATAGAGCAATTTGAACTTTTAGGTATCTAAGATTGAGATTTATATATATATTTATATTTATGTATATATATAGCCTTATTCCTCCTTGCATGTACACATTTTTTGTGGTTTTGATTATTTTGTTGTTGCTTTGGAGCTTTTGTGTTCCACTAGAATCCAAACCTAGTAAAAAATGAAAGGTGCAGCATAAGTTGCATCAATCTGCTCTGCATCTGCCTTCACTTGAGGTACATAGTCATAAATTATTTTATGAATAGGAGTTATGGGTGATGAGAGTTAGATTGTTGTAGTGAGTCAATAATGCTGTAAAAGGTTGTCATTTGATTTCTGCAGCTGTGACAAGAAATTGGGGTACCATATAGAATCCTGGCAAAAGCAAAATGAACAGGAGAAGACAAGGTAGACCAGAAAAAAGCAGCAAGGAGGAGGGTCAGAAAAAGAAAGGCTGTAATACCCTTAGAAAAAAATACAGGAGCCTCCATTTAGTAGTATTCAACAAAATAGATGTGTGTGTTGTTGGTACAACCATCATGTATTTGCTTACGCTTATTCATTATGAAGTCATAGATCTATAGAGAATTTAAGAATTACATGAACTGAAGTCTCCACCTAAAGGTGATTCCAGTTTGAATGACGAAAGTTACACGTGAATCACAAAAACAAGGACAATGTTGGATGACAAACAAAAGGAAAGAGAGTTCAATCGTTTGTAATGAGTTACCAGCAGGAGAATCCTGTCTATTATTTTAAATACCTGATCGTATGGTAAGATTTTTTTTTATCAGTCTGGACAATGGTATTGCAAATCCTAGTGTAGTAAAGGCACAGGTGAGTCATGAAGGATTTTTCAAATGCTGATAAAATCTTTATATCACCTGTGGTGTTTTCTGTAAATGGATATGAGAAAGGCCTTCCTCTTTTAGTTGAAAATTTGGCAACCGCTAACCCATCCTCTCGAGTTGGTGTTTGAGGTTTAATGTCTCTGATATGATGGGTTGATGTAAAAGAAAAGAGATGGTACCTCATTGGTTACAACTAGTGACAGATGTTCAGTGTAGCTGATTTGGTGGAAAGTGCATTTGAAGAAAGCTCTGCGGAGTATTTCATGGACTCCATTTACTTAGACTAAATACTGGACTGTTCCTGGCTGCTGATGAATTGCTACAGTCTACAGATGTCCACAAGAAGAAGCAAACAAATGTTCTAGATGGCAGAGCCACCTCAATGGCTGAGAAGTTGTTCTGAAAACAAGTGGGTAAATAACTATTAAGATTTTTAGCAGCAAGAATAATCACCAGGTGTCTAGTATTCCCACTCTTAGTTGTTACATTTCCATGACATACTACTGAGTACTTTGATATTTGTGTGTATTATTTCTTGTTTTTAACAGAACAATAATTATTTGTTTCGTTGGATCTTGTCCCATGGCATTTATTCTTTTATGGATCTGATACATTCTTTGTGACTGGACTTAGAAAATAAATGTTGTTTCCATATTGATGGACACATTTAATCACTTAAATAATGAGAACCATTGCACCTGGGCTTCTTTTTGTTGTCTGATACCATTTTTTGCTGAAAGTCTGTAAAATGCACAGATATGTACACACACAAAGGACTGATTTAGAAACTGTCTAATCAGAAGATCTCAAAAAGGAAGTGTCAATAAGAAGAGTTCAAGCTGTTCATTTCAGACTACCACCTCAGGGATTGGCTCTAACCAGGATGTATTTTGAGTATTATATTAGTGATATAAAATGGTTGCTGATAAGCTTGATGCAGAGTTGGTGTTAAGGCTGCAGGTAAATGATCGGGCTGTTGACTACATCCTGGCCTGAGGTTAGGAGGACTGAGGGGACATGGCAATCTAGGTAACATGACGAGAAATCACTCAACAGGACTTTGTGAGAAGCTGTGAAAGATGGCTGGATCTCATGTGGTTATGGAGGAGTTATGTGAAGAATAGCCAGACTTCACAGCTACTTTAAGTGGAATATTTTGCAAAAGGTATATTTTGTGGAGTACGAGTGTACAACACCACGAGCACCCACATAACTGCATCAGGAATACCACCACCCTGGAAGTGTGTGATCGCTTCGGTAATGGTGCCAGCCATATCAGATTTGAATAGAGACTTATCAAAACTGGGACCAGTGGAGAAAAATGAATTGGAGGCAGATCCTGTGTTTGGGAGAAGACTGGGATGGAGAAACAGAGGTGTGAGGTTGGCAAAAAAGAGATGAGAAATGAGAGAAGAGGTGAAAAGCTCTGGAAAGAAATGCATACATTTTCTTGCTTTTGACAGTTAAGCTAAGGCTTGCTGTACAATATATTATGTTTAAGCATAACTTACTCTGATCATTAGTAGGGCTACTGCATGAAAATTTCTAAACTGTGCTAAGAAGAGATCAGGCTGGATAATCCAATGGTCCTTTCCACCTTGAACTCCACAAATCCACAGGACTCAGGAGAGACATACCCTTGTTGTTCAAGAATTAATCAGCATTCTTTATGACTTGGAAAGTGTGTGTCTCATCTTACAAAGTTTCTTTCCTGCAGATTTGTTTCTTCATAGCATCTGCTTCCTGGGGAATCAGAGAAATCACTTCTGATAAGTCTTCTTACCCCTTATATAAATTTATGTTCCTTGTTCTCCCACTCTCTGAATCATAGAATCATAGAATGTCCTGAGTTGGAAGAGACCCACAAGGATCAAAAGGGTCCAAATCCTGTCCCTGCACAGGACAAACCCAAAATGCACACCATGTGTCTGATGGTGGTGTCCAGTTGCTTCTTGAACACTGTCAGGCTTGGGGCCATGACCGCCTCCCTGGAGAGCCTGTTCCAGGGCTCCACCACCCTCTGGGTGAAGAACCTTTTCCTAATGTCCAATCTAAACCTCTCCTGGCACATCTTCCTGCCATTCCCTCAGGTTCTGTCATTAGTCATCAGAGAGAACAGACCAGAAAAGATCAGAGATTCTGCTCTTCGTTCTTTCTGCTTTGCTGCATAAGGAAAACTGGTCTCAAATAATAGTCAAAATCTATCAAACAAGAGCTGCTTAATCTGGATATAAACCTCTGCTATTTGCCAAACAACCAGCTAGCAGTTGCACAAGAGAGCACTATGTAGAAGATAGGGTTAATTATGCTTCTTTTATAATAAAAGCACATCTTATGTGGTGGTACAATGTCTGATTGTTCATTCTTACAGTTTGAGATAACTGCTAGCATTAAGCTTTTGGCTAATATTGAAAAAAAATAAAAACAGAAGGGTAGGGTTAATTTTACCTCCTTTGTACTATCTGAATGTCGCCAGACAAAGCTGGTGATCCATGTTCTCTTTGCAGCCAGCGTAGGGAGGCTGTCTAACCATACGTAATTTCAGTCTGCAGATGAGGTGAGAGACTCTCTTGGAAGTATCTTTTTTCCACTTGGCTGACTATTGGGGGAATGTCTGCAGCTACCTTGGTCTAAATGTGTAACTCTCAGTCAGTTGAAGTTAATTCTTTCTAAACTGCTTCCTTTCACAAGCAATGCCATTTCTACTCACCCTGTTCTGTGCTGTGTCCCCTAACATAATTTATTACTAACTTACTGCCTTCATGGATATAATTTTTAAATGGACAATATGAATGTTGTTTCAAAGTTAAAACTGAATGGCTTTGATTCAACTGACCATCTGCTTCACAGATTTTAAATTACTCCCCATGGAAGTAGTAAGGCAGCCTGTGTATCTCAATGATGAATTGCTACACAATCCAAACATGCATTTTCATCCTGTCAGTGCCTTTTCAATTCCAGATGCTTTTCTGTGCATCCCCATCTCATCAGAACACCTTGAAAATACCTGCAAATTTTGTTTTCATCGCCAGTGTAAGACTGAGAAATATTCACATCTTATATTGGAAAACTAAGGCCTGGGAAAGTAAGCAGCATACCGTAAGTCATACAGGATGCCCAAAACAGCTCTAGAGATCAACCCCAGAGATCCCAATATCAGTTCCAGTACCTTAAGAACTTTCTCATTTGAGGATTTCTTTGATACTCAATAGCTGCACTGATCTTTGAGGAAAACTTTATTATTATTTTCACCCATTTCAAACAGTGGTAATTGTAGACCTATTATAGTACCAGCCTCTACAGGCTGGCACTGAGTATAACATATAGTAGGTGATTGCTCACCTGCATACTGGATAATTACTAATCTGCTGTGGATGACTTTCCAGCTGGAGTTCTCCTGTGTTTTGTTCTGTTATCTGGCTAGTACAATGTATGTATTAGGCCACACAGGAAATCCATGATGATATGACTTGTTCTGCCTCCAGTAGGAGGATAATACCCAGCTGCACATATCGATTTCATCAGATCCTGCTGGTGCTGTCCAGCAGCTTCCTTCATATATGGGCAAACTGAGTTACAGATTCATGTGGGCTGGCAACAACTAGAAAAGACCAGCTGAGAAATCATGTGAAAAGTCTGTTATGTAGGTTCCCAACTTCGGGTCATGCTGGATCCATAGGTTCTGTTGGATGTCCATATAAGAAGAATAGATTAAAACATATTTTGTATATATATATATCTGTTGGAAATTCTCTTTTCAGAGTCCATCTTAGAACAGCCAAGCATAGTACAGTTGCCATGTTTACTGCAGTACATTTTCGGTAAGTCCATTCTTGGTTATTTTAAAAATGTCAGATAATATATATTAACTGCAATAAAACCTATCAGACTTGTTATGCTGGCTGCTAATCAGTCCTTTAGTGAAATGTGAAATCTGAGTTTTGACCTATGAAACTCTGGATAATACCAACTACTACTTCTGTCATTAAAGCTTTGGCAGAAGTGGTCAGTTAAAGGCAATTAGTCAGATAGCTCCAAACTACGATAGTTTCTGCCCACCTTCTTGTCCAGTTGGACCTGGACTTGGTCCAGTTCAGAAAAGACGTGGTTGTACTAGAATGGTCTTCTGAAACCTGCCCAAGAAGCAGCACATGATAATTTGTGCATAATGTTCCCTGCACAGCCCTTAGACTGCACGTGAGTTCTATGTGACTAGCTTAAGCTTGGCCAGAGAATCTTGAATCTATTTTCACCTCTCCGTCAGAAAGCTCTGAGAGACTCCAGCTTAATTTTTCACAAAAATAAGGGGTGTGGACAGAGGGACACGGTCTGTGAATGCCTTCCAGTTTAAGAAATCTGAGACTTGACCTTGCTCAACATCTGTTCTTGACATCTTTCCTCCTAAATGACTGACTCAAGACTTTGCTATTGTTAGGTTTCAGAGAAAATACGTAGACTATCAGAAAGAACCAAGTAAAAGTAATTTTAATTGAGCAGCTCAAAGTAGTAAATTCAAGAAAGTGCATGGGTGAAAGATTCGCTTGGTCACGATACCAGATCAGGGCCTAAACTTGTGACATTTTACCATTGTTCACTGCATTATTAGAGTATTTCAAAGAGTAGGTGGCCATAATGCAATAATGTGCATCAGTCATTTTAACATATACCTTTCAACAGTGGTGTAGCAGACATTAAACAGCAATCACCATTATAGCTGTAATATGACATATAGCTATGATATCAGACACTTCTTGTTTCAGTGTCTAAAAAAAGAAAAAGATAAATACCAAACCGCATTTGTTTATTGTCAGATCATAGGACCCTGCAGAGAAAATAGGATACGGATTTGTTTCTGCCAATTCACCAATCTCTGTGACTATGCGGGATCTTTATACGGTTGGGAAATCTAATGTTGGGCATGCTGCTCCACAGACTATAACTGTTGAGAGCACCGCAACTTGTTAAAAGTCTCCTTTGATGACTCTTCTACCACAACCAGTGAAAGCAAGAAAAGATACCACATATAATTGTGAATTTGGTCCTGAAAAAGTGATGGCAAGATCTAGAGTTGGATAATCTAAATGATACTCTTAATCAGAAGAACATGAAGTGACTTCTAAATATTTATTTATTACTTATCAGACAGCTTTCATACGCAGCTTCTATAAGCCCATGTAACTATGATATTTAGTAACAGAAAGAAGAAAAAGGGAAAACAAACAAGCAAACAGAAAAAAACCCCACCAAACAACAGGGCTGATTTTCCAGAAATCACGTGCTGGGAAAAAGAGTAGGCCTAGAGAGATAGAAAGTCTTTGAGGATGACTACATCCAAGAAGGCACAATCAAGGTCCAACAAGCTTAGACAGGGTCAGGCCTTCAGACACTAAATCCAATAGATGGGAACACTTCCTCTGCTCCTCGGGAATAATTATGACCCCATATCTACTCCACCTGTTACTTGCCAGCTACTTCTTTCCCCAGCAACCTTTTCCAATAATTGTGTAAAACTGAGCTGATGAAAAGCTAATAGGAAAAAGAACTTGTGTTTTCTTTACAAGTCTTCCACTGTCTTACTGACATTTAGTTAAGGCTTACGGTTTTGCTTTTTTTCTTCTTCCTTATCTATGAAAAGTGCTGATAATAATGGATTTGTAATCATTGCAGTTCCTCATGTGGAAAATACTATTATAAGTATGTAAATGCAGTTATTGTTATTATTGCGTAAAAAAACCCATACATTTGTACCGGAATGAAGTGTCCCTTCATGACTAGAAGAAGTAGAGTTCAAAATTAATTTAAGTAGCCAGTCATTAATCCTCCACCCTCTGAATTACGAATGCATCCAAACATTGTGTTGTTGTGCCACAGAGATTGCACTTATGATCCATCTTTATTAATGACCTTAAGAAGGAACGAAATAAAATATCAGTGGAATTGATAAGTGAATGGGAGAAATTGGAACAGAAGTAACATATAACAGCCTTAGGAGAATGCAAACTAGAACCAGAACAGAAAACAGAAAAAAAACCCATAAGCATTCAAAAAGAATGACTACGTGGGCAATCAGTAACGCTGCAAGGGAAGTATAGATGATGTTACACAAGACCATAAGTATGTCATAGCCGTCCCCAAAAGCAATTGCCATTTTAAGCAATTAAGGACTCTGAGAGAGTTCTCATGAATCTTGCTTTTCACCCCTGACCTATTTCATCCCTCTTTTGATGGAGGTCACTACTTCCACAATGCAGATAAAGAATGTGGCATATTCCTTTAATCCTGAGGAAAGTGGGAGGCTGGACTGAAATAGTGCAACTCAAATGCATATTTCTTTTGATGCACCCTGCTACGGGGAAAGTAACCTCAGGCACTGGGATGAAGGGAGTCTCTCAGACTGGTTCACCTCTTTTCTCAGCATTTATGATCACAACATCCAGGCCCATTACTTTCAAAATCATCTCCAACCCCTGGAAATGGGTAAATTCATGTCTACCATGAAAGTTCTCACAGTTTTTGCTGATAATGATGAGAAAACAACTCAAATGTTAACAACATGCAGCATTTGACATTTGTCTCGCACTCAGCTTTAGTGGAAGGCTCCAGCAACATGCAGCATTCAACTGCTTATTTCAACAGGAGAATTTGATGTGCTAGATGAACTGTGAGCATGCACAAGCCACAACTACACAACACATTAATGATCTGCTAACAAAGAAGTCTGTCGTTTCAGCCAGGAGGGCAGGGACATTAATTCAAATACCTTTGCTGCCAGAATTAGCAAAGAGATCAGATTCAGACTTATCTATCTTCTCTTATTTTAACAACCCTGGACAGACTGCATCAAAAGCATCACTGTGGCTCTGATTACTGCGTTACCACAAAGTTATTTACAAATTGGAAAGAGTTCAGAAAAACATTAAAAAATTCAGGCAGTTGGTAAAAAAGGACAAGGGGACAAAATGGAATGATTTTTATTTGTGAAGCTGGACAAAAAGTAACAATGGATCATACATATATTCAGTTGGACTGATAGGTAAAATTATGCAGAAGCAACAGATTCTAGTACCATACAGATAGGTCAGCTTTGTGTTGCACCATCTTGATGTTAATGTCTTAAGCACTCTTTGGAGGTACATTGTAATTACTGTTCATCAGTATTGTTGAGAAAGTTGTTCCTGTTATTTCTAATCATAGACGAAATAGGGATTAATCAGACCTTGCCAGAGAAGAAGATAGAACATGAGACACAAACAGTTTGTTGTGGTCTCAGAAGAAATACCTGTTTGTGGATACTACTTAAACTGAACTACGTAGATTGGTTTTAAATACCAATACAGCCAAATAATCCCATCAACACTCTCCACAAAATGCAAAGACTGTAGAAGCTGTTTTCTTTAATTTTTCCTGCTGTGAAATTATTTCAATCAATTTATTTTCTTCAAAATAGTCAGTAGTTCCCTTAGGTTGAAATTTGTGGTTCAATTTTTAATGTTTCAATAAAATCAATAAATATTTTCTCTGCAAGTTTTTAAACCGTGATAGATTTTAAATTAAGGCATATTTTCCTACATCTTTTTAACAAAAATTGAAAACTTTGCTCAACTGAAGAATAAGTATTTAAGGGGACTGAATGTTTCTTTGGCTATTTTTGGGATACCTCCCAGTAAATGGAAATAAAGAACGTTTTGTCTTCATAACATAAGACCATGTAAACAGTGAAGAATTGTAAGATTTGAAACATCAGGAATTATTACCATTGCTGGAATTAAAAAACAGATTTTAAACTTCAGCAAAAGAGAAGCAAACTGAAATTTTAGAATAGATACATAAAATTGATTGAAACGCTGTCTCCATAAATCATGAAGGAAATTAAAATTGAAGATGAAGGAAAAAGCTTGGTCCCCAATACTGTTATTAAAAAGGGATAAAATAATGATGCTGGATGATGTTTCCCCCTCCCCCCCCAAAAAAAAAAAAAACAAACACTGACTTTTCCAGCCAAAAATGTGATTTAAGATGACAGAATGAAGCAAAGCTAGTAGAAGTTGTTAGTAGGCAGATTGCCCAGAATGGAGCCTCAGGAGATATTTAGAAGAAAAAAAAAATGATCTCTAAGCCTGCCAAACATGAGGTGCATTTTAAGATTTTATAACTAGGAATAAATATGTGACTGATTTTTATCATAGCTGTAAATAGCAGCATGAGAGCCAAAAGATCCACCTCAGGACATCCTTGTTAGAGCTCTTAATTTTAGCTCATCTTAAATGAGCTAACCTTGTTATTGAAAGCAGTCCAAGGGCGGCAACAGAGAGCAATGTGGGCTCCCATACGCTGCTGAGAACTGTCAAGCTGAGATGCCATGGTCTATCCTGCATGGTTCTCATGCTGTCACTGTAGCTTCTGGTACCCAAATAGTGTTTTTTGAGGAACACCTGTAATATGTGGCACGGTACAGACTACTGCCTAATAGAAAGTATTGCTTGCCCTGCAAGAATCTGACTGTAATTTAAGAGACGATTGTGATTTTTTACAGAGTCAGTTCCTCTATACTGTCTTGACAGGTTTGCCGGAAGGTTGATAATGAAAAATCAAGTTAGTTCTTTGGGAATCAGGTCTTGCATGCTGAGCTGCACGCTTCTCTAATTGATGGGGTAATGAAAGCAGCAGAAAACTGGGAAAGGAACCATGGCTTGGGCAGCAAACTGTATTCACTGCAGCAACACCTCCTCCTAAGGTTTCTCAAGGAAGGGGTTTACTCAAAAAGGAACCCATAGATCAATGGCATGAAGGAACTAACCACCAAGAGTGATTTAATCAAAGGTATGACCGTTGAAATTAGCAGTTAGCAAATGTCCAGACACCCAATAATGATAAAAAGAGATTAGAAGGTTTTGTCCACCCTACTTTCCATTGGGTGTGTGAGCAGCAGGAATAGACACGCACAAGTTAGCTTTAATCCAGTAAGCAGAGGTAACCCAGCAGTGAAGACATGGCAGCACGCTGTGGGCCAGTAACTAATGGATTTCCCATTCATTTTGTAGCCCTGGCTGCTGCTGCTGTCACAATTATCAACGCTGTGGTTAACTGAACCAGATTAAAGCCCACATTGTGGTACTTGCCAGTGCTGCTGCTGTGCATCCCATTTGTAGGTGAACATGGTCAGAGCCCAGTGGAGACAACAGGTGACGCTACCCAAGGGCTAAACTTGCCAAAGCAACGGCAGGCTCATTAGAAGTGTTGATCTACTTGTTGTGCCTGAAACTTACCCAGAGGTAAGACAAAACAAAGCTTCGTTTTAAAAGCAAAGACATGAGAATGACCAGTTATTCCATACTTAGAGTGCATCACAAGAGGACTTGTCCCCAGGGAAAAAAAATACAAGAGTAAAGGAAGGGAAGTCACCATGGCAGTGCACATTTCTGATGCTATCTGGGGGAGAAACCACTGCAGTTGTCTAGTTTGTTACCTTATGGGAAAATTGAAATTCAAAGACACATTGGAGGACCTTACAACCATTGTCTTACATGAGCAAACGATCTTAAAACTGCTGATATTAAATCCTTCAGAACTGAAGCATAGTTACAGGTAAGTGAAGTAGTTGATATTTTGACCCAACCTATGCCAGCCATTTCATGCATATGAGGAAAACTTGATTTTTTGCTACAGTAATCACTTAGTAGGACATTGGCACTTGACCTTATTCTCAGTGAGGAGGTTCCTTATGCTGATGTAGCCAGAGGGTGCGCCAGTGTATTGCTTATGTAGACTCTGCATGAACACCAGTTTGAAAAGCTTGTGCCTGTTTGCAGTAGTCAGAAGGGAGTTTAAGGATGACCAAATGAAACATCTTGATTGTCAAAAAGGAAGATCCTGCTTGACCAACAAAACACTGCAAGGACTGCCTTCCAAATAGAGAAACCTCTCAGGAATCTGTCAGGCTTAACACCATTTTAAACATGACGTTGGAAAATTTAAACCACTAATATCTGAAGTCCCAGTGGATGTTTAGAGAGTACAGAACCCATTGAAGATGTCATGAGTGTTGAACAAGGTAGCAGCAAAGATCAAGGACTGAGCTAGCACAGAGGAAAAGTGTGCAGAGGGATGACTGGGAAGTGTTTTACTTAGCAATTAATCTGACCTGTCAGTGAGTGATGTAAAGGAAAACTACCCTACAGATGTTGAAAGTGGTTTCGACAGATGATCTCTATCATTTCTATAAAGAGGACAGAGATAAAGCCCACATCCTGAGTGTTCACAGGCAATAACCAATACGGGCATTTCTCATGTCTCTGTACCAACTCCTTCATACAAAAATGTAAACTAACCCTTTCAGGATGCCTTAGAAAAACAGATTGTTGTCTAATTCACCAGTGTTGTTTCTTCCAAAAATAAATGATAAGATAACAGAAGTTAAATTTTAAAAACTTATCGGAGCAGGAATAGTGAACTATTTGCAGTGGTGTGCAAATCCAACACAAACTAAGTGGGTAAGGAGGGTGATCTTTGTTTCCCATGTTGAAATGAAAGAATCAAGCATTCATGGTTGAATAAATCCAATGCCTTGTAGTTTACATTATTCTGTGAGCACTCTGAACTATTGAGTCCCATGTCATCCAAAAAAAGTGCCTGCTGTCTTTTTGAAGTGCATGGCAGCTGAGTGCCTCATTTATTGCATTTCTTCACAAAAAAACCCCACAAAACACCTTAAGAAAATCTCCTGAGTTCTCACCTAACATTAGGCAGATGTAGCAAAATTTTCTCACATACCAAACCATTATGCTCAACGCTGTTTCATCAGAATCTGAATTCCCATTGTCTTGATTTCAGCTGGGACAGGGTTAATTTTATTCCTAGTAGCTGGTATAGTGCTGTATTTTGGATTTAGGATAAGAATAATGTTGATAACACACTGATCTTTTAGTTGTTGCTAAGCAGTGCTTACACTAGGTCAAGGACTTTTCAGTTTCTCACACTGTCCTGCCAATAAGGATGCTGGGGATGCACAAGCGGCTGCGAGGGGACACAGCCGGGACAGCTGACCCAAAATGATCAGATGGATATTCCATACTATATGACATCATGCTCAGTATATAAGCTTGCGGGAAGCTGGCTGGGGACACAATCGCTGCTCAGGGATGGGCTGGGCATAGGTCATCAGGTGGTAAGCAATTGCATTTTTCATCACTTGTTTTGTATATTCTTTTATATTTTTTTTTTTATCTTCTTTTGCTGTGCTTTTAAATTGTCTTTATCTCAACCCACAAATTTTACTTTTTTTCCCATTCTCTCCCCCATCCCACTCTGGGAAGGGAGGAGTGAGCAAACGGCTGTGTAGTGTTTAGCTGACTGCCAGATTAAATCACAACAATCCTTTTGGCACACAATGTGCAGCTCGAAGGGCTGGAGATATTGACAAATCTGACCAGAGCGTGTTAAAACAAATTTGTTATAAGCATTCATTACATTAGTTTAATAGTCACTGGTCACAATGTTGATTTATTTTCTCTCAAAGTTGTTGCACTTGTTCTCAGAGCTGTGTTGTGTAACACCTTACTTGCAGTACGCATTCCCTGTTGCGCTGTTTATCATCTCTGGGAGCTGGGCCAAGATTATTGTTTTGCTGTACTTTGTAATACTGGTTAATGATATGATAAAATTGCTGTCTGTGAGACCAATCTGGTATCAACACTCATCACTGCTATCATCTCCATACTTCAGGAGCCATCTATTGGAAACTATTAATAATTACACTTCTTACTTTTTCTCCTCTGAGAGCAAATCCATGGGGGAGACACCTTCCTTCATCTTCCTCTTCTCCTCCGTACATTTTGAATTTCCTTGAGATGTTCAAAACAGCATGTTCATGTTGCCATATCTCCTAAACATGTTTCTGGCCTTGTTTGATGTTAAACAACTATTTAAGAGATCTGCCCTGAGGTTGGATAGCTATTAGTGCCAGCATGTGTGGGATAGTATGGGCAAGTACTTAGGACAGTAGGCATCTCCACTGTTTTGGAACTTCACCCCTGAACAGGTGTAGAATCCTGAAAAACTGGTAAAATACTTGGAAATAGTATGCTGTCGCCCTGGCAATTCCAGAGAGACACAAATCACTGCAACATGCAATGTGCTCATGCCTACCAAGCCCTGTTCAACACTATTCAGTACTCTCAAGGGGAAGAGAAGGTTTCTGGATCTGGTGACAAAGCGACAAGCCTTCTGGCTACTCCAACTCTGGTGACAGGCACTGCAGCTGAACCAGAGAACTAGCCCATGCTGGTATCAGTCACCCCTGTACACAAGAAGAAATATTAGAAGTCAGCTCATTTATTAAGGGATGAAGAAGCTTTTCCTACAAAGAAGCAGGAGGAAGAAGCATACTGCCCAGACAGTGAGGAGACAGACTACTCTGAAGCAGGGCCATTGCAAGAACAGGAGGAGGAAGAATTCTTCACTTTCCCCTGATGAAGGACTCGATGGGAGGGTTCCTCCTTCTCTTCCTTGGAGGGAGAGGAAGAGCTCATAAATTGACAAATTTATGTCAAGAGCTAACTACCCAATCCCTATCCCTAAATGTGCTGGGAAATATGCGAAGGGATTTCAGCTCTCATTTAGATAAGCATATTGTCATCTGTCTGCTCCGATGCTGGGATAACAGGACCAGTAGGCTGGAATTAGAGGTAAGGAAGCCAAGCAGCCAGAATCCGTCTCTAGGGAAGGAGGCATTGAGAAAGTGATTGGAAAAGGGGCACAAGTCCTCAGCCTCTGGAGGCAACTACTGTGAGGTGTAAAAGAAAGGAATCCCTTCAAAGAAGATGTTATATGTCACCTAGGCAAGTATAACACCATGGAGAGAGGTATCCAGTACCTGAGGGAATTAGCTATGCTCAAGGTGATTTATGATGAACTGAACATGTCATCACTACTATGGTTGCTAAATGCCAAGTCAACGGTATTACCCACAATGCTTTAAACTAGCTGGCCAGATGACTGGCAGAGCAATCAATATCATCACATCTGTTTTTGCCCTAGTCTTTCTCTTATATGTCGCCTGAGAAGAGACTATGTGTGGTCTCATATTAACATTAGAAAGGTATTTGAAGGCAGTTTTAAATACCTTTCGCAGAATCACAGCATCGTTGAGGTTGGAAGGGACCTCTGCAGATCACCTAGTCCATCCCCCCTCCTCAAAGCAGGGTTATCTAGAGCAGATTGGTCAGCACCATGTCAAGGTCCCTCTGAATGGCAGCAAAACCATCTGGTGTATCAAGTACCTCACTGAAGGTACACTCTGTCCCATCATCCATGTCATTAATGAAGCTGTTAAACAATAGTGACCACAGTATGGACCCCCAGGGTACACTAGTGACTGGCTTCAGCTGCATTTCATGCTGCTGATCACAGCTCTCTGAGCCCAGTAGTTGAGATCACTTTCAATTCACCTCTCTTCATTGGTTGATCAATGAGGTTATTATGCAAGATAGTGTTCAAAGCCTTACTAAAGTTGAGATAAACACCCCCTCCCCACAGCTGCTCTCCCCTCATCGACCAAGCCACTCATCTTATTGTAGAAGGTTACAAGGTTGGTCAGGCATGATTTCCCCTTTGCAAATACATGCTAACTACTCCCAACACCTCATTGTCCTTTCAATACTTTGAAATAGTATCAATGAGGATTTGCCCCACCACATTCCTCACATAAAGGTGAGGCTCTCCAGCCTGTGTTTCCCTGGATCCTGCTTCTTGTCCTTCTTGAAGACAGGACTGTCATTTGCTTTCTTACAGTCCTCAGTTACCTGCCCTGCTTGCCAGGACCTTTGAAAGATAGTTGAGAGTGGCCTTGCAATGACAATGGCCGTTGGCCATTGGCCACATTACCCTCAGCGCTTGTGGGTGCATCCCATCAGCTCCCATGGACTTGTGTATGTCCAGTTTATTTAAATAGTCCCTAATATGGTCCTTCTCCACCAAGCAAAAGTCTTCCTTGCTCCAGAACCTTGATGTATATTGGAAAACTCTAAGATTCATGTGGATTTTAAGGGTAGCAAGTGCAAAACAACGATGCTAATGCAAAAGGAAATTATTCAATCCTTATGCATAAAAATCAGATGATAAGTTGGAGTTGAGAGGCAATTTCATTTTTATTTATGGTGCTGATGAGTCTCATATTGGACAACAGCAAAGAATCTTCATTTCAAAAAAATGAGTCATTAAAATGCATGAAAGAGTCACAAAAATACCTCAGAGTTGGATAAGATGTCATCTTAGTTATTTAAAGAGCAAAAAAAGGAGGGTTGAGAGATAACTTGATTACTGTGTTTATCTTTGCTGGGATCAAAAAGTAGGTATCACAGTGGTCTCTAATTTAGTGGAGAAAAATTTCATAGGAACTAATATCTGGAAGACAAAACTGGACACATCTAAACTGGAGACAAGGCACAGCACTGAGCACAACCACTGAAATAAAGCTTTCAACAGGATTTGTGAATAATCATCTTTAAATCAAATTTACTTTTTCCAAAATAATGTTTTTGTCAAAAATGTATTTGACCCAGTACAAGGGTACTATAATGAAATGCAGCGAGTTGTGGTATATCAGGACAGATGTTTATTTCATAGTCCTGTCTGACTTAAAACTCTATAAAATAATTAATTTCCAAGGTTCTGACAATGAGTTTGAAGGCCTAAAACAATGTAGGATGGCAAAAACAATGCCTGTGCTGGCTGGTGCCATACGCATGAAGAATACCAGTCAGGCTGAGGTATCTTTGGTCACTCTTGAGGCATGAACATGAAAATTAGATGGCAATCAAAAACAGGTAGTGCATGAAAGATCTGAAAAAAAAACAAGCTAGTAAAACATAAGCCAATTTTACCAGAAGGAGAAGAGATCCCACTAAACACTTGAACATTTTGGAACTCCTACTCAACAGTGGTTCAGTCTAGATTTTGTACTAATGAAGTCACCATGGAATTATGTTCAATTTTGTCATCATTGGCTAGTTATTTCTGTATGTACCTTACTCTGCATTCTTAGCAATGCAGTGTTGACTACAGAGTTGATTTTATTCTAAATAAATTTTCCAGAATTATAAAATGCATTGTCATGTTTATTTTATTACCTACTTTTTGTTTCTTAAATTAGTTGCTATATACTGAGTGTATGTGTTGCATAGTTGTATAGGAGGTATAATTCATTTGACACGAATATTTTGGGGAACTTGGTTTTGCATCTTTGTCCTGTTTCCACCACTACACACCTTAGTCCCATCTTGAGTCCATCTGTTGAAATGGTGTATTTGCTAAAGGTGATTTTAAAATGAGACTTCTGAGAGGCACTTTTCTCATTAGGAGCAAAAAGAAAGAAGAAAGTAAGCTATGTTACAGAATCACTCAAAGAGCTTGAAGAACTCCAAAACAGTTCCAGAGGAATAAACAGAATATCCTGTTACAGTCCCTTTCTAACACACTTGTTGTTGTATTGCACTTGTAAGAGAAGCTACAGTTAGATTTGCCTCTTTGATGATGGAATAGCTCAAAAGGGCACAGCTCTTGTGACAGGGGAATAATGCTGAAGAGACTCAATGTCAGTAAGACCCACATATGCAAATGTTTTTGGTTGTTCAACAAGATTCTGAAAGTCATTGAAATTGAAGTATAAAAGCATACCTTTTCCCTTCCTTCAGGAAAACAACATGTACATGTCTATAATAACACTTGTAAGCCTGGAGCCTGGTCCAATAATTTCACCACTAGTTGACCTTTTTTTCATTTTTCCACACTGAATTCTCACCAGGTTTCCATGCACACTCCTATCTGATGCCCCATCACCTTGCGTTATTTTGACAATTTCACATTTTCTCAAACAATCATATCCTATTGGGAGGATCCCTTCACAATTCCACATCATAAAATTCTACTCTTATTATCTCTGTCTTCACAAAATTTTTCCCCAAAATAAAGTTGTATCCATTTCCTTATCTGCATCTGTCTTCTTATTTGCATCAAGATCCAGCTCTACTGCCACATGTTTCTCTCCTATTCCCTTTTCTGATTCATTTGTTAGAGTAGCACCATACAAAGTCAGGAGCTGAAATTACACCTCTAGGTTACAGAACAATTCTTCAAATATCCCCGAAATAGAAGCTGTTTGAAATTGGACTTCCCAAGTGTCAGTAAGATCATTAGTGGTACTCACATGCACATTACTTGCCCATCAAATTAACGTGTGGAAAGCGAATTTCTGAGGCTGCTGTTTCACCGTTCTCAAGCGGTACTCAACATGTGTATGTGTACATATATGGAATAGTGGCAAAGGTATATATTGTCACTTTGTTGAAGAGATCTGATATTTACCTTCCGGGACAACAGAGAATTTATTCTCTTACTGACAAAGTAATCAATAAAATCTGTGATTTTGCCGTTTCTGCAAAGAATCCCGTTGACCTGCTCCAACCATGGTGACTTGTGTTTGTAGGGTGATGGAGGAATACACAAGCTGCAGTGAAAATGTCACTGGGAAGTGCAACACCTAGATGTGGCCTTGGCCATGCTGCAGCTTACAAAGAGAACACTTCTTATGTTACCTTATGTTATCTTCTCATTATCTGAGAAGATAATGGCAGGCTCTGGTCACATACATTATCCTAATACATACTCAGCTAGTAGATCTGGCACACATAGACAGAAATCCTATCTACTCCCTCAGAGGCGAAGGGGAGGCAATCAGGGAAAATGGGGGATGCTGCCTCCTGCTCCCACATCCCTTATCGCAGGGTGATGCAGCTGAGGAATGAAGGAGTGCCAGGTGGCCATGGGTCATGTCGTGTGTTTTGCACTGCTGTGGTATGCATATCCACTCTCCTGTTATGAACTGATTTGATGTTGTGCATTGGAGACTTAGTTTTACTGAATTCTAAGAGACTTTACCTACGATAAAAGTTCTGGGTGCAACAACGTGTTTCTCCTTCATTTCCCAAGCACATAACGCTATTTTTAGAGTACTCAGCCAACACACAACAAAATCAGATGTATGTGCAAAAACAGAAGTATGTGCCGAACAGCTGAAAATATTTTTAATAGAAGAGCGAAAACTGTCCTTCTCTCACCTAGGCAAAAACAAAAGCCCACTTAGGATTTGTTATCAACATGACATGCATTTATTCCCGTTTGAAATAGTGTGCATTTGGAAGTCTTTAAAGCCGAAGCAGTCTGAGCCAAAACAAACAAACACAAACTATGTTAAGAATGTATATTTCTTCATTAATTAGTAAAACTTTTACTAACTGAGGAAATGAAAGGAGGATTTGCTAGGGAAAATAATAATACAACACAGTGTGGCATCGTGATCTCATTACCAGAAATGGTTTCACTATTGCTTCATATTCAGTAGGTTCTGGAATACATTAGTATTGGAGACTGAAAGAAAGACAAACTACAGAAAAAATAAGCATAATACCACCTGCTAATGCAAAGGAGATTTCTTCATTATCTGGTGACTCAACAGTGTATTATGGACTGTAATATGTGTTAGTTATGGAGGTTGCCATTGAAAATGTGCACTCCCTGGCATCTCATTGACCATCTGCAATTCCACTCATATGAAGTATTCTGAGGTGTCATTTGCCAGCTAAAGGGAAAATTAGGCAAGCATGAAAAGAAACTAAACTATGAGGGGAAAACAAAAAAAGCAAATTGTTTCATGTGCCTATCCCCATGCCTCTCAATCAGAAAAAGCTTGCTAAGAAATGATACAAGCCAAAGAATATAACTGTACTGGGATCCACAGTCCATCTGTTTGAACAATTTTTCAGTGTTAGTTAATCTATCTCAATCTATTGCTGGGATAGATCTACAAAAATATTGTGAGAGATGAGTACCGTTCCTCACTATACTTGTCTTATTCTTCTGAAAATTGCAAAAATAATTTAAAAGTAGTCCCTAGTTATACGTTTAAATCACTTCTATCCTCTGTAGATTACCAGATATAGGAAGAAAAAAAGTGGTGCAAGAGAAATATTTTTTTCTAGCATCTTTACACAAAGCCAAATACAATCCATAGCTGTAAACCAGTAATAAATTCAGTGCGCAAAGCTAGATACTACAGTAAAAATCAGGACTCTCTTCCTGTTCTGCTATAACTCACCCATGACTCTAGTAAAAGAGCATCAGTGGACCTTTTTCTGGCTGTAGACCATTCTCTAAGAAGAGTCCACAGCTTTTCCTTAGTCTGGCACTTGTAACATTCAGCAGAATACCATCCAGTGCAACCATTTGCAGAGGCTGACCTTGAGGGCCATGGTCTTCATGGTCTCTTCTCCTTCCTCTTTGCCATTAACATGCAACACCTCAGTTCCTTTCACCTGTATGCTCCAGGAAAAGGATGATGGAACCTCTGTTCAAAGTTGTGTCACAGCAGGTGATGGTGGCTGAAGGAGCTGGCTGTTGGTTGCTCACACCAGCAGTTAACCCAAACCCAGACAGCAGCCGGAAAGGTGACTTGGCATTTTGTTTGCTGGCGTAACTGAGATGAACTGGGTAGCAAATGGAGAGGGCCATATGGAAATTGAGAGTGAAACAGTGACAAGGAAAAAAGTCGAGAGAATATAAACACCGGGGGAATTGTGTGAATAACACTTTGAGACTACTTCAACAGCATTTGAAGCGCCTGTGTGTTTGCTGGTTCCATATGGCAAAGCAGGGAGGTAACCTCACCAACATGATTTGTCCTGCAGCTCTGGAGATGCACACATTGATGACGGTAGGTATCGATATGCACATAAGAAGTGTCAGGCAAAAATGGCAGTAAGGGGATGAAACCAGGAGGGGAGAGTGGTGGTGTGCAGAAAAATATGCACTGAATTTGTATTGATGATAACATCAGTAGTCAAGACATTAAGCCTACTGAAGGTGTAAACAACACCTGGCATTAATAGTGCATGTGTGCACTAAGAAATTGGTGTCAGGGAATGTTTCATGATCCTGAACTGAAATTGTCTACACTAGCAAGCTCCTAAAACTCCCCCTGTCCCTCTTTCAGGCTGAAACTGCTGCCTTCTCCACAGCAGTTCCTAAGCCTTCTCCAGAGGGCAGGATCCAAACTCTCTCATCCTGTCTTCAGAGGAGAGGTGTTCAAGCCCTCTGACCATTTTTGTGGCCGTCCTCTGCACTCTCTCCACTAGGTCTATGTCCTTCTTGTGCTGGGGCCACCAGAGCTGGATGCAGTACTCCAGGTGGGATCTCACAAGAGTGGAGTAAAGGAGGAGAATCACCTCCCTTGACCTGCTGGCCACGGTCCTTCTGATGCAGCCCAGGATACAGTTGGCTTTCTGGGTTGCAAGTGCCTACTGCTGGCTGCTGTCCAGCTTTTCATCCACTAGTACCCCCAAGTCCTTCTCTGCAGGGCTGCTCTCAAATTGTGTTTCTTTGCTGAAAGGCTGGATTCTGCAGAATCCTATGGACACACAAATGTCTCAAGTATGTGGAACAGGTATTTGACCCTGTCCTTCTGTCCCTAGTCAGTCTGGCTACATCTGTACCAAATTTAATGTATGAGTGATGTGAACACATCACAAATTACCCTATGCATACCACACCTCAACCTATTTACATTGAATAGGGTGGAAACAAGTGCCAGGTTACACTATTGATTTGGGAGCCACACCTTATGATTACCTTCTCTTTGGGATATGATTGTGAGGCATCCTCTGGTATCTACATTTATGGCACTGGTTTTATGTACAACCTGAGATGACTTATTTAAACATCCTATGGCTGCATTTCTTCATCTCTAAATTGAGGATAATTCTTTCCTCATGAGATTGTTATGAAGCCACATTAATTAATGTTTATAAAGGACACAGAGGATATCCTGGGGTGAATGAGATAGATACATGAAAACCATTGTTATTATTCATAATAGGACAATACCTTTGGCTTGTATGTACATAGAGTATACACACTGACTCAGAATGAGTGAAGTTTGCCTAAACTATATATAAGGGTGGGATTAGTTTTCTTTAGTCACCTAACACTTAAGTACCTCACCTAGTCACTGTCCTAGGCTCTTTATATTATTTTCAGAGACTAAAGACCTCAGGCGATGGCTTGTTTTATCTAAGGTTGGTAGCATGCATCTTCCTCTGCAAGTGTCTGTTTCTCGCCACTGGCTATGAAATGTAGAGCAGTTCATAGAGGAGATGCAGGCACACAAAGCAAAGTGTGAATAATCACAGACTTAACATTTTGCTCAATCAATTACTGCTATGTTTTATTTATTCATAAGATTGATATGGCTAAAATATCATTTACATAAGATTATAATATGCATTGTACCCACCATATCCTTTAAATCAAGTTGGACAGCCGCATAACAAAGATTATAGAAGTGTGTGCCCAGCCCTATTATTGCACATGTGGGCTGTTATTACACTGTGCTGTTAGTGTACAGACATGACACTGGAGAATCACACGGAAACTCCAAGTCCTGCAGGCATGAGCTCAGGTTTCTTCGTTGAATGCATGGCAAGCCCTAACCACGGAAATTGAATACACAGAAAGAATCTATTTAAACTTTACATCAAAGCTGAGTTCATGTTTGGGGAAAGGAAAGGAAGAGTAGGAAGAGGCGAAGGAGGTGGAATCACCGCAGGTACCTATTTAAACAGCAGTAAGATCCGTGAATCATTATTATAGGTCACGATAGCTATATAGAAATATTTTCTTGGCAGTCTCTACCCCTAAGTCAGAGTGTTTTGGAACTGCCAATACCCAACTTCTCTATAAGATATTTTTATCCAACCCTATGTTGCAAGGCCTCTATGGTAAGCGTTGTGTCCTTGCTGTAGGTGTGATGTCAAGCATACATGTTCCAGGGTTCCTTGTTGCTATGGCATTACAGATAAACTATTATTATTTGCAATTAATATAATATTTTTTAAACCTCCTATAATTCATACCTCTTACATACTGGATGTATTCCAGTCATGGATGAAATTCCATTCATACATGTACTATACATACAGAATATTCACATTTTAGGATATACTGAAAGCTATTCTGACATGTTTAATATGGTCATGCAAGAAAAAACCCTTTACATTAATAGAGAATCATAACCCAAGTAGCAGTAAAAGATTATATATATGCTATACACGGTTTAGTGTTTGATTCTCTAAATAAAGCAGTCTTGCAAATACTTCTGTGATGACGGTGAAAGGGACTCTGGCTGTATTGTTACTACTTTTATTGTTATTATGCACAGTACTGCAATTACTATACAGTAGCATATTTGTGATTATTATCACACTGGTACATTCACAAATATTCCTTTATAGTATGTCTTATCTGTATTATTCATGAACGTGAGGAAATTTGGAATTATTAACATTAAGAGATCATAAATCATGTATGATGTGCTGCGAGACAGCATATACTGGAAGTATAGCTCAAGACATGTCACATTATAACCTGTGTTCTAGGGTACTTTTGCACACATCAGAAAAAGACAAGATACAGCTAGGAACAGATTTCATCTTTGCTGCCATACAGAAACTATTATGTCATTTTTGACACATTAATTACAGTAAACATGGAACAGACTACAATTTGCATCCCACCTAGCCACTTCACAAGTCACTAAGTTATCACACTTGAAACACTGGAAGTAATATTATAATTAACTGGATATATACTTTAATTATATTGGTGATATTTTAAAAAACATAGGAATGGAGAACTCACTGTGCAAGAGTATTAAAATATTTAAGTATTTGGTGAAATAACTCTCTTAAATATTAAAGTGTTTTGGTTTTTTTTTTTTCTAATCTTGAAACACTTATGAATTTCAAGAGTATTAGAGAAAACATGTCCAAATGTTAAACTGGTTGATTTCACAAACTTGCAACTCATTAACACGACATGGATTCAGGATTCAATTCAAAAGGCAGAAATAGGATGCCATAAGAAAGAAAATAAAATGTGTAAACAATTAATATCCATCAACCTGGTATTATGAAATACAGATTTTGTCAGATAGGCTTGCTATTTGAAGATCAGAATTCTGGTGGGTAAAGGTAATGGTACGAGTATATAAGATAAAGCTGCTGTAGGTACCTGAATTGCACGAGTTTATGACAAATATTAGAGATTTAAAAATTACTTCATGTAGAATAAATTATATGGATTAACAGGTAGTTAAATGACAGAACAGAGAGGGTAATTGCAAATGGAACCATCAGGTGTAAGAAGACCGTTTCTAAGGTACTGTGGACACATCTGGCATCCACATCCCTAAAAAATACTGAAAACTTCCAAAACCACTGGTGAATTATATAACATCTGGAAGATATGCCTAACAATAACAGTCAAAGTAAGACTAATCTGGTTTGCAATCCAAGAAAAAATCAAGAAGCTACTAATTGAAGACCTGTGAATACCTACATAGAGAAGAGATTCCTGACAGTAGACTGATCTCTTCAATAGGGCAGGATACAATAAAGTATAATGGGTAGTTAACATGGGAATGGGACATTCAGATAAGAAAAAAAAAAAAGAAATTAACAATAACAACTCATGAGTACTTAATTCAAAATAGAAAAGAAATGGAAATTCTTGTATGCCACAGAGATAAAAGATGTAACTTTCCTTTTGCTTTTCTTTGGAAAGTTAAATGGAGGTCATCTGGGAGGCAGCCAGTCTGGGCTGAAAAGAGAGTAGAGATGGTGACAGCAACCAAGATGGATGTTCCAGCTGCTTCTTGACACAATAACCAGCAGGTCTGAGGACCATGTCCTCTGTGCTGCAGCTGCTGACCAGTTCTGGGCTGGTCACGTTGGCAGAATTGGTGCACATTGGCAGAATTCTCTGGTGCACTCCCTTAACCCTTGTGTCAGCAAAAGAGAGGAGATGGATCCTCTTATAATAAGATACTGTCCTACAGGGCATTGTCCTTTAGGTACTCATATTGTACTGTGCAAAATTGTAAACAATTTAGAAATATTATTTCCTTTCCTATTATTTCCTTTCTCTACCTAAATAACCTCTGTGGAGTTTGAATAGTCCCCTGTACCTACAAATACCCTTCTAGAGCATGCTGGTATAATGAATGCTGCTATATACTGTATGTATGAACAACTATTAACTTTTGGCTGAATGACAGAGATTTTCATGTTCAGAGTTAACTGTTCACTGTTACTTTTTTTTTTCTTACCTAGTGTCTGATGTATGTTGTTATATTGCATTACAGCAACTTTCATTTTTCATTAATACACTTTAACAATAGATATTTTTAAAAGTTTTGGGAAAATACAGATAAATTGGGTCATCCGTAGTTTCTCTAACATACTAGAAAATTTCTTAGATTAGCAAAGAAACTATTTTCATTCCCCAGAAGATTATGCTACCAAGTAGCTACAGTCTTAACATATTCCATTCCTTTTTTAATGTTTCAGACAGGGTTCTTTGGTGCTGACATAAGGCTGAATGTTCTGTCACTTAAAGATGCCCATAAAACTGATTTCAAAGATAGATTGAATAGTCACAGATTGCTAGCAGCTAGGGCATTCTGTTGGGGACCTAGCATTCCTTGGCTTCTCCTGTTTTTACTTTCTATTCTGCCATTGGTTTCTACCAGACACAGACTAACTTTGCTTGGACACTTTTACATTCTTACAATGAGTACAATGTTCTTGTTCCAGGAGCTACAGATTATATTCCAGACTAGACTAGAAGAAGAATGGAATGGAATGGAATGGAATGGAATGGAATGGAATGGAATGGAATGGAATGGAATAGAATAGAATAGAATAGAATAGAATAGAATAGAATAGAATAGAATAGAATAGAATAGAATAGAATAGAATAGAATAGAATAGAATAGAATAGAATAGAATAGAATAGAATAGAATAGAATGAATAGAATAGAATAGAATAGAATAGAATAGAATAGAATAGAATAGAATAGAATAGAATAGAATAGAATAGAATAGAATGTTTCAGTTGGAAGGGACCTACAACAATTATCTAGTCCAGCTGCCAAATTCCTGTCCAGCATGAACAGCACTGTGATTGTGACCATTTCAGCTGCTGCCAGGTGCAGTTTGGCAACTCAGAAATTTGAAGTCAAAACAATGAGACACAGACAAAAAGAATAACATGAAACTGCTACATGCAGGCAAGGATGTACTTATATTTACTTCATAGTATTATCATCCTGCATTACCTAGCAGTTCATTAGGCTATGTTCTTAAGAACAAGCTTAAAAGTATTAACAATATATAGAAAGTTGTACAAGTCTATGCAAGGGATGATGTGAGAAATACTACCTTCAGTCTGCTCAGATTGGACCACTGTTGTTTACTAAAAGTGATGAAAATTAACATCTGGAGTTGAGGGAGGGGAGATTAACTTCTGGAGTTGAAGGCAAATCACAGAATTTAGGTCGAAAGGGATCTCGAGATCATTTGTTGGAGAATGGCTAAAAGAGAAAGGGCATGGGCCCAGAGACCCTCTCTACGAAGAGGATCTCTTCTAGTTAGCATGAGTAGGCCTCAGTTAGCATGAGCTGAGCAAGGGTAAGTGAAAAGTACTGACCGAGAGAGACCTTGGTCACTCTCGGGCAGAAGAGAGCTTCAGTAAACAAGTTCAGGAAGCAGCTCCGAGATAACGAGGGAGTCACATACCAGAGAAACCGCAAAGAGGGGATGGGCTCATTATGTATGCTATCAAATCAGTATCTGACGAGTAGACGTATGCTATCAAATCAGCGTCTGACGAGTAGGCATAATTAATAGAATTGCTATAAAAGTCTGTGCTCTGTATCAATAAATTGAAGTATGCTTATCACTCACATTGAGTCGGCTGCATTTCTTCCTCCATTGCCGCAGGCCAGAACCCATGCTGGGGTCTCAATCCCCGACATCATTTAGTCCGGTCCTAAGCTCAAACCTTGGACAACTCTGAAGACAGAGCAGATTGCTGAAGCCCTTTGGTTGGGTTCTGAATATCTTTTCCTTGTCTGCAACCCCTGCCCATTGCCTCTGATCCTTCCTCTGTGCACCTCTCAGGAGCATCTGGCTTTGTCTTCTCTGCACCGGCCCAGGGAGTAGCTGTAGACAGCAACAAGTTCTTCCTGAAGCCATCTCTTCTCTGGGCTGAGCAAGCCCAGCTCCCTCAGTCTTTCCCTCTACATCACATGCTCCAGCCTCTGACCATCTTGGGGGTCCTCCAATGGGCTCAGTGTGTCCAAATCTTTATTGTAATGAGGAGCCCAAAACTGCACACATCTTTGCAGATGCTGTTGCACAAATGACAGAGAGAAGCATCATCTCCCTTGTCCTGCTGGCTATACTCTTACTACTGCAGCTCCGTATGTGTTTGACCACCTTTGCTGCCAAGGCAAACTGCTGACTCATGTTCAGTTTGTTGTCCAGAAGGACCCCCAGCTGCTTTCTGGCTCAGTCCCCACCATGTACTGTTGCACGGTGTTATTCCATCCCAGATGCAGGACTGCCTTTTCCCTTGTTGAATTTCGTAAAAGGTTTGTCAGCCTATTTCTCCAGCTTGTCAAGGTACCTCCAATGGCAGCTGTATCACACAGCACAATGACTGATCCTCCCAGTAGGATATCATCTATGAACCTGCGGAGGGCACACGCTGTTCCACTATCAGAGCCATGAATGGAGATGGAAAACAATATTGGTCCCAGCTGTGAATTTTTGAGGTATTTCAGATACAGAGCTATTGTTCTGTGTCCATGAGCACTTTTGTTACTATGATTTTTGGGCACATATTACAGTATCTGGTTGGTCTTTGCCACTTGACCACACTTTAATATTGCCTCTAATAGACAGATCCTCTTCTAGTCAGGCTTCCCAGGTTTTGGTTTTAAGCATCCTGCTCCATTACATAGATAAGACCTAAAATTTTGAGACAAGACCTGAGACAAAACAAACATTTGTGGCTAGATGCAGGGTTGATAAAATGTGCTCAGCAGATAAAATGTGTATAATTTGTGCACCTACTCATATGCAACAGCTGCCTTTTAAAAAGCACAACAGTTTAGGTTGTCACCTTTCCTTCTGGGAGTCCATTTAGCTGCCATGTAGAGTGACTCTTACCTTGGGGACAGTTGACTTCATTCCCACCAGAGCGTTGTAATCCTGGTAAAAACTTCTGAGTCTTAATTGCCTCTTGCACTAAGAATGGATGGCTCACAGGCCGACAGCAAGCCCAGCGCTGCAACACCCTGCAACAGGCAGTGCAAATCCCAGCAGGAAGCGGGGTGCAGCCCTCCCTGGGGGTTTTCCCTGCCTATCCCCAGGCTGGAGAGATGGATGTGTGGCAATTTGGGCAATTTGGACCTTGTAGAAGGCAGTTTTGAGGTAAGTTACAAGGTAATGGCTGTTCTTCTGATTTCAACAACTGAATATTCTTATTTTTTATTATCTTTTTCTGCTCCTGTTGTTCTCTTAAAACACCATTGTGTTATACACGCACACAGCTACTACAAAAATTTCTGTTGAGAGCCCTGCCAACTAGAAAACTTTAGAGCAGCCATTGCATGAAGATGTACAAGAAAATTCTTATGCATTCTGTGAGAAATTTGGAATCTCACTATACAGCGTTGGAAATGGTCTGCCTTATATGCATCTGTCTTGCCTACAACTTGCCCAGTGTCTCTTCTGGTTCTTTCAAAGTGAGGTCCTGGGGCTCATGCCCTAATTGATCATGCCTGAATATGGTGTTGGGAAAACTTCTGAACCATGCATTCATACTAGTGAGTGGACAAGACTTAGCTAACACAAGGGAGATCCCAACATTTTTTCTCTACTCTATCCCAAAGAGCTGGAGCTGTCATTGGTTTTCTCTAGGCTTGATTTCACCATACATAAAATGAAGCTGAAAATACCTGCTTATCTCAGTATGGTGTTATATGGTGAACCTGCTGTTTATAAAATGTATAATCCTGTGGCAAATACTTCCACATGATCTCCTGGGGATAGGACAACACGAGCCTTTAATGAGGACTGGCTGTCCCTCAAGAGCACATGGATCTACAGAATATCCCCCTGGCAGAGTGAAAGGAGTGTGTGCCAGGTCACACCAGTTCAGAGGCCCAGGGGCTGACAAAGCCTTTATGTACGTCCTTTACCACAATTTTGTTCTTCTCACATCACACAGATAAAGGATATGCCCAGCACTGTCGTCACCGCCCACACTCACGAAGTCACAGCTGGGGACAGCGTAATTAGCACACAGCTTTCGTAATCAGCAGCCCTCCACCTAGCTCTGCTGCTGCAAGCGGCCTCTGCAGGGGACTGTGCCCTACATTTCACGCCATTACTAGAGCAGAAGCAAAGGTGCAAAATCATCCCTACAAAGAGCTTCACGCCTTCAGGAGGCCGACACACCCAGTGGAGTGGGTGCAGCACCAGTGACACACACCTATGGAAAAGGCTGGATTTGGTAGTTAGCGACATGCTGCAGATCTGACTATACATGTTGCTGTCGTTTCAACATAGTGCCCTCAAAACATCAGCTGAGAGCTTGGCAGAGCCATACTCCAGGATGTACACATCTGAAGCCCTCATTGCAAAAGCGTGCTCGCCACACCTCACAAATGATAGATGCTGTGACAGATATCACTGCAGATAAAAATCTTAGCTTTGTAAAAGTATATGAAACCATATAAGAAAAGTATCAGTAAAGCAGAACAAGACAGAATGCATACACATTTTTATCATCCTTATGTCCATGAAACACTGATTTTTAAAAGTATGCTGAAACACAGGTAAAGCTATGAACATATACCTGCTGGGTATATAGGACATCTCATATACTGCGTACACACATTAGCTTCTTGGTTAGGGTTAAATCTCCCACAGAGGAATCATTTTTAAATTAATGTCTTGGAATAGGGTGGGGA
Organism: Streptopelia decaocto; assembly: GCF_964273445.1. Classification (NCBI taxonomy): domain Eukaryota; kingdom Metazoa; phylum Chordata; class Aves; order Columbiformes; family Columbidae; genus Streptopelia; species Streptopelia decaocto. Next base: position 86,471,248 of record NC_138656.1, read on the forward strand.
AGCACTGGACTAATGGTTCCTCATCTGGACCAGTACAGAACAGCAGTGGTTTAAGTTGGATACAGCCCAGCACTGCAGGCCAACACTTCCAGTCACTGTCCAGATTTACAGTAAATGGGGTTAGTTCTACAGCTTCAAGCCTGTAAACAGGATGACCTGGAGTCAAACCATAGTTATATTTATTTGGGAATAAAACCTGATATAGCTTGGGATAAAGCTGTCCACCACTTCCCTGCTCTTCTTCTTGTGACTAAATTTTTGGGAAAAAAGATGGAGAAGAAATGTCAATATGTACATAAAATCCTGTGGAAAAAACGGTGTATTTACTTCACTAGGAATTCTCTCTATTTGATCTGGTCCTTGAGCATTTAAACCAAGATATTAAATGTATTTTAATTCTGATATTTCAGATAGAGCCACCGGAAAAATGGCTGAAATTCAAAACGTGAAGTTGGAAATCAAATTCCGTGCTGGTGCTGGCAGATGCAAGTGAAGTGTTACCTGGTGGAAACTTACATCAGAGGTAAGTTTTGGCCAAAGCCTGCACTGAGTTTTAACATCTCTGGATGCTTTCTGATGCATCATTCCAATATATTAGGTTTGGAAAAAGCCTGTTTTGATACAGTTGGATGTATGAAATGACAGATGGCATCTAGCAGATGGTTTAGAAGAAAAAAGAGCTGGATCTGTTTCAGATCCTATGGAAGACTCCCTGTGCAAAAGCTGTGTAATCCCTGTGTGCCTGACTTACCCCACCTCAAATTATGGAGTTAACAACATATTACATAATAAACAAAAAAAATTAATTAGTGCTGAAAGATACATTGTCAGGTTAAAAAAAATTATGGTTGTTTGAAAACAGCTTATTTTAAGCATGTATAGTATAAAGCTGCCTTAAACCAGCATCTGTATTGAGGCAGATAGCAGTTGTACCATTGCATATGAATACACTTAATCCTGTACTTGTTGATTCAAAGATCAGACAAGCTTTATTTTGCACAGCTAGCAGTCTTTATAGGGCATATTGGCTAGAAAGCTTTTGTGCAAGAAGCATATAAATTTGACAGACTGTGCAAGAAAATCCCATGTACTGCAAATTGATATGCTGATTTATTTAATAATTTTCCCTCTTAAAACATTAATGGAATCAAATGAAAAAATATGATAGTTCAATAGTTAAAGTAATAAAAATACATGCTTAATGCGTATAATACTTTGCGTGCCTTCTTTACTAGTAAGTGAATAGATTTGTCCCTTACCGCATGGTGTAACATCTGAATCTTCTGTCAAATGCATTGATTCGAGCACTTTCATGGTTTCCCACCAGGAAAGTTCCTGGTTGTTGTGATTCTCTTTGTAGCATGGCAAAGTTCTTTCACTGCTGTTTTGTCTCTCAGTGAGCTGCCTTGAGAGATCACTGGCAGCAACACACAAAGCTCTGACTGCTTTCTTCTTCCTACACTTCATAAATATTATCCAACATACCTGTATTTCACTTTTTCCTTACAACAATCTCATTGCTAACTTGAAGCAAAACCTGAATGGGAATACTTCTGATTAGTGCAGAAGCATCTGCTCAGTCATTGAATTCATGAGTAAATGCTCTTTCACATGCATTACTAAATGCACTGATCATCTGGACTTTGCAACATTTCTATCGCTATTTATTTGTGTCATGAAGAAGCAGAAAATGGCTTGAAATAGTTATGAAATGAGGTATCTCGTTTTGTTTTGTTTGGGTTTTTTGTTTTGTTTGGTTGGTTTTGTTTACTAAAAGGTCTGGAATATAGTTTATATATTGAATGGGAATTGGGAGGAGACCTTCTGTGGAGCAGGCTGTCCCACAACCTCCTGTTACCTTCTGTACCTTTCCTGAAGCACAGGCTCGCCTGCTGCCAGCACAAGCACCCTGGAGCACTGGACAAACAGCTGGAGCACAGCTGGGAATCCCTGAGTTCTTCTGGGGTCAGCTGCCACAGACCTGCCCATCTGAGATGTCCAAGCTTTAGGAACATGTGGATTACCAAGAAGATGATGACAACACTGGCTAATTAATAGAAAAACATCATCTTTTTCTGATTACCATGCTGCAGATTTCCTCAGAGGCTGCTTTGATGCTATACCTTTGGATGCCTTCCTCCTGCTCTCTTTAAGTAAAGACACAGGTCTTGGCTTTCTTAGAACCAGCACATCCTGCTGGGTGCAAAAACTTAGGAAACTAGCTGGAATGTGTTTGGAAGCCCTCAGACATAGACTTACTTTTAAAAGCATGTCCACATGCTTACAGGCTGAAAGTTAAACTAATGAGAATAGGTTGTTGTAACCTCCATCACATTTTCAAAGCCAATGTCAAAGCACAAAAGAAGTTACTCTGGTTAGATTGTTGTTCTTCTCCCTGTTCTCCAAGCTCTGCAGCTCTGTTGTGGCTCTTTTCAAGGCTTAATCACTCTGTAAAATTATCTATGTACAATCATATTTTCAATACAAAGGGACTAATTGCAATCAAGAAAAGGTATCTAATCTGAAATAGATGAAACAGTAAACTAGATTATATAAATATTTTATAAACGATAATTACTGGTGTCAATTGTGCAAAAAAACCTCCATAGAATAAATAAACTCCCATTTTAATAAAGAAGTAAGCATATGTAGGCTGTAATATAAATAATAATTATTATGGATATGTATCATTATTGCTAATATATCTTGTTCCTTTTTGTTCTTTGATAGACTGCAGATCTTTACTTTTTGTGTTGGTGGCACTCTGCTTAGTTCACATCTTGCCTGACATCAAATGTGGCAGGGAAGTGCAATCCTCTGTTGTGTTGATTCATTCAGTGGCCCATTCTCTTTCAAACCTATGGCCAAGGCAAATGGCCATATACCAATTGGAGGATTATGACTCATTCTTCTGTTTTCCTTTTGATTTAAAGGATAATGTTAAAAATGTCCTGAAGCCATGCTTTAGACAATGCCAACCACACATGGGGTTTCTAACTGCCCAACAATCCGCTGCAGTGGTTTCACGTGAAGGAAACACAGGAACCACAGCCAACACTATGCTGTCTGCCTGCTATTTGGGAAGCAGGCTGGCATTCATGGTGCCCTACCCAGTGACAGATCTATTTCAGAGCTCTCACCGGACCTCCTGGCATGATCAGTGCCATCAAAATAAAATGTAATTCAGGTCAGTGCAATTCATGCAGAGTTTTCAGTGATCTGTCTCACATGAGAGAAGTAGCAGCTGTCCATACATGAGCATGCAGTAACCTTGCTTTGGCTCCAACTTTCAGGCAGCATTAGGTTGTTGGACTTCCCCCATCCATCTGGGCCTCCAGGGGTTGACATAGCTCCTCTTCCTTTTCCCAGTGCAGGTGATCCCTACTCCCAAACACCTGCTGGTTTACAAGCTCCGGGCACAGCGGCTCTGCTCACAGGGGCATAACTAGCCATGGCCAGTGTGCCTCTCCCATCCATAGGGCTGGGATGGCAGCAGCTGGGATGGTCCAGGAGCTGAGCAGAGGATGACTCACCCAGAAGGAGGAGTGCAAGCTGTGCTCACCAAGCGACAGCGAGTGACACAGGTGCTGGTGCACTGCGGGAGGAAAAGGCAGATACCATCTGATCTGCTGTCTGCCAGGAGAAAAGCTTGCAACGCGGGTGGAGCAGCTCCCCTCCTGTCCCTCAATGGGGAAACTGATGCCAAGGGTGTCATGCAGCCATCCACACTATGCAGATCATGGGAGAGGGACAGCAAGAGACAAGCTGGCAAGAGGAGATAAGAGGCAAAGGGTGTGAGGAGCAGCTGGTGCACCCACACCAGGCAGAGGGTTTCCTGGGGTGGAAACACAGGGTGCAGAATGGATGAACCAGGACTGCGCCCACAGCCACGCGAGCCATTGCCATGGAGGCCCTTCTTCTGCAGCCCCCAGCAATGGTCTGGGTGGAGAACTCTCTCTGCGCCCTGATGTGACCATAAAGGCTGTGGTCCAGCAGATGGAGAGGAGAGCGCGCGAAAGGCACCACGGTGGCACTTGGAGGAGCCTGGACAAGTTGCTGGTCAGGGAAATGCCACCAGGCGCTGCCAGTGGGGCTGAGGGACAGCGAGACCCTGTTGCGGCTGCTGTTTTTATCGGCTGCTGGTTTTGGCAGAGGCTCCTCGGGGCAGCCCGCTGAAATGCCGACACACCCACGCGAACACCCCGAGGGGGAGAAGAAGAAAAATCCAAACTGCTTCAAGGAGAAAATATAGGAAATAAAAGTTGGCTGAAATGTTTATTCCCTCTCCGGGTAAAAACATTCCTATTTGAAAACAAAAGGCAAATTGAGATAATAAGCACTGCTTTTCCACCCGCGACGCCCGCTGAGGGAGGACAGGTGTCCCCTCGGCAGCGCCGCCCCGCACCTGCTCCCGCCGCGCCGCCCTCACTGCGCCTGCGCAGCCGGGCCGGCCGCCCCGCGGGCAGCCGCCGGCGGGCAGCGAGCCGGCCGTCACGTGGCGTGAGCGCACCGCACCGCACGGCGCGCGGGGGACGGTGCTGCGGAGCCGCGGCCGCCGCGCTGCACATCCCGCTTCCCAACCCCCCCCCCCGCCTTCCCCGCCTCCGCGCCCTCCGCCCTGCCCGCGGGGCGCGGGAGCCGGTGACGGGAGCGAGGCGGAGTCTGGAGGGAAGATACCGAGAGATAGAGATTTAAATCACATCCCCGGCTGTAGAAGGGGCAGCAGCAGCAGCAGCCGCCCCGGCGCAGAGGCACGGACGCACGCGCCGAGACAGGTTCGCCGGCTCTGCCGCCGCTGCTGCTGCTGCTCACCATGGGTGCCGCCGCCGAGCCCCCCCGCGCCGTGGGCCTGGTGTCCAGCGTGGTGAACGACACCCTCGAGTTCTACCGCTGGACCTGGAGCATCCGAGGTAACGCGCCACAGAGCGGCCACCCCGGCACCGCCATCGCCGTGCCCGGCGCCCCCCGCCCGCGGTCACCGAGGCGCAGCGGTTCAAAATGGCTCCGTCTCCCGGGAGACGCGGCGCGGGGGCCGAGGCGGCGGGCGGACCTGGGAGCGCGGCGGGGGGTCCGGCCCCTCCGCACCCGCTGCTCGTCCCGCTGGGTGTGCTTGGGCGCTGTGTTTATTTATCTGCCTTAATCCCGAGTAACGGCCCGCGGCGTGCGGGGCATCGCTTCGCGGCAAAGGTGAGGGTGTTCCCCGGGCGCCTGCGGGCTGGATGTAGCAAAACCTGCTCTCCGGAGCCGACCTTCCTCTGGCTCCCTCACCGCAGCGTGCCCGGGGCCGGCCGGCCTGCCGGGAATCGGATGTCGGAGGTAAGCGAAGCCCTCCGGTCATTCGTGCTTTGGCTTCTGCGGCAGGTGGGAGCCCTGTGGCAGCATCGCGTGGAGTTCAGCAAGCGAAATGAGGAAATGGTTGTTACCATCAGTGCAGAAGCTTTTCCTTTTATATTAAGCATGTACGGGTCGGTTCTTCTGTTTTCCGTTTTCAATATGCTCCGTTTTTGCACTGACACCCCATGGCTGCAGTGTGGAAGATGCTGAAGGAAGAAGAAAATATCTTGGAATATGGAGAAATGTGAAAAAGCAACTTTCACTGCTGGGATGGCAAATGGGATGGTAACTTGCTGCAATGACCAGTAGCCTTGGAAGTCTTGGTCAGCATGAATGGGTCTCTCTCTTTTGGTCAAACGAAACGAGTGGGGTAGAGTCCCAGCTTTCATAGTCGCTATTGCGAGTAGCCTTGGGCAGTTGACAGAAGAATCGCTTCTCTGGATGTTTTCTTCATATTTAAGTTGCCCGCGCAGTGATGAGGTCAAGGTTATTTTGATTTAGACCTAGAAATACACAGAGCAAGACTCTGGAGTGAATGCAGCTATGGATGTATTTTGTGACAGTAAAATAAGTGGGAATGTGGGGCCTTCATTACAGACAGGAAGCTCACTGCATCAGCAGTCTTTTCTTTTCCGCCCCCCTCCCTTCTGCCATCTGTCAGATAATAAATTAATCTTATGTTATAGATGGAGGGAGCTCACTTTTTTTTTTTTCCCTCACAGTTTGCCTTCCCAGTCTATCTTCTGTTTTTTTGCCATATTTTAAAAATTAAGCCTGTGTGCATATTTTTTTTCTTCTGTATTTAAAACCTGCCAGAATACAAGATCAAATAAAAATGCTTGCAGCAGCACTGCATTGTAATCTACCAGTGTTAGCGCTCTTTCTCGGCCTCTTGCAACATACAATTGTTCATAGACTGCCAGGTACTGCATGAAAGAGATGCTGTTCTAGGCAGTCAGTAGCATTTGCAGATGGATATAAAAATAGATGTGGGTACAAAGTTGATATCCTTATGGGTTGCTTGATTTGTTTGGAAAAATACTTCAAGTTTTCATATATTTCCTAAGCTTCAAACATGTGATTTAAGTCTGTATGTAGACCATGTTTGTTGTAAGCAAAAATGATCAGAGGAAAAAAAAAAGAGGGATGAGAAGGCAAGTTTATGTAAGGAACGTAAAGCTAAGTAACGTACAGTAGTACTGCATATAGAGCAAACTTTTGTTTCTTCCTCCTGTTCCTTTGGAGCATGTGAAGCAGTAGTAAGATGACATTGTGATGCCAGCTAAAGTATGCTTAAGTCTTTTACTAAGGCAACATTTTAAATTTTTGCTCTAAGCTCAGTAGTGTTGCTGTTACCTCAGGATTCCACTATAATGAAGTAATCAGATGAATTTTGCATAAGACATGGAGAGTTTCTTGTTCAGGGTCTGGATTTCAGTGGGTTCCAGCAAGGATAGTTTTGGATAAAGCCTAAGTCACGTCAAAAGCATGTTACTGATGTTGTTTATACCCAGTAGTATGTAAAACAAGGTCCTCCTGTAGTTTTTAGAGTCAGGTGTCCATGCGAAATGTAGTGTCACACAATGTAGTTACAGGGTAGCTCTGGATAAGAAATTGTCATTTATGAGGCAATGCTGCCTTGCGATTTAAAGAAGTCATGTCTTAATGCCTTAAGTTCCAGTTAAATACCTGCTCAGTTTGCTGCTTTTCTGCATGTGTTTTTTTCTAAGAAAAAAATAATTGTCTCCATTTGCCATCTCTTGAGTGAATATGTTAAAATCATGTATTCAGCACTGTTACGTGAATTTATGTAATTCACCTTTGAGTCAAGAACTATGGCAGTGATGTTGCTCAACAGAAAACACAAATTATGGTATGCAAGACCATTGCCTAACGTTCAATATCATTAAATGAAAAACTATACCACGCAGCAGCGTTGCTCAACAAATGATGCCATGCAATAGCGTTGCACAATAAATCATACAGAAACACTACTACACAGCAAAATTACACAATAAAATGTGAAGAAATTTTGTTCCCACTACTACTCCTACACAAAGAGTTCTCATTCATATGAAATCGAATTTACTTATTCTCTCCCATTCTTGCTGCCATTTTTTTTATTTGACACCCAAGCGTGTCATGAGCTCTGTTCTTAGTATTCAGCAGGACTGTCCTGCCAGTAGGTGTGTTTTTATAATGGTACTCCAGACTCCTGTGATGGGACTTGTGTAGAGCTGTGCCAGAACATCCCACTGAGTCTTGTGCTGCTTTATTTTTGTGCTGTAAAGATTTGGGCTTTGTCCTCTCCTGCTCTGTGCTGCTTAAAAAGTATCTGGCCTTTTCTGAGACAAAAAAGAACCCCAAAAGGCTGAGTATATAGTGAGCCTAACTGGGCTTTTTTTTCAACGATGTCACAATTTTTATAGCATTAAGCCTGCTAACTAAAGCTGATTTGTGTTTGTTTGTTGTGTGGGTTTTTGTTTTTTAATCTTGTATTTGGGAATAATAACAGTATTTTGTGACCTTTTTCCCCCATATATATTATCAAATAAACTTTCAGCCTTCGCCTAATGTGATTTTGCATGTAATTTTGTTGAAATGCTACTTTTTTTTTTTTCCCCTCTCCTTCCTTGGCTATCTTTTTAGACCTCATGAAAATCTAAAATCCATTGTAATCATATATTCATGTAAAAAGACTGAAGGGAGGTAGTTTAGAAAGCCATGAACGTCAAGAAGAGTTAGAAAGGACGAAAACTTGGTCTTAGCAGTCATCAGGAGAAAGAAAAAAGGTAGTTGGGAGAACAGTTCCTATCAGGAAAGATGATGTAGGAATGGGTCCCGTAACATGTAATATTTAGGATAGAGAGCTTCCTTCTTTCTCTCTGCTGGGGTAGCTGGCTGGGGTTAGATCTGCCAAGAAGGATTAAGGATATGATTAGATGACTGAGCAAGTGACTTAAAGGGAGGTTCCAGGCTGAGTCCAGGAGAACTATTAAGATTAATAACTCTGGACACAATCCAGGAAATAAGAATGTGGAAATCTCAAAACACAGGTGAAGTTGGGCAGTTGGGGGGGTGGGATGTAGGAGACTGTGTCTCTAAAAGGAGATTTGTGAAACCCTGTATCAAAAAGATTTATTTTAGAGGAACTATTTCATTTGGATGTATTGAGTGAAAGAATAGAAGGATTTATTGACTTTGGGTGAGAATGACTGTTCTTGGAGCTCAAAGTTAAAAGGAGGCAGGGCCATCCCAGGCCACGTGGAACTGCTTTGGAACAGCAACTATTTACAGCTGTTACAGTTAATAAGATTACAGACTTTTTCCATCAGGAGGAGAGAGGAGAAAGATGCAAACTTTCACTTTAGTGGTAAGGTAGTCTTCTGAGTAGCATCTAGTTCAGGAGCAATATCAGTTGTAGCTTTTATCAGTTGGGTCAGAAGTGTAAGGCAATGAGGATGGGAACAGCTGCTTGCCTTAAAAGTGATCAGTTGAAGCAGCTTTCATGGGAACTCAAATTGCCATAAACTTTTGCCAAGAAGATCCTGGAACTAAGTTAAAAATGTTCTGGAAGTTCACGTTCAGTTTCTTTTTCAGTCAAGGGAACAGAACTGCAAGAAAATGTGTTTCATCTTCTTCCCTCCTTTCTGTCCCCATGTAGAAACCAACTGTGGCCAAAGAATCATGAATGTTTGTTTGAGGGAGGTTTATTGGAGTGGTCAGCAGAGCAGTGGGATTGTCTGAGTGCAAGTAGTACCTTGTTGTATTTGTGCCAAAGCTGGAGGTAAGAAGAATCCCAATGAAAGTTCTTGAGAGAGTGACAATGAAGAGAGAATGAAGGGCAAGGCGAAGGTTCATGAAGCCCGTTTCAGAGAAACAAAGCAGAATGTGTTCCTAAGCTTTTGGAGGTCTGGCTGAGCACCAGACTCAGTGATCTGGCATGATACTTGTCTTGTAGATACAATTTTCTTCTCAAGGGAGCAGGTTTTTTTTTCATCTGTGATCATGACTGTGTGAAACACAAGGATTAGACAGGAAGAAACACACCAGAAACTGGAGAAGCTGGTGTAGTTTGGTTTAGCTATCTTGTGGCAGAAACATGAATTAAAACCTGTGGCAGAAGCAACACTTGGAGAAGTTCATTATGGAAGTAGGGAATGTTAAAGGCTAGATTATGAGAGTTTACTGTCAAACAAACTGAGCAATAGGAGCATCCCAGTTTACTAGATCCATTTCATTAAGCATCACATTTAACTGCCTGTCAGTGGAGGGAGGGACTTTATTAGTGAAGAAAAAACAGCTGTTGATATTGAAGACAATTTGCCGGATGTTTGAGGGAAATTCCCCCATGTTTATTTGTGGAATTCAAAAGACAGATATTCAGAACAAAACAGATACCAAGCACCCTTGGAAATGGAAAAATCACTCAGAAAAGTACATTACTGAGGTGGCAACATGTGCTTAGAGATTTTGGATCACTAAGCTTCAGGAACTCAAGCCTGAGGGAAAAGTCTGAAAAAAAGTTGGCGCTGTGGATGAGGAGCTGAGTAGTGAGTGGAAGACTTCTCTTTCCTAAAGCAAAGGAGAAGGAGTTGTAGGTGTTCACCTGCAACTCTCAGCTCCAGCAGAAAGGTAAAACAGAAAATGCCTTCAAAGAGCACCAGCACAAATGTGATATGAACATATTCCAGAAGCAAAAAGGAAGTGTTTGGACAAAATGGCAAGAAAGTGACTTCTGAAAATTCCTTTTAAGGCTGTGTAGGCAGCATGTCTTGAAATCTCTAGAGGAAATGTTACAAATGCTCTTAAAGCAGATTCCATGGAAAAAGGCTGGGAAACTGCTTTATACAGAATTTAACCAAGCTGATTGCATTACCTTATTACCTACTGCAGAAGGCGAAATGATCTTTAAAATTGTAGCATACCGTAAATGACTGTTGTGGAGTTTTCTGCGGATTGTTCATCCCAGCTAAGGCTGGATTGTCATTAATGAGGTGCAAATTGGCATGTGGTTCTGGAGCTACATACTGTATTGAGAGGTGAAGAATTCTTGAGCAGTTGAAATATCTGTGTCATGAAGCAGATGCATTCATCCTGGGGACTGCAGTGGCTATATAAATTGATTGAGTGTAGTGGTTGAACTGTTCTTTGTAGCTAGCTGTCTCTAGTTGGAGAAACTTGACTAGAAGATGATCATGGTAGTCATTATTTATGCTGTGCTCAGGGTGAAGAGGCATGTAGCAGGGCTATGGTTATAGCTATGGAAGACCAGAAGAGGTTCTATTTGAGGCAGCTATGCTATACTATCCTGTGCAACCAGGAAAGATTGTCAAAGGCTGCAGAAGGACAATTGGTAGAGGAAGGTGTAGGAAACACAGGTTGTAGTTCCTTTTAAGGTCTTGTAGATCAGGAGCCATCAGGAGTGGATGAGGCAAGACTCCACTTTTTCCTCTGCCAGTCCAGACAGGTTTTTGGAGTTACTTGATTCATATGGAAAGGATTAAGGGAGCACTTAGGTGAAAGGTGGATGAATGGAAAGGCTCCATGCAGACATGGAGAGAACTTTGGGAAGAAGAATTTGCTAGGATGCAACACTAGGCAGGGAAAGGCTGTGGTGTGTAAAGAGGTCTGTGAGGTAAGGCAAATGGGGCTAAACCTGAATGGCCTGAAAAATGGTAGCTAAATGAAAGTTCATTTAACTAAGAAGAATTGGCTATTAAAAAAAAAAAAAAAAGTATAGCTTTGGCTTTTAAAGAGTGTTGGTATCAGTGGAGTGTGCCTGGAGCACAGTTGGGACAGAGTGCTTTCAAGAGCAGATCTGATCCACGAGGTATGACTTCTCTGACTTGCCAGCTGTTATATGACAGGGCTTTGCTTTCTCAGGCTGTATTTGAAAATAAAGTTGAAGCAGCTATTGCATTTCATAAGGAACTGTTGTGTGTGGGACTATCTGACTGACATCTCCTCTAGGAAGATGTAGCTGGGGGATACATAGTTTCTGGATCTTGTTTAGGTGGCAAGTACAACCGCACTGAATTTTGTCAAGACTCAGGTGCTTCTGAGCTTATGGACTTCACAGTCTTGTGGAATTTTAAGGACATCACTAAAAGCAGCTCTGAAATTCAGGCCTGCTGGGACTTAGATGTCAGCTCTGTGGGGATTTTCAGGACTGCATCCGAGACTGTAAGTAAAGCAATACGTAGCCCCAAGGCAAACCTGGAGATGAATTGAGTGCAGCATGCTTTGTCTTAACTTCCATTGTGTATGCTTGGATCCCAAGATAAACATGAGCTAGTTTACTGTCCTCTCATGGAAGGTGAGGGGGAATAAGCTACCTCAATTTGGCTCACATTTGCTACAAGTTAATGACATGCCCATGGGCATTAACTGGTCTTGGTTGTGTCAGGTTAACTCATGTATGTGCCTGCAACTCAACTCCTTTCTTTATGTACTTGAATAATTTCAGTGGTTTGATCTCTAACTCCCACCCCAGAGTGTTCTCTTTCTCTATGGCGTTGTGTCTGCTTGTATCATGAGATTCTTCCCTAGTTTCACTCCATCCATCCACCCCCCACATGTACTCTTCTGTTTCAGCATAATCATGGACTCTTGACTGTTTGGTTTGTTTCTGTCATTTTCCCATTCCTCTCATCTCTTTCTGTAGTACCTCAAAAGTGTCTTCTTCCTGCTGTGTATATGTTATGCTTCAGTTTGCATGCTTGACCATGGTGTTTTTCTTATTTTTTTTTTTCTTTTTTATCTGCTTATAGATATCATTTCCTTGTTTCCCTCTCCCAGTTATAGCAAATATAAGAGGTTGCTTTATGGCTTTCTAAATGTTCACAGTGTGTTCTTGGAAGAAGGGAATTTATAACACAGCTTTTACTTTTTCTGTTGAGCCAGTAAATCATCTCTCGCTAGATAAGATTTTATGTCCTTCTATTCCTAAAGAATCATTGTAACACCTTGTATTTAAATGGTTTAACTACTCAATAGGAAAAAAAAAAGTATATACATGTGCTAAATTGAATATCTGGACCGTAAAAAGGAGACTTCATAACCACATTTTCAGGGTTCACATTTAATATTTAGTGTTTTACCAGGAACAGATGTGCCCAATAGAAATACTTACACATGGAGTAACCCAAAATGCTTTCATGTTTAGGTCAGATTTTCTTCTACTCTGTCTGATCTCAGTTTCAGTAGTCCATCAATTTTTGATCTAGAGTGAGAAACTGTATTGCAGAAGCTATTGGAGAAGCTTAGATTTGGAGGCCATGTGTTACCATGAATGCTAACGTGACTGTAGAGGTGAAAAGACTTTTAGTTGTAGCAGTCATTATGGTATGACATTGTTTAGCTGCCAAACTCATGATTTTGCTGCTGTGTACTTAGTCAGTGAAAGACACTCATTCAATTAATGATGTACTTGTGTTACACTAACAGAAGACCTGCTGTACCTTACAACTGTAAGTTTTACTTCTGCCCGTGCACTTTGAAGAGCTAATATATTTCAATAAATCCTTTTGTAGTTTTTACTCAAAACAGAATTCCCACTTCATTCATCCTTCTGTAGAACCAAACTGATGAGCAGCATCTTTGTGCTGATGCAAACAAACAAGAAAAAGGGGGTAGTTTATCAGATTTGCAGCTTCTCACAAATGTTCTCTAATAGCTTTCTGGTATTATTTTTAGGTAGATTTGCTGTTGCTGATTTTCATACACGTTCACACACTGCATCTAGGAGTCTCTAAATGTTCATCTGTAGCCCCAGTAGTTATGAGATCGGTGATATAAGTTGTTTATATTTGCTGTGTAGTTAAGCATCAGTACCCTTCTGCTGTGTTAGCACATTAGTCAGACATATATCAGTGCTGAACTTACTGTCCTGTGTATGCTGAGTGTGTAACATGTCTCTGTACAGTGGATAAGGCCTTGCAGAGTTATTATTAAACTGTTATTAATAATCCTTCACGTTTTTCAAGGATGTTAGCTTGTAACTGAGGGAATTTAAGAAAAAAAATCTGTCTCGAAAGATTTATTCTTTGACATTATAAACTCATGAATCATACTAGATGGACCAATAGTCTAATCTGTTATTGCAACATTGAGTGTGCATAAATCCTATGTTTGTATTATTGCTTACTGATACCCCTACAACTTATTTTTGTAGTACCAAAACCCGCCACTTTTGCATGAAGTAATGACATCCAGTTTGAGCTCTCAGAAATACAGTTTTGGCTAAGACCAGAGAAGTTTGAATAAAAGTTTCAATAAAGAAGACAATGTAGAAGGAAAGCTTGTTGAACTGTGTTTTATACAGCACTTTTATTTCTTTAGAAATACAGGGTCATGGGCTGGATCATAGAGTTCTGCAAATAGTTCATAAAATTGCATCCCATGGGTCAGTTTGGTGTTGGTTGGTTTTATGTGGGATTTTTTTGTTTGTTTTTGGTTTAGTGTTTGTGTGTGTTGTTTGTGTGTGTTTGTTTGTTTTTTAACTTGTTTTCTTCATCTGTTTAACTTGTAATATTTAAGGAAAGGCATGCAGGTGTCACTGCTCAGGGAATGCATCTTGCTTTTGTGATGTTTGGAAAAATAAGATTTGGCAAACAGAAGAATGCTGCATGCCTCAAGGGCTTACCATCTTGCGAATCTTGTGTCAGCTTCAATGAGGATTATATTTGTATTATTCCTTGAAGCAGAGTGTTTGCACTGTTCTCACAAAGAATCATAATCAACAGAGGAGGTAAATAAAAAATAATTGGAACAAGGCAATCTCTTAAACTTGAAAATCCTGAGACTTGATGGTGAGTTGATATGGCTCCTGAACTTCGTAATAATTCTGTTATTATGCTTAGCTTGAAGTAAGCGTATTCTGTAATTACTGTGTACAGGCACAAATGCAGTATGGTATTAGTGACTGAGTGATGAGAGGCCCAAGAAGACTAGAGTGCTAGTTGGAATAACCAGAATACTATTTAAAATACGTCTGAATTTTAACAACAAATTAGGATTAGGCGTTCCTGTTACTTTAATGGGAGTTTATGAAACACATGCATACTACACAGGTGTTCATTAGCTGCAGCAGATGCTCTTTTTAGCTCTATGGTATTTTGATTTTATGTTGCTCTATATAGGTTTAAAAAAGACTCAACAGTCAATTTCAAAGCCCCAGAATTTAAAGCAATGCCACAGCTGGTTATAGGCAGTATCTCTTAGTTTGTTCTGTAGTCCTTTGGGGTTTGAAGAAGGCATATCTCTTTTCTGAGTACAACAGGATTTGTACAGCTTTGTCTACAAACTTTTAAAATCTGTGGCTTTTGTTTTTCAGAGTATATGCTTTCATTATTGATTGTGTTTGAGGCTGAATATTTTTATTATTGCATTTTAGCTTGGTGTTTCATAGCTTGCCAGAGAATTTTAATGTCTCTTGTTCTCAGCCCAAACAGATTAGTTTGTTCTTAGCTAGTTAAAGCTTGAGCATAGACAAAACACTTAACTCAGATACTTCCATTAGTTCTTGAAGATCAAAGTAAATATGTTTTCTCTGTACTGTTCTGTATTTAAATAAATTACCTAAATCAGGCCAGCTGTTGTGCTTTGTTGTGCCAGGTTTTGGGAATCTTTATCCATATAGCATGTGTATGTCACCCTTAGCTTTAGCAGTGACATACTTACCTCTTTGGGTTTTTTGCCAATCCTAACCAATAATATACTCACCTCTTTGGTTTTTTTTCCCAATCATAACTGCTGCTGATGCTGTGATGTTATTGTGATAATACAGAATTCTTCTGTGAGGGAATATGGCAGGGACTTGATTGGTATAGTGACTTGATTGGTATAGTTAATTTTCCATGCCTAAGAGGTGCAAGGCTGATTTAAATGTTTGTAGAGTATCCAGAGAAGAGCCATGAATATTATTAGAGGATTGGAAAATATGTCTTCAGATCAATGAAATAAGGTGTTTCTTTAAATCTAAAAAAAGCAGCTGGTGAGCGACCCGATAGCTGCTTGTAACTACTCAAATGAGGAGGAAAAAAAAATTGCTAAAAAAGCTGCATATTCAGTCTAGCAGACAGAAGTATCACAAATTGGTTAAAATTTAATTAATTCATTTGGATTTAGCGACCAAACTTATGCAGTGGGTCAGTTAACATTTTACAGCAAGCAGTTATGTGTTCTACTGGGTTCTGAGCCTCTGAAAAGACATATCCTATAGTAAAATGGGAAATTCTTCTAAGGAAGATCTCTTAGCTAAAATGTGAGTTAGGGGGAGATTTATGGCCTTTGTTTTGTAGATTATACTAGATTGCAATGTTCCTGAGTTAGGTACAGGTATCTTTGACCCGGTCAGACTCCTTAGAAATACCCACAGTGCCAGACAACTGCAGGCATTGCCAAGTATGATAGGTGAGATAAAGGCGAGAAAGAAGCATAAACAGGACGCTCCTGGTGTCCCAGTCCTCTTGCTTTCCTGCAGCAGCTCTCTGCATAATCCCTCCTAGGAGGACATAGGCTCTTTTGATTGAAACAGGAATGAGGCTACAGGCATGTTATTTTAGTTTGTGCACTAGCTTCAATCCTCTATCATAGGATTTCTCATAAAGAAACTTGATAAGCTGGGGTGATTGAGGATTAGAATGCAATATGCACAATAAATAATCAATATCAGAGCAGACAAGTTAATTCAAGCAGTAAAGACCTTTGAAAGAATCATTCTTTTTGGACCAAGAAAACTGCTCCATTAAAATTGTAATAAATAAGTGAATAGAAAATTTCAGCTCCTGTAGGTGTTCATCCAAAGTTCTATGGCCTCTCAATTTTGACTCTGCAATGTACTTCAACAGTCTTCAATCTCAAGTTGTGCAGCACATGCAGTGAGTCATGTACTGTTCTATAGGCTAAGTTTATAGCTTCAGCTGTTGTTCTATTTGTACATTTTGAGGTTTTAGTTAGTCAAAGACTGAGCTTTTTTTCTTGGAATCTCTACAAACTGGTAACAGTAAATGTACATTTAAGTGATTCTGATGCATTACTCCATTTAGTTTAAAAGCCTAGGGTCCAAACATGTAGATGTTTATTCGAGTTCTCTTTCAACTGAGCCAGTCTGCAGTGGTCATATAGGCAGAGAGAGCCTTGTATTCACTTGTAAGGATTTAAAGGACCGAGATGGTATTTTTCATACAAATGCAGAAAGAGAACTATGTTGTGTAGAATATTAATCCATAACCAGAAAGAAAAAGGGAAGAGGGGCCACTAAAATACTGCAAAGGAATTTAATGTGAAAGCTTAGTAAACATTTTAAGGTTCATGAAGTCATGTTTCTCAAATGTTTGCTTTATATGATATGTGTTTTCATTTTGTAATATCCTTCAATTATAGTGCTAGTGGAACTAACGTGAAGTTCTTAGGTAATTAAAACAGTGTAGTTCATAGAACAATACTCCAGTTAGATAATACTGGTTTGCCTTCCTTATATTGTGAAATTAGTATTTCACTTGTTTAAAGAAATCTTGCTTGAGATTGGGCTTTGAGAGGACTTGTTAAAATAAACAGCATGATCTTCAGAGAGCTTTCACTGTAAGAACCACTTTTAAACAGTCACCATCATTTCTGCAGTGTCTTTAGAAATGTAATTGGACAGATGGATGTGCTGGATTGGCACTGTAAGTGTCTTTGCGCTGAGAATAGTATCAATAGCTATTAATAACTTCGAAAGGCTCTCCAGATAAATTAGTGAGTAGCAACCTTATAGCTGAGGAACACGTATATTGTTAAACTAAAAATAAAGTTTTACTTAGTATTGACTTTGAATCTAATACGAATGCAGGGAATTTCAGAATTTATGTATTTTAGTTATGAAATACTTCCCTCTAAAACTAGCATTAAAAACAGAGATAGTCACCATTGTATTGTTTCAGGATTTCTTCTAATGAATGCAAGAGCAACTGCGTTATGCATTTGCTTAAAGTTTGTACTTCTTCAGGAAAGAAAAAATGTAGATTATAGGCTCAGTAGCATGCAGGAAATCTAACTGTCTAAAATACTTTCTATTGGAAAGGAAATGCTGAACCACATTTAACAGAAGCATGGGCATATTAAAACACAGTATGTTTCACAGAAGCTTCTTGTGATTTTTATCTCTAGATCGCCATCAGTGCAGCCTTATTTATTGAAATGCATCTTCGTTTGCTTTCCATATTTCAATATAGGTTAATTATGTCCTCTTTGGACATTACGAGGTAGGGTATTCAGTCCTTTTCACTGGTCCTGCTCTTGGTCTTGCTTTGGAGGAAGAAAACAGAGGGTTTTATATGTGTATTTCCTGTTAATTGCCCCATATAAGGAATTAAATCCTGCAAGGGTAGGTTCTTGAAGGCAATTTCAGTTATTTTTATCTATTAAAAAAAAGTATACGTTCTTCTGTTTCTTCTCTTCTCCTTGAAATGTGAAACTTTAAAACGTATGTACACAAAATGACAGGAAAACCTTGTTTGTATAAATATTTCACATTATTTCCTTACATAACAGTAATTTTCTATTAGGAACGTGTTAGGAGATGCCTTATTCTATTCTGGATTCACCTTTATGATTGAGTGCAACTTCAAATGTTTGTTCTAAAACGTCTCTCACCTGACAAAAAAAAGCACGGTACTACAGGCTGTGCCATCACAATAGGCATTTTATTTGTGATCGAATTAGAATCTGGGTCTTAGGATTTGAAAGGCAAACACATTAATCCCCTGAAAGATTCAGTCAGTCTCTGTCAATTCCAATCAGGTAAAGGCATCGGTCATTTTGCTTCAAAGCAGTTGGAGGGATTTTTTAATTCAGGGAGCTAACCTTTTTATTTCAAGCTTATTTCATCTTTCAGGCAATGATGTACCTATTGCTTGTGAAGTATTTCAGGATTTAATGCACTCATATGTCCCATTAAGCAATCACATTTCTCTGTAATTTGCTGAAATAATTTGTGGTCATCAGCACTAGGTAGCAAGTAGGACACAAAATTGTGCTGTTTTAACTAAAAGAGGGTGGGAAGTGGGAGGGTGTTGGAATAGTTTGGGAGGTTTGTCACTTAAGCAGATGACTTGAGAGTGAGTTTATCTTGGTTTGAAAGAGGGTATGTGAAAAGAAGCTTGGAACCAGGGTCTGCATGTAACTGTCCATTTTCTGTGTAGAAGATGGACAAGCAGGCTTACCTGGTAAACTGAAATGAAATTGGTTTTGTAATGTAATACCTGTGCAACAAGAATGGTGTATGGAGCTGATTTAAAACTGAACAAGTTACTGTGCATTATCTAGACAAGGTCTTGTGATGAAGCAGTTTCTAAATCTAGCAAGTTCTCAGATTAATAGTAGCATACTTTCTCATGCCACAAGATTAGTAAAAAATTATCATGCTCAGACTCTCCAAGATGCCCTGAAAATAAATGCAAGGTGTTGTTCTTAGCACAGGAGGGACTAGAATAGACTTTCTGACTATTGATATGCTTCTGTTTTGGCCAGGATGTACTCCAGAACTGAATCGCCTACTGTATTTACTTTCATACAGGCATTTTGTGTTCAAAGTGTAATTAACTGTCCTAGCAGAGGTCAGGCCCTCAAAATCCCAATCAGATAGATTCCTTGGGCAATGTATTGTATGGTCTGTATCAGTAAGCTATGTTTTTAGTACAAATACTTTAGGACTTGTCTCTGAGATGTGGTGGCTCCCTGTGCAGAAGGCAAAGTAACAGGCTGAAATCATGATACAGGTATGGAAGTTTAGTGACAGCTGCCCAGGTGCTGTTATGTTGTTGTCAGAGTTAATTAAATTTATCTATTGATTTTCTCCAGTTCTTCACTTTGTAGTATTTGTGGAAAGTAGGTGAAACAGTTGTTTACAGTTCTGATGCTTTCTTTTCACCCTCTAGTGAATCCTTGTTCTTCTCTTCAGAGGTCTTTGTCTCCTGCTACAAAAAGAAATCTGGAATAGGTCATGGTTCCTGTTTTCAGCAGTGGGTGGTAACATTCACCTCCTGGGTAAAAGTCAAATCTTCCTTCTTCACGTTTTTTTGTATTGTCATTTTAGCATTCAGGATACTGTGGAAGGCTGGGTTAGAAAACAGAGGACATTCTCTAATATGTCTTTACCTCTTTATATTGCTTAGCCCAAGAAGGCTGGAAAAGCAGCCAGGTCTTTTGCCTTACCTGCTTTTCACTCTTTGCACACTTAAGTGTCTGAAGTGAGATGCAGATTTGATTAAAGCACGTCACACATTGTCTCAATTAAGTGGCACCTTTCTTCTCGCTTGGTGCAGATATGTCTTCGCTCATTACTTCATATCGGGTGGATGTTGTGGTTCTCAATTTCTCTTGTCTTTTAAATGGTATTATCTTTTATTTTAAAATTCAGATTGGTAGAGCAATTGCTGTTATAAAAAGAAGCAGGAACTGACGTGTAAGGGAGACAGCAGTGTCATAATAGCAATGCAGCAGTGTGATTTCAGCTTCAATAAATAGAATTCCTTGAGGTCTGGCAAATGGGGCTGTTTCTTTACATTCCAAGACATTGTACTCACAGTATAAAGCAATTGTTCTCATGTTTGACAGAGAGTACATTATATTGTAATAGAAGTGTCTGTTCTAGGAACTTGCTGAAAAGTAAGAGGCAACTGTCTGCTCCCACTTTCTTGAGTTCTTTTTCACTGTCTGTGTTTCTCCAGTCAATCTCTCTGACTTTTTTGCCACTCTTCCCTGTTCTCCTTGCCCTGTCTTGCCCTTGGCTTCTGTTGGTGGCTGTGGTCACAAGGCTGACTCCTGTCATTCTGGCAGCATCAGCCTTGCTGGAGGTTTCCATGCATTAGGATGACTTCTCACTTCTGGTATGAACAGTCATAATGGAAGCAGCTAGGCTGGCTTCTTTTGCATTTCTTTTTAGGCTTCCTAGCATCTTACTTGCAATGTGCAGATCAAGTATTGTTAAATCAGCTGGAAGCAAGAAGAGTCAGGGCCATGCACATTGTCTCTCTGTAGATCACAACATGTGGTGTTTGTTAGAATAGAGGGTCTCATGAAATCTTCTAAAGTGAGGTTCTAATTTATGATCTTAAGGGCAACCAAGGAAACAAGAAAGAAGTAGAGGAGAAGTAATGGCATTATTGTTCTATATTTCACTCATTGCATCAGGGCTCTTCATTTTTTAGATAAGTAGAGTTTTCTAACTTACCTGTTGGTTTGCCTGGGATCAGGAATGAATTTATGGTATAGGGTTTTTTTTTTTCACACTGTCTTCGGGTTACCAAGAAGAAAAACAGTTTTCTGAAATAAACTTGCACTCTAGGTAAGTCTGTGGGCAACTGCATTGCTGTTTGTGAGTTTGCCCACAAATGACTAAAGGCAGGTGGTTTAGATGTCTGAGCTTCCCAAGGAGCACTGTTGTGTGATTTCCATTTGAACTCCAACTGGTCTAAGCATCTGGAAAATAATCCAGTTAGTATCATAGCGCTGTGCAGTACCTGAAGTATCGATAGTTATGTAATAGTTGCCTTTTATCTCTTGCTATAACTAGAGTTCAGCCTTCATATGGTAGGGGAAAGAAGCACCTATGTAAGGATGTGTCACTGTAGCAGTGCCACCTTCTAATCCTAGATGTCACTGGTTCATCAGGCCAAGAGTGATTCTTTTTGTTTGGTTGGTTTGGGTTGGGTTTTTTGTTTGTTTTGTTGTTGTTTGTTTACAGATCCAGAACTTAATATAGCATATTCTGGGCACTAGAGTATGTGTGTCTCTGGATCCCATGAATGACTGAAGTAGACTGTAAACAAAACCTTTCTCTCCCATTTTGCAGCACAGATTTCACTACCTAGAACCATCCCTTTAATCTCTTCTATTTAGTTGTTTTCCAGTGATGTTTTTATTCTGTCTGAAACACATGAGTCTGACCTACATCAAATAGCAAAGATACTTGGTTAGTATCATACAAGCTGTATAAAATTAATTGCAGGCGTTTTAGTACCCAATTTTAAACTAATAAAAACTATTAATTTTATCAGTATTTTGCCAGATTTGTGTATCTTTCATTTGTCATGTTGTAGAGTATTTTGTTATGTTGCCACTGCAGTCACTGTTCATCATAAGCAAAATTGTTTCCTGGGGGATTAGTGTGTTGGGTTTGGGCTTATGTGACTCTGTTTGCTTTACTGTTTTGGATTGTAGAACAGGACAATGGAACTTGCATCACATAATGAATGTCTGTGTGAGGTAATGTGATAGAGTGGTGTGCTTTTTTTAAAACTATTTTCTTTAAACTTCCTAGAAAGAACGAGTGTATTGTGTTTCTACTATCGGATACATCTATTGCAGGAGAGAATAATACTTAACCAATGCAATGCTTAAAATTATAATGAAACATATTTTGTTCAGATCTTGTTGACTCCTTCTGTTTGCTTCACCTTCCTCAGACAAACGTGTTGATGATTGGCCCTTGATGCAGTCTCCATTTCCAACACTGACTATAAGCACTATTTATCTCCTCACTGTCTGGCTGGGCCCCAAATGGATGAAGACAAGAGAGCCCTTCCAGTTACGTTTCCTGTTGGTTGTTTACAACTTTGGGATGGTTCTGCTCAACTTCTTCATTTTCAAAGAGGTGTGTATGCCCTCTCACAGGAGGGAATTCCTATTTAAGTCTGAGGCTGTCTACAGTTTGCAAAATGAAAATAATCTTACATATTCATCATGTCTATTGAGGGTGAATGTTTTGCACAGACATTTAAAGCTGAGTTTGCCTTTAATGTATTTCTGTAGCTAGGTATATTCTGTTTAAGAATAAATGCACTGAATGAGTCTATAGAAAGAATTTGTGTACTAGCTATTCCAAGTTCTTGTTAGATTTATGTTGGTGTAAACACTGGACAGATTAACTAAAATCTGTAGAGATTTAATACTTGTAACTGATTTTTTTTCCTTTTTAATAATTTTAATGGGTGTCAGAACACTTCTTAGAAATCGAGCTGTTTGATGCCTTCAATGTGTTTATAATTTTTCAGATATTTTTGAGATTCAGATGTCCATTGTATGTAGTGAGGAAGAGTATCTTGTCTGTAAATTATCTTTTAGAATAAGAATAAAAATGAAGTGAACCGTATCCTTAAATAAAAGGACACATTTTTGTAATATTTGGTTTGCAAAGTTCTGAGAATGTTAATTTTAATAAATTTCAGTGCTGCTGCATTTCTCCCTTTTTAGGTTTTCTGTGCAGAGGAAATGACTAGTAACAATGCAGTGGATCAGCTCTTTAGTGGTAGCTAAGTGGTATTACTTAACAGTTTGGTAATCATGTTTCAAGGATAGCTGTCCAGAATACAGCTGATGCTAAGGAGTAGTTTACACTGCTGTGACTTTGCTCATCTGGATTGTCTTCTTCCAGGAAGATCTCCAATTATAAATTTGCAAAATCCATTTCCAAAAGTAAACAAATGAACAGAGCAATTAAAATTACAGCATTGCAGAGCTCCTTTTTTTCTGGCTGGTCCGTTCTGTACTTGTGCCAGGAAAGCATGACATGTCTGAGGATGATCTGTATCCCTAGAGCTTCTATAATAAAATCATTAACTGATTTCAGCAGTTTTTTAAGACATGGTTCAGTAAAATGTTAGCCATCACACCTCAGTCATCATTTTGTCTAAATTGTTTCCTTGCAGTATTCAACTAAGTAGTAAAATATTCCAGGTATGACAGAATTTAATAATGACTCTCAAGGATAGTTGTGGGAATGGAAGAAATCCAATCATCTTGGCAGGTTAAAACTGACACTCCTCTGAAATTAATTCTGCCATGTTTTTGCCGTGTTTGTCCTTTTCACTTATGAACAAAACAAACCAAATTAAAAGAATAAGCTGAATTATACCAGACTTGTGGTCAATGATTTTTCAAACCTGTGTTGCTTATAGTGTATGTGTTCATATGGCATTTCCAAATCACTAAATTAATATAAAAATTAATGGGACTGCAAATACACATTTGCTGCTGATAGGCTGAAAGCTCATAACTTAAAACACAGAGGTTCTTGTTTCCTGCTATTTCAAATAGCAGGTTGTTATTCAGTAGATGTTAAGACTATGGATATGATGTTTACAAGAAGTGTCTTCTCTTGATCTTAGAGACTGATAGGAGGTAGGTGTTCAAGTTTCAGTTGTTCCCTTTAAAGGGCAACTTCTGCTTCAGTCTACGTGGGGTGTACAATACCAGTGTGCCACTGTTGTAATTTGCTTGAGCAATGTAATTGTTATGAGTAAAATTATACACAGATTGTGTTTTGTGAGTGACTGTGAAGTTTCCAGGTATTGCTGAGAACAGAATTTGAATGTTAAATTCCTTTAAATGTTGCTAAAATAATCATCCTGGTGGCAAGCTGTATTGTTCATCTGTGATAACTTATGTTAAAATGCTAAGTTCATTAAGTACTCCTATGTTGTCTAGTGGACTCAAATTCAGATTCAAATTAGGAGCAAATTTTGCCTAGAACATGCAGAAGTCCCAGATGGATCCCCTATTTTGCCACAAAACCTTGAATTTCTTATTCTACTTTGAAGCAGTCTAGTGAAGTCAGTTTACTGCCTTTTGCCAAGGGAGCCTTGGTCAAATTACCCAGCAGGTTGCAGTAGTGATCGGTTGGTTTCTGTAACAGTGTGGACTAAACTGTTCCCTGCTCTTCTCTGATACTATCAAATGTGCTCGTACCTGTGTGGGACCACGCTAGGGAGCAGTGGTGTTACAGCAGCTTGTAAATGGACTTGGATGATGCAGTAGGAGTTCAGTTTCTTTCCTAGAGTCATTTCTGTGGACAGTTCTTTCACTTCCCTACTTTAACAGACGTGCAGAAGTAAGTCCAGAGTTTCAGAAGGTTTTATGTATTGATTTTATCTGGATATCCTAGTGTTGTGTGCAAGATGAGATACCAAAGTAAACTTGAGTTCAGTTTAAATAAGATGGAAGTCAGATTAGCAGTAAGAATAGTGAATGCCTACCAATGCTTATTTTGGAGATCTTTTTATATCACCCTTCTTTACTTTTACAACCAACTCACAATTTACAGGCTATGTCTGTTCCACTGCTGTGTTTTTTTATTCTTAACAGGGTGAGATTACCTGACTTTAAACAATCTTGGATCATAACATCAATGAATGTCAAGATTAGAATTTGAACCTTGTACAGCATTAAGCAAGTGTTCTTCTTTCCAAAGGGAACTTGCTCAAACGTCAAGTTTATCTCCTGTTCAGGTTCTTGCAACATGCTTTATTTGGAGTGGCCCTACAGGAGCACTTCATGTGCTTTATGCTCTTTCTGTTGGCATGAAACGGGGAACTTACCTTCATGCAGTTTCTCTCAACAAGTTTTATGGGTGCTCAGCATCGGCTGTTCAGGGTTGGCTCCTTTTTTATTTCCCTGTCCCCTGAATTTTGATTGGTATACTGTTTTAGAGAACAGTAGATCCACATTATCTAGTCCCTGTCTCTAGGAGAGAGTTCTCTCGAATCCATCATGGGAATAGCATTTCTGTCATTCATAGTCAAACAATTAGGTATTTTCTGTCTCTGAAGCTAGAGCTGTCCGAGGGAATATTCATATTTTAATAGCTTAAGGTCACACTGGAATTCTTACTTATTTGTACAGGGCTCTAGTTATCTGGGCAGATACACGCGGGGAAAAAGAAGTGCTTTCTTTTTAATTTACAAGAAAAAAATAGCTACTGTGTAACAAAAGTTTGTTAGGACTAAATATTGGCTTACTTCAATAGTATTCTCAGGACTGATAAGGGTATTTTAAATATTTCTCTTCAGGTAAGTTTGATGTAGTAAGAAATTTGCTGGTAATTGTAATGAACATATTTCATATAGTATCTTTCCCTTCATATATGACTTTAATATTTTCAGCTGTTTTTGTCATCAAGAGCTCGCGGTTACAGCTATGTCTGCCAGACTGTGGATTATTCAGATAACGTTTATGAAGTTAGGGTGAGTATTTCTTTTTTGTATTTGGATATGAATGTGTGTAACATATAGCACGACATGATCGTTTAAGTCTTGTCTGAAAACAGTGTTTCCAAAGTTCTGCTGTCAGCCATGAGTCTATCCCGTTACATTCTCACAGACCACTTCAGGTTTGAATATATTGCACGCAGCAGGTTTAATCAAAGTGCATCAATGTATTTGCATTAACTTTCATCTTACTGCTACAAGTAAGGATAGTCTTGAAGATACCATCCTTGGCTTCATCTGTGGTTGTACAATCCAAGATAAACTTCGTATGCATACTTTGTTTCCTAGACCTTGCAGAAGTTTATGATACCAGGGTAACCACAGTAAAGTAGTATTTTAACTAGATCAAAGCAAGGAAGATTTATCAGCATATAGTGTGGTTGCGCTTCACTCCTACTGGTGAGGCAACGTTTTGTCTCCCTTACCCATGTTTGGCTTCATGAGGTCTTACTGGCTTCTGGCAAATGTATTATCAGTACATTTCATTGTAGAAGCTTAGAATTCAAGTGTGTGTTTTTTGGAAAGCATTCAAATTAAAATAGAAGTGCAAATGCATGTTAATTTCCGTAATGCTGTTGATTAGCTCATGTATTAAGCCTTATCTTCCAGCAGAGCTGACACTTGAAAATCTCTCAGCTGTTCTTGCAAGTTTCATCTACAGATTAGAACATGTTCCTGAAAATATAATTGAAGTGTGTTATAGTATAAATACATTTAATATTTATAACACATGTCAAAAAATGGCTGTCTACAAGGTGGCTATTCATGTGTAGTATTATTCAGAAGCTTGTGCACGCGACAGGGGTGGTAGTGAAAAGGATGCGTTTGAGTCTTACACCTTATGTGTAACAGCTGATATTGCAGAACAACTCTGTGTGCAGATTTTTATTTGCCTTATAACAGTCGCCTATCTTTTACTTTTCCCCATGCTGTGCACTCACTATTTGAGTCACTAGAATAATTCTGTTAATAATTTTGTTTAAAAACAGAATCTAGCTAAGTGTAACAAATGCTTGACAGGGTTTTTTCAATAGATAAGCAAAATAGAATGCCCTTGTACTCAGCTGGATGACACTGAGGTCTGGAATGGCATATATGGAAGGAATGAAGTACAAGTGCTAACGACTTTTAGCACGCAAAAATTCTATTTCATAGCCTCACTTTTAGGTGCACTTGTTTGTGGAAGGCTGTGAAGGGGTCAGACCTACTCAAAATAATTCTCTTCTGTTCATTATGACAAACAAAGTATTATTATACAATGAAACAAAAGCAAAATTACCTGCCTTATTGCATATTATATCTCCAGAAAAGAAATGTTGCTCTAGCAGTATTTACTCTTTGGATTTCCTGATTTTTTATTTTTTTTTTTAATTTTTTGCAAACTTCTTGATTTGCATAAACTTTATTTCTAAAGTTTTAAATTGTAATATGTTCCGTTTACAACTGAGTTGAGGAAGCATGGAAAATGGAGTTCTCTCAAGTTCTTGCAGCAACTGTATAGTATGCTATCAGTCAAGACCCTTATCTTGGTTGATACCTGGTAGTTCTTGTGAATGAGTTCTCAATTTAGGTAAGTGACAAGTAGAAAACTACACTTGCAGTAAGTGTGCTTTATGTAACTAAAGAGTCAAGGATACATTTCTGGCCTGCTTTACAGAGTATTGTGTTCTGCATTTAGAAAGGTATGTTTTGGGGTTTTGACACTGCAGGACAAAAAAAAAAAAAAAAAAAAAAAACACAAAACAAAAAACAGCAAACAAACCCAGACCTTCTCAAGATTCCTTTCACTATAGTTTTTGTAATATAAGCCTGCAAAAGCAATTTTAAAATGTAAGTATGTGTCGGCTTCTGTTTGCAGTTTTGAGGTTAGAGTTGATAAACCTAGTAGCACATCTGTCACACCCTTTTAATAGATCTAGATACTAAATATCTAGTATCTATTGGCACAGGGTTTTCTCTGAAGAGGAGTGCTGTACTGCAACAGTAGAATTAATTACAAATGCAATAACTTTATTTGTAAGAGAATGAGTAAATAAATTCTGTTATTAGTCAGATAAAGGAGGCTGGGACGATCTCACATAAAAGGAGTGCTGAGCCCAGAAGGCATTATGGAACATGCTCTGGAAAGCCACAGCTTCATGTATGACTTCATTGTGGGGCTTAGAAAGCTGGAACAAATATTGGGAAACGTGAAACTAGTTGCATGTGGTAGTCTAAATGGCAATATAGAAGCCTTGGTATGAACTTTGTTTCTGTCTTTTTGGGAATGTGCTGCTATGATGTTGCCACTTAATGGCACTTTGTAAGCAAAGCTCTTGCTCAAAATGAGGGGTTAAGAAACCTCAAGAACTCCTCAAGGGAGTATGGAGAGGTGGTAAACAGTTTAAAAAAAAAAAAGTGTATATATATATATATATATAAAGTTTGGCTATCCCAGGTGCCAGAGAATGTCTTTCCTATCTTCTTTAACCCACATCATATATCAAGACAATAAGCCAATGATTTCAAGAGGACAGTGTAAGGGCATGTGTTGGCACTTCCTCTGTATCGTCTGGCAACACCAGCAATCTGTAACTCACAGACTTCTTAAGTCAAACAAAGCCTCTTTGTTTTGCCGGCTTTGGGGGTTATTCTTCCATTAATTTGTCTGTAGGTTTTCTTCAACTTCTATCAAGCTTCTGGCTTTCACTGACAATTCTGTAGGTAGTTTACACACAGTATGAAATTGGTCCTACTTACTGTTTTGAACCTACCTACACCTGTTAATCTTGTTCTACTTAGGCAATGGATGATTGAAGCAAGCAGGGATGGGAATTAGATTCCACAGTTGCAGAAATACTTGCAAAAATAAACTCCTTTCTAAAAGACTTATCTTCTGGGGGTAGTATGTAGCCACCTTACTGACTGCTGGCAGGAAGCTGAGGAGAGTGGTATGTAATTGGTTATATTACCAAAAAAAAAAAAAAATCATAGTAGCAGATGACCAGAATGGGTCTTGGGGAAGAAATCCCCAAGAAGGGATTTGAGGGACCAGAAGCTGCATCTTGGAATAACTTTTTCAGTTATAGTCTATGAGTCCAAATAATAAATGCAAAGGGCCATGGTCTTAAATCCATGCTTTGGAGAACTCTTTTATTTGGAGTGAACAATTTCCTAAACTACCTAACTTAAGACATGATAGTGTCTGTGAGTAGTCACCGCTCTGGTTACATTTGTGTGTCCTTGTTTCCCAGGCCCAGGTTAATTTATTTTATTAGCTTTTCTGAAGAGCTGAGAATTAGGAATCTGGGGCTGTGTGAATTAGTTTTAAATGTGCTGATTGTAATCATAAAGCTGAGCTATGGTTGTCTTCTGTATTGTAATTGTAATCTGCATTGTTTGTATTTATGTCTAGAGCTTGAGCAGCTTCCTCTTAGGTAATAAATGTAATACTTCAAAATCCTGTGAAAGGGAACTTGACTTAACAAAATAGACTTGATGGTCCTGTAAACAAAATTCTGTATCTGAAGCAGGGAAGATTTCTCTTTAAAAGCCACTTTAATTTTTCATGTTACTAGGTATCTTCTAAGAAGTACCTGTACCTTCAGACTCCTTAATGGATAACTGTCTCCAACCTGAAATGAGGAAGGAGGGTGCAGGAATGGAGTCCCATGTTAAAACAGCCCTCAGTTCAAACACCCTGCAGCAGGCAGAGGTCATGCAGCTGGAGCTCTTATTGACCCCCCCTAATCCTGGGCTGTAATGTAATCTTTCTGTGCTGTCTGGCATTTCAACAGACTTAAATTCGTACACATAAAAATTGCCAAAAAAGGTATGGTTGTGACTAGTGTTATTCATTTCAGGTATATGCCTTTTTAATGCATATTTTCTTTTAAGCTAAATCTTTCATGCTATATCCAAAGAATGACCACAGGTCAGGTCCGAAGTTCTGGTGCTTTGCAGAAGTTGCTTAACAGTAGCCATCTGCTCCCATCATAGCTTACATATTGGTACATTGTTCTACTTTATTTCTGTCCTCTGTTACTGATTGCATGGATGGCCTTGGGCAAATGACTTAACGTATGTTTCATTTTTTTCTGCATCTATAATCTAATGATCAAAACATCTGCCTAAGTCATTGGGAGCGCTGAAACATGTCATCAGTACATGAAACCTGTCAGGTTTGAGAACAAACTTAGTAAAGTTTGATGATAGGAAGAGGGCAGGAGAGCTGTCAGGGAAAAAAAATTACAGGAACACAAAAATCAGCAGGTATAATCCTGCAAAGAAGTTGAGGCTATTTTTGTTCTTAAGTGATAGAAGCATTTTGATCAAAAGTTCAACTGATTTTGATCCATGGGCTGTAATTGCTTTCTGTGCAAGGTAGGTAGAATTCAAAAGAACGAGATGTGTTAAATGACTTGTCCAGGTACGTATAGTGAACCTGTGGCATCTTGGGCCTAAAACAAGGTTTTTTTGTTGGATTTTTGTCTGCTTACATTTTGCTTTATTGTCATACAAGAAATTGGCTATTTGCTTATTGGCTATTTGGCTTATTGTTCCACTGTTTCTTTAACAAAATGCATATCAGCTTTATAAGAGATTTTATGGTAGTTTGCTTGTAATTGACTTATGGATGATTTAAAAGTTTCTCAAAAGGAAGTAAGAGCTTGAGTATTGTAGTGCTGGCTTGTCATTCTGTGGATACAGTCCAAAGTGTTTATTGTTAACTCATAAGATGAAAGAATGCTTATCTTAATTTATTTAAGAGATGCAGCTTTAGCAAAGATCTGTAAAAGATGCTGAACTGTCATGCTAATCCCTGGGTGTGAGACAAAACCTTGATGTGGGTGTTATTAAACACTTGATTACCTGTCCCAGAGGCAGAACTGTACTGGATATTGAGCAACGCATATATATTGATGGTTCTTGCAGCTTGACTGTGTGTCTGGGAACTTCAAGATCTGTGGGAGTCGCTTTCTGTCATTAAACCTCTCTTCAACTTTGACAGATATTAGTATCTTTTTATATACAATTGACAAAATCTGTCTTCTCTTCCTGAGAACTGAAGTAGGCTAAATCGCTTCGAGGGAATGAGAAGGGTGTTCATTAATGGATGCATAGAAGCCTGCAGTTTGGCAACAGCAAGCTGTGCTGTCCCTCTGGGACACTGCAGAGTCTGCAATGCAGATCTGCGGCACTCTTCTGCTCCCATGCTGCTTTTTTGCTTCTGCTGTAATCTCTCCTAAAATGTTCACCAGTACAATTATGGCTGTGACAAACTGATTCTGAGGAGAGATGCGTTCCTTTCCTGCTGGTTTGGGGACACAGAGGAAAACCCCATGCAGGGCTGCAGCATTGCTCTGTACTGCTCATTCTCCTGATTCCCCTTTC
Organism: Streptopelia decaocto; assembly: GCF_964273445.1. NCBI lineage: Eukaryota > Metazoa > Chordata > Aves > Columbiformes > Columbidae > Streptopelia > Streptopelia decaocto. The sequence continues at coordinate 86,501,985 of NC_138656.1, forward strand.
TTTTACTAGCCTAACAGTGTGTGTGTATTTAGGAAGGGAAGCTACTGCTCTCATAAATTTTTCTCTTCTGTCTGCCCTGGGTACTGAGGGGGTGGTGGAGTAATTTCACACCATGTTAAGGTAAGAAGACTGATTTGCCATCAGATGAGTCCTGAAAGACCAGGTGAACTTCTTCTTACAAATAGGTGTGTTGTGATATTGCCAGCTTTCCTTGCTGGCGGTGCCATTTCCAACTTTCCTTTTATTTTTTTATTTTAAATTCTCTGTGTGAGTCACCATCTGGGATATGTTCTGGTCCCACCCTTGCATAACAGGCTAGATGACTTATGATGCCAGAAACTAGACTTGTTGCTGTGCTTTGGGACCTGGAAGGGAGCACCTGCCACCACCATACTCCCATATTACGGTATTAGCAAATTGCTGCGCAGAGCTTCTGAGCTTTTCCTGGTAAAACAATATCCTGATTTCAGCATAAAGCCGTGTTTATGTTGCATCTTGGGCAAGATTCACCGTGATGGGTGGATTAGAAAAATAATTTTGGGTGTGTAGCACTGCCTTGTTGGATAGATAGCTTATATCTCTGCAGCTTTTGTGGCTCCTGTGGTGTCATTTCTTCTCTTTTCTGAATGGCACAGAGCCAGTGGGGGAACACTGCTTTCCAGAGGGGGTTTCTGAGAAGGCCAGAAGAAGCTGAGAGGTGTGAAATCCGTACTGCACCTAGCTTGTAAGAGTGATTTGGTATCTTCCCACTCATATGCCCGTGCTACTGAAAGAACCTTATGTTAAGGCTTTGACCTTTGCACCTTCATTTTATCGTAATGTTCTTGCCTCATTGTTCTGACCACATCAAAGTGTTGCCTCCTTAGTATGGGAAGCCCCGTAGTAGTCTTCTCCTGCAAAGCTTAGGATAGAGAACGAGGACACAAACTCTATGTTTAACTGGTAAATTGTTCAGAGGTGGCACAGCTTTTAATTATGTTAGCTCTTTTTTACAGTTGTGATTTGTGAGCAGCAGACTCAGAGTAATACTTAGATGTCCAGAATAGAGAAATGGACTATTGTTTTTGTTGTTGTTCTCATATCATCAGATGTTTCATGACTACCTCAACATTTAGCAGGATTTGGGGAAGGAAGAGGTATCCTTCTCTTGCAGCAGACGACCTTGTTCCATTTAGCTTGGAATCACTAAAACTTCTGTGTTTTCCTTTTTTTTTTTTTTTTCATTGCAGATAGCTGCTGCGTTATGGTGGTATTATGTCTCTAAAGGAATTGAATATTTGGATACAGTATTCTTCATCTTGAGGAAGAAATTTAACCAAATCAGTTTCCTTCACGTCTATCACCATTTCACCATGTTTACCTTGTGGTGGATTGGTATTAAGTGGGTTGCCGGTGGACAAGGTGAGTTCCCTTCCTCCCATACCTTTTTGACTGGACACAAGGGACAATGGTTATTGTTTGGGAGCAATGGAAAAAAGTTTTTGTAGACTTAACATTATAATATACAAGACTGTTTAAATAGCGCTGAAGCAGTGCCATAGCTTAGTGATACAGTCTTCCTCTGTGGGAAATGTGGGGGAGGAAAAGATAACAGGGCAATAATCTAATGAATTGCAAAACCTTTTTTTTTTTTATTTCATGGGCATCAATTGCAAGCCTGAAGTTCTGTTTTCAAAATTATCCTTGTTCTGTATGAAATAGACAGATGAATGTGTCTTGCCTAACTTTAATTTTTGCAGATACAGAGAACTGCAAAATCTAATTACATGCCACAATCTGTGTGCAAATGTAATGGAGTTAATGGAAGCATTATTTTGTCATTGCATCTGAGTTTTGGTTTTGCTTTCTTTTTTGTAAAGAGGCATGTATAAAATTCTGAAACCCTCCCCTGAAGGTGAGCCAATGAATCTGTCAATTAACTTTAAAACCTATTCATAATGACACAAGTCTATAATTCATTATCAACCTTTTTTTTCCTTGTTTCCTTTCCAAAGCCCCCATCAAATAATTTTATTCCATTGTACTTACCAAATCCTTGCCTGCATTATACCCTTATTCCTGTTGTTTTGCCTCGTCTCTCTCAAATTATAAGCTCTACAGAGCTGAGAGTTCAGGGAAAATACCTTTTTGTTTGTACTTTGCTTTGTAGGCCTAAGACACTGAAAATAACATAGTAATTGCCACACCAAACTGTAGATATCTTGTACTGAGCGGTTACTTGTATTCAAAAGAAGAAATATTTAAAATTCATATCTCTGACTATCCTTGAATTACTTCCAAGTAATCCGCAGGATGCAGGTACTCAACCAGCCTTTTCCTGATCTTTATCAGCCATTGCACCCATAAAATAAGTTTACTGGAGACTGGTTGCTTACTCGTAACCTTACTTAGAAATTCCCTGGATATCTCAAAATGCCCTATCCCTTGTTGCCTTTTCAGACCTTTTGTGCTGAATATCAGCAGTTCTCAATACAACAGTTGCAACTATTTCCAAATTTATTTCAAGTTTTGGTGTTGTAACACTGCCTCTTAGTTTCTAACCCCTGCAAAAGGAAAAGCAGTGGCTGCTCTTCTGCATTTATGTAAAGCAACTGCATAAATACGGATAGATCTGTGTTCTTCTGTTTTCTAGTTGACAACACGTTGCTTACATACACAGATCTGTTATAAACTAGACCCTATTATAACAGGGTCTAGACTACATGGGCATCTGAGCTGCCTGATGTCAGCAGCTATTGTCTGTATTGCCCCAATCTTATGTCAGAGCCTTTTTGAGCCTCTCTTGCAGTGTAAGAATAACTTAACAAGATATGATTTGTTTCTGCTAAATGATTGCTAATCTGGACAGAGCAAAGAGATCTTAATGCAAATGAGAACAGTCATCTTTGTTTCCAGCATGGATTGTTCTGGAAGAAGTTATACCATACATGTATATATTGAAGAATGCTGGATATTTTAAGTCATGAACAAGAAACTAAAGATGAGCAATTTAGACAAACTCACTTGGCAATGCCCTTCAATGTCTTATAACCACAAGTGAAGTTTTGCTGTGTATGATTTCTTTTTGGCCTATTTAAGCAGACTTATGCATGAGTTTCTTGACTTCTTGCTGAGTAGTGAAACTTGTGCATCTAAATACACTTCAAAAGATTTAAATTCAGAATCCGATATTTTATACGTGTCAAATAGAGCTTTTAATAATCCTTTAGCAAAACAATTGCACTTATACTACAATAACTAGTGTGGAATCTATGTTATTTATGTCTGTTCAACAAAAATCTTATTAAAAGCTTTTACTTAAGTAGTTCTGTGAAAGATGTGATGTAATACTTGCATGAACGGTTATTTGTATCAGCACGTGTTGGCAATCAGGTCTATACTATTGAATATTTCAAAGATGAAATCCTGGCATGTCCTGCACTTTATAACTTTTACTATCACATGAATAATACTAGAAAAGACTTCTCCCATTTTTTTTTTTAATTACATTACAATCTTCCCTTCTGTTCCTGGACAGCTTTTTTTGGAGCTCAGATGAATTCATTTATTCATGTCATTATGTACATGTATTATGGATTAGCTGCCTGTGGCCCTAAATTTCAGAAATACCTGTGGTGGAAACGATACTTGACCATATTGCAGTTGGTAAGTAATATTTCTCCGTTTACCTCAAGAGGTATCGCCTCTGAGTTAATTTGCATTTGCAGAGCTTTGGAACAGATGCTGCTCCTTCCAATAGTTCTCAGCTGTCTGATACTCACAGCTCAAGTTAGAATACTTCCTGGACATGGAGGTGTTTATTCCATGTCTCAAAAAATATGCAGCATAGATAAGAGTTGAGTTAAGTCTAATAATACTTTGTTTCAACTGAATCACAAAATCATGTTTGAAAGATAGAGAAAATCCAGATCTCATTTTCCTACTTCTGAAAACTGATGCCAGGTACTGAAATAAATTTGATGTCCCTGGTCAAGCATTTGTGTGCATGCGTGATGTGACAGCCAAATACGGCAGCAGTTTTCATAACTTAATGCATCAGTATATATTGGTACAGTCAGACCCATGGAATGTATCCAGACCTCTTTGATTCTATGTTTTCTGTCTTTCAGGTGCAGTTCCATGTGACTATTGGCCACACAGCCTTGTCTATTTATATTGATTGTCCTTTCCCTAAATGGATGCACTGGGGTGTAATTTTCTATGCTGTCACCTTCATTTTCCTATTTGGTAACTTCTACTATCGGACATATAAGCTGCCCAAGGAACCCGTAAAGAATGGCAAAATAGCAAATGGTGCTGTTGCAAATGGAGTAAGCAAACCAGAAAATAATCCAGTAGTGGAAAATGGAAAAAAGCAGAAAAAGGGAAAAGCAAAAGGAGAGTAACTTGATCCAGGCCTTAACCATTGTTGACAGAGAGGAACCTTCAGTTTGGTTTATAAAAGGAAGAAAAAAACACTATCTGTACCAATTAACCTTAGGTTACTGAAGAGCTAGAACACAGGTATTTTCATTATTTATGAAGATTGTTCTAAGAGCAACACTAAAGTTGAATTTCTATCGTAATTATGTAATTATCATGCATATGGTCTCTGTGTAAAATTGTAGACTGCTGGTGTTGGTGAATGTAAGGAAGAATTGCAGTTGATTCCATGTTTAGCAGTCCAAAAGTTAATACTACCATTGATACAGGCAGTTTTGTTGGCACCCACATTTCTTTGGGGGAGGGAGGGGAAGGAAGTTGCATTTGGATACTTGTGTTTTCTTTCCAGAAAATTATTAAATTTGAAATTATGGTGTATTATCTAATCAGAATGTGCAACTTTTCTTGTCCTCCTTGGAGAGTATCTTCAGACACATTATGTGCTTTCAGAACAGTGTTTGACTTTTCAGACATTACTTGATTTGAGTGTCTGTTACAGTTGGGGTTTTTTGTTTTTTTTTTTTTTTTTTTTGTTGTTTGTTTTTGGTTTTGTTTTGTTTTTTTTTCTTGTGGAAATATACCTACCTCTTCATCTGCTGAAAATAATATTGAACATTAAATAACTGGTTTGTCAAATATGGTGTCCTCTAATATAAATATTCATTAACACTAATTCAGGACAAAACATGATTTCCTGTGGGAGTTAAAGGAATTTGGGGGGTTATTTTTTGTTCAAGTCATCAATAACCTTTTCAATCTGAACTTAAATGTTGGAGTGGTACTTTTAGTATAGCTAAGTGAAGATAAAATTTTAAGGATGTATAAATATGAAACAATACATTGTTTGGAGCAAGCAATAGAAGTAGGACTGCTGCTTGTTGTCCGTGACCTGCATTAAACCTTTGGTGCTGACTGATACTGAAAATGATATGATAATGTTACGATGGAGATAAAACAACAATATGTAATTCCCTTTAGAAATGCTCTGTGTATGGGTAGTCATGCTAACCACAAGATAGTCACTTTACTGGGAGACAGAATTTAGTTTAAAAGTGCTAAATACAGCAAATATAATATGTTGAAAATGCTGCTACTGCTCACCGCCCATTAAAAATCTATTTGTCTAGACACTTGCAAAAAAAAAAAAAAAAAGGAAAAAAGGTACTACTAGTATTCAGGCCACCATTTTAATGGGAATGTCAGAGATGGGCTTCTGAAGCTCTGTTTCCAAAGTATTCTTGGTTCTCTTCAACTGAACTGGCAAAATGATTCTGCTAATCATTTTTTAGTCAAAACTGCTAAAATAAGTAGAAGCCTTTTAGATGGCTTTTCATCCTATGTGCTACATTAATGGACTTCTTACTGCTCCTTTTGTAAAGAAAATATAGGAAGAGTTATTCTGCCTCCAAATAATGTGATTACTAAGAGAGATGTTTTGAGCTTATGATGGGTATAAGATGGGTGGAATAAGAAACCATATCCTGAACGCCCATGTTCCTTGCTTATCACTGCAAGAGCTGCTATGTTGCTGTCTAAATGCATTCCTCCCAGCTCTGGTCAGAAACATATTCATAGCTAGTGACAAACTTGCATCTGGCAAGTGACACTGTTGTTGCAGGAAAAAAGTACGTGGAGCTATAGGTGTAAAGCATGTGACACGTTTAATAGTTTTTGCATCTCGATTATCCATCAGGTCACATCTTCTGTGTCTCAGGTTTGTCTCTTGTCTGTGTAATAAAATCTGTCTAAGCCTAAAAACCTGGTCCTAGGAGAAAAAGGGTTAGATATCATCTGTTGCATTCAGAAATAATTCCTAATGCTGGAGCTGATACAGCTGGAAGGTAGTTCTTCCATAGTTATCACCACCATGGATTTTATGGCAGAATATAGGATTGTGAAAGAATGTCTCTGCTGAACTGTAATGTGTGCGACCATTAAGTTTCCTATCTGCTGTGTCTTGCAATTTTTCAAGCCTTTGTACTGATGCTTTTTGCATTTGCATAAAACTCTCTGTATTTATGGAGTGTGGCATGGGGAAGAGGGATTGCGGTCTACCCTTCCTTCTTGGACAAATGCCACTCCCCTAACTAAGCCAAAATGCTGGCTGACTGAGTAACTTTGGAATGGCCGAAGGAGCAAATAACTACAAAGCAAGATAGCAGATTTACAGCACACCTGCTACTCCAAGGTAGTATCTGGTGCGAATACACTTACCCTACTGTAAATTCAAGGTAGCTTACCTCACTTTGATTAAAGGGTCTCTTCTTTCTCTTTGCCATGGGATGCGGACAGCTAACTTGTAAATCTGTACCATTCCTTGTATTGTGTTAAACTGGTTGTTTGCTCTGTCTTTCTTTTGGCAAGCCAGATCAGATAAACTGATTCTCTTAATGTGATCTAGCTCTAAAAGAGCACACTGAGAAGTATTCCAGTACAGGTTCAATTCTATCTCTGCTACACTTTGTAAAGTAAGAATTATGTCTTGCATGTTGGCAAATACTTAAACAAGTGAAAGTCAAATCTTCTCTCATCATGCATGGAAGCTGCTGAAAGTTGATAACAACTTGAATCGTATTGGCAGAACTTGAGTAGAATCCAACCCTCAAATCTGGGGCACTTTGTAACTTTTAAGAAAAAGTGAAACAATGCACTGTGGGAATTCATGCATACATACACGTCATGGTGTCTGGCCCTTTTGGTAAAACCAATTTGAGAGATTGGCATTTCATGGAAAAAAAAATCCATTATTAAATTGCTGGAACACTGCTGTTTTGAGTCCATCTTCTGCAATATGCTTTCCAAGGTTAATTTATGATCTATTTGATTGTTCACATGAGTTGAGTCTGATTATGATCCTGAATACAATGGCCTTATTAAATGTGCATTTTTGTAGGCGTTGTCTTGAGTGCAATACTTGTGTTTTTGATTATGCAGCCAGACTCACAGAATACGAGGCTGAACTTGTACAGCTTTTTATTTTTCACAATTTGAGGCAATGATGCACACATGAGATACTGCCAGATTCATTAAAGTCATCACTGAATCCGAGGTACCTCAGTATTTTGCCATGAAAGTAACAGCACACACACACATATATATATATATATGTGTGTGTGTGTGTGTTATCTATACACAACTGAAATTTTAATTATGAAATCTACTTTGCATGTGTGGGGTATTTTTTTCCTAAATGTTTCCCATTTATTTAAATCGAAATTCAAACCATTTGGAACTTTTTTGCCAATGAAAAGATACTTTTTGCTAACAATTGTGAATCTCTTAGACCAGAGTGTCATAATTATTTGATGCCATATAAGTGATACCATTTCATTTAGCCTCATCTCTAGCAGTGGCAGTTATTGGATTCTTTTAGCACTTTGTCAGTGTAAAATAAATACTAATTATCTCTATATATGTGTGTATATATATGTGTGCACATACATAATGTATGCGTACACACACATACATATATTGGTTCTTAGCAGGTTCTTTCAATATGTGAAGTAAGTTATGTTTCTTTAATATGAAGCTGTCAGGAGCTAATAGAACAGTTCTTACAACTCTAGCAGTAAAATGAAGCAGTTTTCATTGATCCATAGATCAAATATCAGTCTTTGTCAGTATTTGTCAGTCATTTTAGACACAGGATGGCAGGTAAGCCACAGCCATTTCTCCCAGTGTAATAAAGATTGAGGCATCAGTTGTAGATTCTGAGGGGGAAGAAACCTCAACTCAGAGACGAATTATGCTGTTCTATAGTAGGGATCATTTTAAGCAACAGTATGAGTAATTTGCTCCAGGTAAGTCTTTGAAGAGATTGCAATCAATGCAATGTTTAAGAAAACACTTCTTAAATAATGTTTTTCTGTAGGTTCAAAAGCATGACCTATTTGATTATATGACCATTAACTACTTCCAGCTCCAGGAGAAAAAGATGAAGGCAAAATAAAAATGCTGCACCTTTTTTTTGTGTTAACCTTAGGGCACCTTTCTTCATAGTAAGCCTTTCACCTCATGTGCTGGAGAGGCAGGTAAGAAACAAATACACAGCTATATTGCTGAAAGTCTCACTCCTAAAATAGCTTATAAGCATACTTGCTGTCTCTTAAAAACTTGAGTAAAACTGTTCATGATGCATAAAGTCAAACCTTGCATGAAGTTACTGTGGGATTACGGTTGTAATGTTTAAACAGATACTTAAATGTGTTTCTGTTAAAACGGAAAAGAATGGGGAGCGTATTGTCTGGACAGTGTATTCATCTCTATTAGAAGCCCAAGTTAAGCCAATTTGGCGCGTAGAGCAAGTCACCCATCTTACATCTCGTTGCGTTGCAGTCTGATTTGCCCCCTTTGCTAACGTAAGCAGTCGGAGCTCTGTGGAAATTGGTGGGGTGTTTCCTCTTTACATCAGCAGAGTACATTTAACCCTAAAGAACAGAGAAAATACTTGCTTTCTGTCAATATCCCAGGAGGATGAGGGAAATGTATGGTTCAGGATGCTGCTTTTGCAAGGTGTTCATGCTTTTGTAAACAATAATAAATAAATATTACTTTTTCATGCTGTTTCTGTTTGGTTTTATACGTTCTGTAGAAGCTAATTTTCTGTTATGTAGCCCAGGAGTTTTAGACAAACGTTTGTGGCACATCCTCCTATTTTAAGGTTTAGGGGACTTTCTAATTTTGGATATTGCCCCCAAATGGTAGTCTGGTGGCTTTGAAGTCACCCTCAGGGAACTGGCTGAAAACAGGATTTCCACTTAAGCAAAACCCAAGCCTCCTGGAATATGTTCTGGCTGTAGAGCACATGCATCAGCATCAGATTTGGTCATAATAAGGCTGGGAGAAACTGAAAGGGTCAGATGGGTTTGCCCTTTGCTGCTCTCCTGGTTTGGCTTGTGATGCACAGGAAGGCAGCAAAGGATCAGCGAAGTGAGAAAGGGATGTGATGCCTGAATATAATGGTTCTAGCTAAGAAACCTTCCCAATCCATCTTCTGTTTTGAGAAGGTGGTGGAAAAAGAATCTGCATACTGTACTGAAGCCTCCAGATTGTTTGGTGTTGGGAGTATTAACAATTAGAAATGAAATTAGCTGTATGGTTTAACTTCTGCTGGACACTGCCCTGTATTAAAGTATATTAAGAGAATCTGGAGCACCTTTGGCAGCAGGTGTAATTCATGGTTACGTGTTACTGTCTGTATGTTCCTTCCTCGCTAGTCTTCCAACTATGGGCTCTGTAATCAACCTTATAATGTTGAGTTGCACCCATGTTGCACTCCTAGCACCTCAGTGCAAATAGCTACTCCAGGTATCAGGGAGCAGAGAATCAAGTCTGCCATCATAGCAAAATATGGTGTGGTCAATTATCTCTTGCATAATTCGCAGCTGTTGCTTCAATCCATGGCTCACACCCTCCCTGGAACTGGGAAGTACACAAAGTGTTCACAGCAAGATTTGTCCCTTAGATGATTAACATATGCTGCTGGTAGGCATTCTGTCCAGGCATCTTTTCCACAATATTTATTCCTCACGAATAATTAAAAATAAGCAAGTTAGATTCATCAAATGATTAGACAGAACAGACTGGATCTTTTTCTTTTTTTAATTTTCTATTTTCCTTATTGTATCCCTTGCTTCTTAATGTCCAGGAACCTGGGGCTGGGGGAAGGGTTTTATTACCTGTTTGCTTGCTCAGGTCAGAGCACTGGAGTTACCACAAGAGTAGGTACTCAAGGTCAGTTGTGAAGGTGGTTACTTCCATTCTATGGACTTGTGCCTTTCAGATTCTTTTTAAGCTTGGGACTTCCAGGTAGCCTGGTGAGTGCGCACAGACTTTTGATTGCTGATGTGTCAGTGACATCACATTTGACTTAATCCTGCCCGTCAATAAGCATATTTGTGATTATGGCTCTTCTGATCACTGCAGAACTGGTTGTCCAGGGCCTGATTAGTGCACACTGGCCTGATCGTGTCAAAACAGTGCCAGTAGTGCCTGCCAGAGCACTATACAGTCAGCACAGCTTTGAGGGGAAAAATATATTTGTGTTTCAATATGTGGGAGTTGATATGAGCTCGTGTGGCATCGCTGCTATCAAATCAATAGCAGGTAGGTTTTAATCTGCTAAATGAGAATAAATGTTGTCTACCCTTATCTTTAGATTGAGAACTGTTATTCTTGTAGTGGTATCATCTTAATTTGTTTTGTGAGAAAAACATCTTTATGCTGGTTTCTTTTGGAATGTGTTTATGACAGAAAGCTAGAGAAATACAAGAAATTACTTGGGCCAAAAGCTAGAGAACATGGAGTAGTTGCTCCTCTAGCTTTTGCCCGTGCCTCTAGATGTTGCAGGAGTTAAATTGCTGTAGCTGTTACTGCGGTGTATTTATTATTTATAGATGCTGTAACAGTATACAAGTAGTGTACTTGTGCATAAGTACATTCTGAAATACATAAAAATTGCTTTGTCTTAAATTACAATGGAGTTATTTATCTAGCCACAAATGCTTGTAGTAGAATTAATGACAAACATCGTAGTCCTGCATTGACAGGACTCACAAATAATTAATATGTACTCTGTATTTTCTGATTAATAATCTTCTCCAGAGCTTCTGAGCAACTTCTTGCAATAACACAAAACTCTAAGAAGGTGAAAATAGCTGTATAATTTCTAAAAATCCTGTTTTGCAGAGTTTCTATTATTGCTTAGTTTCTTTTTATTCTTTTTTGTAAATGTGTCTTCAGGTCAGGTGCTCACTTACTAAATTATTCCAGAGCTGGTTGTACTTCATGGAAAGATCTTGTAGTAGTTGCAAGTGGGTAAAACATTGAAATGGACTCTGTTGTACAGTCCAGGGTTTAGAGTCCATGGCATCGCCTGGCACAGCGGCTTCAAATGCCGCTCCTGGGCACAGGGAACAGCAATCTGGGTCCATCCAGCCTATCGTGAATTTTCCTTACTGGGCAGCAGATTCTCACCTGGGGTTTGGTGTCTGACCTGGTTTCCACACATTTGGCAGAAGGGGCAGGAGAATCCTTGGGCCAAAGAGGAATATTTTTCTGTTTGTTTCCCCATTCTGCTGCTCTCAAAGCACCAAACTTGGCAGGGAGTGTTTGAACATTTTCTGCTGACAGTTTGAGGTACAGAGCCTGAAGAAAATGTGGCTCTGGATTCAGTACTTGTAGAGAGCCTAACATGCTTTTCAGTTCTTAGTTGCTTGACATTAACCAAATGTGCTGGTAATATTCCAGCAAAGTTAAGAAAAAAAAGGCACACCTTTTAGGATTTATTCAGGAAAGGGGGCTTTACATAGTAGATAGGGGTTCTTTTTCCTGAAAACCCTTTTTCCCCCTTTGCTCTCTATAAGCACTATGCATGCCTTTCTACTCTGCTAGGGTGGCTCCTTGGATGAAGATTCATGTGTGTTCAGGAGATAATTTACTGCTGTGATTTGTCACTGGGGCATTTGAAGTGGCTTCTGTTACGGTCTGAAACGCGGAATAGCAGCCGCAAAGTCTGAGCAGGTTGAGCACTAGTGATAGTTTGCATATAACAGTCTCAAAGCATCACTACAAAACTTAGTGGTCTGGATACAATAACCTAGAAAAAAGAAAAAGCTTTTATGAAATTTTGTCTTCCTGCTTAACAAATACGGGGCTACAAAGACAAACTCAAGTTTTTTATTCTATGATACAAAAGTGTATTGTACACTTGTAACCAGAGCTTATGGCTCTGAGAGACAGAGAGTTTACTGCACTATAAAATCACTTTGTTAGAGATTTTATACTGAGCTATTCTCTTCTGTGATCAGAGTTTAATAAAACATGAATTTTTATATAAATCTGTTGTTTGTTTATTTCAAAGTCGGGTAACTAGTACAAACAGTTTCTTGCACAGGTAAAAATTCTTCTCCTGACTGTTGCTCTCAAGGTGAATTTTCACTTATTTCAGTGAGAATTTTCACTAGCTAATGACTCTCCGTGATGCTAACAGAATTTTTAAGGGCTTGCTTACTGTCTAGACCTCACATGGCACACAAAGATATTCAGAGAATAATAGAAAAATAAGTACCAAAAGCTTTGATTTTTTTTTTTTTTCTATTTAGATTTTTTTAAAGACTTTACAATGAAGGTATAATTACTTTAGTAAAACACTAGTGGCAATGTGTTTTGAACTTGGGCAATGTTGGCTGTGACAGGTTCCTTACTGAGGAAAAAGCTGCTTTGTGCTACAGACGAGATTTTTTTCCTTGCTTTCTGACAGTATTTAATATGTCTTTGGTGAGGGCTCACATATGAGATAGTATGTGCAACGCTTGTAGCTCAGACTCTCCTGAATGCCCCGGTTGCACCAGCACTACAGAATACACCTGTAGTACTGTAGTGATAAGCAGTTGGCATAAATCATCTGTCTCACAGGTGTGTAAATCCCTTGGACCTAGAAGGTCTCGTCTAAAGTCCGTTGAAATCTGTAGACATACCATTTTGCTATAATCCTTGCACTGGGAGGAACGGAACCATTAGGACAACTACTTTAATTCTAAATTATACAAATTATACAAGCCTGTATTATTTTTTTAATAAACTTGTTACCTTGCAAGAGTATGATTCAGCTGATTTTTTTAGCACCTGTTTGAGGCAATTTCTCATCCTTTCAACACCTGGAGACTTTGACTTATTGAGCATCTGTTCCTGACACTGGCTACCAGGGAGCAGCACTGGGCTCTCCGCAGTTCACTGTGTGTGTTGGAAGATGTGTGCTCAGTAGCTCTAGTAGGGGATTTGTTAAATGGAAGGGGGTCACTTACTTGTCTGTAGTGTGTTTTGTTTGGAATTTTCATGACTGACTGGAACTGATGGCCAAAACATTATTGGTATTTTGTTCACATCATATGCATCTTCATGCATGTTTTTCATGGAGGGCAGGAACACATGCTGGGTTACAAACAGATGCACAAAGTGTTAGTGCTTTGCTGGCTTTTGAATTGCAAGAATGCTGAGAATAACGTGTTGGTTTAGCTCGACAAGTGATTTTGGGCTATCTTCATAATTTAAATTTTGGTGTAGCAGTTTTAGCAGCATAACATCTTGAGGCAACATGGTTCTTTTCTTGTTTGTTAGAACAGGCAGAGAATGCACTGAGCACTCCCTTTGTAAGCATAACACTAGGCACCAAGATCAGCTGTGAACATTGTTATAACCTGGTAAGCAGTGTATTCTGGATCTGAATTATAAATTTTTAAAAGTCCGTAATCTGTCAGAAAGCAGATACAGTCAACAGCTTCTTTCCCAGCACTGTGGCTTGGTCAGGCTATGGAGATGTGTGCTGTTCGTATCTGCAAAAGCTATGTTTAGGAACCAGGAATTCAGAAAATTTTAAATAAATAAAATTAAAAAGGAAAAAAAACAAAACAAAACTTTGTGTCCTAAATCCTTGATTTAAATAAATAAATACATCTTAAAAGTTATTACATTCTACCCAACTTTGTCATCTCTTTCTTCAGCATTGAGGAATAAGGTAAAGTAGAAAAATCCTTGAAGTGTGCTCACGGAGGTTATTACTTAAGGTTCTTTTTGTGCCCTCTGCTATTTTAGTAGCAGAGGCAACTAAATTAAGAAATGCCCTCGTTATTACTTGCTAATATGTTCATTTTAAGAAGATCAGTTACAGGTTTTAAAGCCACAGCTGGAACCTGTTTCTCTTTCTTTCTTAGATAAAATAGCCCTTATGGTTGTGAAGAATGCTTTAGAAAAAAACACTAATGATACACGCAATCAAAGATGGGGAGTGGGTTAATTGTATTTCTTGATTTCTTTTTTCAACCATTATAATGCAGTCTGGACATCTGAGCCAGAATTTCAGTTCCTGAAGCTGGAAATTCTAGAGCAGAAGCAGCGTTTCATGTTAACAAGCAGGAATCCATACATGACTGGTGGGTTGGCCCCGATTCCCTTTTAAAATCCCAGCATCCTCATTGCCGCTCAGTCCTGTTCCTTGGGACTGGTTTACTTCTGGGGACTTACTGGATTGGCTGAACAGCAATTTAAAGAAGTAAATAAATAAAAAAGCAGGTGCATGCTCTGTTTCAGGCAATTTAGTGAGGAAGGTGAGAATCCCCTCAGCTGGAAACCACATCTGCTTGCAAAACGTTTTCTAGGTGGCATTTGGATTCAGCAGGTTTTGCACAACCTGCAAACTGTGACCAGGTTACCCTGCATGGGGGTGGATGCAGGTGAGTGGTGGTGGTGAAGGCACAGCCAGCTTGATGATGCTGTTCACTGCAGCGTTTCCTTAGGAAAACTTGGAGCCTTTCCTAACTGCTGATGTTTCCTAAGGAAGAGCTAAATAATGTTCTGGCATCAATTGGTAGGATGTTACTGCAGTTTCACCTCCTTGGCTTAAAATATTTAACTGATGGGCAGTCTTAAAGGGGATTTTCTGTTGTCCACCTACACCAAAAGCAAAAGCTGCTCTTTCAGGAGCTTCTCAACATCAGTAATAAAACACTCTTGGATATTCAGCTTTGGACTGTTTTTTACCATAACAGGGAAAGGAGACCAGAAGACAAGACCGCTGGTTTGCCTGAAATGGCTGCAATGCTTTTGAACTGCAGGAGGCCTGTATGTTTTCCAGTGGCTACAGGCAAGAATGAGAGTAGATTGAATAAGTTTTGAGCAGACACACTTTATCCAGTGTGGTTTCATGCCTTAGCAACAGCGTTATCCTTCCTGGCAGTGCTATAAAGTAAGGAGATTATTTATTCAACTGTAAAAAATGGAGTAGGTAATTTGTTAGTGCTAGCTCTTCATTAATATTTTTTTCCAATAAAAGAAAGAGACATTCACAAAACGGTTTAAATACTTGGTAAACAACCAGAAACAAGACTTGCAAGACTTGGGCAGTGATGACTCTCTCCTTTGATGCGGCTCCTGCCACAGCCATGGCAGGTTAACCAAGGCTGCTCCTGCCTCTGCAAGCAACTGGTTGCACCAAGGGACTGGAAACGAGGTCTCAGGCCACAGCTGCCTCCCTGGGCACGGCTGTACAGGGAACTGGCAGAGCTTTTGCTCTCCTGCCCCTCCCCAGAGCAGCCTGAAGCTTCTCTTGCAATGAATATCCTGCAAATGCACCATTTGTACCATCACCACTTTTGCAGCTTCTGGTCTGTGATAGAGAACAAATTAGATTGTGTAGCATTAAATATTTTGCTGATGCTGAAAGCAGATGCAAAATCCTACTATCTTATTCATTAATAATAATATCTTTTTTAATTTGGGAGGTAATTAGCTTACATCACAAAATTTTCTAGATAAGCCTTTTCTAACAAACAGCTGGAAAGCAAGCATGTGGAAACATTCATAACTGCGTGACACAAAGCTAAAATGATTTTGCTTAAAAAGCTTCTAATGCAACTGCAGTTGTGTTAACCATAAAATCAGAATGTGTTTGCTTTTGCTATGTTTCTGGATATACACACTCAGATCTCCCCGTTACTGAAATTATGAT
This sequence comes from Streptopelia decaocto, assembly GCF_964273445.1. NCBI lineage: Eukaryota > Metazoa > Chordata > Aves > Columbiformes > Columbidae > Streptopelia > Streptopelia decaocto. The sequence goes on from NC_138656.1 coordinate 86,517,910, forward strand.
ACTGCACTTTTTGCTTTTCTCAATCCTTCTGTTTCCAAGGTGCATGTATCATCTCTTACGTTTAGTCTACACAGGCTATTTTCTGTATTTCTGATGTCAAAATGAAACTAATCTATTGTATTTTTCTACTATTCTTGCAAAGTAAATCATACATACCCTGAACATCTTCCTGGTGTTAGTGGTCCCTGATTACATGAGTTTTACTGCAAGCCCTAAAGCCTTTATCAGCCATGTAAAGACAACTCTTTGTTAACTTTGATGATCTCTGAGACACAAGAGGGAGATATTTTTTAAGTGCCACGCAACCAGTTTATCTTGTGACTCCAGAGCTCATAAAGTGCAGTGCTGGTGATCAGCTGGCTTTACTGTGGGTTTTACCCATGTGTTTTATCACCCTCTAATGAAGATGAACAATGTGACTGTACCACAGCTGGCAACCAAGAAATACTACAAATAGAAATCAGCCCAAAGTTTGAAATGCCAGCAACAGCTTATGGACAAAAGTTGGTGGCTCCTCCTGAAAGGCTCATCCCCTTGCTGGGCTCCAACCCCTTCCACTCATCTGGGCAGGTGTTCCCATGGGGTTGACAGTCACCTCTCTGCTCCACCCCCCCCCCCACTTCTGTTTGTTTCCCAGTCCCCAGCCCAACCCTCAGCTCATACCATATCTTATGGAAAGGATTGACCAATCTGGCTTGTGCACAGAAGCCCTGGCTAAGGCAAGAAAACGTGTCAGGGCACTACCAAGTATCAAGGAAACACAAGCAGGCTGGGTCTTGGTGTTGCCCAGGCTGCCTCTGAAGAGCGCTGGCTGTGCAAGGCAGCCCCACGTTATCTCCCCTGACATCCTTCCCACTGGCTAATTTTGCTTGGCTTTACCGGTGACTCAGTCTATTAAATGGGCGTCGTATTTTAGTACAAACCTGGGCTGATTAATTACATGCTGTTAGGCAAAAAAAAATGCAGGGCAGCTCTTGAGGAGGGGGGTGTGATGCAGTGGAGGTGCCAACAGAAAAGTTGTAACTTCTGGAAAGGGTAAGAAAAAGGCTTAAAAAGCTGAACATAACCGGAAGTGCTGCTTCACCAAGGGGATCAGTCACTGGAGGTGTTGGGAGAGCACAGACACACATGGGAATCACTGCCCGCCCACCATGTCAGAGCCCTGCATCTCTCTGGCAGGGCTGGAGGGGTGCAGAGCTCTTCATTCCCCTTTAAAAGTAGCCATTGCCATCTGTGATGATAATAATAATAATAATTGTAATGCTTTTTATGGAAGATTTTGAAGGCTCTTTGAAATGGTGAGTGGCCAGGCTGGCACAGGGGCATCCGGTACAAAAAAGATGAGGCAGGGTATGGACACATGGTGCTTCGTTCCTCAGTCCAGCAGGAAAGCGGGGGAGGGGGTGTCCGCACGTCCTGGTTTTAGGTCAGCACTGTAACTTTGCAACCTAACTGTACATCAGCACTATAACGTCACAGTCTAATCAGAAAAGGGCAAGGCACCCCTTGCCGGCTTCACCCCTTCATGGGGAGCAAAGCAAGCGTGAGCGAGGTGAGGCGTCCTGCAGCGGGCCCTGCCTCTTAGGGTGCAGGATGGGAATGCCTCTCTTTCGAAAAAAGGCTCCATGAACCAAAAAAACCCTAAAGCATCTCTTTTAAAAGCTGTTTGAAAACTTTAGGTTTAAGGCAAAAAGCAAGCAGTGCAGTTTTAAGGAGCCTGGAACATCTGTAGGTGAGAGCATGAGTCACTTGAGCGGCCTTTTGCAAAGGGGAAGGTGGCATGTAACTCACCGAAATTATCATGGGTGGCAGCTCACACCCTTTGAAGCGCTGGCTAAGCCAATTTCTGTTTTGCCATAGGTGTTTGTTGCTTGTGCTTCAAATCGCAGGGAAACAAACGCTTCTGCGTGCTCTGCAAAACAGACTGTCTCTTTGGTGCTTGAGCTGGCCACTCTGTCACTCCCCTCCGCAGCTGGACAGGGGACAGAAAATATAATCAAAGGCTCATGGGTCGAGATAAAAACAGGGACATCACTCAGCAGTTACTGTCACAGGCAAAACAGACCCAACTCAAAAGCATTCGGGGCTCAACTGGCCCCCCTTTTACTTACATGCATATAGAGAGAGTCTGAATTTCTGTTAAATTTTGACAAATGGGCAGCCAGCTAATTGCTGGAAATAATGGTGATTCCCAGCAAAGGCAAAACTCCACCCATCAGGGTGGTTCAGAAATTGAAGCTTCAACAGCGAACAGCATTCGACATAAGAACAGTGCATGATGTTCAGCTTCAGGAGCCACATCCACAAGCTCTACAAGGAAAGATGACTTTAAAAAGGGAGGTGAACAGCCAACATACAACCGGGAGGGGTCCAGAAGCCTTTTAAACTGGCAGAGGTACTGTACTTTTGTGAAATATGCAGCAGACCAGCATGGAACTTGTGCTCCTGGGGAGAAATGAGACATGCAAAGGGCAAAGCCTGATGGATATCCCTGAAAAACAGTGGGCAGTAGCTGCAGCAACTCCCTGAGAAGGAGATGGAGGAGAAAAGGTAATGACAGATCAATATTTCTGTCATGCATTTAGAAAGAAGCAGGATGGTATGTTCAACCAAAATAAGAAAAGTAATTTTTCAGCTGTGGAGTTAGAAGTGAGGACATTAAAAATCTGTATTAGACATAAATAGGTTTAAGTCTTGCCACATACTCAGGAGGCCTGGAAGATCTGCCAAGGAGATAATTGGCCCACTCATCTTCATTTTGAGTACACGCTTGTGTACCAGGGAAAGTCCTGAAGCCTTACAGGGTGTTATCATTAAGCCACTGTTAAAAAGGCATAAAGATGAGCATGGTGATTGTATAACATTTAGTCTGACATCAACCCAAGACAAACTGATGAGACTGCTGACAGGGGGATTGGACTGATAGGTGACAGGAGCAGAAACTAGTGCTGCTCATTATGAAGAGGAGAAAGGCATGGAGGGTTTTTCTGCATGGAGACTGTCTGTCTACACTCTGTGTAGGCAGATATTTGGTCTTCTGTGATTTTTTTGGTTCAGTACCATACAATACTTCAGGGAAAATATTATCAGTAAGTTGTATCAGAAAGGGCCGAAAACACTGGGCGGGCAGAGGAGGAGGGAAAAATGTGTACCAGAGGGTACACGAAGGTTGGAGGGGGAGAAGGAAGGGGGCAGGGAAGGAGGTGCTCCAGGAGCTGGAGCAGATGTCCATCATGCTGTTGAGGACCCACACTGGAGCAGGTTTATTCTGAAGGACTGCAGGCCATGGAGGACCCCGCGCTGCAGCAGGGGAAGAGCATGAGGAGGAGGAGCAGCAGAGAGGAGCTGTTATGGACTGACCCCAGCTCCCATTCCACACCTGCCCATGCAGCCTGGGGGAGAAGGAGGGAGAGGACTTGGGAATGAAGCTGAGCCTGGGAGAAGGGGGAGAAGAAAGGTGTCATTTTAATGTTTGACTTTATCATTACCTGAATCCATTTTATTTGGCAACAGATTAAAATATTTTTCCCCCAGTGAAGTCTGGTTTGCCTGTGATGGCAATTGGCAAGTGAGGCCTGTCCTTGCCCTGGCAAAAGACCCTTTTCATCCCATTTTCTGAGGAGGTGGAATGAGTGAGAGGCTTAATGGGAGTTCAGCTATTTGTGAAGGTTAACCTGTCACATACAGTTCCCAGGAAGCAAAGAGCAAATGCATTAGCTAATTTTGAAAAAGGGATGATTAATAAAGCTAATAAATAAATGGTAAGGAGGCAAATCATGGGGATGTATCCTTGCTCCTCCCAGGACCTCCCTGCTGTAATTTCCAGCCTGTCCTTGGGTGATGTAAACTGGGAGCCCGATGCCACCCCAGGCTGTTCCAAAACCTGAAAATGAATGCTATTGGCAGATCGATTTCTCCTTACAGGTATTTTTGCCCTTGTACACATTTACTGGTTCAAAAAATTCAAGCAGTTTCTCTCTGAAGTATTGATTTTTAATCTTGTTTGCCCTTCATGTTTGATTTAGCTAAAGAGAAGGAGCTCTTGTAAGAGTTTGCCACTGTTAGCATGTGCTGTACTTACTGTAATCCATCCCCTGTGTATCTTAACTATAAACACAAGCCTTCCCAGAGAGCTGCTGCTAAGTCTCTGAAGACCAATAAAGAGCAAGCTGAGTTATATTTTCCAAAAATATCCACTAGAGGGTACTCAATGACCTTCTAGTGAAGGCAGGTTTGCAGTCTAGCGAGTGGGAGAGGAAAGGCAAAAGAAAATGTCACAGAGAGTTGCAGTAACCATAGCAAAGAACAATACAGACTCGGAAAGCACAGTAAGGAGGATTTTACATGAAAGAAATGTTGCACTAGCTTAAATCTAGCAGGAACATCTCTGTGCCATAGCTCCAGTGACCCCAAGCTGCCAGATAGGAATGGGGCAATGGAAAATGGGGGTTCAATGGTCCTTTCCTGAGGAGCAGAGCGGGGACTGTGAGCCCACATCCAGCCCTGCTGCAGCATGGGGCTGACCGGGAGCTCAGTTTGCACCTCCATGGCAGCATGCCACTGGGTTTTATTCCTTTCCTGCTTTTGTGGTCACCCTGCAAGGAGAGGAGCTTTGGGGGCAACCTTCATGCTAGCCAGTTTGACACAGCTGAGGTTTTCTGAAAAAACATGCATTTTGTTTTGTGCTGCTGGCAATTGGGAGAGCTGATCTGAGATACTGGGGTATAAAAAAAAAATAAACCTCATAAAACAACAGTGATTGCTCTTCCACAACAATCCATTTTTATTGTACTAATAACTCTTGATCGTTTTAAATGGGCAGCCGATGAGTGTCCTCTGTAGGTGGGCTAGATGATTTTACCATGCAGGTAAGTCACAAACATCCACGGAGGATTTGTAAACCTGGCAAATCCCCTGGTCACAAATTTATTTTTGAATTGTTATTCCAGGCTTTCACTTCCCTGTTAAATGTGACAAAGGGCATGTAAAATGCTAGGTACGGTCTCAGAAAGGCTGGGCCTGCAAGGATATGCTGTTCATCTGTTGCCTTCTGCTCCCAAAAAATCAATAATAAGCGTCTTATTTCAGTGTTGAAAGAGAAGATTTTTACTATCCAGCAGGACATCTGAGTTATTGACCTTGAATACTAATCAGTATGTTTGAATGTTCTCACCAGGTTTAGAGCCGAGGCTAAAAAAAAACTAATTAAATCAGCAGGGGGCACGATTTCTTCAAAATATCACAAGATTACGCAGCCGTCTGCCGGATTTTCTTTCTATTACACAGCTCAGGGCTGCCCACAAATACTGTTTTTAAAGATCTGATGTGTTTTTTCCCAGTTAACCTGTTCATCCCCTGAGCTGCCCATGGGAAAACTTCAGGTGTTATCAGCATAGTTGATCCTGCAAAGGGACCCCATGCCCAGCAGTGGGTCAGTCCTGCAAGGTGTCATCTTAATTATCCTGGAGTCCTTTTTTTCTTCTTCTTCCGGATGCTCCAGTTCCCTGGGGGCAGCTGTTTTGCCATTAACCTGCAGTCAGTTGAAGAAGTGCTGAATTACATCTGGCCATGGCTGTAGGTGATGGGCACCAAGCCCAAAGGTCCTGGTGGGCCGTGAGTGGCTTGCCTACACCTCTGAAATCTTTCTCAGCAATAAGCAAACAGGGAGGCAGAACTGAGACAAACACAGACTAGCATGCAACATCTAGGAGAGCAGGCACCACTTTTGGAGGCAGCAAGAAGAAAATCTGGGGTTGTTACAGCAACACAGGGCCTGGCACATCAGTGGAGACCCTAGAAAAGTCCAGAGAAAGGTCCACCAAGCTCATTGCTTGGGCTCTGCCAGGAGACAGTACGGCTGTAGGGAAGGCGTGTAAGAAGAGGGCACATGTAGGGTATCCGTCCTCCCAGAAATCAGTCAATAGTATTGGGGTTTCCTGAGGGTGGATGCAATCAGTGGTGCCTTGTAACCATAAGTGGCTTTAGTCAGGGGACGGCTGGAGTGGGGACCCAAACAGAATTTTGGGGTCACCGTCCTCCCAGTGGAGTCTGGCTGTGGCTTGCTGTTTTGTACTAAATCTCAAATCTTAAGAAGTTCACATTTTTGGTCCTGTTTTTCCTCTGGAGGCTTATCTTTGAAGGATAGACACTCAAATTGTCTGGCTTTACAAAGGAAAAAAAAAATGGATGAAGTCTTGAAAGAAATTGTCTTTTCATTTTTAGCTAGCAAGCACCAATTAATAGCTATGAGTAGCTTTAGGTGTGTAATTTGTTTCTTCCACAGACATACCCATGAAATGACTTTACCTGTTCCCATTACATGTGCTACATCTCTGTCAGAGCCACCTCTGAGGAACACACTGGTGGGAAGAGCCCCTGAGAGGACAGGAGGTGAGAGCAGCAAAAATACCCAGTGCCAACGGTGAGCAATGGGTGAAGGAGCACTGTGAGGATTTGCTGCCAGAAAAGGAGGTATAGCTCTTAAGGGAAACTTTTAAATGGTAAAATGCTGAAAGTGAAGACCTTCCAGTATCTTCCTGGGGAATTATGTTTCCCTCCCATATTTAGCTTGTTCCCAATTTTGTTCCATTACAAATGCTCTGCTTAAATACACCTGCAGATTGGATTCAAAACTCAGGGACAAAGCGAAGATATAGTCAAAGGTAACTGCAGATGAATGGATTCTCTTCACTGTTAGTTCAGGATGATGCAATTTTCCCACTTCTCTAGCACACCAACTGGGTGAACTTGCCATTTCTTTACCAGTTACAGCAGCAGCTGGCTTTCATGGTTTCCACCTGCAAAATAGGCAGGACAAAAGCAGCGAATGTGCAGACGGCAGCCAGTGGGATGATGCTCTGAGGTAGAAAGTGGTCAGGTCTGAGTGTCCACAGTGGTATGGACAGATGGCAAAAGAAGGGAAGAAATCCTCCTTTATTTTCAGCATGTCATCTTGGATACCTGACCCAAAGGCTCATGCCATTTTCATCAAGAATTCTTATTCAAACTCCATCTCAGGTTCTTGAAAAGCTCAAGTTCACCTTCAGTCTTTGATCATTAGAGAAGGGGATTTTCTCCTTGGCATCAATGGTAGCACGTAGATTGAGGACTCAGATTGACTGTTTTTCTTGCTACAAAAGTTGGCAATACATAACTATGTAAGTCAATCAAAGTTCAGAATACAGCATAACCCTACTATGTTGTTTATCATGGTTTATAAAGCAACATATTTATTTTAATAATGACGCAGAGTCTTTTTATTTCATCCAAATTCCCTGCCTTCACTTCAGTGCGCTTACCTAGGCCTCTAATTAGGTCCCTTTGCTTCAGCTGCCAGTAACCTTTCATGTGTGTCTCCCCCATTCCAGCTTTTTGATACCTCAGAAAATAAAATGGAACTGGTAAGAAGCCTGATCGGGCTTCATTTCACAAGTCTAAGTGATGATATGATATTCCAGTTTCTGCTAAGGTGCTGTCAGGAGGAGATCTGCACGCTCAAGCCGGCTTCCCAAAAGATGAAGTACTTCAGCTTTGCAGCTTCCCCAGTGAATAGGCAGTTGTGGATTACGGGCCACCCACTTTCATCTGATTTCAGGCATAAATCATGCACTCTGAAGTGGGCACATGTTACTATGACTGCCAGTTGCTAGAAAACATTGGTGATGCATTTAAAAAGAGCTGTTAAATGCTGGGGGAAAAAACCAAACCAAATCAAACCAAATCAAAGACGAAAATATACAAACAACTGTTTTCCACTTGAGAAATATTTTCCAACCATTTTTAATGACAAGGCAGAGGTTATAGAAGGCAGGCTGCAAAAAGCCTCTTTCTCTTTGATTCCCCCAACAAATGCACATGCAACTCCTCTTGTGCACACACATGTGGGAAGGACTTCCTTGGTCTGGACACACAGGTCCCTGTCTCCTGCCGAGTCAAGCACCTCAATGTCTTTCTTATGATGAGGGGCCCAAAACTGAGTACAGTATTCAAGGTGGGGCCTCACCAGCACCGAGATTTTCATTGATAAAGATATTAAATAGAACTGGCCCCAGTACTGAGCCCTGGGTGACACCACTCATGATCAGCCACCAACTGGATTTGGCTCCGTTCACCACAACTCTTTGGGCCTGGCCCTACAGCCAGTTCTTTATCCATCACAGAGTACACCCATCCAGGCCATGAGCTGCCAACCTCTCCAGGAGAATGCTGTGGGATATGCTGTCAAAGGCTTCACTGAAGTCTAAGTGCACAACATCCACAGCCTTTCCTTCATCTACTAAGTGGGTCACCTTGTCATCCAAATGAGGGATGATCTGGGAGCAGTGGGGATTAGCCAGGACCCTTCCCAGCAGTGTCCATCCTTGTTGGGGAGAGCACATGGTGGTCCAGGCTCCAAGCAACTTGTCGAGCTGGAGCAAACCCCAGACTTTACATCACAGGGCTCACACCACTTGCAGCTGTCACCCCCCATCTGCTATTGTTGTGTCTGAGACACCAGTTTGGCAGCTCAGGGAGCTGGAAACCAAAAGGAGAAGCAGCACAGTGGGGAGGGCGGTTTGATGGGCTGAGTCTCACAGGAGATCCTTTTCATTTTGGAGCCCTGTAGGAGAACCCTTAGATAAATTTTGTCCTATTTTTAAAAACTGAGGCTGTTCATCTAACACTCAACTTATCATATGCACCCGTTGGGCTAAATTTCTGAAGCAAAACGAGTGATATTACAGCAGAGATAGGTTTCTCGCTTTACTAGATTATGTCGTCATATTGATGTATGGACGCCCAGGAATGCATCTGTCTTGATTTACTCATTGCAAGTGGGCAATGCTCTCTTTGTTTTCCAACTTCTCAGTAATGCAGGCCATTAATTAAAAAGTATGGCTCTCTCAAATGCTATTTTAATTGCATTTCAATTCCAACTTAAAGGGCCAGCAAATAATAAGGCTCAGTATTATGTACACTTTGAAATGCTGAGAGATGCAAGAGGAATAGACAACTCCTGCAATCAGTTTGCTCTCCCACGCTGCTCAGGTCCTGAGCATGCCATTTGTTTGATTAACGGATATTATTTTTTTTCTGTAAAAATCAACGATTTTATTATTGTTTTCCATTAGAAACTATTTGTGCCTTGCCTGTCGATTCAGGGGAAAGTCTTTAGCATCTCTCGTATGTGCTGGTGAACTGATCAGAGCAGCCTGTCCTGACCTGGAGGGATGGGAGCTGTACCGGGCACACTGCACACCCGTGGCTTCATTGCTCCACCTGCTTGTTTGTGTCCATGTTACTCCACTAGCCTGCCCTCCACCTCCTCTCACTGAACCCCTCCTGGCCTTTTCTTCTCTCCTTTCTCCCTTCACTTTTCCTCCTTCCACCCATTTTGGCGGTGGGCTCTGTGGAAAGCCCATGTGCCCAGCCAGGGCTTCAGGGTGGCTTGACAAAGGCTCAGAGCCACATCGGCTACAGTAGCAGGGCATAGGTTTGCCCCTCAAGCTCCCCAACCTGGTAGGACCATTAATACCTTCACTTTCACATTTGGTTCGCTGGCATCAAAGATCACAATGCCCACAGTCCTCCTGCTACCTGCTCCTGCCCCACAGACCCCAGAACCCACCAGAGAGGGGACATCTCCGCAGGGAGATGAGAAGCCCCAGAACTGAGCAGCAAGACCTGGATGTCACTGTCAGCTCATGCATCCTCTTCGACTTGATGTTTAAAGGTAGTTTAAAATCAGTATGTGGATATATATTTGCAGAACTTGTAACAGAAGTCACTGTTTCTTGCTTCATATCCATGCCTTCCCAAACATACCGGCTTATGTGTGCTGAGCATAGCACACGTCTGCCCATTAATTTCATGTCCATATATATGAAAATTAAGATTCCTAAATTGTCATTGTAGCAGAAATGCTTTTCTTTATTAACAGAGTGGCCCATTTTAATGCACTTCACTCTTACACTCTCATAAATTTTATACCCCTCCTAGGAGTATACAGATTAGTCATGTGTTTAAGAGTGCAGCTGGTATCAAAAATGATGGGAAGATGAAGAGAGACCATTGACTTTGACAAGAAGAATCTGTGTGATTCACATATTGGGAGCTGAAATGGGCAAAGCCTGCTGACTGTGCTAATATCGCATTACCAAATGTCAGACACATTTATCACATGCAAACGGTAAAGTTAACAGATTTCATGCCAAGATCCCTAAATCCTTGCACTGGGACTTCTTTTCTGTTTGAACCACAGACTATTACCATTTTGGCAGGCCTAATTATCAACTTTTTAAAAGTTCAGTTGCAAGAGTTGCTTCCTTAACTTACACAGTATAATAGCTTTGTTGCCTATTTCATCACTTGTTTTATAATACTTGGTCCAATCTGACAGCTCTTCATCAGATGTTAAAGCTCGTTCCCTTCACTAGAGGAGAGCATTCCTGACTTAGACAGTAGCAGACTTCTGATTTGTTGAGATTCCTTCTCCCTCTGTTATCGAGATGAGCAAGAGTCAGCTAACACAGCAAAGATTGTGTCTAGTACTTATTAGACAATCGGAATTTGTCTAGTATTCCTTTAAATATTTTAATCAGATGAGTGGGAGAGGGAAGTGTGGTCTCATTAATCGGTACACTGAAAATGCTCACGTATAAGCTCCTGAGGGAAGAATTACAGGATGTGGGTTGTTTTAAGCGGCATTTGCCTGTCTATGCAGAACTGAAAATGCTTGTGATCTACAATAGTTGACAAATAAAAATTTGAGCAATTACGTGAAGCTGAGGAAACTTATTCTGTGCTGAATTACAAATCACACTACATGGACAGGTCCAAGGGAGCAATTGCGCTGGCTAATGAAAGGCCAGACAAGTCTAATTACATAACAATGACATAAAATCCAGCTTTTTATCTCCCCTCAGACCCACATCAGTATGAGACAGGGAAAATCTTGGAATGTTTAATTCATCATCACACATTTAAAATGTATTAAGCACCTTGGGAGCCTTAAGGACTTAACACTTGTGCTATTTTGAACAAATTTAATTTGGCTCTGAATAAATGCGAATTCCCCTTTCACATATTGCCTCTTAACTCAGTAACTTCACCCCAAATCCATTCCCAGTACGGTGTGCCTTGGCAGGTTTGGTTGCACCTGTCAGATATTGATGTGAGGTGTACGGTTAAACTGCTTGAGCCTATACTAGGTAGGTGTGTAGGCTTAGTGAAAGCACATTTTAGGTGAATGATTACCCATAACTTAGCAGCTGACTGATTTACTGAAGACACCAGCTATTCTGCCTGCTAGGCTGCCGTTTGAATAAGGTTCCCTTTGGTGACTCCTGTCCTGCCACGTCTCTCACGGCTCCCAGACCCATGTCACCTCCTTGGTTCTGCCTGCACAGCTCTTGTGGGACCATAACAAAACGCTGGTGGCCTTCACTCAAACGGTCAACTTGTGTAAATATGCTTAGGTCTGCCTGATTTACAACATCTGAGATCCCAGATCCCTTCTACCTCACCACACACAGACACAGGACATGTAGATAGCATCTGAAAAGAGTTGTCTGTTATCTTAGCACTCATAAATCAATTAAGTAGATGATAGTTAGGCAATGGAGCCACCTATTGCTGCAGTACCTCTCCTCACTTAGATGTTTCATCCACAGAAGCCCACCACAGGATAAGGGAGTATCTTCACAGAAAGAAGCACTGGAATTTTCAGAGATAAGAGGTCAATTTATAAATATGCGTGTTGGCACCCAAAGATGAACACTTCTCAAATTTGCAGGAACGCCTGGTGTGCTGTACTACCACTGAAACGAAGTATGCATTCAGGCACGTTGTCCAAAATTCACACATGACATTTATGGTGGAAGTGACTGCAAACAGACCAGCTTCCCAGGCCCAGCCATAGGGAGGCACTGAGAATGACAATTTTGGGCTCAGTGGCCATATGTTTGTTAATAAAATAAAGGGACCAGAGCTCACTTTCTGGCCCTATCTCAAGTGGCCTGGCAGAGTTTGCAGAGGATATTCCCTAAATTCCCTTTCACTGCACCCACGTTTAAACGTGGTGGATAATCACATGCCAGCATCTGATCCAGTCTCTCAGCTCTATTTTATCTACTCTCACAGACATGTCCTTCGAATTTCTGAGAGAAATAAATAATGAATTAATTAAAGTGATTGAAAGGAAGATTGAAAGTATAATTAAGGTCCAAGACACAAGACAGAAATATTGTAATCACCTTGATATGTGCAAAAATGCAAAATGATTTGTTGGTGAAAAAAAAAGTCTCTAGGAAGACACCCTTTCTAAGGGTACCTGTTCTGTTGCCTGGTGTCCTGTGAGGTGGTCCTGTAGTACCCTTCCATTTCCCTCTGTGTATTTGGGCTGGCCGTCACTGCTTCAGCCTCTCCCACATTGCCTGGATGATCCTGGACATTGGTTATAAACCATGAGAGTCCATACCAGAGGTTTTCACAGCCATAACTTCAAACCTGATTTATAGCCACTTAAAAGAGGCTCTTTGGGATGTGCCTGTAGAAAGGAGCAAGCTTTAGGTCTGCTGCTTCTGACCAAAATCAGGCCACCCTCCATTAGTGAACTGGAGAGTGCCATGGGTTCCAGGCGGCTCCCTGTAGCCTTTATCCCACAGGTAGGATCATAGAATCATAGAATCATGGAATGGTTTGGGTTGGAAGAGACCTTCAAAGGTCATCAAGTCTAACCCCCCTGCCTGAGTGTTTCCAGGGATGGGGGATCTACCAGCTCTCTGGGCAACCTGTTCCAATGTTTTACCACACTCATTGTAAAATATTTCTTCTGAATGTCCCCTCCTTTAATTGGGGGATGGCCTGACAGAGAGGACCTACTGGATCTGGAAGTCCCTGGAAACGTTCCCTCTTCCTCACGAGAGTGGTCTGGAAATGTACACACCTGCTCTCTTTCACCCGCATTTCTATGATAGCAACAGAAAGCTCATAATGACTTCAAAGTTAAGCAAGGGAGACCAGGAGACCCTTTTTTAATGTTGCAGTGCTGTATTTTACTTGTTTCTTTTGAACACACTTGCACCTTGGGTGCAGGCTGCCACCATCAAAACACGCCACTGCAGAAATGAGCTTCTCCAGGTGCTCTCTTGAAATAGGGTCGCGGAATGACACTATTTCACAACAGCTGTTTAGGTCTTATGACAAGAGATAACTTTACCTGTCTCTAGTCCCAAAAGTCTTTGGAAATCTTGTTTTTTAAGCTTCTACAGCTTGATATGCTTGCTGGGCAGCAATAAAATGGGCAATGAAACCATAGTTGAAACATTTGGAGTGATGAGCTTCTGTGAAGTACAGTTTTAATGACACATGATGGAGGCTGGCAATAAGGTTAAAATTCATGGTTTTCAGCAAAGTACTAGATTTCTACTTAAACCCCAAGGATTTGTTATAAAGTACTTGCAACCTCCAATAGCCTCTGCAAAAACCTCTGTCCTAGCCTGACTGTATGCATGGGTATTTAGTTAATACTGATGCATGGTACCTTAGTGTTTAGGGACACCAGGTCATGAGAGACATTGTACATATTAGAGAAAAGACCTTTGTCCCAAAGATTTTTGATTAACTGTGGGCACTGGGGAGCTGAAGGTAATTCTGAGACAGTGTAAACTGGCACAAAACCAAAACATGTTCTGCACTTGCCTTAAAAAAACACATAAACTGTTGCTTTGGAGACTTCTTAATACTACAGTTGTAACCATGAAATTAAGCTGAAGTTTTAGAAGAAAATAACATGGCAGAAGGATGAGAGAATATTGCAATCTGCAATTTATTTATTTGAACTTTTCATTGCTCAGAACTTACCCCTGAAGCAATCTAACATCCCATGGAATAATGGCCCATGTACACTCATCTCAGCTCCATCAAATACTGTGATTTAGAGAAAAAAGACAACATCTTAAAGGGTATTTTGTTATTGTTGCTCTAATGGAGCTAACAAAAAAAACCAAAAACATGAAAGGGCTTAGAGATACTGCTTGCTAATATAATTCCCCAAGTTTACTTCAGCATCTGTACAAATCAGGTTAATGATGTAATTGCAAAATCCAGCAAGTATGATTCAGTGTTAAAATAATGGCAACATTCATTCAGAAAAAAATAACTCCAAAACCTCTTTTGTTAAGGTATTGATTACAAAATGCATGTTGGTTGTATATAAACAATATTAAGGGAGAAATTTTGAAACACCTGGAAGGGAGAAAGCTGTGGTTATCTCAAGCGGCAGCTAATGCATACCCTAAGAGAAGACAGAAAAAATGAAATGGGACACTTTGTGCTATTGTATGTCTCTTCTTTCTCAGCATAACAAACCAGTATATATAATTAAGCAGCTGGTCTCTTGCCTGCCCCAGTCAAAAAAGTGAACAGATTTTTGCCAACTAGCAGGAAGATGATGTGAAATAATTATGAAGTCTGTAATCTAGGAATGAGCAAAAGCACCAATTACCATAGCAAGATACTTCAAATGTCGTCTTTCGGGAAACCTTACATTTCTAAATAACGCTGTCTAATTAGAATCTGACTGTCATGGAGCATCTATGCACATAAAACTAAATATAAAAAAGCAACGAAGTGTCGGGAGTCCAAATGTGAGAGGACCCATGAAGCGAAGATGCCGATGCGTTTCTGGTAGGCAGAGCATTACAGAGCAGTAACACAACACCACAGATTTGCTAATTTCAGGGTTGCTGTTTTCTATTTGCAGTGTCCTTCTCGTTATTCTTTGTACATACTCTGTTCACAGAGAGGTGGTGATTTGCTCTGTGTCTCTGATAATACCGTGCCACAGTCAAACTGTCTGCTATGGCACAAAGGTAAGTTTTAGTATCTCCCACACCAGAAAGCACTGAGCTGTTCAGACTTCAAAAAAACTGGGCTGGTCGCACCTTGTTCTCTGCAGTTAAGGGATAAAAGGGTCATATTCACCCAGCTCGTGCCCAAGTGTCTAATCCAACTTGCCCAGCTCCCTCCATCAACCATAGGGGTAGAATACAGCAACAGAGAGTCTGTATCAGTCACTTCTATCTTCAACGCTGACTCTGTTGAGGATAGTC
Organism: Streptopelia decaocto; assembly: GCF_964273445.1. Taxonomy (NCBI): domain Eukaryota; kingdom Metazoa; phylum Chordata; class Aves; order Columbiformes; family Columbidae; genus Streptopelia; species Streptopelia decaocto. The sequence goes on from NC_138656.1 coordinate 86,533,002, forward strand.
TGAAAACTACACTTTGTGACTACCAAGTGTTTCATATTTAGTGCTCTACTAGGTAATAAAGCACGATTCTCAAAAACCCAAAGTTAGGGTCTCAGCTCTCTGTTGTTTTGCTTTTGCTCAGTTGTTTGGGGTCTTGTTCTAAAGGATGGAGATGCCATCTTCTGCCACCAATAATCTAATTCGCTGCTCTGATGCTTGCGATGAGCAAGCTGCAGGAGTTACAAAGAGGATGGAGATATGCCCATTGATTTCATTATGATGCTGATCCCAGGGTACCAGAAGCTGTGGTCCTAACCAAGTGCCTTGGTGTGTGAGGATATAGTGGAAGATTTGGCGAGGAGGTTAGTTAAATGTGAATACGCTCAAGTGACTTGCACCTGTCTGTAGAAAAAGCACATACATCACACTAATTGTTCTACTGACCTTGTGTGCTTGATGGTTCTACTGAACCTCTTTGTTAGATAACATAGGCCTGTGAGAAACTCTAGGCACGTTATCACTATGTCTGAGATTCCTGCTTGGTTGTGAGAAAGAGCGGGAGGCTGCGTCTGCCTGAAGCCTTGAAATACAGGCGAGCTCAGCAGGCCCGAAGATCTTCCAGCAGGGCTGAACTGACCAGCGCCTGTGTCCCCACTGGTGTCACCTCTGCCTGGAAGCTCGGGTGTGGCTTCAGAGATCCCCCAGTAGAGAGGTAACTAAAATAAAACTTGCTCTTTGCAAATGGATTCGTGGCCTCTGGCTCTTCTTGCGACGTGCCTATGTATGTGTACACACTTGGCATGGCGGAAAGGACAGAGAACAATGCTCAGCTAGAGCATCTCCTTCTGACTTCAGGTGGGGCAGGATTTTGCCACTCCTGCACAACTTAAGGGGTTCAGCAGGGCTCTTAAGTACATACACAATGGAGCAAAATTCACCAAGGTTTCCTTCTTACTCTTCCTGCCCCCAGTGCAAGCTCACCTCGGACCAGCCCTTGACAGGGAGCAGTTTGCATCCACCACACCATGCTTCAGAAGGGGTGGAAGCAAAGCCAGTGGTGCCTCTTCACTGCCGCAGGCGTCTTGTGAATGTAAGTTAATTAATATTTGTGAGGCAGTCACATTATGGGGTAATGAATGCCACAGGAAAAAAAGGTATTAGGAAATTAGCATTTGAGAACAGGGTTTGGCTAGCATGCAAATAAGGCCTGGGGCCACACGTATGGCAGCAAGGAAAAAACAAAATATTGAACAGCTAGTTCCCAAAGCAGGACTCGTGCCACTCCAGCTCTGAACCAGGCAGCAGCCCCACAGGAAAAAAATCAAGTGAAGTCTGGTGACAACCACACATTGAGGGTCGGTGACAACCGTGCACCGAGGGCCTGGCGCGGGCTGCAGCAACGTCCAACGATTGCCTCTCCTTGGAGTGCTTTTAGTGCAACCCCGTGTGCATGTGGCTGTGCCTGTGTATGCATATGATGTTATTATCCAAGGAGAAATAAAGCAAAGTGTGATGAGACGAGACTGGCAACTTCCTACTCCCCATGAGCTAGGGAATGGTTCCAGACGGTGCTGGAGGTCCACAACAAGGTCTGGCACTGGGGTTTTCTGTATCCCCACTCACATCAGGGCCTCAAGCACTATTGGAAACTAATAGGAGAGAGGAAAATTTCAGCCCTCATCCTATAACTAGTCTTCTGTTTGCTCAAGGAGTTGAGCATAGAAATGTATTTCAGGGTAGAAAAGTATTTCTGTGATTTAAATAGCTTGTGGTGAGTTAATCATGCTAGCAGCATACTTCACACAGCAGCTTTTGTCTAACTAGCATAGCATCTCATTAGGCCTGGAGCTCTCCCTAGGAAATACTGTTCATATGAAGAAGCAGGGAAAGGAGGATTGTTGTGACTGTAGTGAGCCAGATGTCCTGACTTAGCTCTCATGGAAATTTGGACATATAAACAGTCAACTAAATGTAATACAGGTGCCTCTGAGCTTTATCCAGAAGATCAATGTGAAAACCGCATTTCAAATCAGTAAGGGGAAGAGGGGAGAAATAGTCTAATGCAAACTGTGAAAGAACACTGATTATTTTTTTTTTTCCACATGGAAATAACATGCAGGGAAATGCACCTTCCTGCTGGCACCCCAATACTGGCATGGGAAGGGGGTGTTAATGGCACACAAATACCTTCTCAGGCAAATGCTCTGGCTGGATTTAAATCCAGTGAAGCCAGCTTTCATGAGGAGTGCTGACAGAGCAATAACAAATGATTCTATTAGTATTAATGCAGTCGGCTTGTGCTATTTATAATGTAAATATCATCTGAGTATAAAAATTGCTTCACTGGCAGAACAGAGTTAAAATTTCCATTCATCACATTTTAAAATAGCCTAATCACACAATATGTATTTGGTAACCATAAATGAAAGGTTTTCTTAACATAAAGATGATTAATAATGGGCAGGTATCTGTTATGTATTTTCCTGCTGATGGAAATCATAAATATTTTGGCCCAAACATAAAAACTCTGATTGTATAATGAAGTGTTTACATTAATCTACCAAAGAAATTATTTTTATTCGTGCAGGGATTAGGGCCTTTAAAAGCACATAAAGGAAACATGATTATATCTTATTTGGCTGAAGAATGAAACCTACTGCCAGAGCCATATATACACTTAAGTTTTCATGCTGTTATTTTCCATGGCCTCAGGGGCTTGAACTGCACCACTCTGAGGCGGGAGACCTGGCTACCAGCTCCAGACCTCAAACACTGACACCACTTTTGTTGGGGATGCTCAGCTGATTTTATTACACAGATGACGCTCTTCTAGTGTCGCCAGGGGAGAATGAGTCAGAAGGTGAAGGAAAGACCTTTTTTGGTTGCAGCACCTTGGAAATATCTGGAATGTTAAGTGAGAAATAATAAAAATAGCTCCCTCCTGAAGGCTTTATGGATGTTTGAAAGTAGGATGGAGCAGCAGACACAGCCCCTAAGCAAAGGTGCCTGACGTCCTGTGCTTGTCCCCAGGACATGTGTGGCACAAATCTCTCCCCAGCCTGCACCAGCCATTGTTACACAGAATAACAGAATGATTGAAGTTGGAAGGGACCTCTGAAGATCATCTAATTCAACCCAGCTGTTAAAACAGGTTTACCCAGAGCAGGTTGCACAGGATCACATCCAGGCAGGTTTTGAATGTCTCCAGAGAAGGAGACTACATAACTTCCCTGGGCAGCCTGTTCCAGTGTTCTGTTACCCTCAAAATAAAGAAGTTTCTCCTCATATTCAGATGGACCTGCCTGTGTTCCACCCCTCCCACTCCTCACAGCAGCTGCTTTGTCTTTGGGGAGCGTGTGTGCAGCCAGAAAGAGCCTGACACCACTAAGCTGCTCAGAGCTTTATCTCTCATCTCAGCCACAGGAGGATTTTCAAACCAGGCATTTTCCTACCTGCGTTGTCTGCAAAGTCCTGTCAACCCAAGAGGTTTTTCTCAGAGCCTGTCTGCTGATCCAAACAGAAAACACAGTTGCTCACCTGAAATACAGAAGCATGGTTTTAAAACCCTGGCTTCCCCAGTTCAATCTAAAACACTCATCCTTGAAAAATACTCCATTCTTCTAGTCGCTGGCTAGGGTGGACCTCCCCAGCCGAGCACGTACAGCCATGCATTAAGGATCACTGACGGAGAAAGTGTCTGACAGGACACTTAGGTGATGTGCGCCTTGTGTCACGGTTCAGACTATCCCCTGAATAATAAATTCTAATGCATAAGTAAGGCAGCTTATGTGCTTACCTTATCTCATCCCTCCTATATATTGTTTAAATTCTGCTTTGAAAGCAGACATGCTTTCTGCATTTAGCTGGGAGTTATTCCAGAATTTGTATCACACGTGGTTAGAAAACTTTTCTTTCCTGGTGTAAGTTCATTCATGGCCAGTTTACATCACTTGTTTGTGTGCCCATGGTGTCTATAGCTTGAATAGCTCCATTCTTTCTGCTTGCCCCATCCCACCCTTGCAGTGTCTGAATCCAGTAAACACATCTGTCCTCTGCCTGCCTTTTGCTGTGTGAAACACACCAAGCCGCTCCAGTAGCATGCTATAAGAAGCTCATGAAGCAGCCAGTGTCCTGGAAGAGACCACCCTCCCCTCGGTTCCCTCCACTGACCAAAGAGAACTCGAGGTGCACTAACTCTTTTGAAAATGCTTAAACCAGGAGGAGATTCCAATGCTGGGCAGCCCCAAACTATCTCCCTGGGTGAATATCGTGTGGAGGGACATGTGTTGTCCCCAGAAGTTATTAAAGGTTATTTAAGGGGGATGTGAAACATGCAGATCCTTGATGCCTCAGGCACTTGACTTAAGTATCATACCCACTGTCCCCTCCTTCGTTAGATGAATAGCAGCACTTGATTTGCTAGTCTTTACGTAAGAAGCAAAGGAACTCGTGTTTATCATGCAAACAAAATTATGCATGTTATTGCTATGCTTTCCAAAGGTGATCCTATATGTACCATGATTAACTTTGCTTCTCTGCAATTTGAAAATTTATCTACATTTTGAATTTGTGCAAAAGAAAGAGGAAAAAACCTCTGAGTTCTGTACTAAGGCTATAGTATTTTTATAACTAAAACTGAAAAAACTTCATTTCATTGGATTGGGAAGGATAGCAAGGTTTGGTGACAAGCCTTGCTGGCAAAAGAAGGTCAACGCTCCTCTAAAATTCTCTGATTTTTCTTTTTTTCTCTCACTAGAAAAGTGAAAGAAAACATGGAAATTCAAAACACGCATCTAAAATGACAGTGAAAGGAGATACAGAATTGCTTCACATTGTAGGACTGATCACTGCAAAATGGCTGAAATAACAGTATTTGGAATAAAAATTGGTTTTGAAATAGACACTATGGAGTAAACTTTCCCCTTTTCTTAACTACCTCAGAAATAAGATATTTTACAAGAATGGGCCCTGTCTTTCAAGGAAAACCAGGCTCCAGCATTGCCATTTCTTTGTGACTTGGCAGTAAAAAACCCTCACAGGAGCAAATCACCCGGAGAAGGAATGAGACTGTTTTCCAGCAGAGATAACATGTGCTAATAGAGCAGGGCTTTCAGAGAAATGCTGAGAGCAGGTCCTATCCCCTGCTTTTATGAAAGATACCTTTCAATCACACAGCTTACCTTCATGCTGCTTTATCCACGGCAACCAACTAAAAATCATGTAAATTGGATTAGTAGAGTGGCATGGATTCAGTCTGAAAAGTAACTTTTCGAGTTACAGTTCTGTCTGTCTTCCATTTCTTGGCAAATAACTTGAAAAGTTATTCTGACAACTGTATTTAGGATTTCAAAGTTGTAATTATAAATTATGAACGCAGTTAGAAAATGGAGAAGACTTTGGGGGAATCATCTCCCGGAGGAGGAAGAGAAGAGCAACCTGGCAAGACCACAGATCTGAGAGGGTTACCCAAAGATGAAGACAAGCGCAGGAGGATACAAATAAAATTTCTAAAAGACTCTCACAAAGAGAAAGGGAATTAGCCATTCTCATGTATGCTGTGAGAAGGATGAAGAGCATGAGCCTTACCTGGAGGGATCTGGGAAGACATAGCTGAAATGCAAGGAGACAATTTCCAGCCGTGAGCATAGTGGAGCCCTGGCATGGATGGCCTGCAGAGCATGAGGGGTCTCTGGCACTGTAATTCTTTTAGATTACTTAGACCTCTGTTGGGGGTGGTTTAGGCATAGCTTAGCCTCTCTGGAACTGAAGGGTGGATTAAAAGTGCTCCCAAGAGCGTGTTTCTGTAGCTGTATATTCATAATCTTCCCCAGCTACAAAATCTTAGTATATCACCAGAAATAAAAAGGCACAAAAGTTAATTAATTCTAGCCACCCAGGAGCTGGTACCTGGTCATTTAGAATTCCTTGGTAGTCATGTGTGAGAGATGGGACCGAGCCAAAATTTCTCAGATTTTCATTGAGGATAACTCACAGGAAAAATTATCAGCAGCAGCCTCCATGGACCTGGAATTCAGTCTGCCTGGTGCTGCTGAAGACACAGCCCTATCCTGCCTCCACCAGGAGTTTAAATGAGTCATTTAACCTCTGTGCTTTTCAGATATAAGATGATAAAATATAAACTGTGAATAATAGTGAGACCTAATCTTAAACCCAGCTGCCCTGATGCAGGCTGGGTGGAGCATGAAGTGTCTTTCCCAAGATGTGGATCATGAAGCATCTTTCCCAAGATGATGCTGGGAGACTGAGCTCACAGTTCTCACTCCCATCCAGACATTTTCTTTTGAAAATGAGAACTTAGTGTTTAAATAATTGATGTAATTTTCACTATTTTGCATTTTGTAATAAATCTCTGTATTTTTCTTAGTGAATTGAATCAATCAGCCAAGGCTAAATGAATTCCAGCATTTTCTAGAGATGTCCATATTAGTTGTTGTGTATACTGGTTTGAAGTAATTAGTCATCCACACTGTGCTATTAACAGTGAGTTCTTATCTTGATATGGAAAATCAATCCTAGTATAAAGTAACATTTGTTTAATGTATAATTTAAAGTGAACACCTCTTTTTTAGGAAAAAAAGAAAGAAAATTTGATTGTACCTGCTTTGTACAGAAACTCACTTTTGGGGTTTCCCAGAACCCCTGTTTTTAACCCCTTTTCCCATAAGGCTGTTTCAGTCACTGCCCAAGAAAGAAGGAGATGGCCTGGCTGCCTGAACTGCTTCTCCCAGGTAAGTTTTTTACTATAACTTTAAACTCATTGGTCAATGATTCAAACTGCTTTGAGAGGAAAAACAGAGGTGTTGTTGTTGGTTGGTTGGGGTTTTTTTACTATTATTATTTATGAAAACTGGCTGGTTAAAGGCAAAAGAACAGTGATGCCCCTGCTGAAGGTTGGGAGACCCCATCTCAGTCTTCACCCTCTATATCAGAGACTTGTTAGGAGTCCCTGTAATGGTGACCAGTGTTATCAAATGCAACCTGATACAGTAATTATAAAGGAGGTGCTTGAAATTCCTACTTTGGCTTTAAGTCCCTTATTATCTTATAAACTAGAAATTAAGGATCTGTTTAGAAACAAGACAATCTTATATGGAGGAGAGATGCAAATGTCCTACAACATATAACAACTTCACATGCTACTCTCATCTAACAAATATTCTTGTGTTCATGCTGGTGAAAGCAATGTCACTACATGAGAAAGTGCAAAGCCCTTTCTGTTAGATTGGAAACTGTAAATCTGTACATTAATGAACATTTTATTCAGATATCCATCCAAGATGGAAAGACTTTGCCAACTCTCCTGTCTTGCAGAAACTGTTTTGGTCATTGCCAGTACATTCCCTTGTGCCATTGCAATTTTTCTCTGTTTCAATAACTGATTTGAATGTTAACAGAGATTCAAGGGCTGTTCCTTCTGCCACTGGAGAAAAGTAGTCTCACCAAATTTTAGCGATCAGATTTCAAAATAGGCTTTACTAAACAAGAAATAGAGCAGCTCTGATTTTTTTAACTATTGAATTTCCTCTTGATGCCAGGAAAGTGAAGCATAAGAACACAATGATTAGTAAAATTGAGCTGGAAATACAAATCTGGTAAGTTGTCTGACAAAATCTAGAAGAGAATTGAAAAACTAACATTTTATAAATAATTTTATATACATACATATAACATTATATAAATAATGTCATAAATTATATAAAATATATTTAAAAGACACCAATGTGTATCTGTGGTGCTTAAATTATAAACTAGAAATAATAAATTATCGAAATGAAGCTATTCTCAGAATTCAAATGGACCAGACTCATGGACATATAATACTTTCTTCCCAGTGGATATTTAGGAAGAACATCGCTTAGCAGGTCAGAACTGTGAGCTGTCTGCAAGTAAAGGGAAGGGTTGAAATTCACTACCAGCACAAACAATTCAGTTTCTTTCCAAAGGAGAAAGGGTAAGACACAGCAATATTTTTAAATTAGGAAAGGAGCTGTAATTTCAGTAAATCTTGCATAAATCTTCACCGAATCCAGCTTAAAAACAAACTCAAGTATTCCTGGGGTGCAACATATGGAAATCTGTCCTTGTTCTCCACGTCCCACGCATGCTGGTTTCTCATTTCTGTGTAAGATGAGAAGCAGATCATGACTGAATTTCACAGAGCATGATTTTTTTCCTTAGGATAAACCAAAAGACTTGGTAGGGTAAAGACTTAACAACAATTCTTCAAACCATCACAGACTTCATAGCTAGCTCAACACTCTCCAATTAAGTAGATGACCTCCAAAATCATTATTGCACAATAGACCGGCTTAATGCAAAGCTGGATTAAGTCAGTCCTCCTCAAGCCAGAAGCCACTTGTCTGTGCCACTATTCCCTTTCTCCAGTTCATTTTCTGTGCCCTATTGCTGCGGTCCACACTGATCGGGGAGATGAGGAACAACACCACCACTGAAGTGGCAGCAAACTGCAGTGCCTGGGGATGGAGAAACAAGAAGGGGAACAAGTACCTTCAGGCAAAGGCATTTCAGGTGGGAATTTCTCAAGCTAGCATCACAATGAAAATAAATACATTATGGAAACATCTATAAATACATAAGGAAACATTATGAGATAGCAATAAACTCCAGAAAGTCCTTCAAGAGCCACAGTAGTACAGTGGTCATACACACATAGTCAGGGCAACACCAGGCAACTGATATATATGATGGTCTCATTCCATTAATCTCCCACAAGTGTGAAGTTCTTACTTCTGTAATAACAAATATAAAAATATGAATGTAATAATATTTATTTTTTTTAAAAACCCTTTATTTATAGGGTCAAAACTCTTCAAAGCTGGAAAGAAAGAGTCCAAATTGGGAAATATTTCTGCCGAGAAATTCTAATCCATTTTGATCAACTCAACAAAAATGAAAGTACATGTGAAGGAAGACATTCCAATTCTCCTCTATTCCCTTCTTTTCATCCTAGAAACAGAAAATATATATTAAGCATAAGTTATGATAATATGAACACGGAACCTTTAACATTATAACAGCTTGTTGCTGTTACATTTCTTCTACAGGAATAAGGAATCTCAAACAGTCACATACAAATGTCTGTCCATAATATGCTGCCAATTTAACATAAATACAATGTGGAGTACATTAGTAATAGAAAATAGAAAACCATGCAGAAGTACTGGGGAAAAAAAAACCCACAGAAGATTCTGTTAAGGTTAAATGGTCTCTGTGGGAATACAGCACAGACTGAAACAGAGTTGGTCAGCTAAACCGCTTGAGAGCTGAATCCAGTGAGGGACATAAAGAGAATGACTTCCTTAAGTGTGTCAGCAGCAAAGGAAGACCAGAGTAAACGTGGGCCTGCTGACAAATGGGCAGGACAGCTGGTGACAGAAGATATGGAAAAAACAATGGTCAGTGCCCTCTTCCCTTTGCCTTTCCTGTTAAAACCAACCTGCAGGGAACCCCTGTCCTTCAGACCAGAGGGAAAGTCTGGAGCAAGGAACACTTATCCTTTGTGAAAGAGGATCAGGTTAGGAAGTATTTAAAGAAATAGAACATAATTGAGTCCATGGTACCTGATGGGATACACCGAGGGCACTCGCCAATGCAATTGCAAGGCCAATCTTGATCACCTTTGGAAGGTCATGGCAATCAGGAGAGGTTTCTGAGGACTGGAAGAAAACAAACGTTAGTCCTGTCCCTGAAGGGTCCAGGAAACTAGAGGTCAGCCAGGCTCTCCTCAGTCCCTGGGAAGGTGACGGAAAAAAAGAAAATACTCAATGCCTTCTTTGCCTTGATCTTTCCCAGTAAAACCAGCCCTTGGGAATCTCTGGGACTGGATGTGTCTTCCCCCTGTAAGGGAAAAGGAAGTATAAAGGACCTAGTATTACACCAGGTAAATGGTCACTACAGCACCCACAGCTGAGGTATGAACAAATACTTAAAGTAAGGAAATAAAAGGTTGTTTAATGGCAGATTTTCAGTGATAACTTGAACAAGCATGTAACGGTATCGCATCACACTGCATTTTCAAGATAGATGCATAACTCTATCCCGCTTTCCACCAAATCCCAAGCCAGCCCCCATGACTGGATCACACTCATGTTTGTATATATTTTATAAATACAAATATAATGCGTAGGAGTCTTTGTGCTCCAAGGTATCCAGTGAGAACCATAGAAAATTTGTCCCTGCTCTTCACTTGAATTCAGTGTTATTGGCACTGCTAGAAAATGCACCTTTTCTTCCTGCAACATTCTTCCACCTTTTGTCTATTTTGTCAGCCTTTCCAAACTAACAGGCGATTATCATCATAATCACACCCAGATTTCTTCTAAACACTCGTACAGGTAAGAGAACAACACGTCTCTGACTGAGGTGGTAGCAGTAATTTTGAGCAGGGCCAGCATGCTGCCTTTGCACAGGCTGAGACCCTCCAAAATTTGTGTGGACTGAGACGACCCCTGGGCAAGGTCAGCAGGATCTCAGCTGCTTGCTTCCCAACCAGCTTAACCAGTAAGCAGATTATGGATTCACTTGGAGAGTTTCTGATTGCTTAACCCAGTGAGAGCTTTCCTGTATTTTGCACTCCCAGGCCCAAGTCGATGTGCAAGACCCTCACATTCTTGATAAGAAAGTGCTCAGCACTGCCTCATTATCTGCCAGAACAGATGGTTAATAGGGAACAGTCCCACATTATTAGTTTACCAGTCAGCTCATAAATGATGAACGCTGCTCTGTCACTTTCCAAATGCATACGTTTCATCATCATTCATTGTAAAAAGCCATGTTAACTACGTATCTGTCAACAAATATTTCATCTTAACTGCACGTGTATTAAGACATGCCTGTTGAATGCAAAGGTGTCTTTTCAGCAACAAAAAGGATGTTCAATGCCTCATGCAAAATACATATATTTTTTAGAATGGGTGATATTAACTTTTCTGTGATATTTATTTTTTAAAGTGGGTAATAGCACTATGATTTTTCCAGTGATTGACTGCAGTTTTATCTCTCTGTTTATGAGACTGAAAGCTGTAATGGGAAACTGTAACAGTCTCGCAGATCACATCTTGGTCATTTCCAAAGAGTTCCAGCTCTTCCACCCCTCCCTGTATCCTCCCACACCCCAGGTTACTGCAGTGCAGGTCCACCCCTCTTCATTCTACCCTCCCACACAAGTCTTCTGGATGCAAACCAGATGGATCTGGTGGGTTATCCAAGGGTTTTCCTCCAGCATCCCGATGGGCTTGGGATGTGACTGTCAGCTTCAGCACTGCCTGTACATGTCCACACCCCTGCCAGTGAATATTCCACCTCCTGTCATTCACAGACTGATTTTATACCTTATTATAATTTTTTTTTTCTCATTTCTGATCTCCTTTACAGCACTTTTACCTCCCTTTCTGCACCTGGCCTCCTCCCAAACAAACCACCTTTGTTATCCCTATTTTGCTACAACCATTTCCAAATTCAGTATTACATATGCAAACTCAGCATTAAATAGCATCAATGATATGGTTTCCTAGGTACAGCTGCCCTTGCAAGGCTCCATTCCCCAAAAGAACCTCCAAACTCCCCTTGGACTCTCTGGTTCATTCTGGTTTCAGTTTGCTTACCTTGTATGCTTTCTCAGACACACCATCCTGCTTGTGTCTTGATTCAGCTCCAGGTAAGCTCAAGCACTGTCTTTTCTCATATGAAAACTGTGTCAAAGCTCATCCTGTAACACATTTTTCTCACTCTGTTCTGTGTTCACAGCACATCCTATTCTCCTGTTGCTGCTCAGTCACAAATCATTAGCTTGGACGTGCTGCTGGGAGATCATCCCACTTCCCACAGAGGCACCATCCCAACACCATCCTGATCCTCTGTGACCTGACGTCCTACAGCGATACTCTCCTGGTGCTGGAGGGACACAGGTCTGAGCCCAGCATCAGTCCAGGCACCACAGCAGGCATAGGGCAATGGGGCAGGTACAACCTCCTGTGGACTGGAGGTGATGCAAAGTGAGTCTGGGGTTCAGGCCTGCCTAGATTTGTCACTGCTGGAGGGGGTTCATCTGCTTCAAGGTTTGCACTCGAGCAGACACATGCACTGCTGCTTCGTTTCAGGGAGCAAACACGTCTTCTGGAGGACACATCTTTGTTGGGAATTGACCAAGTCTGGGTTTGGCTAAAAAGGGGAGTAAAAAAACAATACCTTTTGCCATGTTGCCACATCTGAGGGGGTCAATGGAATTTTCCTTTCTGTTGACAGGTATTTTCCTCAGCGGTTATAAAAAATTTATTGTAGTAAGCCTAGGAGGAACACAAGCTTTGGGTGACCTCTCTTGTCCCTGCAGCCCGTCAGTTGCTTTCTCAGCCACTGGCTGTGAATTCAAGACAAGCAACTAGACGAAGCTGAAAATAGGATGTTATGATCACAACAGCCAATGAAAGAGTAGAGGAAAACATGGCAAAAACTCGTGTTTCCTTTGAAACAAAAGTGCACCAAGAAAAACCAGGCAGTGATGTTTCACTTCCCAAGCACAGGTGAACAAGATTTTATTTCTATTTCTAGCATCTATAAAACCTTTATGAAGGGAGTTGGCCAGTGGGAAAGGAATCACTTGCTCCATTGCTTGATCTTCCTTCCCAACACCTAAACCAGATGAAATGCCAGTTGAGTAGAAAAGCTTGAGTGAGTGTTGCCTGTGTAAGATTTTTTTTCTATGATCTGGCATCAGTAAAGACTTGATTATGTTCTTACATGATCTCCTTCTCATAGGAAACATTTTTAAACATTATCATTGCTCATGTCAGTTGTATTTCTCCTAAGCACTGCGGCTCTCCTGCTCCTTTCTGCTGCTGCTGCGGCATTCGCAGTAATCTATACGAAAAGAAGGTCATTCTGTAATCTTTTGAATTCAGTAATTTACTGTGGCAACAAGCCATCTTATAGATGTCTTACATAGTCTTATAAAGGTAGTTAGAAAAAGGAAATTAATTAAAGGTCATTTTCTAAAGAAGATGGTCCTATTACTTTGAAAAATAAAATGAAGATCACACAGCTGAAACTGCTTTGGGAGGTTTACTTCCACTTTTAAAGCAGATGTCTCTGATGTCTTTTAATTATTAACAAATGGTAACGGTTGGATGCTATGGGAAATCTGCTGTAACGGTAGATGTCAGCCAAACTGTTTTAGTTTATACGAAGTGCTTGTAAACTCCAGAGGGTTATGGCCTCTTTTAAACTACAGAGTCTGTAAAATCTACTGCTTACTGTTCATTAAATGCTGTTTGTTAAAAGCAAGTGCTTAGAGAACGTTTACATCATCCCATTCCCTGACTCTCTTGTCCCTCCCTCAAGAACAAGTCAAGGATGTTCTGCTCTTTTTTGATACGTAAAATCAGGCACAATCATGTTAGTACTTTATTAGCAATAAGGATATTTTTCAGTCAAAAAGCAATCCAGCTCTTTCCAAAAGGAAGCACACTTATGATGTATTTCTGGCGTTCCATACTGGCACTCAGAAGGCAGGAGCTTTGTTGCCCACAGATGACACCATGGCCCATGTTTTGCACATGTTCATCCATTGCTCATTCTGGTGTTAGGATGACAGGTGGTGAAAGTCAGAGTCAGTTACTGTGTGGTGAGGATCTGTGATTCCAGGTGGTATAGGGAGATACTTCTGCATCTGGCAAGAGTTGATTTTGCTGCCAAATACATTTCCTTATATCACCTTTGTTTTTTGAAGATGTTTATCTGAGCAATGATACACGGGGCCTATTTGTGAACCATCTTTGAAATCTAGGTATGACAGTTAAAATAAATATTTAATATTTTCTGAACTTACATTTCTTGTGATCAATGTAATACAAACATACAGGTTTGGAGAAAATCTTCCTGAGAACAGCTGAGACTTTCAAAGTTCTTGTAAGACCAAATTTGGCTTTGATTGCTCTTCCATTTTATGCTGAAATGAATTTTTTCTCTAAAAGATAACCGCTGCTAAATGACCTCAAGCAGACTTTTTCCTCAGTTCCCTCCATCCCGAAAATCTTGCCTCACAGTGACTGTATTAAAGTTTTGGGCAAATGTAGTAGAACAAGCAGTAAGAAAATGTGTTCCTGGAGGTCTGGGATCTGTGACAGCTGGTGCATCGGAAATGGGTGTGAGATAAAGATGTCCCTGCTCATTGCAGGGGCTTGGAATAGATGACCTTTGAAGGTCCCTTCCAACCCAAACTAGTCCGTGTTTCTATGATTCTATAATAAAACATGGTGATTAGTTATCTTTTCCACAGAAGACATGATTTGGGTCCAGGGTTAGATACCCAAATGCTTGCATTCCGGACGCTGAACTGAGCCTTCCCCAGATGTCCATTTGCACTAACGGCAACTTTGATACATTGCTCACATAAGAACGTGCATTTAGATATCTTAAATGAAGCTGAATCACATCTTGTTGCTTGTATATTTTCTAGATTGAATAAAGTAACACAAAGCCAAAGGACGCATCCAGTTGTTGGACTGTAATTAATGTCAACAGGATGATGATGATTTATTCCATGACAAAGCCAGCTGATGAGGTAGGCGCATTGAGAAGGTATTTATAGAGTTGCTATGATCTTGATTACGTTGTTAATGTCGAAGGGTTGTAACCAATATTTAAGCAATTGAAAATGGTGCTACTGATGTCTTGTGGCTGCCATAACCATGGTTTACTTTAATGAAATTTGTACTTTAGCTGGCTTGGGTTGCAAGAAAGCACATAGCTGCTTTCAAAATGTATCTGTAACATCTGTTGGTCACTTTGCTCAGCCAAGTGAGCGTGCAGGGACACCATTGCCTGCAAGCTTCTGCTTTTGGTGAGTGCTTCTTTGAACCCAGCAATAAAGAGGGCTAACTTTACCACACAGATTATAGTGAACTCGTGTCACTCTATGTAATTTCAGTTTGACTGCTGAGAGGCGCATCCAGAAGTAGCAACACATTTTAAAAGGGGCCTGTCTGATCTCAGCCTAGTTTGTTGTCTAACAACAGCAGCACTGAAGTTCTTTGAGGGTTTTTCCCATTTCCATGTGCCTGTGCACAAGGAGAGGCATTTCGCTCCAGCTCTGCCTCGCCAGCACTGAGCTCCTGTTGGTCTCAGTAAAACAGCTGCTTCCATGGAGAAACCACTCCCAGGTACGCAGATACTGTTGTGGAGCATCTACCCTTGTAAAACTGGATTAAAATTGTCTTTTTCGTTTTAAAAATGTATGCGGAAAATATTTTGCTCTGCATATCATTATTAATTTGTATTTCAGCTTTTCTTTAATATCTTTCTAGGTAAAGCAGGGATGAAAATAGGACTTTATATAACCTCGATGAAAGCATCCTTCAAGTAATGGGAAAGAAATAAGTATGAGAGACTTGTTAATAAAACAGTAAGAATATCTAGAGACACAGCATTACAGCGAGGGAGCCTGGTGCTCTAATTAAACCATCTGCTTTTAAAATTAATTTTATTTAGCAACTGGCTTAAGCACTGGGATGTCCCTGTGTGGCACTGAGCTGACCCCCCGGACCCACCTCAGTCTGTCTTCCCCTGGGCATGCAGGTACTGTCCTTCACACCGGCTGTCTCAGGTGGTGCAAAACAACCCCCAAAACCATCATCCTCATGCAGGAGCACCCTGGAGAGGTGGCTCCTGTGCCTGTGGGAGTGTTGTCCCCTGAGGTGGGGGCATTTCTGCCTTATCCATACACCTTCATCAGGGTCCATGCTGAAACTCTACCTGACAGCCCCTCATTTTGGGGGAGTGGGGAGGAAGAAACATTTCTTATTTCACCCACTGACAAAATTTCCCTTGGTCTAAGGATGGTGACTACTGGCTGGTCTGTAAAGTGAAACAATAAAGATTTGGGGGTTTTGTCCCTGGGCACAATGGGAAGAACTTTGCAATCTTAAAACTTTGTGAAGAAGGCAATCCCTGTGCTGAAACACCATCAAGTGCCCACTGCCCACTTTATTTTCCACAAATAATGCACCTTCATTGCAGATGAACAGGTTTTCCTGTTTTTTTTACAGTTGTGTTTGTCTACTGTTCCTGGCATGGTATGCAAGGCCAGCAAAAAGGCCATGTCTAACACCACAGATGTGGGGACTGTGCTCACTTATGACCTTTTTCTACTGGACATCCTTCATCAATCCAATAACATAAAAGAAGCTCCCGGAAATGTCAGCTACTGGTGTCCACTGCTTGCAAAAGCAAATGGGTAGGAGCCTTCGTGGCTGCAAAGCAGTCAGCAATGGGGGTGACTGGTGGAAGCTCTGCTAGGCCAGCATGCAGAGCTGTTGGGAAGCGATGGCACAGGTTACACCTACTGTGCTACCTGCCCTCACTGACCTCAGCCCTGTAAATCCAGAGGGCAAAGCTGAAAGCATGGGAAAAGCTAATTAAATACAGTGCTCAATTAAAATCCCTCTAAAAATGTTTATTAGCTTCATGCAAAACAGTTTACTCATCCTTTTGCTATGCTGCTCATGGTGTCTTTCTGAAGACAGCCTGTTCTGGAGTGCCTGAAAATTAAGGTGTGGGGTAATCCTCTAATCCTGGGAAATTGCCCCGTTAAGTGCCAATTTGGCATGGCGTAAGCAGAGTGATGAGCACCTGTGTGTGTGCTCAGCCACCCTGAGAGGAATCACAGAATACCAGGTTGGAAGGGACCTCAAGGATCATCTGGTCCAACTACTCTTGGTAAAAGCACGGTCCAGACAAGATGGCCCAACACCCTGTCCAGCTGAATATTACAAGTGTCCAATGCAGGTGAATCCACCACTTCCCTGAGGAGATTACTCCAATGGCTGATTGTTCTCTTTATGAAAACTTTCTCTCCTGTGCCCAATTAGAATCTCTGCAGGAGTAACTTGTACCCATTACTCCTCCTCATTTTTGTGTGACTTCTTGTAAAAAAGGAGTCTTCTTTGTAGCCACCCTTTAAATACTGGAACATGGTGATGAGGTCTGCCCTAAGCCTTCTTTTCTCAAGGCTGAACAAATCCACTTCTCTCAGCCTTTCCTCATATTGCAGCTTCACAGTCCTTGGATCATCTTTGTGACCCTTCTCTGGGCCCTTTCCAGCCTGTCCACATCTTTTTGTACAGCAGGGACCAAAACTGAACACAGTATTCCAGGTATGGTCTGAAGGGTGCTGAGCAGAGTGGGGTGTCTTTTATCTCTGACAGTGATGCCCTTGTTGATGCAGAAGAAGCAGATCCTTGGCTTGAAGTGGCAAAAGAAACCAGTCCAAAGAGCTGCAAATAGTTAAACACAATCCCATTAAAGCTTCCTGGATATGGTACGAATTGCTGTTTCAGCCTCTTCAGTTGTTTTTTACACACGCAAAAGCTCGGGGCCAACAGAAAGACACAGAAAAGGTGGCCTGTCTATAATAACTTTCATCTTCATCCTCTTTAGCTGCTCCATGAAGAGAGGCCTACTGTGAAAATATGCCTCTAAAATTAAAACTAATTTCCCAGGAGCCTCTCTACTTATTTTCTCTAATTTAAAAAGCTGGCTTCCCTTACATTAACAGGGGCTCAAACAACATCTTCTTTATAGGCAGGCATAAAATATTCATAATATGAATGGACGACAACAGGATCTTGTAATGCTCCTGTCCACTTCTCCAACGAGAGGAGCCCCATCCAGCCTCCCAGCACAGCAGAGGC
Source organism: Streptopelia decaocto (assembly GCF_964273445.1). Taxonomy (NCBI): domain Eukaryota; kingdom Metazoa; phylum Chordata; class Aves; order Columbiformes; family Columbidae; genus Streptopelia; species Streptopelia decaocto. Next base: position 86,550,707 of record NC_138656.1, read on the forward strand.
ACCTTGCAGCAGGGCTCACACCACGCAGCACCCAGCAGCACCCACAGCCTGCTGCCAACACCATGTTCAGCGCAGGGTGCCAAGCAGGTGCCCATGGACCACGGCATTGCAGCCATGGGGGCTCTGCTGGTTCCTGGCCTCCACACCTGGTTGAGTGAAGCCCATGGGCTTCTTGGTCACGGTGGGTGAGAGCAGCTGCATGCATGTTCCCAATTAGGAAATGTCCATCACTACAGGTTGGTTTGGTCAGTCTCAAATTTTGTGTGCTTGCTGTTGAGAGGAAGATAAGAAGAACCTCTGCCCCCAAGAAGATAGCAGTGCTGGTGTCTCACCACCAACAAAAAAAGCAATGTTGGTGTCCAGGCTGGGTAAAACGCTTAAAGACAGCCCGAGCACCAGTTTGGTAAGCCAGCGAGTTTCAGCCGTGAGTCCCACTGTGGCAGTGAGTGGCACCAGGGCAAAGGAAGCCTCATCATGGCCCAGGTCTGGTCACTTTATAACCTATCTACTCTCTTTGGGGCTTCTGTCTTTCAAGGACAGAATTTGTGTGGGCTTGTTTTCCATAATGCTATTCTATAAGGGAAGTGGACAACATTTTTCTAAGCATCTCTAATGTGAAGATTTTCTGTCAGCACAACGTGAAGACCATATTCACTAGCGACCTCATTCTCTAACTTCAACCTCTTCTCATCCCTCCCTCTTTTTATGCCCCTAGGTTGTCAAAAAGGTCTTAAGAAGGTGCAGTCATCATTTAGTCAACCTTCATTAATCCTCTCCAGTGTTAAGTCTCTATAAGAGGATCTTTTATAAAGACTGTTGTTTCTGATAAGTTGCAGACATCACTAAGAAACAGATATTGTGATGCACAGTTGGGTGGAAGCTAAGAAAACCTGTAATGTATTTCTAGTTTCAATCATCACCATCCCTGAAGGCAGAGTAGTTTAAACTTTAGGTCATATGTAACCCTGAGAGGATGTTGAGTAAGTCTTAATGGCAAAGAAGATCCTATAAAGTTACAGTGATCAAAACTCTCCCCAGTCTTTAGCTGGGAAAACTGCTGAAGTAATCATCATTTCATGTTTTATTCTCAGTGGTTTTAGGTCATACGCAACATTGTTTTTCTTATTGTTATTTTTAACAATAAGAGCATCTGTCCCATTGGGGTTTGGAGAGCATAAGCTCCATAGCAGCTCTTGGGGCAGTGATGTATCTGCTCCGTGGGGTTTCGGCTAACATTTGAGAGGTGTTTTCTGATGGGTGTTACTTTGTAATGGCAAATTATTATCCCAGGAAGAAGATAATTAAGATGTTTGTTGTATTTCCCCTTATCAAATGTCCCAAAATATGTCATATATCTTCATAACCTTTCAGCTGGTGATGCAGAGCAGGGATAATGATGTGAAGTTGGGGAGGGTGGCAAAGGGAAGAGGCCACCAGCATGGAGGTTGTGTTTGAAGACATGACAAGGTGTAACATGAGGAAAATACACTGATAAATGTGCTGAAAATCCAGCTAAGGTGCTGAGACAAGGGAGGACCACTCAGCAGTGGCAGCCTGCTGAGGGATGTGTGCAGGGAGCAGGTTGCAGCACACACCACAGGCGTGATTTTTGGGGACAAACAAAGTGATTTTGGCTTGACGTGCAGCAGAGCCAGGCAGCAGGGCTGCACCAGGAGGTGCAGGAGAGGCAGCAGCGAGAGCTGGCAGAGGAGCAGGCCGGGGCAGAGCCTGAGGCCTGTGCAGTGACCACCAGCAGCATCTGGTTGCCAAAAGGCAGGAGAGGAGCTTGTGCACCTGCTCAGGAAAACGCGGCCATTGCCCTTATCCCACTCGCCACAGCACACACAAATGAAGCCATGACCACAACAGGTCTCAGGCCCCTCACCTACAGGTTTTTGTGCTGGGGTAGCTGCTGTCTGCCACGGAGAGTCCTGTTCCTTGTTTGAATTAGTGGGGAATTAGGATCTACCTTTACCAACATTTTAAAAACATATGTCTATGTACTAAAACTGGCATAAATTTTAAAAAGATGTCTGGCTACTCATAGTCTTTCCAAGGTCTGTATTTCACTCCTGCAGCTGATGTAAGTTCAAGGAGCACATCCCCGGCTATCGACTTTTCTGACACCTTTGAATTAATTGAAGGTTAAAGTCTGTCAAGAGAACGTTTAATTAATATATTTAGCAAATGCAGTTCTTCATCTGCCCACACAATATGCCCAGGAAATATGCTCAATTGGAGCAATAGCTCAGTCAGGGCTAAAACGTGAAACTTAAACAGCAAGACTTCTGCCAAGAAGCAAGTGTCAGGATCATCTCTGTCTTTGTTACACCTCTAAATTATAAATTCTGCTAGCTGGAGTAATTAAAGAGCTCATTCTGGACTCGTTTCATGGAATTACTCCATGCTATTGTATAGGGGAGATATCCTCATTCCAGGGCTCTCTGTTGTCCCTGGATGTCCATGGTGCCAGCAGCAGAACAGGACTCTGCACCAGCTCAGCTGCTTCGTCCACCTGACAAAGGCGTAGCTGAGACAGTAAAACAAACCACTACGTAAGAACATGCAACAGGTAATTCCTGCGTGGGAGATTTATGTGAAGGAAATGCCAGTGAGGACAATGGAGTCAAGCTGGTCATGAGTAAACTTCAGCTGGAATCTGGAAGAAGGCTTGTTTTCTGGTGCAAGACAAGTCGCATTTTGAAACAACCTTCCAACAGTCATAGCAGAGCCAAATAAACGGGTGGCGGGGGGAGGAAGAAAAAAAAAAAAAATCAACCCAGATCCAGATTGTTGCTTTTAGGTGGCGTTGGTTTGTTTTACAAAACAGACTCTGTGACAACAGAAATGGCAGAGGATTTGGCTCTGAGATCCCCTCCAGGTTGACTAGTTAATAAAGATCATGACATTTTGCTGCACTGAAATGCCATCAACCCCTGCACGTCCCTGTAGGTGTGAGTTTGACGGATACCCACACTTTGCTCAGAGCCAGAATGCTCCAAAGGACATGAAATGACCACTTAGGGCTTAAGCATGACAGGCCATCCGGAGCAGTACTGATGCTACCGCAATTTACCCTAATGACTGAAGAGCATCTGTCACATCAATGCTGTATATCTGTCCTGACCTAAAAGCCCTCTCGTGGCTTCAACTGAAATTCATACCACTCGCGGAAGACATCTAAAAGAAAAAGTGTATCCAAGGAAGCCAGGAAGAAAAACGGAAGAATTTAAAGCTGTGAAAACCCAGAGAAGAAAACCCATTGAAGGAAAATTATGCCAGTGGTACCGATGATCATTAAAGTGTTGTAGGAGGAAGACCATTAGCTCAGGGAAAGCCCCAGATCAGCCATCATGGGGCACAGCACAGCTGGATGGCAGCAGGACACCTGGTTTTTGTGGGTTGCAGCGCTGGCCAGGGGCAGCACTCAGGGACCTACAGCCAGCTCAGCAAGTGCTCTCCCTTCTTCTGGAGGTGACATATGGCCATGTCACTGCTGCAGACAGGTGACATCACTGACGAGCTCTGCAAGGGCCATTCTCAGCAGAGACAGTCAACAGGCAACAGCTAAAAGAGGACAATATGGGCATGCTGGCAAAAGAATCTGAGGCAGAAAGAACTGGACTCCTCTCCGGATAGAGCTTGAATTAGACAACATATAATTAATTTATGAAAGTTACGTATTTGAACACGTTAGTATGCTGCGAAACTTCAGTACGTGAAAGCTTCTTGCTCCCACTGCTCAAGCCACTCCAGAGGATTTGTCCTTTATACCCATGGTATTTATCATATAACCCAAGCACAAAAATGGAAGACAAGAAATCACCCTTTATTTTTTTTCTTCACTGCTGTTTACCTGGGAAGGACCTAGACCCTAACCCAGCAGGTGTTTTGGACATTGCAATTCCCACTGAGTCTACAGGGATCAAAGCCGTTCAGCATCTCACAGAATGCGGCTTGCCCATCCCAAGCTTTCCTCTGCCTCTGCCAGGGCCACCCAAGCCAAGGCACCGGCTGTCACCAGAGGGAGCTGCAGCAAGGATAACCACTCATATTTTTTTCATTGTTTTCTTTGGCACACACAACACAGTTCAACTGCCTTTTATGCATCACATTTTTTTATTAGATGAACACAGTTTTAATACATAATTTAAAACTCCACGTGTACACAGCCTAAGATGCAACGTGCTCCCTCCCCCTCTGAGTGACAGAACACCGGCACCATGCAGGTGAACACCAGTTCTGCATTTGCCACCTCACGGGGTGCTACAAATGGTGGGGAGTGGAAGCTTTGCACGCAGGTAGGTCTAGGCGGGACAGGATGAAGCACATGAGGAGGAGGTAAAGAACAGGAACAAGGGAGTAAGCTGGATCTGCCCTGGCTGCAGGACTGCTCTCCAGAAGCTGTTCTCCATGTCCCCTCCCAAATTCCTTTGGGAGCAAGAGGGTGAAGGACAGGCCATGATGCAGGTGGGAGCCCCGAGGAGCACGGCGCTGTGTGGCGTCCCCCATGGCATGGCCAGCCAAGGCCCCTGTGACCATCACTGCTCAGGGTCCTGTCAACAAGCCGTGGGCTGCTCAGCACCGTGTCTACTGCTTCTGCTCCCCATGCAGGGTGAATACACGGGACTCCCTCCTGCTCCCACCAAGATCTAGTGAAATCAGTGGACAAGTCACAGAAGACTATTGGGATTTGGCACTTCTCTAGTGATGACCCCACTTTCGCACTCCTGTGAAGTGCCACTGGCTAAAATCTCAGGGTCCTACTTCTGAATCATGATATTCCCAGAACTGGACTCCCTAAATAAACTGCCTGACAGGGGGACAGGGCTGGAAGGGAAAACTAACTAATCCACTGAGAGCTTGGCAGCTCCTGTTCATTTAAGTGATAGCACTTGGGCTGCTCAACACTTGAACCAGACAGTAATTTTAAAGTGTAAACATGGATTTAGGGGTTTACTCCAGGTCCACTTCCCTTGTAACATTTGATTCTAGACAGCCAAGAAAAATGGAAAGAAAAAAAAAAAAGAGAAAGCAACACTAAGAAAAATCAAGATTTCAGAAGACTCATCAAAAACTGTTTCAACCTTACAAAGTACGTGTTTACTGCATTATTAAAAAAATAGCAATATAGAAGCTACCCCTTTCTCAGTTCAAAGTTTAAGCACATCTAAGAAGACCCTACAGAAACAGTCCTCTTTCGGGCAAGGCACTATCCAGTAGTGTGTGGCACAAACAAAACCCCTCTATCAAAGCCACTGATACAGTGAATGTGAGTGCGCACGTCAGCCCTCACAGCAGCTTTATCTAGGTACAAGGACTTGCAGTTTAATTCACACTGCTCTCCATTTTAAAAAGTGGGGTAGGTACAAGTGCTGGCTAAAAACTGGGATAATCTGTTTCTCTAGCAAGTATTTTAAATAGAATTAAGAATTTGCTATTTCTTTCAATAAATGGCTCTAGTTTCCACAGACCGTTTCAGTTACCTGATAGTTACATTTCCTTATTACAAAACCAGTTTAAAAAAATTCCAGATCATCTGTGTAACAAACTAGAACTCTGCTTTTCTTAATTACAAAAATAAGCCTGTCACACAACAGACCAAATTCACGTTCAAGGAACATATATACCTTTTTTAAAAAATAAAACCAAAAAAACCCTAGCCTTTTCTAATTCAAAAGCACATATTCTAAGGGACTCACACTGCCAATCCATGCAAGCAAGCAGGATGTCTTTGGAGTTTGTGTTGTTCTCCGTGCAGCTGGTCATGCCCACATGCCTGCTCTGAGATAAGCTAGGTTTACCTAACAGCTCTAACAGGATTAGCCCTCCACTGAACAGGAGGTTTCTATGCTACAATTACCAAAATTCAAGAGGAGTTTTGTGAAACTAATTTCATCCCTGGAGAAATCAGTGTGGTTTTGCTTTTCACATCAGTAAGCCTGGGATTCTGTCCAGGATTACTCATGTGGATGTACTTACACACTTAGGTAAGTTTTTCAAAACTGGGACTTGAGGCAGTTCTCAAAGTTTACAACATATCAAGTACATGATAAATCCAGGATGGCTTCTCTGTAATCAACTGTGTAATTATGTAAATTTATACATGTATTCATTTCCAAAGTTAAATATTTTTAACTTTTTTTTAGGAATAGTTATATTGAACTTGGTGAAGTTAACAATGTACAGCGTCATGTCATGTCATGTCATGTCATGTCATGTCATGTCATGTCATGTCATGTCATGTCACATCCCCTTCCTATAGTGAAGTTCAAGTCTAATGAAAATATGGGATTGGTGACAAAAATGTCACAATAACTTACCATAGAAAACATAATTCTTAAAAATGCACATACATATATGTATATACATGTTATCAGCTCCCACTCAGAATTCCTCTAGAGGTGATGTAGTTAAGATTTTGACCAGTAAATACAACCATAGACTTGAAATCTGTGAGCTCTTGCTCCACCCAGCCCTTTAACTGAGCTGAGGAGGCACCAGAGGATCCAAAGAGAAACTGATTTATGGATGGACTCCTTTAACATAATCTTTTTTACAGCTTTCTTGCCTTTGTGCTAGAAGGAAAAGCCACACAGCTTGTAAGCAGTTTGTAGCTGAGACAACACAAACAGGAAGGCAACCTGTTCTTTACTCCAGCAACTGGTAGTCATGAACACTGTTCATGTCACACCTCTGTAGTCATAAGTCTTTGTCCAAAACTTGAGAGGCTACAGTTCTCCTGTTGTTCAGCAGGGACTTGGATGATGACCTAGTGTGCAACCTCAGCAAATCTGTGAATGACACCTGAACCTGGTTCAGTGGTTGGTAACAGCTGGCAGAGCTTTGGTCCAGTGGCATCTCAAAAACCTTGAGGACTGGACCAACAGAAACCTCATGAAGCTTGATAAGGACAAGTCAAAAGTTCTGCCCTAGGGAGCGACAAGGCATCAGCATGGGCTGGAAGCAACAGACACAGTAATGCCCCCGCTAAAGGGCCCTGGGGATCCTAGTGAATGCCCTGCTGATCACGAGCCAGCAACGTACCCACTGCAAAAAGGGGAAAGCATGCAGGCTGAGGAAAGTTGTTATCGCCCTCTACTCAGCACTGGTGAGGCCACATCTGAAATATCATTTTGAGACCTTCTCCCAGTTTAAGAGGGATGTGAACAAACTGGAAAGAGTAGCCCTCCGTCAAAGCAGCCACGGGCCTAAAGCACACAGCCTGTGAAGAGAGGTTGAGGAAGCCAAGTTAGATTATTCTGGTAAGAAGGCAGCTAAGAGGTGATCTAACAGTAGCCTACAACTATCTTGAGGGCAGTTACAAAAAGGACAGTGCCGATTTCTTCCTGTGAGTGCCAGAAAACACAGCAAAGGCAACAACCACAAATTACAGCCTGCAAGTTGAGGCTAGACATTAAAGACAGTTTTCACTAGGAGAGCACTATAGTGCTGGCACAGGTTGCCTGGAGGGTTATGAGATCTTCATCTTTGGATATTTTTAACACTCAGCTGGACAAACCCATATCTGATCAAAGCTATTGTTGGTGTTAGCCCTGATTTTGACAGTGCTGGACCAGATGACCTCCAGTTGTTCCTTCCAACTAAAATGTCTCAGATGCCATGGTTATTGATTTTAACAGAACGTGCGGTTTGTTGCAGACAGTGTTGCTTCCTGACACTTTGTACACGTTTGGCTTCCTTCAGCCACACAGTCTGAGTGACGCTGTGATTGCAAAGAAGTTTTCCCATTTAATGGTTGTCTTTCATTTACCCAAAGACATAACGACGTTTATGGGAATGGCACTACCCTGTCATTAGGAAATCACTTGAGTAAAAGCTACATTACAGCATAGCTGTTATTTTCATAGCCAGACTTGATTCAAAATGCATAATGCAATTTGATTTCTGTCTAGAATGCATTTTGTAGTAGTTATTGGCAAGTCATGGGCCTGAGTTCTTCTATGTGCATCAATGCAGTCCCACTGGAACAATCTCCACTTCCTTTAGTTGGCTCCTGTTCCTCAGCTGAGCTGACCATTGTGACGTCAGCCAGCAAAGCACACGCTCAGCTTTCTCACTGTCTTTGAGGCATCTCCACATTTCCACAGCTGGGGATATAACCAGGACAACAGCTGGGCATGTTAGGTGGGCTCTCGGACTACAGGAGAGTGTTTAACCATCCATGGGACTGAGCCCTAGCTCTCAAAGTATCTACCTGACTCTCATGTGGCTGATGGTGGAGCTGTGTGTTATTGAAGGTAAACTCAAGGTTTTGGCAAAATTTCATTTTAAGACGGTCCAACTATGGAGCTCCAACTTTGGATTTTAAGTCTTTCACAGCTAAGAGATAACTTAATATTATCACTAGCTATGAGACTGCTTCTTCTGAACTACCCAGTAATTTCCACCAAGTGTTTTCATGCACTTTTCAGCTGCATTTGGAACAGGAACCATGTCAAAATATTTCACTTTGGCACCTCCTCCATGATAACAACTGTTTTCAAACATTCAGTTGCAATGCTCATCATTAGACAAATGAAGTTTTCATGAACAAGGTTAACAGCCCATGTCTCTTACAATAAACATGATCTAGCATAAACATCACAATAAATAAATGTAGACATGTAAAAATACGACAGTTATTGGCTTAGACTGAGATCTTAAGATTGACATTTTTTACCTTCTGAATCATAACCAGCACAAACATTCTAATAACCACCAGCACTTTAACTATCATGATGAATAATTTCAACTACAGTAGCTGGAAGAATTAAAAAAGGTGAGAAATCTGACTACACAAGTATATCCAAGAACGACAGAAGCCCTACACTTCCACTCCTTTTTCTCAAACATATGTGTCTATTAGAGTATCAGTGCCAGTTGCAAAAGCAATCCAAAGACAGAAGTGAAACATTAACAATACTTTTAAAAAGGAAGATGAGTAGCCCGGCCTTAATTGTGTTTCATATACATGTTATTAACTCCACATTACTGGAGAGCACCGTCTCATGGCAAGCAGACTACTACTAAAGATGCGTGTTTGCTCTATCACAGTGATCCATTAGGGAAGCTGTTGTGTGCTGAAGAACAGGGTCATTCATCCGGAAGATGTGCTTGTCGATACTTCAGATAGGCTTTCTAGGGTTCTCACTCCTATTTAAAAGAAAAGAGAAAAAAATATTAATGCTATGAATACATTCTCATATCCTCTGTCTGTAACCTTCGCATATCAGGTGTCCCTAACCATGGTCCCCATAGCAGCTGAGGAGGCATCACTCTCCAGTACTACCAGACTGAAGCAGTGATCTGGCCAAGTTTATAGGACACTCCTCCAGGCCTACAACGGGTTATTCTCCAGGAACAGAGCTGAATAGAATCTGCTATTTCTGATTGCAGTAGGATATAATCTTTTTCCTAAGACTAGTTCTTCAAGCTATGAAGCAAGGCAGGCTGCCAAAATAATCTGCTTTCGTGGTTCCCTGCTGAGGTTCCCTCCCACTCCTGTCCCTCACAGGCTCCAGAAATAAATTAATTCCTGGCAGAAGAGGAACTCTACAGACACTCAATAGCTACCGTCCAGGCTTGAAACAGTATTAGTACCAGACACAGCTGTATCTACAGTGGTCAAGGGAAGAAAAATCCTCCCCTGTGTGTCACATCTACCACCCAAAGGTGCACGATACACTCTCTCTGAACAAGTGTCCAGGCTTCCATACAGCAAAAAAGTCTCCTCTATTATGCTGCCCTCAACAGAAAGATGTAATCTGGCTTTGTGTTCTGACCTGTATATATATATTTGTTAAAACTGATTTCTCACCCAAGAAGTTGATATAACTCCTGTCTGCTCCAGCATTTCACCATTTAAAACCAGAATAAAACAAAACAAAAAAAACCAAAAAACTTAATGCCTAATGAATAAATCCTGGTCAACCAATTATGCCAGGCTGACCCACTAAGATGATATTTTGGTGACATAAGCTGCAAATATTCCAGTGATTAAGGTCCTAGTTCTGTCTCCTGTTATAATTAAGTCAGTTGCTTCAATTTAGATTGATAATGTGAAGGAGAATGTATTCTTTAAACTTCGTTTATCTGCAAATTAACTTCCATGTATATGCTTAGTTTCATTTAAAGTGCTTTGCTTTTCATGGCAACAATTTCAATTACCTCATTAGCATGAAGCTGATATGGATAAGGTATGAATCAGGGTAATGGTGCATCCGAAAAATAAAGAGTTCTTTCGGTTCAAAGAAAATTCAATCCAAATATTTCAAGAACTCCATGAAAAGTCTGCAACACTACACTGACCTTTGATGTCAAAGTAGGTTTCAGTCCAAGAAAGGAGAAGACAGTGTTGCTCTCCTTTGATTCAAAAAAGCCATCGTAATCCTGGAGAGAGGGGGGAAAAAAAAAAATCTGAGCGAACATTTGTATTTGTGTTTTCCTGATTGATCTTACCACACCATGTATTAATTAGACTAAAGAGTTACATGTAATAATGCTTGGGAAAATACTGATACTTACCCATATTCTCCTATGCAAACCTAGAAGCTATTCAAAACTGTAATGGTATCACCAACTACAATGGCAAAGAAGAACACATAAATTCTCTAACTACAACACCTCTCACTACTTTATTTGACAGGAAAAATATAAACATGATTTTCATTAAAAGGAAATATATTATGGGTATAGTTTAAAGGTATTTAAGTGCCTAACAATGCAAATAAGTTTCTGACTGGGTTTCCAATTTTTATTTTAGCAAACAAAATACTTTCTAACATGGAAATGTCCAAGAAGAAGTCTTAAGGCAGCTGAACTCCTTATTTTTTCTGTGGTGGAACAAAGACTCCATCATCATTGTATCCTTTGAACTCAGCCATCATACATCAGGCTTGGACAACCACTAGTTAAATATAAAATCTTACCATAAAGAAACCTGTTGTACAGAAATATAAAAAATAAGCTTCATTACCATGATTAAGTTCCTTTTAGGTTTTAGCTGCTTAAGATCAGGTTCTGATCTCCAAGCGTAACTACTACTTTTACTGATTCATCGCATTGAATACCTGCTACTCCCCTATCATCAGATGAGCTGACAATATTTAATTTACAAGTGAAAAACAGAAAAACAGAGGGCAGTTTAGTGCATGGATTTGGCATATGGCAAGAAGACAAGAAGTTTCAGGTTCTCCTTGTGGTTTGGCAAAATTTTCCTCTAAGGGCACTAGCAAACAATAAAGCACCCAGTTCAGACTTTTCCTCCACCACATAACTGCAAAATAGAAATATTAATCTCTACTTAACCACTTCTGACATGGAAAATACTCTGTATATGTCAGGAAGTTTCAGGTATGTGCTCATCACTACGTAGCAATTTTCTCTAAATATCTAAGATTAGTAATTACACTTAACTTGAAAGCATTCAACAAGAGAAATCCCATTAAATATTGACTCTGCACATCTATGCTTTCAATAGAGTAGTAACAGGCAGTCTCCGTGCCTCCATGTGCTCCCCATCTGTGTAACAGTCATTCCCAATGCACCTGACCCCCAAAATCAGCACTTTGGGACTGGCTCCTAACCTCTCATCTCATTGCTTTCTGAGAACTCACCTCTTATTGTTGCAGTTTCAGGTACTTTCCCTGAAATTGGACCTCAATTTTTCCCCAGCAGCAGCTGCTTTGCCCACTTGTCTCTTTTCACTCCTGCCTCCTCTTGAAACTCTAACTTCACAAACCACCCCACAATCACAGGGGACCATGTAAGACAAACAGAAGAAGCTCTAATTGAAAAGCAAAACTCTTTCTCTGACCTGGCCATCACAGGATATGCAAAGATTAGGAACCTTCTTTCATCTTTCAACCGGAATTTACCCATGCCTAGCCAATATCTACTTGTGCTTATTTTTTGGTTTCTCAGAGCCTAAGCAGGAAGCAAAAATGGTCTTGGCAAGCATTCTACTTCCCAGTATTGCTCTGGGTCTTCACACTGCAGTGTGAATCCCTGAACAGCCCTTCATCCCACCTGCCAGACCCAAATTATATCCTTGCAGAAGGATGGTTGGTATTTTGTGAAATAGCTTTGTAAGGAAAACATGTGCTTGTAGATCAAGACTCTACTTCTACTAGTTGTCTTTTTTTTTTTTTTTGTCTCCACCAATGCAAAATAAAATATTGTTTGGACAGAAAATATGTAGTCACCATAGCAAGGATAATGTACCTCCCACGAGATCCATCATCATCCTGCAGATGTGCAGGATTTTTCTTGGTGCACTAGACAAAGATGCTTTACCGGCATTTCCATAGTGATATACTGCTACACCAATGTGAGCACAACTGTCCTAGCGAAGTGATACTTTGCAGTTGCTTAATCATTTGAATAACCTCAGCCCAGAAAGAAACACAGCTGCACAGAGACAGTTTCCCAGTATAACTCTCTCCAGCGAGAGCATCAGCCCTGGAAGATACAGAGAGGCCAGCAGGAGCCATGATGGTCATCGACATATCAGCTGATATAAGGAGAAAGAGTAAACATTCCTAAGATGGCTTTTTGTTGTTGTCTTCTTAAAACACGTAATATTACTGTGCTATAGATTAGGGCAGTAAATTGGGATTCCAGGACTAAGCTTTAGGTCTGTCAATCCTTTCAGCTTTCATCCACGTGTATATCTATGTATACACAGAGAAAAAGAGCTCACACATTTCTTCTATCTGGTTTTCAGTTCCACAGTTTTCTCTATGTGCGAGACATAATTTCCAATGAATAATGAATACCATCTACTCACTTCACTCTATAGGAAGAGTCAAGTTAATTTGCTTTGACTGCCAGGAGAATGAAACGCTTCAAGGAATAAAGCAGTTTTGGAGAAAAGGAAGGTAGAATCTCCTGCAATGATCAGTGTCATAGGCTGAAAATCAGACTGCAGTTTTAAGGTCCCTCACTGTTAAATTTAGCTACGGTCTGTTGTACCTAACTCTAACTTCAAAATTCACATATATTTAAACAGATGAGAGAGATACTTTTACATCAATTTAATAATCATTAAAGGTGAAGTACTGATGCTAGTTTATGAATTAATGTAAAATTACCATTAATAGCCAGAAAGTAAATCCAAATAAAATAGACAGTTCTCACAACTAAGCCACAGCATAAGTGTAAAATCATGAAGGTTAAACAATGAGCTAAACTGAGTAAGTGCATGTTTGAAAAAGCACAAACCCCAGTGGATTAATTCATTTTAAAAGGAGCAGAGTATTTAATAAACACAAGAGATTATCCACCAGAAGCAATCTCCCCAAAGTTTAGAAATATCAGCATTGCAAAACACGTTAAAATGCTATTGACACTTTCTTACTTTCATGGAGGTTGAGGGGAAGAAGCATCATGCTTTTAGATAAAGTAGCAGTAAAATTTAAATAGGAGAATTTCCCTAGTAATCTCTGCAACGAAAACATATGATCCCAAAATATTCAAATGTGAAAAAAAGTTATAAAAATGCATAATAGTCCTATAAAAGTTGAAATAGATCACTTTAGGCTGGTAGTTTCTTAAGAGATTTTTGAGAAGCATTATCTCAAGGAACATGATCTCCAAGACTCATCGGCTGTACTTTGGCATGCCATAGGGGTTCACTGGGGGCACCCCAGGCTTTCCCTGTAATACGGGCGAGATAACAGATATTGCAAAAACAGTCCTGCTTTGACCTTACCTTTATATGGAGAGAAAGTCTGTGCAGATTTGAGCCACATGTAAGACACTAAATCCATGGCCGAGGACAGGAAAATTCTTGTCTTGCATAAAGAACATCCCACTGCTACCAGCAGTAGATGCACAGGTTGAAGAAGGAAAACGGTGCCAAGCTCAGCAGAAGCCAAGAGCTTCATGCACAGGCAAGAGCCCAACTCACTTGTGAGCCAAAAGGTTCCACTCAGAAAAAACTCCATGTGACACTGACTCTCACAGAGCAAGGACACCACCATCCGCTGGTTCTGGCAAGGCAGTGGTTCTCAGTTTCTGCACCAGACTTCACCACTGGTAGCAAGTTACTATAATCCACTTGTGACCGCCCCAAGCAGCTCTACCAAGGCAGCAGGCACTGGTCCCAGCTTTGCTGCGACCAGCTGAGCAGTGCTGGCTTGGCCCTGTGCGAGGAAGTGGCTCCCACTGATACCCCGGGGACATTCAGAAAGCAGCTGTTATCCTAAAAATATATTAGCATGGCAAATTGCCACCCACTGCCCCACTTCAAAAGGCAATTACGTACACAAATATAATTTTGACCATATCACTTTAAATAATGATCCTTCTTGCTTTCCAGAGCAGCTAACGACACATTATTAACGCAGAAAATTCTGGCAGCATCAGTAGCTGATTAAGGCTATTAAAACTAAGGAGGCATAGAGACACTGGACATGAATCACCAGTGACGCAGAGATGCTCAGTCCCTCTGGAAAAGTCGAAAAGCCAAAAATACAGGTGATAAATCACAAAGATGAGGGTATGAAAGGTTACCAAGAATGACAAACGCCAGTTAAGAGAATGGTTTGAGGGGATAGAGAAGTGACAGGAATATAAATAAGGTAAGCAAAAAGCTATTTCAAGTCACAAAAGGCTTCTTAACCGGATAATGGCCATCTGACTGCTTTAGGCCTGGCTCCTCACCCTTAAAGTCAATGGCAGCTTGATCTCCCACCAGGTAGTCTGAGGAAGATACAGCCCCTCTGTGTTACCACTAGAACAGTTACAGCATTAAAGATGCTCTAAGAGCCACTGGGGAATGGATTAGCTGACCTAATAAACTCTTGCTTTGTTGAAAATAAACAAATCTAACTGTACTGAAGTTTCAGCAGCTCACCTACAGACAAGCAAGACCTTGCTGGTCTTGCATGGCATAAAGCTCTTGGCTTTCTCTGCTCCTGCTGAGCGACTCTAAACTAGGATAGAGAAGCAGGCCGTGGCTGCAAAGGTCTTCAGGAGCAAAGTTACACCAGGTGGTAACAGGAGACATGGATCTGTGCGGCCCACTGTGGTGGCAGGGCGGCTGGTTCTAGAGGCGGAGCCCAGCGGCTCCATGGAACACATTGCCAGAGCATGCCAAAGATGCTAAATGTTGCTTGGTTTCACCAGGAGGTTGAAGTTCATGAAAGAGAAAAGAATTACTAAATACATTAAAGTGATATTTGTTTCAGAAAAATAGCTAGAGACAGGGAAAATACTCAACAGAAGTAGTTTATATGTTTGACTTGGTTGTAGTCTTTCCTAGGAGTATGTTTATGCTTATGCTTATCCCACTGTTGGGACCAAACTGGGCTAGATGTACCTTCAGTCTCACACATCTAGGGCCACTTACATTATCTTAAGGTGTATCTTACATGGAGTTTTTAAACAACCAGCAAAGTCAAGTGACATTTTACACTTAGTATGCTGGTAAAAGGAAAAAAAAAAAAAAAGGCACCTTACACTTACATAGCTTTGTTTTCAGAATCTGAATCCTTGCAGTTTATCCTGAAACTAAAAAGTGCTGTAATTGCCTTGGACCTCTTTAAAACCAGATTAACCAAAGACAGGACAACTCTCTTAATGTCTAGATTACGCAGAAATCCCAACAGCCCTCCGCTGCCCAAATGTTACAGTAAAGTAACAACAGCTTAGTCTTTGAGATAGTGGAGAAGCATTCAGGAAATCTGGATTTAACTTCTCATTATGACACAAACGTCTTATGTCCTTCTGACATTCACGTGGATTCTATGCCAATTTACTCCAGTAGGAAAACCGTTGGCCTTGGGAATTCTCCCTTCTTCAGAAACCCCACTTCCAGGGTAGCTTCCCCTCTTCCCAACAGCAACTGCCAAGTTCACAAAGCTCAACTTGGCTACAGCAGTAGCTGTATCCCAGGTGTGATGTGGAGACCTTAAGTGTGCTGTCTTCCTGGTGCTCGGAAGCCAGATCACTGCAGTGATGTGATTACAGACACTGCCATAATTAAGTGGGCTCAGCATTTTGTTAAGCAGGTACACCTAGGCTTGTTTAAATAACCACTGTCACTGCTGGGAGAAACTATTTACTCCACACCAAAGTTAAAACTGGCAGTAATCCAGATCAGCATAAATAATTATTTGTGCTTCAAGGAACACAACACAAGTGTGGTGGCATTGAGTCAAAGTAAAACATTAACACAAAGTAGATTTCATTTACAATTACCAATTATACAGACATTGTCTATCCATCACTGCAACAGAGATTAGGAGAATGTTATATCTAATGAAGTTTCAAAGACAGTAACTGTGAATAAAATTCCAGTAAGTTTCTTTAAATGAGCAAGCTGGACTTTTTGCTGTTTGCTTCTAGTTTGCAATGAAGGAAAGAGTGAGCTTGTTAAGCATCTCAGGCAAATCCTTACTGCTGCCACACTAAGAAGCAGAAAATCAATCCTTACCACACCAAAAAGCAGAAAAACAAGGAACCTGCCCAAATGTGGCTTGCACTGCTTTTAATACAGCTTTTTAAAATGCACAGATTATTGAACAGCACTTAAAGACAAGTCTATTGGCAAGCTGTTTGAATTTGCTTCTCTTTCTCAATATTTTTAATATATGATTATGATCTCTCCATTCTTATAAAAGGGACAACATAATTGCATTTACAAGTAATAGTGGGGCACTCATAATTTAAATGCATTGAATCAGCACTTCACTACTGACTGAGTTAATACTGTATGCCACTGAGAAAGAGCTGTTAGTATCCTTCCTGAAAAGGGCAGTCCAGTTCTCTGGAACAGACGACATTCATTTACTGATCTGATTAGGATTACAATAGAAAGCTCTTACTCAGCTCAGCTCTCCTTGGAGAATGTGTGTGCATGTTTGAGTCTTTTTTTTAATATTATAAATCAACACAAAAATAAGATGTTGTCTGCACAACACAGGACAACCTAAACATGACAGTTTTCAATCACCTAACCTTCTGATAAGATCTCTGCATAGGATTTTTAAAGAGCTTACAAAATTGACTCCAGAAAGCAACCTTTTACTCCTCTTCTAAGGGCCAGATGTTTATGCCAGTAATCTCTTTAGTTGTAGGCTTCCAGAAACAAAGGCTTTAATAAAAGGGAGCAGATGTCAGCTCTATTGTCTGGGCAGTACATGTCACACTCCAGCTGATGTGATGTTTGCCATTCCTTCAGCAACCGTGACAGAGTGCACAGGCATTAACTGCCTAAGAACGGGTATCCCTCACCTCTAAGACAGTGAGATCAAGTGCAGAAGGGCTTCCCTCAGCCAAACGCTGAAGACCTCAAACCAGCACAGAGCCCACCTGGGGCAGCACAATATTCAGGGAGTCAGTGGCAGAATCAGTATGAACTATGGATGATAACAGGTGCCACCTCCCCCTTTGAGCACCTTCCAGCTCATCATGTTATTTTACAAAATGTTTGGATAAGAATATTATCAAATCAGACCACAACAGGAATTTGAGAAGAGGGAGGGATGGGAAAGTCAGGGAATTAACTATGGCAGTCATCCTTTTCCGTGAGATCATGGCTCAAAGACATAAACTGACCATGCTGCACAGTAGCTCTGCATCCACATAGTTTAACTTTGGACACGTTTTATGGTAGCTGTAACTTCATGATGGACACAACAACCACATGTTGGTTGGTTTTCCTCTTAGAGCATTTTACCCATACCTATATCAGGTGACCTCTCAGAGCATTAAATGACACACAGATTTCCCCCTTCCACTTGTTTATTTTAGGAATTGGGCACTGGCAGAATTATCTTTCAACATTTCCTTTTTCTGTGGTCCCTTCAGAGAAGTACAGAAATGGGAACCTAGTAAAGAAAGAAAACACACTAATTGTAATGGCACTGAAATATTTTAATGCCATTTCTACTTATAAATTTATTTTAACTTTGCTATATCTTCAAAGTGTTTCCTAGAAGATAATCATATTAGCATGATGACAAGTAGAACGGTAATGCACTGAATTGCTTAGTTCATCCTGGTTGTTCTCTGACAACAGTCCTGGCCTTCTCTAGATATTGTTCCAGTACACTGCTGCATCCATATTCTGTGCAATATTACACATCCTCAAAGTATTGCTGCCACTTAGCTTTCTTAGCCTTTCCTCCTATATCGCATATATCCTGTATTTTAGTAGAACTGGCCCTTTATAAAATACTTTAACCAAAGTAGTCATGACACCTTCAAGAATAAACCCCTTTTCTTCAAGAAAGTATGGCACAACAGGAAGTTTCTATTCCATGTAAAGAATTAGGATCCCAAGCAAAATTGATAGTAATTAAGTCACACTTACTGACTATTCACAAGTTCTGCAGAACAATAATGTAATAAATATAAAAATAAAAAAGAAGTTTTGCAGTATTTTCTGCTATATCCTGTAAAGGTGACAATTCTAATTTTACATGGGTCACCTTTAAGTGTTTTAAAATAATGATGGGACAAGTAAGTAATCAAGAAAGCTTCAGGATCATTAACAGCTGTTATATGGTCTCTGAGCAATTCACACTAACTTTTAACTAGAGATTATTCCTCTTCTGAAGACAGATCTGGACCAACAAGATGCCGAGTTGGGTAAGTCATCTCCAAGGGTACAGGGAACTGAACGCAGACTTGCTGAGTGCCAAATTAGCCTCACAACTGCCCTGGCTCCTGAAGTAAACACACTACAGCAGGCACGCTAAGGTGAATTCTGCCACGTTGCCTGAGGATCTAGAGAGAGAGTTCAACCTCTCTATATCTGTAGGCATCAGAATAGTGACAAACTCCCCAATGACAGGCCAGGGCAGAAACTCTGCAGTGGCCTCTAGACAGTTTTCTTAAATCCTCTCCTTCCTCTTCTTTCTCTTATCAGTGAGTAGTTACTAATTTGTCATTTGACACATATAAAAAAGGAAAAAAGATAAAAGTGTATGAATCATTCCAGGATCTAAAAAAAAAAAGGAGAGAGACTGATACTTAACAGTGCAAAGAAATCAGTGCCACAGTAATTGCCCGTGCACTGAATGGTTTCTTGAGAACACTGCACCTCTTTCAGCAGCCTATTTTGTTTCTTTCTTGTCTATAGGCCTTCGCTGTTTTGATGGAGTTGATACTCATATATTACATTTCAGGGAAGGACAATAAATATCACATATCTCTGTCTCCACTGCTGCCCCCTAGGCACTCTATCAGGACCTACCCTAACATTCTAAACCATATGAGCAGCTTCTAACAGAAAAAAGAGTCAGCCTGCTATGTAAATATTTTCCCTTCAGCTCAAACTCCCACCTGGAAACAGATTTCATTTTAATTTTGGTTGCCCTAAATTTCACATCAGTGGCAGATTTCTGCATATTTCACTAGGAAGTGGAAATTTCCAATCTTTTGAAAGATCCAGGAGTCACTTCTAGTCTAACAAGGGAAAATATCAGAAGTAGAAAGCTGCTGTGTGGAGTCCCACAAGACAAGACACAGAAACTGACACAGACAAAGGTGGATTGAGTCAGTTTACAGAAATGAAAGTCATCCAGCTGGCCATAGACATTACTGAAAGAGAAAAGTGGCCAGTGCTCTGCCTCCACACTGACTCAGAGATGCTGGCACATGCCCTGTAAGGGTGGCTACAGCAACAGAAGATGTCTAACTGGCAGCACAGAGATAAGTCCATCTAGGCTGCTGTGTCGTGGCAAGATATTGCTGCCCGAGTAGAATCACAGAATCATTTTGGTTGGAAGAGACCCTCAGGATCATCAAGTCCAACCATAACCTAACTCTAGCACTAAAACCATGTCCCTAAGAACCTTGTCCAAATGCCTTTTAAACACCTCCAGGGAACCGGGCAAGACACAACCGGTTTCAATGTCCAACAACGCAACCCATCAGCTCCTATTAAGGCTCTACTTGTCCTTTTTTTGTTTGTTTGTCTTTTCCAAATTATCTCCACTTTTTTTTTTATGCAAAGTGCACAAGTTCCCTCTTGGAACATGCACTAGGCACTAACATTTCCTTACTCTTACTTACATAGCACTAACTAGAGCAAGATAATTGTACTAAATTTAGGTTTACGCTACTATAAATTAGAAGAGTGGGTTCATGTGTCTGATTTGTCTGAAATGTAGACTCTCTTTTAACACACAATGTTACAGTGATGTCACTAAGATGAAACAACATAATAATAAAAATATGTAAATTATCATAGTGTCAGTGCTATGACACACCACTGGATTATCAGTAAAATGATTTGTGTTCTAGTGTGCTCACAGCTTTTATCTTGTTCACAGCAAACAAAAATGGTTCTTGCTGAGTACTTTATTTCAAAATCCATTAGCAGAAAGCGTTACTGGAAAATTGAGGAGTGCACCTCAGAAGACTGAGAAAAGGACATCGATTAATGATCTTATTTGCGACTACACTGACTTCAAAAAATTTCAAGGTCTTGCTCACACTTCAAAACACAGTTTGTCTGTTGGTAGCAAAAGGATCCCACCCCCTGTGATACAAGATGCTTTGTGAACCAGTAATCACTGGTTGTCTTTTTGTACCTTTCTCCCCTCTTGCACCAGCTATCACATGTTCAAATGGCTGACACCAATCCATTTTGGATCCCTACCGAAAACAAACTTCCTCTATATCGCAGTTACATTCTGAAAGGTGATTATTTCAAATTGTAATGTCCTAGCCAGAAAAATCTAGTCTGAGATAATACCCTGTGTGTATTGCTGAGTTTTCCACTAAAGAGAAAATTAGAAGGGGAAAAAAACAAAACCAAACCAAACAAAAACAAAACCAAACCAAAAAGCTATTAATGCTTTTAGTAACACAGAAAAAACAGTATGGCTACGAGCATGACACTGAGTCACGGCTTGTACACCATATGCTTGTGAACCTCTATTGAAGTAACATGAACAAAATAAAAAGTGTACCTATTTTGCTTGGCCTTGTCTAGCCTCCACACTTTTAGAGGAACAGCAATGGATTTGACCAGTTTGTGTTGTCAGTCAGTCCATATTGTCAGTAACAATTTATAAGTCAGAATAAGTACATACATAGTTTCTTGGTGAGACTGTAGAACTGGCAGGAAGAAAAACAGTATTTGTTAACAGAGCAAATTGGATTAGAAATTGCCTGGACACAAATCCGGAATGATGAGCCACAATTTTCACTAACTCAACTAACAGAAAAATCAGTGGGTATTTTTTCAGTTTAAATTATTTAATAGTGATTTTTTTAAAGTTATTTATGTCAAGATAAACCACTCACTGTGGACATGACAAAGAGAGACAAGATGTGCAATGTCTGCTGACTTCATCTAATTGTGATATTTTAACCCTCTTCCCAGCACCGAGCTCCTTTGCCTCCTGCCTAATGTTTTGCCTCCACTCTATTACCTAAGAACTTCATTAACTAATGCAGCAGGCTAACTGATGGGTGTCAGAAATCCTGCACATACTTCTTCCTACACCCTAGAAAATATAGTTTCTTTCAAAGCATGTTTGCTCTTTAAAGATACTCATGCAGACAGTGAGGTCTAGTAATAAGATTAACTCTGCCCAACCAAAACAGCTATCAGCTGAGCAGAGAGATTAATGAGATCATCTCACATGTTGCATGACATCTTCTTCCTTGCTAATTCCAAAAAGCAATTTCTAAGACTAAGTTAAAACATCCTATAAAGACAAGCTGAAAGGGTAAGAAACAACAGCTGTATCACACAGAACAATGCAAATGTTATTTGCAAGTGAGAGGCTGCTCCATAAGTGAAGGTCAAAATCCCTTTCATGTCCTAGCTACATTTCTTTAAATGACATTTCTTATCTGAAAGTAGGAAAATATGAGTTACACTGCTGAGGTAAACAGGTAAGGCCAATACAAAGCACACAGGAGGGATGCTAAATACCTCTTTTCAAGAAGCCAGTTAGCTGCTGCATCATGCCAAATCTGTTTGTTGCAGAGGGTCTAAAATCCCTTCTTACGCACTTCCAACAGTAAGCTAACAATCACATTGCAGTTGACAGGTTTTCAGCAGATCTGAACAATCCCTCAGCCAGAAGCAGCTTCATCACAGCACTGTCGAGTCTGGCAGGGACTAAGAAGCAGCTTGGATGTATCTTCACCACACTGTAGTCAGAAATAGCCACATTTGTTCTCGTCCAGCTATTATAACCGCAGAGACCCTCTTCCCCATTTCATTCTCCTACTGAATTCACAGATAAACCTTACCCAGTCAGTTCCTGATGCAGCCAGGGTGCCACATCAAACCTTCCTTTCTCCTACCAGCCAGTCTAACAGGTACCTCAAACCTGCCTGCTTAAGTATGTACAAGTCACACGGCTGATGTATGAAAAGATGCAGCAAGGCAAAGAGGGCCCAGCTGCAGTCTTTTTACAATATTTTTTTCAAAGGTAAGTAAAAGTTCTGGGAAGATTCTCCCAGACTACAACAGTGCCCAAGACTCAGAACTGCAGCGTACCAGGCTCATTAAGCACTAGAGTAAAATATTCATATGCTGCCATTCTTAACATATCAAAGGCTACCACTTCAGCTTGCACTTGTGGATGGGGAACTTATTGCAGTCTCCATCATCAAAGAAAACAGTCCACTCATCAGTCTGTTGTCAGATTCACAGGCTCTCATGCTTCACAGTCTTTCAGCAGAAGAAGACAAGTCTCAAGCTGTTTTGCTTTAGGGGAAAATAAAACTATTCTACAATTTTAACAGCAAATAGTTTTAATTTATCCTAGAGGCTCTGATTGCATAAAGGCTCTCGGAGCATAAATGAGATTTACACTATGACAACAGCAGAGAAGGAGCTTAATTACAATGACAATATAACTGAATCTAGCCAGCGTTCTCATTTACTGTGCCAAAGATTTCCTTCTGAATTTTTATGCTTGTGCTAGGCCCAAGTAGCAAGGAAACCATAAATCCCCAGCTTATAGTGGTGTCACAAGGGACTTTACCATCAACAGGTTGTACATGGAGCATGTGACATTACAAATTCCTACATTCCTGGAGGGAAATCACTAGCTGAAGACAACCTTAGGATTTACAGATGAACGATCTGAATTTTCACTGTATGATTGTTACTTAATCCTATTGTCCCAGACTGTCACCATTAATTCAGATACTACTAAAGAAAGCTCGACATCAAGTCCCAGCTTTTTAAATGGCCAGCAGGGTATACTAGTATATCGGCTGTTGACAACCATAACAGCTACTTACCCCACAGTACCGATCATCACTGAATATCTGTGGTGGCAGTGGGTTGCCTTGCGCAGGCTGCCTATCCTCAGGAATATTTTTATACATCCATTGTCTTTTCTCCTCTGACATCGTGATATCCACTTCTTCAAACTCTATGCGGTTGGCTTCCAGAAACCTCACCACATCTTGCTGTCTCTTCTTTATCTAGATGAAAGAAAGAAAACAAAAACAATACTCAAAGCAAGCCCACCATAACCCAGACATGCTTACTAACCTTAGGACATTCCTCCTCTTACTTTCATGGGATGGGAAGTCACAAACTCAGAAGACAAAGGAGAATTTTTTTTTTCAGTTTTAAGTTCATAGAAGTTAAACATTGCCATTTCTCTACAGGTTGGCAACTGTTATTCTTCACCTCATTTCTAGAAGGCAGTGTCTTCAGTTCAGCTGTGAGAATTTCAGCCTTTACCCTTTTAAGATGCTTTAAAAAAAAAACCCACAAACAACCAATCCTGTATGGGACTTTTCAGAAGTACGAGTTAAAAGAGGCAGCTGGTTTTCAAAGTCATTAGGGGCTACATTTTTTAAGTACACAGGCACCTAGAAATGCAAGGTAAGCAAGCTGACAAGTTCCAGAAGAATCTACTCCTATAAGTGTTAATTGAGATAAACATATCAGTATATCTGAAAAAAAAAAACACCCCAGCTACACACATTTTTGTTTTCCTAGACACCTACACATCTTTTAAAATGCAGCTTGACAGTTCCCTGAGCAAAGCTTGTTGAATCTTTAATTAAGAGTGTCTGTCTGCATAATACACATGCCTAAAAATAAGTGTGATCTCGTTTCTTGAAAATCAACTTCATTCCAAAAAAACCAACCAACCAAACAAACAAACAAAAGCATGAGCTTTGTACTTTTGTACTAAATGTATGGGGTTTTTACCCCTCAAAGAGATTATCGTCTTTATACAAAAGCCTAACACAGGCAGGACACTGGCAGTTCCTACCTCGTTGCAGCTGACTAAGATCAAGCCTTAACAGCTCACTGGGCTCCCAGCAGATATACTCAGGTGAAGACAACTTGTGCCTCAAATAGGACTTCATCTCAAGATATAATAGCAACCTTTGAAATGAAAGTCTGCAGAGCTGAGGAAAGCTACATAGGCTAATTCGGCTAGGTCTGCTCTGCATTCCAGACTGTTCTTTTTGCATCTACTTAATGAAAAGTTTTTTTGTTTTTGTTTTTTTTTTTTTCAGAAAGGAATTATACATTATAAGCTGTATTTTTCACAGCTATTGTCAACAGCATTATTTGAAGAAAAAAATACAGCTTTAATAATTTTACAGTATTCCTGAAGTGTCAGATCCACGCAGTTGCTGACTGGCATAAAGCCCAGGTGGATGAATCATGCCTGTGGGTATCATATGACCTAGATACTACTTGGAAATTAGAGGATTTTTAAACTGCATATGCTAGTTGTTCTTGTCACACAACCCAGTCTGTCTCTCTAAATCCACCACAAAAATAGATAACTTTTGGAGCTAATGCTGATGGAATCATGGTTTCATTGAAATAAGAGGCTAGCCATCCCAAGAAACTGCAAAGATAAAGCTCTTAACTGATTACTGCCTTTCTTAAGAAGTAGGCTGTGTAGTAAGTTTGTGTCTCAGTATCTTATTCTTTTTCCTTTTCTTACTGGTGGGTTTTTTCAGGCGTATGTGAAAGGATCACTTATTCATACAGAAGGCAGCTCCTAAAATTGTGTGCAAATAATATATTATCAACAACAGCAAAATTACCGCATCATCATCACTGCTGGTACTGAACACAACATGCCTTTTACTATCTCCCTAAGAACTGCAAAGACAAATTCTGCTGTCAATGTAGAAGTGAAAGACGAAAATATTTTCCTCTCTCTTTCACCAAAAAAAGCTGCAAGAGAGACCCAAAAGAGAGAGACAGAGATTTTCCTAACATGAATATTAAGTATTTGTTCAAACAGAAAAGAAACATCTAAAATGATGTGTGGGTATTTCCTTATACTGGCACACTGCTAAAACCAACATGAATTCTCTCCTGCACTGGTCAGAGCAACTAGCAAACTACACAGTGCCTGGGCCAGCCCTCTGGCCCTGAGGCCAAATGGCATCATTTGGCCAAGCCTATTAAACCTGCAGCCTCTCAGAGCAGCTGCCTGCGAACTGTACACTGGGAATGATCCCTGGCATGCTGTAACATCTCAATCTCAGCCACAAACTGCTCATGAGACCATAAGTCAGCCCTGGCCAAAGCTGTCTGTGCCACCAACCATGCTGCTAACAGTGTCACAGACCCAGAGCGCTCTGGTGCTCAGGCCCAGGCCATGGACTAGTACACAGGTATCCACCTGTTCCCAGTCTCAGCTGCCGTCTTCCAGGAATCTGTACACTGGGCATAAGTTTAACTGCAAATTAGATTTAATCAGATCCCTAATATTTTACTGTTCACACCATAAAAATTCTCCCACAAACCCACATTTCTTAATCTCTCCTTTTTATTTTTTGTAAAACTAATTAAGATGTTGAAGTGAAATAAATTGTGGTGGGTTTTTTTTAGCCAGAAGCCTTGCAATTCTCCACATGACATCTGCATGGATTATCAGTTGTGGATGTGCCAGCTGTATAAATGTAAACAAAATACCCAAACATTTTTAGCCAAAAAAGTAGCATCTTCTCCTGCAAGTGATTTGATTCAAGCCTGTCAACTGAAACAAGAGCATTAGTTACATTTAAAATCCTATTAAATTATGCCTTGTTGTTTAAGATAGATGCTCAGAGCATCTGGCACAACAGAAGCCAGCTGATTATTCCCCAAGAAAACCACAGGACCTTTGTCTTGCTCTCCAACTGGATCTGTGCCGCAGGAGTGCGTCAGCCTCACAGTCCTGCCTGCAGCTCTCATCTGTGGTTACTCCGAGCTCTAAAACCTTCCAGCATTTGACTACACGAAACACTGACCAAAGACAACACGGCACAAAGAGCAGCATCGGTTCTCCCTTCCTCACTAGCCTGCGCAGAGGATTGGAGCTCTTGTCAACAGCCCAGGGGAGAAAAATACATCCTCATTTGACAAACTATGCAGATGGATACTTCAGTCATCTTTGTGAAACTCAGTCTTGTACTTTGCTGCTTCCAAGGTTTCCAGAGTGTGATGCAGCTGAGAGGAACCTGAAAAAAGTATTCTTATAGTCAGAGATACCACATTGAGAAAAACTTAGTTCATGGCTATTCACACACCACTTTGGGAAAGCATCTGTATTCCTACAAGATGGATTGCTTTAGTATCAAAATGTTTTGATTTAAATACATTTCAGCACATCAGATGACACTGCAAGATACACCATCAAAATTTATATCCATTGTGAAGTTTCAGAGGAAAATCTTTACATAATATTATCCTAATCTATCTTTAATGCTGTGAAGAAAACTCTGATAGAGCTATTATAATAGTCTACTATCATAATTTGATGTTTGTCTCCCATATTTTTAGCAGGGTGACTGTTTTCTGATCATCATTTTTCTGGGTTTGGTTTTACTGTTAATCTACGTTTCTATTCACAAAAGTAAAACAGGAAAAAAACCCAGCGACATCTCCATTTTATCTCAGCATGTAAAGCTGGTCTCCTTATTAGGATTAAAAGACAGCAAAAATAGGATGTTCATTTTGATATACAAAAACTGCTAAGATGAGTTAATAACTTATTCAGTAGCTAAATTTATAAAGAAAGTCTATCACAGCTAAAGTATCCTGTCTTTTTGCCCTAGTTTTAATTTCTTTATATTGATTTGCAACAGGTAACAGGAGGATACACTTTCAGGTTGCTTTGGAGAAATACGTCAAAGACCTGGCCAGGTGGGACTACTGGGATTATCTGTTCTGACCTTCAGCATCCCTGAATTAATTCCTCTTAGGAGTAAAGAGTTTCTCTGGATTTTTCCCCCCAAAGCTTCATTCCTGAACTGATAATAACAGAGAATCTGCTAGTCTTTGTAAATTGCTCTCACAGTTAATTAACTCCCTTCACTTAAAATATTTGCTTGCTTCTGTTGAGAATTCACCTCGTTTCCAGCTTTCAGCCACTTTTTGTATCTTTAGCTAGACTGAAAACTCTTCTGTTACAAGATTTCTGTTCCCCACACAACTAATACATGGGAGAAACAGATCTCCTAGCTAACCTGATCAGTAATCTCTGGTAAAAAGAGAAATCTTACTGCTCATTTAACAGCAAAATATCAAAATCAGGATTTTACCGTCATAAATCATATCCAGACTGGAGAAGAAGCTTAGCAAAATCAGATCTCATCCTCTATGCAGAATTCCCTGGAAGGTTCTCAGCACTTTCAACGGGTCACTATTTCCTTCTTTTTACCCTCTCTATGCTTCTTGAACTCGTTTTTGGAACATCTTCTGCACTAGAAAGGCTTGCCTACTGACAGATGCTGAACCAGAAGAACATATCGTGTGGTCTCTGCATTACTAAAAGGCAGCAGCATTTCACTATTCTACACTATTTTAACGAAGATACTCTAATACACTGCAAAAATCTCACTAGTCCATGATTTATCTAACCCGAACAGGATAAATGAATATTACTTCTACTGTACTATAGGCAAGATGACTCAAGTAGCAGTAATAATAGGAACTGTGAAATAGCCATGATTAAAGAGAACTTCTCTGCCTTATTTCATTAGTCCAGTTAATATAAATGGGACAAAGCAGGCACATTCTCAGTTTCAAATCTCTTCATGGTGTCAGCAGGCATGTTGCTGAGCAGCTGGTGCCCACAAAGCGGTCACAGGATGTTGGTCTTCGGCTCTAGACTCCTAGCCTTCTGGACATAAGGCATCCCCTGGGATTCAATCCTCCTGCCTGCAGGTGGAGGGAACGATGGCAGGTACCGCTCCATGCATTGGCTGGTGAGTGAGATGTGCAGAACTGACTGTCCTACGGCCTCTTCATCCTGGAACTGAAGTGACTGAAATCCTAACCTGAACTTTCCACTCATTCCAGACAGATCCTGAGCACAAATAACTTGCTTTCTAACACAAAATCCCATACCCAAAATATTCAGACCACACACACTGAGAATAAGGCCTTATGATGAATATCTTCTAAGCTGGCTTGTCAGATCACAAACACATTTTACAAGTCTGGCATTTAAAATAAATAGATAAATAGATAAAAATACCAAACGAAAACAGAATGCTTGTCTAAGTCCACCTCAAAGACTTTTTTCACAGACTGGCATGTGTCTATCTAGACTTATGCTTCTAAAGACAGAGATGGTACTGCTGGTTCCCTTCCTTCTCTTTCAATCTGGTCACTCTTTCCTGGCACCTGCCCTTACTCCAGAACCGCAGCAGCTACGTTACCTGACTCAGCTGAAAACTGAATGTATTGCATTTGGCAGGGGCACCTTTAGGGTGCAGTTTGATGATACAGCTAAGCAGATCTCACCGCTGGCTGTCACTGAGATGACACTATGTTCCTCCCTCCTGCCAAGCAGCTCCTGCAGCTTTCCTTGCACAAGCATAATGCAGGAACCAGGAGAACAAGGGGAGAAGCATCAATAATGTCAGCACCATAATCTCACTGGTTTCTATCAGTAGCAAAACCACACCCTGAGAAAATGGCTCAGCAGAAACTGAAGCATGACCGGCTACAGGTATTTGAAATATGAACTGCATAAACAGCGTTTGTGTTACATAAACACAAGCTCCAGCTTACTCCCACAGCTGCAAATATCAAGCAGGAGCCTCTGCCTTCACAGGTCATGCAAATACAACCAAAGGGACCTCTGCAGTGTCACAGGCAGATGTAATACTTACTGCAGAGGATTACTAATCTTCGTTTCTCATACAGATGAGGCTTAATGCACACTCCCAGATAATGAGATACTATGTTCTAACAGAGATCCAAGCCCTAACCACATCAAACAGAACTCTTAACAGTGTTAACTGCAAATTACACATACCTTCCTTAGAAAAGCAAGGAGAAGGCAAAGCCTCTTACAAACACACTGAGCAACATCTGCATTCTTTCCTCCTGCTTCCACTGTGTTTCTGCTTTCATACAGAAGCAATGAAAAACAATCTCACACATCCACAAGGCTGACATGCAAAAATCCTCAAGGTCCTGTTAAATTTGCAACCTGTAGCAAAAGAGACTCTCTGCCAAATATCTCTTTCTTTGCCTGGCTTAGGAAAGCAGAGCACGACTGACCCCCGGCAACTTTTACTGCAGAGAGATGGCAGCGCTGTGACAGACCTTTACAAAGGTTCCTATGATTAATTCATTGTTCTTGTCACAGGGAAATACAACTCAGTTATATATAGGGAAAAAGGAGATGAGAAGCTGTGGTGAGGTGAAGGAAGGCAATAAAGAAGAAATTTTAAAAATAAAAATTAAAAAAGCAGCATTGCATAACTATTCCCAAAAGCCAAGTGGCTACCTGTGGTAGCAAATATTGCATTACATGCGATTAGAAGGAAATCATGTCCTCAGAATCGACCTCCAAATAGCTGAAAATATCTTCAACGCTTCATCCTCAAGAAAATGTTTCAATATCCTAAAAATTGACCACAGAACATTTCCATCTGAAAAGAAAGAGAACAGTCCCTGAACAGTGGCCCCACGCAGTCTGCACTGCCCTGGTCTCCCGCGAGCAGCAATCTTCTGCTTGCACACAGAGACATGATTAAGGACACGCTATATGAAATACTCTGTTGAACTGGGAGGGCAATCAGCTTTATGCAAAATAAGTTTGCAGGTCCCTGGGAGCTGCTGAGACTCTGCTTAGCGAGGCAATCTGCACACCTTTACCTCTGTGCAAGATACGTATGGTATCTTTGCAAGAGTCTAGCATTTAAGAAATGCAACTAAAATCTGAGCCAGGTTTGCTTTCTAAAAGACTCCTACCCACAAGCAGTCAGCAAAGGAAAACATGTTATTTTCTTTTTTCTATAAAGCTACAAAAAAAATAGTAAATTGCTCCAAGCCCAATGCCTGCTAACCTTGTATTTTCTTTGTCAGAGGTTGCACTACGATAAAATGCCTTTAAATCTATCTCTGTGTATGTATAACCATTGCAAGCTGAAGGGAAGAGTTTCTTATTTAAGATAGTTTGTAAGAAACCATTGTTCTCTGTGCAAGTAACAAGGTAACACTCAGAAAAACGAAGGAGTCTTTAGCAAGTACAGATACACTGCACAAAACACGAGATGATGGGAGTTTCCTCAGGGGTTCACTGCGTATTATTTCAGCAAGCATAAAGGCAAAAGGAGAGACAGAAATGGAACAAACAGAAAAAGGGGAAAGACCAAGAAAGGAAAAAGAGAAGGTTCTACAGAAATATCAGCCACAGGCAGTGCCAGGCTGGGCACCTTGGAGCTGTGTGCAGCTGAGAAAGCCTCTAAAGTCACTCCCAAATAATTTTATTTCTTCCGTATTTCAGGAAATGAGATTTGTCGATGATGTACACAAATGAAGTGATTCTATCATTATTTGCTTATTGCAGTAGGAACAATGTATTTCCTACAGCATTGAAAATCCACATACATATGAGTTTCTGATGGACTGGAAGAAACCAGATGCTACGAGACCCAAATCTTGGCTCATTACTTCCCATCAAAAGAATAATAATATAATTGAAGCTGGGTCTATCTTCCAGTTAATGACGTGAATTTGTGTTCCATTGTATCAGTGTGAAACGAAAAAGCCAGCACTGCTTGTGGAAATAAAAAATGGCTAAAATGAAGTGAAACTTTAAGACTTTGCAATAGGAACTGAAGCAGAACTTGGAAGTCTCGTGGAGTGCACGGGCAGTCAGCTCCAAATCAGAGAGACCTTGACAGACCAGCAGCCAAAGGGCTCCGCACAGACTGAGAAACACAGCATGAGGATTCCCAGGCTGGCCTGGCCAGCAGCAGGTGACTGCCAGGTCCAAGGTCAGAATGCACCACTGGTTGTTCTGGTGGGGAAGTTCACAAAACCTGCTACTGGTTTGGACGGTAAACTACAGCAAGAGCTCCATTGTGTGGAATTACACTAGCCTGAAAAGATTTACATTTCTGTTTGACAAAGTGCATTTTTTAAATTATATTTGTGCTACAGATACAGGACCTTTCCCGGTCATATGCATCTTCTTGTGAGGGCACTGAGAAGGTGTGCTGGTTCTTCTTCGGTTGGGCCTTTAGCTAAAACACAAGGCAGATTGCCAGAGCATGCTGGTAACTTGGTCTGTTTTTAAACATGTCTCAGACAACAGTGAACCAAGAAGTTTCAAAATTGTTAGAATTATGTGTTGTTGTCTTTGTTTTGGTTGGTTTGTTTGTTTTTAAGTGAGGTTGGGGGTTCTAGTGGCTAGCACAAAAGATGAGACACTTTGAGAAGTCTGCAAGATTTCAGGGATTCATAAAGCATATTCTCAGCTATCAAATACTTCTGATGGAACCATCCTGCAGGACTAGAATAATTCATATCAAAAGACTTGTAATTCAAACCCTAGCTGGCAGCTAACTTCTTTCAATAGATAGACGGTTTTGTTTGCAATTTACCATATGTTTCAGTAATTTGAGAGAGTGGTAAAAAAGAAAGTGTTATTTTGACGCATTTTTCCAACAGAAACCTCTCAAAGTTGCCAGAGAATAATTTAAGTCTCCTATTTAGCATTCTACATTTAACTATTCTCTTTTGTCAAAACAGCATATTTATAGCAAGTATTTTGCATCATGAAAGAAACCCTTTCAACAAGCAACATCTATATTCCCCTTCAAAATGTACACAAACTGTACATAAACACAAGTATGATAACTGCAACCCTTTTAATTCAGCTGCTTTTCAGTACCTCCTAATTAAATGCGAGTGCTCTGATCTCTATGCTATATTACATTTATTCATATGTTTATTTCTTTTGATTTCTGTAAGTTATTTGACTCTGAAGAATATTATTTGCTTCCCAATAAAGTCCCGGTTCAGCAAGGTACTTGAGAATTGTCAGGTTCTGAACTATCGGAAACTCAGTCCATAGGCCTGCAGTGAAGAACAGAAAATTGACCTCTGAACCTCCCAGTTCCTCCTGCAGAGTTAGGAGAGCAGGGAATAGTTTGGTGTCTTGCACACCGGAGTCCAGCACTGCTACGGCTGAAAATCTGCAGAGATTTAAGAGAGATCACTTTGTTAATGTGAATCAAGCTTGCTTGGTGGGATTATGATTTGAGGAGGGGGGGGGGGGGTAGAACATAACTATGTTTTGTTTCTTTATTTTCTTAAAGTGTGTTAAATATTTGGTAATTGTTTAAAATTCACTGAAATAGCACTAAAGAGAGTGGTTTTATTTGCAGGTTTTGGAAAGCAAGCAAATGCTATAATACCTGTATGAGTCAGCTGTGTGTGCCTTGGCAGCCAAGAGGGCAAAGCACATCCTGGGTGCATCAGACACAGCGTAACCAGCCAGTCAGAAGAGGTGACTATCCCACTGTGTTCAGCATTGGTGTGGCCTTGCCCTGAGTACTGTGTGCAGTTCTGACCCTACAATTTAAGAAGGATGTGAAGGTGCATGTACATGTCCAGAGGAAGGCAACATAGCTGGTGAAGCAGCTAGAAGGAATGTCCTATAAGGAGAGGCTGAGGACTTTGGGCTTGTGTAGTTTGGAGAAAAGGAGGCTGAGGGGTGACCTCATTGCTCTCTACTGATATCTATTCATAGGATGTGTGGCAATGGTTCAAAGCTGCAGCAGGGGAGGTTTACACTCAACATTAGGAAGCATTTCTTAACAGAGAGGGTGATCAAACTCTGGACCAGGCTTCCTAGAGAGACGGTCGATGGCCCAAGCCTGTCAGTGTTTACGAGGCATTTGGACAATGCCCTTAACAACATGCTTTAACTTTTGGTCAGCCCTGAAGCGGTCAGGCATTTGGACAAGATGATCACTGTAAGTCCCTTCCAACTGAACTATTCAATTCTAAATTCTGCAAAGACAGACAGAAGTTTAAAAGCAAAAAAATCCCTCTAACAAGAAATTCACATGTGTGTCCTATTATGTAACATGCTTATCACCTAGATTTTTAAGATGAAAACACACAATTGTCTTTTTTTTTTTTTGTGACATGGTGAGTCAGCAAAACACTGAAAGTGTTGTGAACTAGTTCTATGTATTTATCAGTCACACTGTTTTGTAACAATGAATAAAGCATCCCCAGCTGTATTTGCTGTACTTACTTCAGAGATATAAAAGCAAATCTCTTGACAATAAAAAAATAGGTCATGTTTCTTCCTTCTCATTAGCTTTAAGCATCAAAAACCAGTGGCATAGGAATATTTACCTATTAGAATGGATAAAAACGTCTAGCAGCCCATAAGATGTAACAAGTACTTAGCCTTGTTTCGTCTGGGCGGGGTCCCAGTTCTGTTAGCTCAAGATGTAAGTCCCACTGGCCATCTCCTGCCCTACCTGTGGGGCTGCACTCTCTGTATTTTGTCACTTAGGACTCAGAGCACAACACCCAGTTACACCCAACTGCAGCTCCAGCTATTTCTGAAACAGGAGCTAGGTGATGAACAATGTGGAGCCATAAGATGCCACATGCAGCAGAGTCTCCTGACAGTATGGAAGAGTTTTTAAGAGACATTAAGGCAAGCTCCAAGACTGCAGTACTGCCTAGACCAGCAGTGGCATACTGGGTTTCACAGAGAACCCTGTTCCCACATAAATGTAAAGTCACATCCATATTTCTCCCCCACAGCTATTAATCCCCCTCCATGAATTTGAGACACCTGGAAAAAACATCTAGCCTTTCCCTACAAAGGACAATGCTTCCATTTATTTGTTTTCTTACCCTGAATGATCAGAGGTATTATGATTCCAAAATGTTCCAACAAATTTGAAAAACAAATTTGTGAAATAAAGCTGTCAATACTTTCACTATTTTCTCCTGACAGCTACTATCCGCACAGCACAGATGTGTCATTCTGCCAGCTACAGATAGACACACCCCTGATAAAACACTTTAAAATAACAGCAGTTAACAGCAGTGCAAGTCATTTAGAATTTGTTGTGCTAAGTTTTTACAGATATGTACAGGTTTTCCCAGCAATATATGAAACGGCAACAGAGAAATGCATTTGTGACTCTAGACAAATGTAATATTTCAGATAAAATTGGACTATACAACTGCAAAGTTCTATCAGTATGTTTTTGTAAGTCTAGGATGAAGGATTTTGTTGATATCATTCCCTAAAACAGGGCTGACTGCCACTGCTATTATTCAGATCAATAACAAAATTACCTTTGACTCAACTGAGAGCAGAATGAGGCTTCTAACTTTATTAACAAACATCAATGTTAGTTCTCTTTCAACAAATGCAACTATATCTGTGTAACCTGCATGTTCTTGCAGCTCTGTATGTGCAAATTGCCTTCTCTTCTGTACTTCTGTGGTCTCACTTCTTAGTGACTAGCTGTGTCCCCAAACACAGCAGCTATCTGATTATTATCCCATAAACTGCAGACGTATCGCCTGTAAGGTCAAGAAGAGTCACCTCCACATAGCCAAAGGTATCGCTGAATACCATGGTGAATAAACCCACAGATTTTCAGACTCCCTTGGGGTCTGATGCTGCGAACCTCTACTAGAAAGCAGACCTTGCTGCAGGTAAGCCAGTTTCACCAGTAGAAAGAACTACTTGCACATCAGGGCCTTCTCTGATCAAAGACTGGTTTTGTATCTCTTTTCTAACTAATTTTAGCTTCCTAGCAGGTCCCTAGTGAAGAATGTGATGTTATCTAAATCTTTCAAATGTCATTCCTTTCTCTGCTTCTATATAAACATATCAGATCACTCAATTAGAGACGCTTCAGGAAGACTGTCTGACCTTAGGAGATGCAGATCTACATCAAAGGTTTAATGCATACTGGAATTGTGTTTCTTTAGATTAGGCAGGGATGATAACTCCAGTGACCCTAGAGCAACATAATGACAGGTTTCAGTTGTTGATGCTCTAGTGTTCATCAGATCAAAGGAAGCTTTCTTTCAAATGAAGACACACAAAAATGCACTTGCCTTTCTCTGAAAAACATAGACCCATATTCCATGACTGAGAAAGCAGTCTTTAATTGATTTGTAATGTTACTATTAAATTGTTCAAAATAGTCACTCAAAATGGTTTTAATAGCACAGATAATACCTGCTATCATCCTCTGCAGCATACGAAAATGTCAGGAAACAAAACAATTTGTGAAAGGTGTGATAGATTTTCCACCATTACATTCTGATTATTTTTTCCCTGAGTCATGTTCTCTTGCTTCAACTGGAATCTATCCAGTGAACTCAGAAGACCTGTGTTACATAGCAGGTTGGTGAAAAGGATCACTATGGGCTGTATCTCCTAGCATGCGAAGGTAAATAAAGTTGTGTCTTTTGTAAAAGCATAAAAAGCCAAAAGCCAGCATGAAAAAATTATCAGCATGTGTGAAGGAAACATACACAATCACATTTTGATTTGCATTTAATATGGAGTACGAGTTCACGGTTGCAGGGCTCTGCGTACAAAAAAAAGCTCTGAGGGTAACCCTGCTGGCAGAGTATGCAGTGCTACAATCCCATGAGATGGGACATTCAGAAAGCCAGAAACTGTAGCTGTTTAAGGCTTTGTCACAAGCAGAAACTCGCCAAAAGTCACCATCACCCCTACAGCTGTGGCAAAACTGGGCATGTTCTGGTGCTGCAGCTACTCACTTTCACAGTCCAATGTATTAGTAGCCCACTTTCAGCACCTATGAGGGCAAACACACAAGGCTGTGACTGAAGAGGCTGGAATGGAGACACATATTCTGTCCTGAGGCTCCACAACAGGCAGATGAGCAATTTTGAAGTTATCAGCAGTCAGGTCTCCAGCTGCCACCACCAGCCCTGCCAGACCTCTCAGATAAAAACCTTCATAACACTGTTTACACTGATGGTACCTTTCTCTTACTAGGAAGGGAAATAATTATGCCACTGTACATCCCCATTAGTCAGCACAATTATATTGGTGAATATCTTGTATTGGTGTAACTATTTTGATGTTTCGTAAGCACCTCATTATCTGAAATAAGTTACATAACTAAGGTTTTTAAGCATAGGTCAGACACACAGAATAACAGAGAAAGCTGAGCAAGCACCACTATTTCAGCACTCCAGCTTACACAGAAGACAGACATCCATGGTTACAATTCCATAAGAACCAGCCATTCAAATAAAGAAGTAGTAATTTTTCACACAGTCCCAACAGATGCTGACATATCTTGAGCAACCAGTATAAGGCACTAGGATATTATGTTTATTTCTCTTCCGCCAATGCAAAAATCAGTGGTTTATTTTTACCAAGTGATAATAAGCATCCATGGGTGATTCCAAGGTTAAGAAACATACACACACATACATGCCCAGTTTTGCCACAGATATAAATATACATAACACATACACACCACATATATGCATATATATATATCAATAAATATGGGTGTTTGCAAAAATACACATCTACATATGTATATTCAAACAAAAGGCAGTTTGATATATATGCAAAGGTCACTCCCAGGCATTAACTTCTGCAAGTTTACTTCTTGCAGTAAAATGAGAAACATCTTGCAGTTTTCCACATCATCTTACTAGGAATGTTGGGGCTTAGCTACCTAGAGGTAAAGGAGGAAAACCACCACCAACAAATCCTGAAACTCTGAACTGTCAAGACAAGCTCTATCCTACTCAAGGGAGCTGGGCAGCAACAGAAGGGCATGCTGTTATTGATGAGTCACTGAACAACCTGCATCTCCTAAGAGCTTCTCTTCATCAATCAGCTTGCAAGACAGTTACTCCCCTTCCTCCGTGCCAAATTCAATTACTCTATAGCGAAGTACAATATTAACTTTAGACTAAATAAACTTGTTCACCATTGTTTTCCTCTTCCTGCACTAACAAGACAGAAATAATTTGTTTTAAGAAGGTTCCTCATCACTATAGCTCTTATCACCGCAAGAGGATATCCACATGCTTTAGACTCAGCCCCTTCAGAGTGGTGATGAATAACTCTCACAGTAAAGTAGCACACCTGAATGGAAGGACTGCCACAGCCTTGAACAGACTAATCAAAAGATTTCACCCCAAGATACTTCACAGATGGAGGCTTAAAGCCCAAGAAAGAAGACAGCAGGTTTTGTATTCATGCTCTTTTGCAACGAGACAAACTATGCCAAATCAGTTGCCTCCAGAATGTTTGTACCTCAGTCAGACTTTCTTCTCAGTCAAAGCAATCTGAACTTCACCAACAACTTTGAGTCATTCCTTGAAAGATCAGGTCACATTTTGCTCACCTACATGGGTCCCACTAAAATAAATCTGATGTTTGTTTTCAGCATTGAGAGTCAACAGTGACTTAGGTTTCTGAACTGACTCCATCTGCCCACCCAATGGGTGCTGACTACACAAAAAAACAGCCCCAAGAGAGAAGGTTAAGGAAACAATCTCCTGGCTACTGAGGAATTCAGAATCTCTTCCGAGCTATTGCAGCTAACTGCAGGCTGTTTTCATTGACAGTCACCAGTAACAAATACTACCACCACCTCTGCAATTCCCCTGTTACCGAGATGGAAATGCACCTACTTAAGGGACTTCCAAAATATTAACTATCTTCTGTAAAACTTATCAAAAGATTAAGCTGGTAAAAACCACTGACATACTGGAACCCGATAATGGCTTTGGATACGGTAGATTTCAGAGACTACAGCATTTCTGTGTTCATGTCTCTTCTTATCAAGCTTTCACACTGCAGGCAAAACTAAGATTGCATTATTTCCTTCTGGACAGACTCCTTTAGGAAGCCAGCATTGAGGATGCCGGTAAGGAAACTGTTGCCCTTCATGTACTTGCTAGTAAAATGATACACTCTGTGTTACCAGCTTACTGACAATTCTTTATCTCCAAATTGCACTGAGATTGCTAAAGACAAAAGTGATCCTGATTTTATACTATAAAGAATTTCCCTTAAAACTGTCTATTTTTCTGCAAATCCTAATCTCTTCAATATTTCCTTCTTTGGATAAACAGAAGCATAAACTGTTTGAAATAATTAAATTGGAAGATGGATTGTTCAGAAGACTACCAGAGAGAATCTAACATAGGTCACCTGAAACATATTGCATTATAGACTTGATTTTTGCTTGGATTTTAATTAAAAGCAGAATAATTCATATGGCAAGTAAAATTGACTTATTCAGCAGTATACTTCACCTTTGACAAGACTATTAGAACCAGAACATTCAATACATTAGTTAAAATATAGGGGATTTTTTTAAGCTCTTACAAGTACCAAGAGAGGTAATTTATTGTCAATAAACATTGGCAAGCTGTGCCGGGCTTCGGTACTATCAGGTAACTTTGATTAGCACACTTTCACATTTACTGGTATGTCTTCACCATTTCTTGAATTTTATCTTAGTTCCTTAAATTTTAAAAATGGGAAAGTATTCAGGAACAAGAGAGACATAACCTCTGGGTGAATCTGCCTTAGCAGGTTGGTTTGACTAGATGATCTCCAGAGGTCCCTTCCAATCCCAAACATTCTGTGATTCTGGGATAACTTTGCACAAGCTAGTTATTTGTTTCTAGCCTCACTGTCCACCAGAATGGTGGAGATTCAGGAAATTCAGCTCTCTTGCTTAGAATGTGGCCTCTAAGTTTTGAAACTGGTAGCTTCATGCTATGGATTGCCCAAGGACAGAGGCTTAGGAGTCCAATATGACCTTTCTACCAACAACTGGGCTCTGTCATTTTAGGTAGAAGATTATATCCTGAGGTTCATTTCTCCTTACTGCTAATGAGGACATGTTATGTTCGCAGGCAGTACTCAAGCAATTCAAAGCTGGAGCCAACAGCATTGTACCAGTTACATGCATTAATAAAAAACATTTAGAACAACACGCATTATAAACGTCCTGAACTTTTCACACATGAGACACCATTTAGGTTTAATGGCAAGCATGGAAGCCACCTGTCTTGGATGGAAGCCAAGTCACTCAATTAAGATATTTTCACCAATTTCAACAAGCTTTGGATCACATCTTATATGAATTTACTACACCGGATACCACATCCCAGTAAATGACTGGAGATCACAGGATTCACATTAGTCCAGCAGTGACTTTAATTCAACAACTTATTTTCATATCTCTTTTCACAAAGATATTTAGCTAAAAAAAAAAAAAAAAAAATACTGACACTCTAGTGCTTAATATATTAATATATTTTGCCCAAATAAGACTTCTAGAAAGTAAGTGAATATCTGACCTAGATTTACAGAAGAAGAGCCAAACAAACTTTGGGACAGCAGTTCTGTGATGCCCAAATGTAATGGAATTCAGTTCAATATCCCTTGTATGATCAACCTTTGTAGTGACAAGAAACCAGACAGTGAGCTTGCACTGGCTGTGTATGGAAAACATGCTGCTTTCAGTTTGAATTTACCAGGTTAAAGTAGCTGGTACCAAGGTGTCCAGGTCAATGACACTGAAGCGAGCACCTGCAGTGACCCAATGTGTCACGGCATGAGAGCTGCCGGCCTTGCCCCACTGCTGGAGCTTCTCCCTGCAGGAGCAATGTTGGCAGAGAATGAAGCGATGACGACAACTGTAAATGTGGCAGTTTATATGTTGGTGTACTAGTGCCAGACAAAAAAATAGGGACAACCAAAGAACTGCATATGCTTCATTCCATACCTTTCCTCCTGGGTTGTACCCTCTAGAAAACAGACAGGTGAGTAGTGTGCCCAAATTAATTTTTATTTCACAAACCAACATGGAAAATAGAAGTAATCCAAAACACAACCTGTACTAATAAATTGCATGCAAGTTAGTTATTACTTCAATTATTTTTTTCATTAATGTAATCAAATTCAGCTATATGTAACTTGCTGTGATCGCTGACACTATGACCAGGGTTAGGAAAAAGAATTTCTAGGCTTTGATGATATGGGTGGAAGATTAAGGAGAATAGGTCACCATCAGTGAAGTATATCCATTCAGGGACTTGTGCTTTGACACTGCTGTGCTCTATAGAAAAACAAAGGGGAAACACCTTCTTAAAATCAACAAGTTTCCTTTTATTAGTCATTTTGTTCTTTCTAATCAATGTGAATATATTCAAAATAGAAGGGTAAACCTTTAATGAAAATATCACTATGTAGTTGTTAGACACATTGAACCATATGCCTGGAAAAAGCAGATCAGCTTATGGAGAGTCAAAACACACTCCAAACAGTCTCAGAAACCCAGGCAGAACAATACCTCCTTTGAAGTTTTCTTACAGCTACAATTGTGATCAAAGGTCAGTAACAGTCCTACTGCTCATGGCACGATGTAGCCTAAAGCTCGTTCAAGGTAGCATTACTTCTGAAACAATCTATCTGCCAAGAAGAAATGTAAATATTTGAAAAGTGCTAGAGCACACAAGAATGGTGCAACAGTCAGGTATTGAATACCATACACAGACAGTCTAAATTCCACCTGTATCCTTGCAACCAGGGTTCTCAGCCATCTCCCTGTTGAACATGGTCCTTAAGCTATCTGAACCACTGTTCAGGGACTCTTTATTCTCTCCATCATGAGGCAGGAGGATGTAACTAGAACTTAGACTTCTTTGGAATACAACCTCAAGAGCTAGATCCACAGAAGGTTCTTAAGAGTGAAGAACAGGTAAAGCCTTTGGCGCTGACCTCCCTGCCTCGCAGAATTCACAGTCGCGAGCGAGGCCCTCGGACTCTCTCTGCCACAAGGACCCTGCAAAACAGGTCTGACAGAAGCCAGCAAAGATGAATATGAGCCACCTGACCTGACAGTAAGAAATGTGAGGAAGGATAAGGGAACTAATTCTGTCAGTCAAAGAGAATAGATCCATAAAGTTCCCAAATCTCTTCTATTGGCACGATATAATTGCAAAGGTCCAAGACATGGATACAAATGATGTGTCCTGCGACTGAGCGAGGATCCAAAATTTTTCTTCCAGTATCACTGCTGTTGCTACAGCACTACCCTGCACTGCAGGTACACAACCCAAAACACCAGCCCATCTCGACCAAGTGAAGTGACACAGTGCGATATTCAGGTGAGATTCATAAATCAGACTTTGAGGATCCCACAGGTGTGTCCTCAGCACGCTGACAGATGTTAGACAATACTGTGGCTATGCATTTAAAATACTGCCACTTCCCATGTAAATATTGCAGGATCACTACTAACTGTAAACATTGTTTCATTTCTGAAAAGCCAATTTACCTGCTGCTATGATCTGATTTTACAAACGTCTCATATTAAAAAATAATGATAATGTTTATCATTTGCAAAGCTTAATATTTTATATCATAGGTACTTGGATTTCTGTAAATCACATGCAACAAGTTGTAAATCCCTCCAGATTACCATCATAACTAACACGGTTTTCACAAAAAGCACTCGTATCACTCAACAAATCACTTTCAGTTTTAACTTCTGTGCTTTAGGGGTGCAGAGAGGCAAAAAAAAAAAAAAAAAAAATCCACACCTGTTAGATGGTGGATATTCTAGAAGTGACATATTCTAAGTGAATTTATTCCACATCTCTCAACAAGCAGCACATTCTTCCTGAGAAGTGCTATGAGAAATGTTGAGTTAAAATGACTTTGTACAAACAAGGGTGGAGTTTGAATTCATCATTATCGCTAGGAGACAAGCTCAACCTTAAGAATGTTAGCATTGTATTAGTCTTTGTTACATTATCCAACAACACATGAACCAAACAAACATGACTGTAATTATTCTGACATTCTGATGTTTTATACTGTGAACTGTGATCTAAAGTCATTCCAGGAAACAAAAACTCTAACTCACTTGACCTCCATAAAATGCTTCAGCAAAAGCAGGGCTTTGGTCTCATAAAACCAATATTTGCTACAGAAACAATTCAGCTATAACGGCATTTTTCTTATCAAGCTTCCTGGTTAAAACAAAACAAAACATAATTCTCTTCAGTATCAAGACAAAGTCCAAGTTTTGGTCATTTAAAGAAGTCTATTCATTTCCAGTTGGCACTGTTCTCCCCAAACCCTCCTGTCACCCTTAAATGTTCTCATGGAGAACGTGGCTGAATGGCACTTGCCCTTGTACACTAAATGGAATTAATTTCATTGATGTGTTTTTCACATCTTGTGAACATACAAAAATTTCACTTGGAAAGTGTTTCGCATCTCTCACTAGTCAGAATAGATTCTACCCGCTGTTCCACTATTTCAGTAACTCCCCTATATTATCTGTTCAGCTTAACAGATGAAGCTTCAAGGCAATAAATTATTACCACAGAGGAGAAAGCACAAGTGAGAGTTGTTTGAAGTTTCTCCGTTATTTGAAAGCTCTTCAATGACTTTCCTCTTACCTGTTCTTCTGTCCTCTAACTGCAAGAGGACTGAAGTCTCCTCTCATTCAGCATTTCTAGACAACTGTATGAATTACAGGCACAGAGTTAACTTAGCTCATACTACCAGATTCCTGTCAAAGGCAGACCTGC
Source organism: Streptopelia decaocto (assembly GCF_964273445.1). NCBI lineage: Eukaryota > Metazoa > Chordata > Aves > Columbiformes > Columbidae > Streptopelia > Streptopelia decaocto. The sequence continues at coordinate 86,593,530 of NC_138656.1, forward strand.
TTTAAAACACTGAAAACCATTTAACTGAGTCAATACATAGTAGAGTAGCACAAGTGTAATTTTTTATTGACAGAGTGGAAAAAATGTGAAACAGATTAAATTACAGTCACCTTGGAATGATTTGGTGAAAAAACAGAGCATAAACTGTTTCCAGAAAACAGTGAAGCACTGCTGAGGGGGGAAAGTAAACACTAATTTTAAAGTAGCCTTTCTCCTAAGCACAAAAGAACACTGAGTGCCCTTATCAGGGAGGAGTAGCAAAGCCTGCCTCCCCAGTCCTACAAAGAAGTGCTTGGAATTTGAGACACAGCTTCCCAACAAGTAGAAATTCAGGTCAGAAAAACAGGAGACTTGTAAGGCTTGTAGAAACACGCCTGGCTGCCTATTCAGAGGCTTCCCATTGTGATGCAATTGGATCTACCTAATGCATGCTCAAAACAACAGGAGGTTATTTAGAAATGCACACATGCACACAATGTCTCTCTCCTCCTTTCCCTGACAAGGTCTCAGGAACAGCATCCCACAGTCCAGCATCCATAAAAACTGAAGATGACAACAAGCAACAACTAGGTCTGGCGACCTGTGAGCTCTTAAGTTCATGGGGCATTTATATTCAAGAATTTTATTTCAAAAAGAAGTTACTACTATTAACCTCTCAAGGGTCTAAGAGCCTTCAGATGTGAGGAAGATGCTTCGGGGAGAAATCCAAAAACAAATGGAGGGAAGGTTCACGCTGTTCTTGGCTTCTTATCCACTCCAATTATTTCATTTTCTCATTCTCCATAATGACCGCCAAAACATTTTCTGTGTTGAACTCTTAGAATTAAGTAGGAATATTAATGTATTTTTATCTTCTTTAGCACAAAATAAATTATACCAAGCATCAGGATCAATAAAAATTTCAAAGGTTTCCAGGGAAAGTTATATTTATGCAAACTGAAGGTTTTACTGACTACGCAACCAGCATATTTCTCAGGAATGATTCAGCCAAATGCCTGCCATTTAACCTGGGTATTCTGACGATTTCAAAAGGTGTCATACACAAAGAGTTTAGCTTATGGTATTTGCTAGGTAATATAATCTCTTTCACCAGTTAACATATTATTTTTATTTAAGCAAATCACTGTCTTCACCCCTCCCTCTGCAAACTCAAACCAACTTTATTCCAGGCATAAAGGGGAAAGAAGACCGAGAAGTGTCCCTGCTTGAACAGCACTCTGCTTGTGAGGTAACAAACCAAACCAAAAGCTTACTCTAGAGACTAGATGAACTTTTCATTTTAAAATAGAGCAATTTAACAAAGTATCTCCAGTGAGATTAGGAAAGTGAATTGTGTCACCATGACACTGCATTTAGTTTAATAGCAAATATTATATACAGAAGTTTTTGGTCAATTACTGCAGGTCAGACCGATACTAATCTCAGCCACATCCACTGTCACGTGCAGCTAGCCTACAATTTGACTCAAACCGACCTACAGATGGAAATTAAACCATGGATTCTGACAGGTTTCAGTAGGAGACACAATAGGATCTATAGGGGGTACTCATTTCTCTAGACAGGGAAATCATCCTGTCTCATGAATTCCACAGGATCCTGAGAAGTAATTAAGGTAGCTGTTCTGAAGGTTGGAGGAGACAACAATGAATTACATGATGCAAACACTTCTTGTTTCCTTTCACTAATGTTTAGTTCAAGGAGGCTGAAAATCAGTTTAAAACTTCCCTGTTTAGAGACATACAATAGGGTTGCCACCCTTTTCTCCAGAAGCAGATTCCCACATAGCCAGCTGATAATAATTTTCTCTTTGTCATTTCCTCAATCACTTAGCCACAATCTATGGACACCCCCTGCAAAGTCAACAGAAAAAAAAAGCCTCAGTGATGCAACACTGAGCACAGCAGGAACCTACCAAATAATGAAGGTTCCTAAGTGCTGTGGTAACACAGATAAAGAAAAACTGATAGAAAAGAGATGTCACAGTGCTGGTTCTGCATAACAGTACCTCCAATCACTAAATTATCTGTTCTTCTCTGGCCAGGCTGTACTCAGAGGTAGTGCTGTGTAGAAGACGAAGCTGACTATCACCAGTGGGCAAACTTATCCCTATTATATGTCATCTTCTTGTTGTCAAACACAGAAAAAAAGTCAGTAAATGAACTGATGTGGAAGCTAAACTGCTTGTCAACCTCAGATTTGGTTTGCTGGGTTAATAGATAGTGAAGAGGGTTATACTGCTGCTGCTAACAGGATATGTACCTTGCAGGCAGAGACAGGGGAAGGATCGGACAGAATCAAAAACTCCCATCAATAACATATTTGCAGACTGGTCAGAATGGGAGATTTGGGTGAGCTAATTATGCGGCCCTTTTTCTCCCCCCTTTAAAAAAAAAAAAAAGCCTACGCACTATTGTTAAAGCTATGAAGCATGAAACAGAAACTAAACCTAGCAATTCTGGGCTACCACAGCATGAATGAACGGCCCATGTCAGGATGGAGAGGTTTCTATTATGGATGCTTGGTGATTATAGAGTTCTGAAGACACTGTGTTTACTCAGTTGGCTACTGAAATGGATAATTAGTTTTTATTAGCTGTAATGCAGCCACTAATCATTTTGAACACTTCATGCCAAAACATATCAGAGCACATACCTGTCACCATGCCACCGAACCGAAAACTAGTACTGCACAGTAAAAGGCTGAAGGAAGTGAATACACCATAAACCTTCGGATACAGTGCTACATCCTTCCGCAATGCAAAAATGCCGCTGCCTTCACTGCTGAAGCATAAAGAATAGCAGTTATATCGAAATCCTTCTGATGTTTCTCATTAAAGAACAAATTCGGTGGAACGCTTACGCTCAGATTGCCTTAACAGAAATCAGAGCCGTCACTTTATATGAAAATATGGAAATTCATAGGTCACATGCATAATTAATTCAACAAGAGAAAGCTATAAAAGCTTCAACTAAGCAGAGGATGCAGTGATGCCTTTCAAAACTGAGTTTAAAAGGAATTGTACCGTTTCCAAAGTACTTCTTGATGCAGAGAGGTGCTAGTTGGCCTGAAGTTTGTCTCCAGGCTCTCCCTGTGTGTAATTTCCAGACCCGCAGTACTGTCGGGCCCCAGGGCACCGCACCGGGCTCAGCGTCAGTCAGGGGAGCGTCCCTTGCCCCGGGGCGCCCAACTCCCCTCCCGGGCGGGCAAGTTTAGCCCAGTTTAATCACCTTTTACACCCTTCAAACACACCCAATATTTGTCCTCTACGAAGAGGTTTCAGCGGGGCTCGGTTTGCTAGATGGGATTTAAGAACAAGTCGAGCTTCGGCAGCCTTTCGCGGGGCGGGGTGGGGGGGTGAGTTGTCTTGTTTCCCCCGCATCGCACACGCAACCTCGGCAAATTCACACCCGGTTTCGCTGCAGCCCGCCGACTCTCCGCGCCGCGCCGCCGTGCCGGGCTCGGTCCGGGAGCTGCGGGCGGGCTGGGCACCGCGGGGACGACCAGCGGCGGCTGACAACCCGGGGGCAGCCTCGCCCTGCGCTGTGCCCGGCCCCGCAGGCTGAGCCCTGGCCGCGGCCGCCCTGCTCCTCTCCTTTCTCCCCGCCGCTCGCCCCCACTCACCGCCACCGAGCCCGAGGAGGAGGCGACGAAGACGCGGATCACCATCTTCACCTCATGAGCCGCGCCGCCGCCGCGGCGACGGGACCGAACGGGACAGGGCGGTGTGGCTGAGGGAACACCGCTCCCCCGCACAGGACGGGACGGGACGGGGCCGGAGCTGGAGCCGCCCCGCAGCGCCCCGCTCCCCGCGGCGGCAGACCCTCTCGGGCGAGCCGGGTCCGGCGCCTCGCTGACAGGAGGCAGCGATAACGGCAAGAGGCGGGAAAGGTGGGGGCGGCGCGCAGGGGCCGACGGGCGCTGTAGTTCTCCCCGGGCGGGCCAGCGCAGCCGAGCCGGCAGCGTACGGGCTGCAAGCTGCCGCGTCCCCAACGCCCGGGGCTGCCCAGTGGGTCAAGGTGGCCGCAGAGCATGATGAACGACGAGCTTAAATTCAGCCCCTCCACCATCAGGGCTGTTCCTCCCTCACAGCCCGGCCCACCTAGCTGCTCCTCGCCCTCCTGCCTCGTCCAGAGCCACCATCTCTCCTTCCCTGAGCAGGGGTCCAGCCCCACTGGCCGCCATTTACGCTGGCAAAGGGAGGAAAATGGCGCGTTCCTGGCAGAGTGGGCAAAAGGGACAACACAAGGGAGGTGGGTGGCTGGGCAAGAGGGTTCTGCTACCTCCTACATCTCAAAGGAGTTAAACAGCACTGTCTGTTGTCTCTCCCTGGTATAAACGTGCAGTTCTCAATATTGTCAGCTGTGGGACAGATGTTATTAATCAACAGGATAAGCAGATAACCCCAAATAACCCTTCATCAGTCGGCCCATCTGCAAGTGACTGAGGAGAATCCCTACAGTCCTCATCAGCTTTTGGGTCTGTGAAGATGCGGTATGTCTTTATTTAAAGACTCAAAACCATGTAGTTGGCAGCCTTATACATGTCATAACACTCATCCTCTTACTTCCCTACCTGCAGCCAGGTTGTCCCTCATTCCCTCTGACTAAACTCTCCCTCCCCACCATTTCACACTGATTATGAAGTGTGTGGTGTCAGGCTCCTTCACACCTTTGCATGGAGACCACCCCCAGTGAACTTCCAAAGTCCAGGCTAAGCACAGACCTCAACTCACTGCCAAATATGTCCTTAAAGCTTCTTTACCTTTTAATATTGATCAGTTATTTTGAAATTCTGCAGGTCTCCTGAAAAGTACCTAGCGAGAGACATAAAAAATAACCACGACACTCGGTGCTCTTTTTGAGCTCGATTTATATCTTGTGGAAGTCATTGGTAGGCTTTCCACTGACTTCACTGTCCTTTGGAGCGGAGTTCAATGTCAGCAATATAAAATCCAATCCTGCAATGGGAATTCAGGTAGCAATCTTGCAAAGATTTATAACTTTGCATTACTTTGCTTTCATGAGAGTGCTCGTTGAAAAGAGTGAACTTCATCCGAATCAACTTAAGTACAAAGGTTGAGATTTTCTCGCTTCAGTGCTCCTCTCTTCATTTGAGCACAACTTTTACTGTGGGAACCACAAACCAGTGACCAACAAGTGTTTACTGGTTAATTGCTGCTGAACAACCAGCAAAAGGAGCAAACAAGGCAAACTTTTTTTACGTTGGTTTGTAAGGTAACTCTAAGTAACTTGTTAAAATTTTGTGACAGGCAAGTAATTATATGAATTTGCTTGAAAATCCCCATTACCTTACTCAGTGAATTTCCTTCACACTGCAGGATTATCTCTAGTAACACGTTTCTCTTTAAAAGATGGAGATGTTTATTTCCCTATTTACTCTCTACTAGAAAATACTGGTTTTAGTATTCTAGTTTTGCCATATTGTTATTATGTGAAACAAATAGAATCAGGGCAATTCACTGCAGCTGGTTGTATTTAATTCTCTTGAAGCATTAAAATATAGTATTAAATTAAAATATTAATAACTCCTGCCTTCTAGTATATTTCTTAAATACAGAACAACAGAAAAAAGATACCGAAGTCTGATTCTGAATGGTGCTGAACATCTTTAACTCTCACTAAACAGAAGAAGAGGATGTTCCTGCCTCTCAGGGACAGCCTTGCCACATAACCAATAACCTAGAGAAATCATGTGGCAGTGGCAACTAACTGGAAAAAGCATGAGATGTAAATAAGAAAATTAAGAAATTGTAATGGGACTGTAAAAACTGTAACTAAGGTATTTTTAAGGCTGTTCCCTCTCCTTGTAAAAGTCCTCTACTTTGTCAGCTCCAAAAGCCACAAATCTAGTCTCCATTCCCATCTGGAAGACAAACAGCTTTCATCTCGGTTCACTTTAAAGTGTTACTGAGCTGCATAAATTTTCAAAAGCTACGGGAAAAAAAGAGGTGGTAGGAAAAGTAAAACCAGGTAAAAACTAAGAATTCAAACCCACTATTCCATTTCAAATGCCCCAACCTTACCCTCAACCAGCCAAGCCAACACACATTCTTATTTTCATTGCTATTATTCTCCCTTTTGTTCCTGTATCCATTGAATGAGTAGACTCCTATAGCTTGAACTTCAAAACCAGAGTCGGAGCAGCCAAACTCATGGCCAGAGTTGATAGACTCAAACCGAGCTAAAGTACCAGAGCTCATGGAGATCTTCCATCCATCACACTTAACAGAGCTTCTAGTCAACACCTCAGCATCTTTATTCCACACATCTTTAGAGACACCATCAAAGACAGAGCAGGGGGCTTCCTCCCCACATTCAACTACTAGACAATGAACACAGCAACTTAATTAAAGTGTCCTTTCAAACACCCTTTGACACAGATTTTGACCAATCTCAAGCTGTATTTCAGTGAATTTCCATGTAATTATTCATTTTTATAAGTCAATTTGTAACATTTTGGGTGAAAATCCTTGCACCTGTAACTTCTCAGTATCAACGTTGATGTAGCATGGGCATTGAGAGTCCAGAGAGCTTTTTCATTTCACTCTTTTACTAGGGTTTCCATACACATGAGGAAGCTAGGGCTGTCGTGGAAGTAATCCAGAAACTTAGGAAAAACAAATATTACACTGAGAAGCTGAAAATTTCAAAGCTCATAGAGTGGCCCCATCCTTTACATGGCTCCTAAGCAGAGAATTATTACTCTGTGGAGGGTAAAACCTGATGGACATTGCCCCGTGACATTTTGTACTTTCAGATGGGGTACAGTTTAGGACTGGCCGTCACCCTTCGTCCTGCAGCTGCTGCTGGTGAATGTCCTGAGGCCATACCTTTAATTCCATTTCTGTTGTACACTTCTAGAGGCTCAAAGACCAAATGGTGCAAACATTTAGTTAAGTAGAAGAAACGTAATAAATTAAAAACATCGTTAAAATGATTTATGAGGACTTTTCCATGTTTACAGGAGGTACACAAACACTGCATTCTGAGACTGGAGTCGAAAATGTGGATTTATGGGGGGCAGGATGTAGTTTCTAAAGATTTCGTGGTAAGAATGATTCATTGTTATGCCAGATCTTCATGGAAGATTAAACAGAACTTTACTGCTGCTAAGGTAACAAAGAACACACAAAACCAAAGCTTGCAAATATGTGAAAACAGAAGTATAAAAGCACAACCTTGGACAAAGAAGATTCTAATTATGATAAAAGATTATTTGTATAGCAAGATGCAACAGGCATAAGAGAAAAATCCTGGAGAAATTGAGTATTTTACTCAGGACTGAAAAAGTTATTAAGACGGCTTCATCTCTGACCTGAAAGGAGCACTCTGGCTGAGGCACTTTAGGAGTTTTCTGGTCTGTGGGTTGTTGGTACTCATCAGTTATTTCTCTGGGTTCTGTGAAATGTTGCTAAGAAGTAGTAAATTCTCTGCAATTATTCACATACTTGAAATTTCTAAAGGGGTCTTTAGCACTTTAAAAAAGTTCTAAATATCAAAACATGTTGAAAATTACTGGTTTAGAGTGTCATTAAAAGCTCTGACTGTCCTGAGCAATCTCCCTCTGTAGAAATGTGACCGCCATGCTAGAGAGCAGCAAAAGAAAAAGATAAATAATAGAGAAAACAGAATGCTCCAGTTTCAATAGAGCTACAGAGTAGAATCAGCTGATCTCACACCGCAGACCCCAAGAGAAAGTAGATAACTTAAATGCTCTAAAACATATAAAATGGCTGAAATAATGTGATGTAAGTACAGGATTCTTCCACTTGTTGAGTAATGACACTCAATGTGGAGGCTGATAGCCTATAAATATCTTGGCCAGACACAGCCTGAAAGCATACGAGATAATGCTGTTTGTAGCCTGGTTCTCCACATACGTCCTGGAAGCCACCATATTTTGACGGTCTCGGTTTAATCACAGAAGGAACCTCCAGAGGACACTCTGTGCATTAATGCCTGCAGCTGTGGGTCGTGCACACTGGTGTGACTCCTCTGCATGCACAACAGGTCAGGCAGCTCCTAGGCAAGATTCCCCTATCCCTTGCAAAAATGGCTTCAGAGGTTTTGTAAATCACAACATAAATCTCCCAATAACAAACTCCGTTTCATGCAGGACTTTTTTTTTTCCAGAACCTTAACTGTGACCAGAGGTTTACATTCAGAGCATTTCACCACAGATTTTAGAGATAACATCCCAAGATAAAGCTTTTTCTCTTTTGACTGAAGCTACTACAAAGCGCAAGTATTAAAGCTGGCTCTTGGGAAGAGACAGAGCTGGAACAGTGTTGAGAAAGGTTTTGATTCTTGCAGTCACAAATTTATGGCATGTTGAGAGAAGCAGAAAGGTATGGCTGTTCTTTGTACCATCTCTTTATAACTGACAGAGAACAAACAAACTAAAACAAACAAACCAACAACAACAACAACAAAAAAAGAGCTGAGTAAACCTTCCTTCATGCCATTTAAATCTAAATACACCTAGATAACTCCAAAGCTATGTAAAAGTCCATTCTTCTCAGCTGCTGCCCTTTAGCATGACTAGTTGTTAGTATCTGTGGCTGCTTTGATTCTCTCAATGGATTCCTAATACTAAGGACCTTTGAAAAGAAAAACATTTTCCTGTGAAATTCATCATCTGATGTGGCTCAGTCATCTGACTTCCACTAACTGAACCTGGAGGTAAAAACATCCTTCATGTTCCACATAAAATCATTCATCATTCCCTAAACTTACAGCTACATTGTGTTAGACATGCCAGAGTTCAGTTTGCACTCGTGACTTTGAGGATCCCGCTGTTGCAGAAGCTGGTGGCTCTGCCTGAGGAGCAGGAGCCAGGCAGGTTTCAGTCAGTGCCTTCTACCCCCCAAAATATATGCCTTCAGCCCAAAATATTGCAAGCAAATCAGGCTCAACAATGTCAAGCTTGTAGGCTTGCATTACTTGGTGAAACCAAACTTCTGAGCAGCTTTTTTTTTTTTCCCAATTTAGGGAAAGTATTCATCTTTATTTCTGCGAATTTGAATAACCTTTAGTAATTTACATTACTGCAAAAGGATAAGGGATTAAAGCCCTCACAAATCTCATTTCCCCATCTGCAGTTCCAACTAAGCTTAAATTAGTGAATGCTCAAGATGCAAAGTGTACTCGGGGAGCAATCATAGAGCATTACATTCCTGCCAGCCCTTTTCGGGGGACCTTCTGCCAAGCTCTTGGAAAAGAAATCTACCACCACATTCATTTTGGCCATTTCCCAGCCTGTCCAGTTCCACTCTGACAAGGCACTTTACAAGATTCATTTCTTGCAGGATGCTGGAGAAGTGGGTCAGCAATATTTATGTATACAAGGACAAAGGGCGAGTAATCTTGTGGAGAAAAAGAAGCAGCTGAGTACATAAATACTGGCGTCTTTCCTGAAGTGCATGCACCAAATAAACTAAGAATAGTTATTATTTTTATAGTACTTAGGAGTTTTTTAGAAGTTTCACAGGACAGAGGAAAAAAAATCTCAGACTTGGAAAGCTGACATAAATTTGAGGATCAAGATTAAGTGTGCATTGCATTTCAAGCATGGGTTCAAGCCCAGAAATGGAGGCCACATCTGCACGGTGTGGACACAAGACTGTACTTGGGCACAGGTTTGAGGTGACCTTTAGGAACCAGGAGTCAGCAAGTTGGAGCTGGAGCTGGTGGGGACAGAAGGCAGAAAAGCAAATGTGGCAGCGGTGACTGGGGATGTGCTGCAGGCAGGTTGTATTGACCCATGTGGGAACTGATTGCAATTTCATGGTTTCGTTTTAACAGAGAGGACCTTCTGCTGCCTGGACAGAAGTGAAAGAGATGTGGATTCAGAGCAGGAGGACACTGGGCTCAAACCAGCTGCCTCACCTAGCAACTAATGCGTTGAACAAAGGAGCATGTAGGAGACAACGTAAGCCAGACTAAACAGCAGGTAAAGAAAAGAAAAACCATACGACTTCTCAAGTGATGGGTAGACAAATCATTGCCTTATTAGTCTCAACCATGGCTCATTTTTTTGCTAAGCACGAACTTGCCTGTCAAAGCAGATACACTTTTTATATTATTTGGTAAAGTAACCCTGCAAAATTTGCTAACATTTATTTATTCCTTTCAGATTTGTAGCATAAAGGTTGTTACATTTTGCATTTCCATGGCCTGTTTTTTGCACCATGTTTTCCCAGATCAGATCTTCAGTGCAGCCGTTACTCTGTCTCAGAGCTATCTGAGATTTATTTTCTACTGTCATAGCGGTACTGAGGAGGTAGCAGTTGGGAAGTAATATTTTACGTAGAGGACTAATTAACCTATAACTGTCATTCAGTTTGAAAATGTAAAGTGGTGAAAATGCTAAGCAGCATGTTTAGCACTTCCCACAAGTCAGCTACAAAACTCAGTACTGTTACCATAGCCACATTTGACCTTACCAGCTCTTCTCTGCAGAAAAAAAATTATGCACTTTGTGTCCATCTTCTTCCATTGGGAGAACTGCTGGTTGACACAATAAGTATGTATTACTTCTGTTCGTGAAGGCACAGCTTAGAACAGCTTCCAGACTGTGCAGAGCATGACTTGGATAGTAAGAACAAAAACCTAATTCAACACTTTTTTTTTTAAATTAATTAATTGAAAAAGGATGGTGAAAGGCACACAACTGGTCTTCATTGGAAATCTGTAAAACAAACATGGCAAGACAAATACGAGGTTATGAGAGGTTAGCAAAATTAATCTTGCTGCAAGAAATATTATTTGCTCAATTCATCAAGAGCATCTTCTCACGATACATATTTCCTGTTTCACTAAGCAACAGACATATCATGCAGCCAGCAGGGTCAAATCTGCTGTTGTACTAGTGGCATGGCAAGGGTAAGCACATCAAAGCTCCTATTGATTTTTTCTAAATGCAGATGGACTCAACTAGAATTACTCTCAGAATAGCAGATATAAAATAGCTAATGAAGATATGGCCAAGCAACTATGTAGCCAAACCTCACAGCAACCTTTTGCTCTCGGATGCTTTTGAGCATGAATCTGAGTGCAGAATATGATCCTGAGCTACGTAAAAATGCTAAAGAGTTGGCTAAATTTTAAAAGATAAAAATATTAAGGAAGTTATTGCACAAGTAGAAACACACCTCAAACCTTAAGGTTTGCAAGAGCAATGCAAGCAAACTAGCCTATTTTAGACATCATACCTGTCTCAATCATAAGCTGTTTTAGCCATGAATTGGTCAGCATAGGCAGCTTTTAGATAACTTCTGGAAATGCATAATTTCCTCACTTGTATAAAGAAAGTTGTCTTTTGACCACAAATGGACAAATAGGGTACCAGAGCTGTATCAGACCCTAAATGGGTAAATACCTGTGATACCCAGTCTACTTTCTACACTTAAACAAAAAAACAAAACACAAACCAAACACAATATTAACTTTTTAATGTGGATTACTTCAGTCTAGGAAAATCTGAGAAATATTAAACTCACCATAATAGATACTTTGGTATCATAATTGGATGCAAAATTTCTTAAAGGAATCTAGATACCAGGACATGTACCCATCCCTTTCTCAGAGTTTTTGGACTACAGAGTAGGCTGCACAGGAGACCAGTGTGAAGGGTTCCTCCTGAGATCCCTCACGTCATCAGTGGGACAAAGAGAAGCAAGGGTTCAGCAAAGACCTCATGGAAGACTCCACAGAAAGGAAAAATGTTGTTTCATACGCTCACGGAAGCTGGTTCAGCTTCTTCATGTCAATTCACTTGCCTGCCTCCCCATGCAATCACTCAAGTCTGTACCTGCAGTCCTTACTCCTGTTGAGAAGACCTCGCTCACACAAGTAGCATTCAGTGAAATAAATGGGACTATCTGTGTGAATGAATGATACCCAGCAAAACGGGTTGCAGATTCAGGCTGTGAGATAGCAACTGTGAATCAACATGAATTCAACTAGCAGACTTCTTTTTAAGATCTGACTGCCTTACAAACCTTCCATAGCATGACCCAGTGGTGAGACACTGGCCTACACACCAAGAAACCTGGCTTGGTTTTGAGTTTTGCCACCAACCTACTGTGTTGCAGGTATATCTTCTTTAAAGCAATTTCTGAGAGACAGTCTCTCAATATTTCTTTTAGGATCTTTCAATTTTGTCACTCCCTGGGATGCAGCCATTAAGCATGACAAGCAGTAGATAATTGTTAGTCATGGTTTTCATACCTACAGACATATCCACCTTGCTCAGATTCAGCTTTACCTGTGGTATCTTCACACTATCTCCATGTTGCTGTTCCTTCCAATCCTGGGTTGTTTCATCTGTTTATCTGAAAGCTGCATCTAGATGTTGGACCAATGAGAATGATTTTTGTGGGGCTTGGATATAATGAAGATCATTAGATTATTCTCTCACAGGCCAGAATTAATGTATTAAGAATAAACTCCTTAGGGATTCAGAGCAAATTTCTTGCGAGACTGATCAAAAACAGTGCTGTGAACTTCCCCAGGAACTAAAAGCTATTTATACTTCTTGGTACAAGTTACACTAACAAATAAATAAAACCAAGTCAACTGGGTTATAACATTTCTCCTATGTTTGGAGCTCACTGAATTCCAACAGTGATAGGAACCTTTGTCAGTGAAGCAAGTCTTTTTTTGTCTGTCACATGGAAATTCATGTCTTGCACTAATATGGGAAATGAAAGAACGTTCCCAAATGGGTTTAGTGCCACAGAGCTGGTTCTCACACAGAAGCAGCTTTCTTATCTACAAAATATTAGTATGGAGTTAATATAATTGGAATTCCACCTGTCTACATAATGCATGTTATGATATTTTCATTCTTCATGAATTTAGGAGAATAAAGGAAAAACCAAAAAACCCTGCATACAGTCTTAATCTCAGCTCCCCACTCTCTGGTTACTTCTCTGACCTTGGGGTTTTCCATCGTATTGATTTGTAGCATTTCCTAAAATATTAGTTGTTTTCTAAAGGTTTTGTTGTCCTGATTTTTTTTGAATCTATTTCGTATTTGTTTATTTTAATGAAAAAATAAAAAAGAAAAAAGAAGGGGTTTGATTTAGTTATAATTAATGATTCATAGCTCCTGCAGATCATCCAGGGACGCCATTCATAGTTAATGATTAAAGTGCAGTAATAAAACATGAAATGTTTGAAAGTCAACAGAGAAGCCTCTGAAGGTAAATCTTTGACAGAAATTGCTGACAGTACCTGAGACTCTCCCTCTATAAATAGATTTTCAAACATACTAATTTCTCTATTTATTTTTTCCCTTTTGCCTTCTTTCCCTTGTAGGTGTCTTCTGTATGTGCTGTTTTAGGTCAATATTCTAATAAGATGGACCGTTTGTCTATAATTTAATGTAACATTTTTCTTTTTTAATTTACATTTTTACTCATTTTTAGCCTGCAGTGACTATTTGTATGGAAATAAATTGTCTTCAAAGGCTATATTTAGCTCAATATATCGGATTAGAAATGTAAGCCAATCATTCAATGAGGTTAATTTTAAATCCTGTGGAAACTGTACCGCTCTATTCAGTTTTCTCTGCACTGGCACCCATCTTTTTTGAGGTCATATGACCATTAGCTCCAATGTCGAATATAATTTCCTACCAAAAGGAGTACAAGCAATCCCCTTAAAACAGGCATTTTGGAATACGTAAGAAGAAGCCTGAGCAGATTTTTTTTTTAAAAGCTGATGATCTGAGGGCTGTGATTGTGTTTTAGAATATGCAAAGAATGAATAGAAAAATCAAGCAAAAAAAAGCAGAAACTTGTGCTTGTTCTCCTTTTCCTACCATTAGCAATATTCACCAATTCTTACCTACCAATACTGGTAGACCTGTGTTTTAGTCAGTGCTGTATTTATTATATTTAGCCAATGTTAATATCAGTTAATACTATTTTTGAGCTCTATAGTTACCTTAACTGCTTCCTTCCACCTCGGCTTGTCCTCATTTCCCCAAAAAAAACCCAAAACCCACGTTTTTCTTGCCAGTGACTGTCTAGGGCTGACTATCACATCCATCATCCCCATCAAATGTATTTATATCTATTGGTTAAAATTCAGCTTGTGATCACTGAGCTGCAGATGGAGCTCCCCGAACAGCAAAAGGAGTCCACGCATCCATGCCAGGAACAGTTGGAGCCACAGTGGAGAGGGGGCTGAGATGATCTGTCATTGCAGAGTCTTTATCCCTTCGGCCTCAGACAGGTGTCAAAAAGAAGCAAAAGCTGCTACCTCACCTGCATATTAGTGTCAGGGCTTTCTGCAGACTCAAGAGAAATCAGATTATTCAGGGTTTTTTTCCAAGGTGACATTAACTTTACAAGTAATTAAAGTGATTGTCAATCTTCCAATAAACTATTAACAAAATACTAAAAATATGTATTTTTAAAGCATGGAAAATGCAGGGTAGGTAGGGGTTCTTTTTTTAATATGTGTTTTTTTCCGGCAGAACTCATGAAACAAGAGATCAAGGCAGTTCCATTCTAACCTAAAAACTTCTGGATGATCTACTGTAGGGATATTTTTATTTTCTAGGGCATGGACTCAAGTGAATATTTCATTTCTTAAGTGCATGAACAGGAGCTGGAGAGAGGGTTTTAGAAATGAAGGAAAGACCAGACAATTGGCAAGTATATTCTCCTCCAAAGCTGGGAGGGACCCCATCCCTACACATGGCTGCAGTGATTTCCAAAGGGCTCCAGATGGACATCAGGGTGTCTCCTCACGAAGCGCTGTGGAATTAGGCTAAACTGAACATATTTAATATGATCTTGGACAGCTAAGCTGCTTATCACTGTGTGTCAGATAATACAGTATACAGCTGAGTGGCTAATAGATTAAACAGAGAAAGGCTGATGGCAGGGCATCTTCAGTTGCTTTGAATTATATTTTCCATCTAGAAATAACACCGTGAAGTTCTCACTTCTCTTCCCAGCTTCCTGGTTTTCCAGAAAACCTGCTTAAAATATGTATAAAGTAAATACCGTCTTCTGTATGGGGAAAACTGAGCCATCCTAAAAGTCATAATATTTTATAAATCTTGATATGAATGGATCTTAACCAGGAGTAAGTAATTAATAATTAGATATGTATTATATCTAATAATTTATTATTATAACATTAAGAACTCTAGTTTGGTTCTGGAATTCAGTTTCCGGTTTCAAAAAGGGTTTTCAACCTACCAAAGTGCAAATATCACTACTAATTGAAATATTTGCATACAGTTGTAATGGTGTGCACAAGCCTTTGGATTTCACATTTCTAACTATTGCCATGAATTAAGTGAACAAGCTAACAGTATTTGCATGAAAATAAAGCAGTGTTTCATTTTCCATATTTATGTTTCCATGTTTGGAAACTGTGTTTATTTACTTAAACCATTCCAGACACATGAGGAAGGATTTTTTTAGAATGAGGGTGGTGAAACACTGGCCCTGGTTGCCCAGAGAGGTGGTAGATGCCCCATCCCTGGAGACTTTCAAGGCCAGACTGGACAGGGCTCTGAGCAACCTAATCTAGTTGAAGATGTGCCTGCTCATTGCAGGGGGGTTGGACTAGATGACCTTTGAAGGTCCCTTCCAACCCAAACTATTCTATGATTCTATGGTAACTTGGTCTCCTTCACTGTTAAATTGTGACCGTGGGCAGTGCCCCAGCTTTCCCCCTGGTCAGCTAGCACTCTCCCCAGCCATCCCCATTCATGGTTTGGGAGGCAGCACCGGCCAGGGAGTGCTGCCGGTTTGGATGCAGCCACAGAATTTCAGAATCACAGACTCACAGACTAATATAGTTTGGAAGGGACTTCTGGAGGTCATCAGTGAGCAAATCTGCTCAAAGGTGGACCAACTAGACTGGGCTGCTTGGGACTGTGTCCAGTCAAGTTTTGAATATCTCCAAGGACAGAGACTCCACGACCTCTCTGGGCAGCCTGTTCCAATGTTTGACCACCCTCATGGTGAACAATTTTTTCGTAATGTCTGCTCGGAATTCTCCCTGTTGTAACATGTTTCCATCTGCCTCTCGTCCTTCCACTGGGCACCTCAGAAAAGAATCTGGATCAATCTTCTCCACACCCTTCCAGCAGGTAACTGAATGTAGACAGCAGTAAGTTCTCACCTAAGTGTCTCTACTCCAGGCTGAGCAAACCCTCTCAGCTTCTCCTCAGACATCCTGTGCCCCAGCCCCTCACTAGCTTGGTGCTCCTCTACAGGACACATGCCAGGTTTTCAATGTTTTTCTTGTATTGGGAATCCCAGGGCACATCGCTGGCTCATGTTCAACCTGTTGTCCACCAGGATCCCAAGGCTTTTTCTGGAGAGCTGCTTCCTGGCCCATCCTTGCCCAGTGTGCACTGTCACAGGGGGTTACTCCATCCCTGAGGGTGACAGTGGGGCCCGCAGGTTTCACTGGCTGGGACCAGCCCCACAGCACCTGCAAGGTGAGCAGAGCTGTGCTGGGGAGGTGATGGGCTCAGACCAGATCCTGCGGTCACCAGGTTGGTCCATGGCTTTAGGGCTGCCTGTGGATGAGCTGAGAGGTCCTGTCCACAGGTCAGTGTCCTTGGTGCAGGACACACAGCTGAAAGCAGCTCCCGATGGCAAGAGCTGGCCCTGGCTGTAACTCCTCCACAGCACATTTGAGAGCACACCCTCCCAATGCCCAGAGGTCACTCTTGGCTGCAAAGGCATGAAGCTAGCCATAAGCCCAGCAGCCATACCCCTTGAGTGGGAGTATATACTAGAAATCCTGACAAACTCCATCCCCTTGCCCAGTTCAGTTATGAAGACATTAAACAATACTGGTTCTTGTATCCATCCCTGAGGGAGGCCTCTGCTCAACAGCAGCCAGCTGGACCTATTACTGTTGATTACAAACTTTTGAGTCTGGTGGTTTTCACTCACTTTATCGAGTCTCCATCTTGTACGTCCCATGGAGGCTAAGGGAGGTAAAGGCATGGAAGTGGGCAGACCACAGCAACTGGCAGCTGTGCCACCGGTTTGGTTCACTGTTGCAGACACAGAGTCCCAGCCTATAACTCAGACGCTGGACCAGCTCTCCTTGTGCCCACAGAGACCTTGGTGATAGACCAAGGTGGTGCTGTTCCCCATCAGTGCAGTAAGATGGGAGGTTGAGACGTTCAAAATAGTTCAGAGGACTTGTGGATGTATCGTCTGCTAACAACGCTACACCCTTGCACTGCTGTGCAAACCTTCTCCATGCACACTGGCTGGTTGCCACACACATAAGAATTTTAAGGGAAGATAAATAGGACCAGACAAAAAAGGATTTTTCATTAAGCACAATGAGAAGGAAGCAGCCCGGCAAGCAGGCCAGTGGAAACAGGCAATTAGATCAAAGGAACAAGGATGAATTTATTTTTTTAAACTGCAGTTGCTGCCTCTATTCCCACTTCTCTGGCTGGCCATCGCTTTATCCCACTGAAATTCTGCCCCCAGTCCTCTGTCCTACATTGGCTCTGCTGCCTATTTGAAGACTTTGGGGCAGAATCAGGCAGAATCATGGAGGTGTTTAAAAGATGAGCTTCTTAGGGAGATGGTTTAGAGGTGGCCTTGGCAGTGCTACGTTAACAGCGGGACTCAATGATCTTAAAGGTCACAGAATCACAGAATCACAGAATGTTAGGGATTGGAAGGGACCTCAAAATCATCTAGTCCAATCCCCCTGCTGGAGCAGAAACACCTAGATGAGGCTACACAGGAATGTGTCCAGGTGGGTTTTGAATGTCTCCAGAGGAGGAGACTCCACAACCCCCCTGGGCAGCCTGTTCCAGTGTTCTGTCACTCTCACCGTGAAGAAGTTTCTTCTCAAATTTAAATGCAACTGCCTGTGTTCCAGTTTGTACCCATTGCCCCATGCCTTATCATTGGTTGTTACTGAGAAGAGCCTGGCTCCATCCTCGTGACACTCACCCTTTATATATTTCTAAACATCAATGAGGTCACCCCTCAGTCTCCTCTTCTCTAAGCTAAAGAGACGCAGCTCCCTCAGCCTTTCCTCATAAGGGAGATGCTCCACGCGCTTGATCATCTTTGTAGCTCTAAGCTGGACTCTCTCCAGCAGTTCCCTGTCCTTCTTGAACTGAAGGGCCCAGAACTGGACACAATATTCCAGATGCTGTCTCCCCAGGGCAGACCAGAGGGGAAGGAGAACATCTCTCGACCTGCTAACCACCCCCCTTTTAATACACCCCAGGATGCCATTGGCCCTCCTGGCCACAATGGCACAGTGCTGGCTCATAGCCCCCTGCTGTCCACCAGGACCCCCAAGGTCCCTTTCCCCTATACTGCTCTCTAACAGGTCGTTCCCCAACTTATACTGGAACCTGGAGTTGTTCCTGCCCGGATGTAGGATGTCTTTTCCAATCAAAACGATTCTATACCGCTACGAACGCCAGGAGGGGACAAGGCTGTTTCAAACCCCTCCACAGCCTCTAAGGGCTGTTTTTAGTGTCAGAGGCGGGAACGCCGGCTCCCGGCCTCTGGCGGTGCTGAGGCCCCATCTAGAGCATCGCCGCGATACTGCGCACAACGCCCCGCCCCGCCCCACCGGACACGCCCCGCCCATCGGGACACGCCCCGCCCGCCACCGCCACCGACCGCGCTGCGCGGCGGCGGGGGTGCCCCAAAAACGCGTCCGTGGCTTCTAAGGAAGCGGAGAAGGGTAAAGGAGCAGAAGACAAAACAGTCTGCACAGCAATGGCCGCGCCTCTGCGGTCCGGCTGCTCGGCAACGCTGCTTCCATTATGGGAATGCCAGACGCAGTGTAGAAAAAGTTAATATTGAACCAGTATATTCAGACAATAAGTATAATCGCTTGGGTAACTACACACAGCTTCAGCTAGCAAGTGTCATCAAGCAAACCAATAGAACTGCTGACATGGGATACTAATGAAAGAATTAACAGATTACGGATTTATTAATGTCAGTTGACATGGTTTCCCAGGAAGTCAGACTCTCAAACAAATCTGATACTGTTTTAATGAGATTAAGCATTAGACTGATAATGAAGATCGTTGTTGAAATAGTGTGTTTACCAAACATATAACAAAATCCTGCATTAAGAAATAACTCTAAACAAAATCAATGTAACACATGTTAAATTATAATTTTTAAAACTGGTTAACAACCAGGTCATAAAAATATACTATAGTTGAAGTGTTTTCATTCCAAGGGATTGCATATTTTGTGAGCTTGTAGACGGATCTGGTTTGGCATTATTTTTTTTCAATAAGCTTATCAATGCCCTTGATGAAAACGTAGCATTACTGCCTGTAACATTTGCACACAAATTGCTAATGTGAAAAACAACAGAGGCGGCAGTTCTGTTATACAGACAGACTGATCATTTGTTGAGATTAAAAAAATGGCCAGTTTTGTTAATGCAGATGTGAACCCAAATGCAAGCTCATGCACTTAAGAACAAAAAATATCACCAATTTTCTAAATCTGGAGCTGAGTCCTAAAATGCAATGGGACATGGAGAAAGAACCCCATCAGAAGAAATCCCGAGGGATTAATCAACAGCAATTGGGTGCCATAGTGAAAAGCCCTAATCAAAACATCGCATGCATGAGAATCCAAATGATAAAGTGTCTTATTAGGACCAATGAAGTCAGCCCCAGCACCCCTTGCATATAAGATGTGTTTGGGTATCGCAGAATCACTGAATGGCTGAGGTTGCTGGGACCTCTGGAGATCACCCAGTCCAACTACCCCCTGTTCAAGCCGGCTTATCCAGAGTAGCTTGTCCAGGACTGTGTTCAGCCAGGTTTTGAGTATCTTCAAGGATGGAGACTCCAAAACTTCCTTTGGCAAACTTCTTGTCTTTGATCACCTGCACAGTAAAAAGGGTTTTCTTACGTTTAAATGGAATTTCTAGTATTTCAAAGTGTGCCCATTCCTTCTTGTCCTGTCTCTGGGCACCACTGAGAAGAGTTTGTTTCCTTTTCCTTTACTCCCCACATCAGGTATTGACAGGCATTGATGAGACCCTCCCTGAGCCCTCTCCAGGCTGAACAGGCCCAGCTCTCTCAACTTCTCCTCGTATGTCAGATGCCTCAACCTCTTCATCAACTTCATGGCCCTTCACTGGACCCACTCTGGTATGTCCATGCCTCCCTTGTACTGGGGAGCCCAGAACTGGTCCCAGCACTCCCGATGTGCCACAGCAGTGCTGAGCAGAGGAGAAGGGTCACCTCCCCCACCTGCTGGCAGCGCTCCCACTCCTGCAGCCCTGGGTGCCGGTGGATGCCTTTGCCACAAGGGTCCATTGCTGGCTCATGTCAATGCTCATATATATATTGCACATGATATATCCCAGCATGCACTTAGTTATATGTGATGCTGAAGTGATCAGTACTTAATTATCTCCCTGGCACAGGTGCCCAGCTATCCTTGTCACGCAGAGGGTGGCCCAGACTGGAGAAGACCTTAGAGCTAGGATCCAGTTAAAGCCACAAGGTTAGCTAATTTCAGCATCCTGCTTTTGAGAACCATTCCGGCCTGCTTCGTCACAATTATTTCACCAAGTGACATGCTGTCAGAGTCAGCCAGGCCTTTCACATCGTTGCCATGGTGTAATAAGGACACAAACCACCAGTTCTGGCAAACACTGGTCATTTAGCGTGATACAATTCCACGTTCCCCAGAACAGCAGCTTCAATCACTAGTGAAAGTGAATTTGACTTAAAAATACCAGATTTATTCTGGAGTGCCTGAGACACAGGTACTCACCTCCTTCTGAGGCTCTTTTAAGAGCATCTCCCTGCAGCAGTGGGGCAGAGCAGACAGCTGGGGGCACTCACGACTTAAAACTCCACCATCTCTGCTCAGTTCATCTGGGTGAAAGCACTTCCACTGCTAAAATTGTGCACTTTCTTGCTTAGAACTTGCTCCAACTTCTAACCAGTGAAGTTCATTGCACCTTTGTACTGCCAGACTAAAAGCCTTTTACCACCAGGAACAACAGAGCTTGCTATCAAATGATTTTTTCAACTTTGTTTTTTATTGAATCTCCTCTTGGGTGCCTCTCCCTGTAACACTGAGTTTTATGGACCCCCAGTGATTCCTGAAATGTGTTTGTGAAGCCTTTTTAGTTTTTCAACACCTTTCTTCAAGTGTGGACACGAGAACAAAATGCTATTTCCTGGTGGTTGCCATGGAATGAACTGGACTAAACCTCCAATGATCAACACGTCTTATCACCTTTTTATTGCTTTAACTAAATGGACTTAAAACCCCAGTTACAAACTGACCCTTTCTGCAGCTCCAGAACTGCAGTAAACTTGTGAGCCTGAAAGGTGGAGGGCAGAAAGAAAGGAGAAGAATCTGCTCTATGGTACAGGTGAATCCGGGCTTTTCTGGAGGAAGCGTTCCCCACCACTGCCTTCTCCCATCTTCTAGTAGCTGGTTCACCACACTTCAGGTGGTGCATCCAGCAGGGAGGCAGTTCGTATCACTGTACTGGGCTACTAGAAAGTTCCAGAAAGAGATAAAGCAAATGAGAGTAAAGCCTACTTCACCGGCTCTGTCTGGATGGGCATCTCTCCCTTTTTATGGGTGATACAGGTTCTCCAGAGGACTAACCCCTCAAGCCCAACATGAACCTTTGTACACATCCCTCGTGCCATGCTTCAATCTGTCTGAGCAGGCCCAGATTTTTTCTTAATCTATTTGAAATATCCCCCCCCTGTTTGTTCACCCGCAGTCCAGGGTTGGTTCAGTCACTATACTTTGCTTTTCTGTTGACTACACAGTGATTGATCTCATTATTTGCTAGGTCTTAGGAGAGGATCAACAGTTTTTGTTATAAAAACAGAAAGGGAAAAAACATCCAGAAAGCAGTTTTCATCAATCAGAGTACCCTTGAAGCTCAGTATGAAGGCACAACATGAATAATAGAATATTCCAGCCTTTTTATTGCCAAAAAAGTTAAACTACTGCAAATCCTGAGAAGATGGAAAGGATGCTTGTTTAACATTATTTAATTCCAATAAAGAGAATCCCAGTAAGCTGATGCATACATTGCAAGAGTTCATACACTTCACGCTGTAAAGGTTCAGACTTACCCTGAATAGGATTTTAACAAATTAAGGTAATTAAGTCGAGAATGCTGTCTCCATGTTGCCGTCCTTACCAGTGGTGCCCAAGGCTCCCAAGGCACGGGCTCTGCTCAGGGGCACCTCAGCCTTTGCAGTGACACAGCTCAGAGTGTATCTTATGGATAACCTCTGTCTGTCTACATTCCCTTAACAAGCTTGGCTCGGGAGGCACATCCAGAAATCAAAGGACCCAAATCTTAACTCCCTCCTCTGAGTGGGCACAAAACCCTACCTCCTACCTGCCCAAACTCTGTGACACGTAAGACTGTGGGCTGAAACATCACTTCTCCCTCCCCACAGGAAGAATTCCATTTTGCATAACAAAAAAATAGAAAATATTGATGACACAATCAGGTGCCTAGGAGTGGTGTGAGTTGCCTAGGTCTCTTTCTGAATCTAACGCTAACGAGATGTCTTTATATTTTGAATGAAGATTATTTTTGAAGGGAAGATTTTTCTTCATCCCTATATGATGTTTGTACAATTGGCACAATAAAAATGCTTTCAGAGCATTTGCATTCAACACTGAGGCCAACGTTATTCTGATATTACATCCTTTCTTTTTATTTGTTTCAAAGATACATTTGGTGTTATTTCTCTACAACATAATTTATATCACTAAACTCTGCAGACACAGAACAAAATTCATTTGCTGTCCTAGCAATAGAAATGAATTTCAAAGCCAGAAGAGATGGATGTTCAGAAGCAACACACATTGCTTTTGACTAAATAATATGCATTACTTTTGTCAAATATTAATATACATATTGTGAATACAAAATTGTGGATTATGCAATAGCAGTAGAAAAAAGTCCACAGATACCACATTTGTTCTTCAAAAAGCGGTTTTCTGGAAAAATGTTACTAAAACCTACTAAGAACAAATGCAGCATTTAACATAAAATTGCCAGATCCTGAGCAATCTGCGTGAAATTTTCCTCCCAGTAGCATATATATTGTGGAAAAATAAGTCTTTAGCTGAAATGTCTCCTTCAAATATTTTTTTCCTAATCAAACATTCAATACTTGTTTCCTCAGCATCTTTTCCACCTTCCCTGGCTTTACTGAGCTTTTTTGTTATTTAAATTGGTTATAAAATACTTGTTGAAGCTCATAAGCAATAATTTTTTTTCATCTGGGACCTTGTTAAAACATACCTAAATCCACAACATGAGCAGTTAAAGTTTCATATTGTAGTAACAGAGCATCTTATTTTACTATGTGGAAATGTTAATTCATCACTTTGTAAATTATATTGCTGTGATTCACCAACAACCACTTTTATTATTCACTTTATATTTCTCCACAAGACAGTTGTGAACTCAAAATCCAAGCAGGTTTACTAAAAGAAAGAATTTTAACAAATTCGTAAAATCCCTGAAATCAACTAGTGGTGTGAGGTATATGTAAATGTTTCTTTCATTGCACTATATTTTCTCTTTAATATTTCAATATTTCACAGCCTTGGCAAATTGTAATGTTAAAAACAATTCCCCATGAACATTGTCCAACGTGCTGCTTTCACACATCTTCAAGTTCAGCTGAGTTCAGGGAAGCCATTCTCCGCTGCCTGTCAGAGACACAAAAGGGGTGTCAGGAACACCGCAATAGCTCCAATGCCACCACAGCAAGAGAATGCTCAAGAAAATCCCCTCAAGGGGGCTGCAACTAGTCATAATATGAAAAGTGACACCAATAGACATTCTTCCAAAGAATTCTAACACTAAATTGTAAAAGGTAAGCAGTCACTTTTCAGGATATGACTCAGGAGCACTGGAGTAAAGAAACAGTGAAAAGATTTCGGGTCACTTTAGAGTCCAGGGCATGGGAGACAAACTTTGAAGGAGATATTTGGCTTCATGTTTCTCAAGGTAGGTGAGCATGTGCTAAGAACAGCAGCCGGTCTCCAACAAAACCACAGCTTATTTTAACAAATGCATTACAAAGTACAAGGAGACTGAATATTTATAGCATTGAAACAGACTGACATTTAATTTTATTTGCACTAGAACTTAAAAATATTTTGATGATACGATTGCAGACAACTGAGAGCAAATGGAAGCATGTGCCGATACACAACTTGTCTTGTAAGCAGGAGAACATTCCAACATGTATTAAGGAAAAAACCTTCTGTTGGACCCTAACTACGCCCATACTCATGCTCTAATCAGAGATCTTGGTCACACCTTTCTAGCAGTAGAGAGAGGGAACAAATATCAACCTTGCTACTGGGAACAGCGGCATTAACTGACACTGTTTGCTACCCAGATCTGCGGAACCAGAAGCCAAAATCTCTTCAGTGTCAATTCCTGGATTTTGAACAAAGCTCTTCTGCAAGTGCAGATGCAAGTTACTACCTATGGGGTATATGCAGATAGATGCATATAAATGTTTATGCATCTGTTCCAAGGTGCAAGGTAGTATCATATCATATAGACTTATTTTGAGGGAAAGTATCAGAAAATGGGAAGGCTGAAAGAGCCAAAAGGGACCTTTATTGTTATTTCATACTCAACCTGATGCTTTTCACTAGCCTTTGCTCATTTGCAGAAATTGAGTGTCTTAAGACTGAATCTCGCTGGCAAGTTTCACATTGTGCCATACTCCTGGTTAAAACGAGCTGTGTGTCACTTTCTTTCCTGCATTTATATCATCGTGCATAAATCCCCACTTTCTTCACCAAGTTACGGTGTTCAAAGCAACACCATGAAGATCTTCCCTTTCTGAATCGCAGTGTCATCTTTCTCCTGGCAACTCGGGGGATCTGTTTTATCCATCCCATTAGATACAGTCATTGTAATAGTTCCCGTCCATATGCCATAGCCATTGCTACGCTGAAATGGAAATCAATAGCATTATTTCTGTGCATCAGGGATTTCCCATCAATATTTCTGTATAACAATTAAATGAACATGGGTGCCACTCATCTGAATAAGCCCTGGGGCTTTATCCCTGTTGGTGCCCCTGGGAATATCAAACTGCGTGACACTATGACCTGATGTAGTTTTTGAAGGTTTCCACCCTCCTTGCTGAAGCTGCCCTCCCCAAAGTTAAGCTCTGCAGCCAGGGCTGTTCCTTTCAAGCCTTCTACCCCTCCCCATCCAGCTCTTGAATGAAACACCTTGTTTCAGCGACCTTCCCATCCAAGCAAGCACTTAAGACATCAGACTCCCCTTCACAGAGACAGAAGAAAACTGCAAAACATTATTTCTTGGTCAGGTGACTCATATATTTGTCCTGTCCAAAGGAACCTGAAATGCCACCCCATTTATTCATACTGGAGCAACTGTTATACAGAGGACAATACCTTAAAATACATTACTTGTAGGTTTTAGATCAACAAACTTCCATCAATTAATCCCTATGCTGATACTGCACAATAACTTGATTCCAGCTCAGCAGCTGATACAAATATGTTAGCATTATTCTGGATGGAGCATTTGATGGAAAAGTGTGGTGAGATGTCATTCCTTCTGAACAAGAGACCTGTATTCAGTATAATTCAATACCTGTGTTCAATACCTATATTAAATATACAAACTGCCTAAATTCAATACCTGTACTACCTATATTTAATAACTAATGATTAGTTAGTTGCTAACCAAGGCCCAAATGGTTAGTCATGACAATTAGTCTATATATTATCAAAACAAAAATAGTCCGTTCCACATTTTAATGCCTTTTTCTTAATTGCTTTTTCTGCTTATAATTTTCCTAGCTACAGTGGGCATGGAGATGGATTATAAATCCCTTTCATCCTATTTACAGCAGCAACAGCATTTCAGATTCCAGCCTGGCCTGCTGCCAGATACAAGCAATACATTTCCTCCAGTTGCAAGCAATAAAATGATTCTGTCTTTGTTATTCCACATTTCCCTAGATCTTTTTGAAGGACATCAGTGATTCTCTGCCATTGTTGCTGGTGATGAATTATATGCTTTAGCTGTTTAGCACAAGAGTGAATTATACAAAGCCACAGGAGGATGAATTTTAAAAATATCCATGAGTTTTTATTGTTTTTTAAAACCAATTTCATAATAGTAATGCAAATATAGCAAAAATACTAAGTGCAATTAGGGAGACAATCAAAATTAGGAAATGCACAGACTGGTTGTTGGGTTTTTTTGCATGTTTCATGCCTGTTTTCTGGTATTTCAGGATCAAAAAATTAAAAGCGCTGTTCAGCCCTGGAGACTCCATGTCAGGTCTATGCTTCCCAGTAGCTTTCATGCTTTTGAAGTATCTGTGCCCATCTCCTCTTCTTTTGCAGGAGTTTATGCCGACATTTCATTATTGCATTCCAGCCTGATCATTAAATTACATTTTCAAGATATTTGATCAAGCATATTCAGAGTTCTAATGCACAATGCCTAAGTCAATTTTGAGAATCTCTCAATTCTGACTTTCATATTTTTTTTTTCTTTTTCCATTGAAATTGATACAATTCTTTCTCCAAAAATGTATATTTTGGAGGGATGGCAATCTTTTAATTTCAAGCACATTAAAACTTTGTCTCACATACTACTTTTTATTTTACTGTGAAGGTGAGTTTCTTTGCCTGAAAACATTACCTTAGTTAAGAAAACTGGTACTTTGTCCTGTTGCCTCCCTTTTTTTTTTTTTTTTTTTTTTTTTTTAAAACTAGCTGTCAATGAGTATTAATTTTGGACATTCGGAACCGCAGAGAGGCAGTTCGGTCAAGTGCAAGTCTGTCTCCCTCTTCTGAATGCCCCATTTATGCCTTCCCGTGCAGGCAGGTTATAACTTTCATATGAAATATTGTGGTTTATTCTACTCCACCTGAATTCTGATGTCACTTTCATCACTGCACTATCATAATATATTGGATCAGTAAGTTAAGTGAGACATGCAAGATCTGCTATTTGTTTCTTTTTCCCTTCCTCTCTCCAGAAAGTATTTTTCTTGACTACATTCATTATTATACGTTAGCAGTAGGGAGGAAAAAACCAAACACAAACAAAACCACCACCAACAAAACCACAACAAAACAAAAAAGCACAGCAGTAAGTCAGAGTAATAAAAGCCAAGGTTTAGAAACTCTTCTTTGTGGAATAAAATACAACAGCCTTGATAAATTGGGCCTGACCTTTAATTCTGGCTTACTTGCTAGCTTTCCACAGTACTTTCATCCTTTTGTCAGTATAATCCATTTTGCTTTAAGTTTTGGGGTGTTTTATAATTTGATACCATTTCTCTTTCTTTCCTTCCAGTTCAGGGGAGTTTCACTTTTAAATTATATCACACACACAGACTGCAAGTGCAGGGATATATATATACATATATATACTTATTTATAAAAGTATATATGCATAAAACCTGTCATATATTGGTTATTCATCCAGCTTCCCATCCTACTTAAATATTTGCGCAAAGAGTACTTTTTTTCCCCTTGTGCTTTCATCTCTGACCAGCCAGTGCTGCATTGACCTCATTAATGTTTATAAATATGCAAAGGGTGAGTGTCACGAGGATGGAGCCAAGTGCTTCTACGTGACAACCAATGATAAGACAAGGGGCAACAGGTATAAACCAGAACACAGGAGGTTCCACTAAAATATGAGAAGAAACTTCTCAGTGAGGGTGCCAGAGCACTGGAACAGGCTGCCCAGGGGGTTGTGGAGTCTCCTTCTCTGGAGACATTCAAAATCCACCTGGATACATTCCTGTGTAACCTCATCTAGGTGTTCCTGCTCCGGCAGAATTGGATTAGATAATCTTTTGAAGTCCCTTCCAATCCCTAACATTCTGTGATTGCTACCAGATGCCTCTTTGACTCAACACCCTGTTTCCAAACCCCAGGTGAGGGGGAGTGCCTGTGGCCACCCAAGGTTTCCCTTGACCCTACTCCCTGCGAGGTGTGCTGAGGGTAACAGCACACGGCAGCACGCTGCCCTTCTCCCCCAATGCTCCTCTCTCATCTTGCACTTGACACCTCCTTCGATTTCACACACGGGTTCCAGCAGAACCAAGATGGAGGCGTCAAGGCCGGGCCGCGGAGCTGCCGGCCTCGGGACGGCCACGACCGCCAGAGCTTTCCCGCGGACTGGGTAAGAAGCAAGGGGTCACACGGGGCAACGCCGGGCCCGGTTCCGCTCAGCCCGACATGGCTCCGCTCGACTCAGCCCAGCCTCAGCAGCCACCCAAAGCGATCACCACCGTTGAGCTTCTCTCACGTCTCCCCTCCAGCGCCTCAACCAATCAGCATCCAGAATGTAGCCTCCCACCGTCGGAGAGAGACGTTTCCTCTCGACCGCTACCAATCAGCCTCCGGGAGCCGCCGCCAGCCGTCGAGTTGGCAGGACGGGTAGCCAATGGCCGGCGACCAATGCCCGCCTTCCCCTCCGCCCCGTTGCTCGGGCAGCCGCTGTCAATAAGCCCCGCGCCGCGGCGGCCCCTTTAAGCGTATCGCGGCAACCGCGGGCGCGTCCGCTGGGCGGGCGGACAGGTACCGGCGGCGACACCGCTCGGGGTTCGGGCCGAGGTCGACGGCGGTACCGCGGGACGGAGGGAGAAGCTGGTGGGGGTGTTCGTGGGGGTTGGGAGCGGGCCTGGGCCTAGGCTCATCCTCCGGGGCGGGGGGGGGTTCGGATCCGCGGCCGCGGATCCCGACGCGCTGTGTGGGCCGGGCTGACTGGCCCGGTCCGGGGCAGGCAGCGGGGACGGCGGCGGGGCCCGGGCTGAGCCCCGGGGCTCCTGTTGGCGGAGTAGCGGCGGGATTGTGCAGCAGGGTCCCGGGCAGCCGTGTGCGTCAGGCCGCTGGTGCCGGGCCCCTTTCTTCACAGGTCATTTACCGTAGGGTTAAACGATGGCGCTTAAAATGCTCTCTCATGTGTAGTCCTTAGTTGTTTTAAGAACTGCGAGTTAAAATTAATGTTCAATGTGTTCTTTGAGAACTTCTCCCCAGTGAAGGGACGTTGCTGGGTTACCCTTTGGGAAGCGGAGAGCCGCTTTCAGGAGCGGCTCGGTTGGACTCGGTAAGTCTGCTCACAGCACAGGGACAAGGGGAAATGTGGACAGTGGCACAAACCTCCTCGGTAGAGGATTTAGAAACATAATCTCCTGGTTGTAGGACTGGCCCATGTGTTACCAGTTTGGACAACCCTTTCCTTATCTCTGACCTGGGACTTACAGCAACTCTCTCATTTTGAGGTCTGCTGATTAAAGTAACCCTAAATATTACTGTCACAGCATCAGATAAATTTAGCATTGATTTATAAAACCATGCAGCGTTTTACTTCACCAAAAGCTGGTAAACCTGAAAGAAACACATACAGTTATGTCAGCAACTGCAGAAGGCTTCCCTAATAAAATATTTGCTTTTCCCTAACGCCTCATCAGTGAATGTGTTTCGATGTGATACAAGTAAATTCTTGCTCCTCTTGGGAAAAACTACAGTATTTGGATGTGAAAAAGATGGGTGGAGGAAAAGGAGGGAGACAAATTTATTTTGAAGTTATTCTTTGTTTTTAAGTTCAGCACTTTAATAATTTGGATTGATGCTTTTGTACTTGTCTGAAGCTGGCGCACGCTTGTGCCATCCATCTCAGAATAGGTGGAAGAACTCAGTGGACCATTAGAGGTCAGTATTTCTACTCAAGAAATGTCAAATGGTGACCAGTAAAAACATCTAGCTTCTTCTGGTCTCTGAAGGGCATTAAGATTGAAAAGGACTTTAAAAGTTTTATGGGTCTTGCCTTACAGAGCTAAGCTCTGGGTATACTGTGAGACAAGAATGACTGGGTAATTTTCCTTTATTGCTTAATACCTTAATCTAGCAGTTCAATTTCTGTTCCTGTGATTTACTTAGGAGTGTTAGGAAGACAGTATTCTGTAACTGTTGCAATTATTTAGTGTTTTCTATTTTGTCCGTCATATGCTTCATAGCAATCTGGAGCTTGACTGGTTTTTGTAATAAGCAGCATGTTTTCCATACAAAATATGTAAATAAAAGCAATAGTATAAGTTGCTGAAGTGAAGGAGTATGAAATTATGGAAACAAAACTGTTTCTAAAGTTTGTACAAGCTCAAGACTTACCTAGGTCGTTGTATACTGCTCTGATCTTGATGCATTATACTTCTGAAAGCACGTGTGGAGCTTTTGGAGGGAGGGGGTTGTGGTGTGGTGGTGCTAGTGGTGGAGCTTAGTAGACTCATTGCTAACCCACAGTGTTTCACTCCTTACAAACTTATTAAATATACCAAGGAAAAATAGATATCTTTGAGGATCTTACACAAGTTTAACTTATTTTATAATCAACTCAAACTAGTTGGTAACAATTGAGAAGTCAGTGAACCAAAGCATTCCTTAATTAGACAGTCCTTAGGCTGACTGAAATAAAACTCAAATATCCTAGTGATTCATTTGTTCTCAAGATAAATTGTGCATTCTTTATGTTCATCAAATGACATTATAGACTGAGGGGAAAACTGAATTTGGCAAGACTTGACATACTAATGTTTCTTGTTTTGCATGTAAAATATTATAATATTACCAGTTGATAAAACTGAAAACCATTTGAAAATGTTTTGGTGGTTACTCAAGGGAGCTTTTATTGGTTCACCTTTTTCCATTTGTTTTCAGTCCATTGCTTTTCTGAGTACTTCCAGAACACATCAAAAATTACTGTTCATTTATGTTGCTGTATATCAAAATGATACTTAGCAAAATACTCCAAAAAGTGGGGAATATCCAGTACAGAAGTGATGTATAATTCTAATCCTCCAGTTCTTACAATTTGTCTGTTTTAAATACACAGAGCTATGAAAAGCATTCTTCAAAAAGATTATCGCCTCTTCAGTGAATACTTGTGAGACTGTAAAATAACTGATCAACTTTAAGTCAGTAAGTGAAAGTGAGTGTTCTTGTTTTATATATGTAATTAGACATCTTGATGATTCAACTATGGGCATTTATGTTTTCCCTAAATGCAGTCTCATTTGTTTTCATTCATATTTGTTTTCTTCTCAAGAAAAAGCCTGTGCATGATGATTTCTTTCTGTCCTTCTGTGTGCTGAAGGCAGACAAAATTTGGGTGTATCTTGGCTATATCTACACTGTGGAAGATATTTGCCCCATAGAGTAATCCCTGCCCCCACACAGGGTGAGGTTAACACCTCTAGATGTGGTGGTGCCTCTAACACTGATGTGCTCACCCACTCCAGCAGTCCAGGACTCCTCTGGCTGCCACACATGGCCCTGGGACAGACTTCCAGCCAAGTAACAGAACAAGCTGCTTGAATTCCCACCAGTTTGTTTTTGGCCTGTTGTTATGAGCAAAACAGGGAACACACCTTAGATGCAGAGTCAACAGTTGATTGTTACTCTAATTAAAATCTTAACAGTCTAATCAAAGACTTAGTCCAGATACAAAGACAGTTCAAGTTATATACGGTTACAGTGATATAGGCACAAACTCTAGTACCAAACCCTTTCTCTATTGTTATCTTTGCCCACTCACTCTCCCACTGGGACCTGACTGGCTTCAGCTGGGAGAGGGAATTCTTTACAGCAAGTCATCAGCATCCCAAATCCTTCCCGGCCAAGAAGAGGATGGTGATGGTTTCTTCCTCCTTGCCTTGCATCCATTTGGGTTAATTTTTATATGCTTGTTAACACACTGTGTACCTATTCTCTTCTTCCATTCCATTCAATGATTCATGATTCTACATTACATCTGAATTTCCTACATGTAGTGTGTGCTACATATGTTGACTACTTGTTCTTTGTTCTATGTGTTGCCTATAAAACTGGTTTTACTCAGCTACCAAGACTGTATCCTCTTGATGACCAGTAATTACCCCAGGTGAGCTGTTACAGCTTAGGGTCCCAGCACCCACTCGTGTTTGTGCTTTCAGGCCCCTGCAGTTGCCCCATGCCTGCACCCTCTCTGACGCGTTTTTGCACAGGTTGTAGATAATTCACTCTGCACAGCTTGTTATTGCTGTCTGTTAGTTATAAACATACATGTAACATAGGTGCTGGACAATTGTACAAAGTTAAGCAAAATGTTAAAACAAATTACGTAAGTTCCCTGGTTGTTCACTAATTGTGTTGCAGCTAAATAAGCTATAGCAAAGTTCCAGGTGCCCAAGATGAGTTTGGATGAAGTCTGACAAGTTTTGTGGCCCATGTTGTTAGCTGGAAACAAAGCCTGTGGCTTCAATGACAACACCACACTTTGTGTGGGTTACAAATGCAACTACTATTTTTTTCAGTCAGGATGGTGGTAATATGAGGTCTGTGTTACAGCCCTCCAGAGTACAATTTTTGTATTATGTAATATTTTAATCTAAATATATTACTTTATTTTCTATTCGTTGCATTCCCTGAGATTCTGTCCTGTGGAGACAGACCTGATGCAATCTTGCCTGTGTACCCTCTAGAGAACAAACTGTCCCCAAAATTTTTTCCTGTGTTTCGGTTTGGGCTTGTTTTGCTCTTCAAGGAGCAAAATAACACACGTTCTGCACAGGTGTTTGTGAGGCCAGAATTTAGGAATGGAGCTGTTTGGGAGCAGGGATACAGCCTGATATATTCTAATATGCTTACTTGATCTTAGTTTTGCACTCATGACCGTATCTGAGGGTCTTCATTACACTTAAAGGCTAAAAAGATACCACAATTATGGCTAGGTATATACTTTTGAAATATCTTTAATAACTGCATGATTTCAGAAGAAAAATAAGAACAATCATTACTGATCATTTGCATGTTCACAATGACTGATACCTTCCAACATGTGTTTATCAATCTCTAGGACACGTCATCTCAAGCATAGCTTGTCTTCTTTCTGGTCTTTCCATTGTAATTTTAGTTTTCATCAGAATCCTCTCTGGCATAGGTTTTAGGCATCTGATTTATTTGTACCACTGTGAAAAGATTTAGATGCTTATACATTATTTTGGAAAGTTGCTTTGTAAGTAAAGAAAAACGCTTTTCCCAATAATTCAGTATTGGTTTCCCAGCAGCTTCCCAGTTCAGAAATCTGTTGGGATATTTATTCCTCTAATTCCTTCTCTATAGATTATGAGGGCAAATGGATTCCAGTCCCTGGAGACAGAGTTATGCTAACAGTGAACTTGGCCAGAAAGCTTGAATTTGTAGTAAAACCTGTCTTGGCAGCTGACATTTCTGTTCTGCTTGGCTATGCAATTCTGCATGTATAGACAGTGGAACAGAGGGCTGAGAAGCATTTATTTTATCGGCGAAATAATACAGTGAAAAATTTACAGCTCATTTACAGGGATGTTGTATGCCCTGCAGTGTAGAAGAGTTTTGACTGAAAGCTGCTAATAGGCAGGAGCTTAGAAATGGGCAGGAGTTTATGTCATTGAACAGGCAGAACTGATGGGCTCTGATGCAAGTCCTATTTATTCACCCATTAGGGGCTTGAGGTCTTGAAGTTGGATAGGAGGGAGGTAGATGGTGAAATAAGCTGGAGAGCTGTGAAGAGTGGTGAGAGAGACAGAAGACATGGAAGCTTGAGCATAGACAGTAAAATACTTCCTAAACTGGTGAGAAATTTCTTTTGACTGAGAACGTGAGGAAAATTTTGGATATATTTGCTCCATTGTATTCTCAAGAAGTGTCTCCAAAAATGTGAATAAGATGATTTTACCTTGAGTTTAGGGGACTTTTCAGTTTACATCAAAAGACAGGCTGCAGCATCAGCCCTTTCTCATTTTATACCTGCTGCAGGTGGAATGTTTACCATATACCAGCAGTGTGGTCTCTCTTATCACTTGTAAGAAACTCAAAAGGCTATGTTTGCATTTTCCTACAAAGCACATGGCACAAATGTGTGTGCTCTTGCCAGTTCTTGAAGGCATGAAACCCTAGATGATGTAGAGTGGGATTTTTGGGACAAAGACTGTGATGTGGATACAGTCTCATTAGCAGTTAGAGACAGAACGTCTTTCAGATGAATGGGACAACTGATTTTTCAAGCCAATTATTTAACATCATCAGGGTGTCAGAAATTGAGATATGGAAGATTTAGCCTAATTCTGCAAATACTATGTTAATTCTAATCACGTGAACAAGTTGTTAATTTATCTGGTTAAAAAGTTTTAAAATATGTTTAAATTAGTTTCCTGAATAATGTCAAACTTTCACTTGTCATTTGTTTTCCAAATATTTCTTTTCCTCTCTCTAACCTGGGAGTAATTTCTTATTCTAGATTTAGCTGTGTTAATTTTCTGATTTCTCTTTTGGGGGATGAAGTGCCTCAAACTACTGAGTGTAATCCTAGTAGCATTCTTGGAGTGCTGCCTGTCACATTTAATATAAATAACAAGGGTAATGTAGTACAACACATGGCATACAGTTATAGGAATCCTGAATAATTTTACAGTATTCTTGCCTTTTTTTCTTAACTAAACAGCAAAATGATTTTCATATTTTTTTTCTCTCTAAATTGTTACAGAAAAACGCATTCTGAATGATAACTACTGCTTGCTGAACTGAACTGCAAAGATCTCATGCTTTGGAGATGAAGATGATAAACCCAAGGAAATAATCCAGCTGCTGCCATTGTGACAACTGAAACGTCCTTTGTGTCAAAATGAACAGTCTTTGAGAAAAATCTGGAAAGCAGTTAAATCTGAAAAATGGGAGAAAGAGTAAGGAGCCCAGATTCTGAACATGGCAGGAAATCAGATGGGGATAAAAATAGTGACTCCTATTATTCAGATGAAGATAATGCATCTCATTCATCTGGCCAGTCGCCAACACTCAGCTATCCATCCACAAGCCAAGAAAAAAGAGATTACAAACCACAAACTTCAAACAGCCTTGTGCACTACCAAGGTAGGTAGATAGCAGAAATTGCTGCTTTGTAACTACTCCAAAGAGTTAATTATCTTTGAAAGCTGAAATAAAAGTGGGAAGCTACCATTATGAGAATCTATAAATAAGGTTCATGTGAATTATGTTATAGATGGCAGGTAGACTGTAACTGCTCTGTTGACAACTGAAATTAACCTGTTCCTGCATAAGGAGGATTTTTGATGATTTACATAACTTTTCATATTTTTTTTACAAGTAAATGTGGCTGTTATACTGGACTTTTGTTGAATCATGCTGATACTGTCTTTTTGTCTTTGACAAAAAGACTTGAGGCCAAGGACTCAAGGCAAGTCACAGAACTACAGAGTGGTTGGGGTTGGAAGGGACCTCTGGAGATCATCTAGTCCAACACCCCTGCTAAAGCAGGTTCACCCAGAGCAGATCGCACAGCAATGTGTCCAGGCGGGTTTTGAATGTCTCCAGAGAAGGAGATTCCACAACCTCTTTGGGCAGCCTGTTCCAGTGCTCTGGCACCATCATAGTAAAGAAGTTTCTCCTCATATTCAGATGGAACCTCTTACGTTTCAGTCTGTGCCCATTGCCCC
Source organism: Streptopelia decaocto (assembly GCF_964273445.1). Taxonomy (NCBI): domain Eukaryota; kingdom Metazoa; phylum Chordata; class Aves; order Columbiformes; family Columbidae; genus Streptopelia; species Streptopelia decaocto. The sequence goes on from NC_138656.1 coordinate 86,629,122, forward strand.
TCATCCTGTTGTTGGGCACCACTGAAAAGGGTCCTTACTATGCAGTCAGTAAAAGAGAGACAATTGTTAAAACTTCACTGGCAAAATACCCCTAAAGATATCTCTCTTGTGAAAGTCTAGTTGACTAAGCTTTACAGTGTAATACTGAATACTTGCAAAAAAAAAAAATGAAAGACCACTAATGCGGCAAGAGAGAGAAAATGTCTTGGGTGAAAGTTAGATGCGTGTGGAAATGAAAAGGAAAGTTCTTCTTGGTCCTTCCTTGGGGGTAAAATATCGCCAATTTGAGACAAAGCAGCTCCACTTTGAGCTCCCTCACACACCTCACCTTCAAAAGCTGCTGTCGTGGTTGAGATTGTGGGGAAATGAACAACCCTGCAAAAAGGGAGAGAATTGTTGTACAGGTCCTGCACTGAGGTAGGGATGTGAAGCCTCTCTGACACACTTTGACAGCTTGTTCCAAATAATTGCACACGTTTTCTGGTGATGTCAGAGCATATGCTGCCTTTCAGAAGCCAGTGCTCTGTTTCATTCATAAGTGCTTGATTAGCCTGTGAGTCGTTTGGTCAACATTATGATCCAGAGTGTGCCAGAAGATCTAAGCGTAACTATTGAGGTTGTCCAGGGAGCGTATCTCTTCAGATCCTTGACAGTGATGTTGTCCTGATGCAGCTGGTGTTTTGCTGAGCTTTTCTGTGTTCAGAAGTGGCATCTTTGTATCAGTCGTGGGTTAGCTTTCTCAGAAACAAAAACTGCAGTTCCATATGCTATTTAATTTGGAGGGGAGAAATATATGATTAGTTCTTTGATTATATAGCCAGGATTGAACATAATTATTACATGAAGGGATTGTGAATGTCATGTTGTTCTTGAAAGACACTAGTACCCAATTTAATTACATGGTCAAAAGTGCAAACTTGGTATTGGAATTTTCTGTTCTGCCCCAAATGTGGAGAAATTCTTGAAGGGGGTGGAAGTATAGGGGCAGTGGGAATTCTCTTAGTTGGTGACAGAAGTGGCATCATTCCTGCAGTGCATGTATTAGATAATGTTTTCATACCTGAATGTGACATAAGTGTTACTTGTAAAGGAAAAAAAACCTTCTTATGTTTGCCCAAGCTGTGGAAAAAATGAGCATCAAACAGAAAATGAATGAGTATTTGTGCAAAATGTTTGGAGGAAATTCTACGAAGGTATTTTACAGCTGTTATTTTTGCTGTAAAATATTTGCTGTAGAATAGAAACACTGAAAGGAAGGAAGAATTTGCTGTCACACACACTCACTGTCCGTGTGTAGGTAACTGCGCTATTGTTGTATCCCAGCTTTCAAGCCTGAATTATAAGCTGCTGCTCAGTATGTTTCTTCCAAACACTGATGTACCTTAATGAATTATGCACATTTTATATATTCAGTTGCTTTAAGAGATATTTTTTGTTGATTATAATGCTTCATTCTTTGAGTGTGGCTTGAGAGGCAAATAAGATAGAAACAAAATGTGTAGCATTTATCTGTGGGGATGATAATAAAATAATAAGATCAAATAGGAATGAGAGTGTTGCATACTAGTTATCAAATAAGGATACTGTGTGGAAAATAACTTGTGATACAAGAACACATTTTTCAGGGAGAACTGAATTTTCATGGAATTTATAATTTTGCTTCAGAAGCTTTTTGCATTGAGCCTTGAAATCTGCTGTTTTGTCTGTAATCATGGCAGCTGGATTTGAAAATACTACTGCATTTGTCTGAGAGAATTACATCTTGCATAATACATAACTAGCTAACGCTCAGCTAATTGTTGCCATTTTAAAAGCATTTGATAATATTGTATGCATAAGAGTACGGTATTTCTAAAACATTTTAATAAACATCATCAAATATTACCAAAATATGACTGCTATTTCTGATACTATTTGCAGATTATTACTTTACAATGGTACTATATTAATGGCTGCTCTTACAGTAGATCACAAACATAAATTCCATTTTTTTATCTATCAAAAGGAGCATAAATGTATCATATATATGCTTTTTATTGTCTGGTTTGAAAGCTGCAATCTCTGCTAAGTATTGTAAAATTGTTTCAGGCAGAGCGCTTTTCCAAGGAGGATGTCTGAACAGACAAATTGCATTGTCTTGTAGTAAACGTGCTTTTTATTTTTCCTCTCTTAGCCACAAAGAAATTGGTTTCCAAATATGCACCGAGCAAAAGAGGGACACAGTGGGGTTTCTGCTCTCAGAGCCTCACTAGAGATTCTCCTGCAAAAGATATAGATCTTGTTACAAAAAGAGTTCTTTCTGCCAGGCTGCTGAAAATCAATGAGCTCCGAAATGAACTGACTGAACTCCACATCAAACTGGATGAGCTGCAGAAGGAAAACAGGGCACTGAAGAGGCTTCAGCACAGGCAGGAGAAAGCCTTGAATAAGTTTGAAGATACGGAAAACGAAATCTCTCAGCTCCTTGCTCGGCACAACAATGAGATTAGAATATTAAGGGAGCGCCTACGAAAATCTCAAGAGAAAGAACGTGCAACTGAGAGACGGCTGAAAGATTCGGAAGATGAACTGTACAGAACAAAAACTGCCTTGCAGAAACTGAAAAAGCTGTCTGCAGATAAGCACCTTGCTGAGAGAGATGACCTGGCAAAGAAACTGGCCTATGCAGAGAGCAGGCTAGAGGACAGTGAAAAAAGAATTAAGGTGAGATGATTTTTTTTTTTTCCTAAGAAATTCTGGTACATTTATTTCTTATCATAATGAGCTTCATGAATTGCATTTTTTCACTGTTGTGGAGCAAATAGAAAAGAATGTATTTATTTTTTAAATGTAAGTAGCATCAAGTAAAATATTTCCAAAGTGATATATGATCACCACTAACATACCTGGTAGTCGTGCATTCAAATTTCTGCTTACAAATTAAGTATATTTTGTCAGCATATATACTGTGGACTTGTGCTTTGAAGCGTTTCTGTAACTGGTAATAACATTTCAGAAATGTATGTGGCTATAATACAACTTTCTGCAATCTGATTTATCCTCTTGGAGGGGAAGCATTTGTTAACTATTTTCTGGGTATTTAGGGAACTGTCTACTAAAATTCTAAAACAACACATATATAGTAATTCTTTCTCAATTTTGTGAAATGCACTTATGGAATGTTTGATTGTCCACTATTCTGCACATCTGAGAGCTGAGCTGAACAAAATTACAGCATTTTTTTAATATCAAAATGAACTTTAGAACATTTTACAGTATCTATTTTAAGAACTTCATGCAATATATTCTAATTTTTTCAGCAAAAATGTTTACATTTTTGTAAACATATCTACATTGCAAATATGTCTAAAAACTCATTTAAAAATAATTGTGTTAACATTATTAAACTGTTGGTAGTGGCATGCAATACTATTTTTTAGCTGAAATTATGTTGGTCATTAAAATGGTGTTAAAGTTTGATGCCTATATTAGTAATTAAATGTAAATTACATTACAGAGATAATATAAAGAATTAAGCTGGAAACTAAGCTTTCATAAAAAATAAGTCCCCAAATACCAAGATATAGACTGCTGAGTTACTCAAATCACCTCGCCCTGTAGTGTCACCATCTGGCATCTGTAGTTTTATGATCAGGTATTTCAGCATGTGTAGGGCTGGATAATGTTAAAATGAATCATGCTCTAAAACGTAAGGGATTTTCTTCTACTTTTTTGCCTTCTTTCATCATCTCAGGTTCACATAAAACAGCTATTGCAAGGTGAGGGTATGTCAATGAAATCACAATCACAAATTTGTTTCTAGTAGAACTTGTTTTTATCATCTTCCTTCTAATCCTGCCCTTTCAGGGAGGTGTCCTGCTTCTTAACCATCAGTTTGAGATTTGTCTGAAGAGATTTGAAGGTCCACTGTGCCAAAAGCCTTGCAGAAAGTAGTGTGTGTTCCCATTATGTCCTCAAGTCACCTCTCAATACTCCAGCAGGATGAGCTGCAGCATCTGCAGGTGCTCTGTCTGCCCCCTCAAATTTAGGATTAAGGGTTTAACATGTATTCAGCATTAGAGCAATGGTGGAGCAAATATCTGAATCCAAGATGCTGGTTTACTGTAATTCTACTTAAATAATGTGACTATTAAAAAGTGCTTCAGTTATTAAAAAAATACTTTGTCTTAATTGAAGGATCTGGAAAAAAATCTTGAATTGAGTAGCAGCAGTTTTCAGCGAGAGTTACATTCAAAGAAAAAAAAGATGTATGAGACTCAAGAAGAAAACAGAGTTCTCCAAGAAGAGCTTAATCAACTAAATCAGAAGCTGAAGGTAAAATGGGGAGCAATACGAGTTGCTAACCATGTTCTGGCATTTTATCTTTGGAATTATCTGTAATCAGGTTGGAATAGTTTAGCAGTGACTGCACTCTCTGATGTGTATTTAATTGTATACCACATGTGAGTTCTTTTCCTGCTTTAAATTGAAATGTTCTGTGCTCTGACCTTACAGTGTTTATAGCAGGAATGTCTCTACGTTAATCATTATTCTTAGCATTAGTTAAGAAAAGCAGGATCAAGTATATAGCCAAGTGTTGTGACTAAACCACAAGATCTACTGGAAAATTAGGTTTTGAAGGCTTGTTTTTTAAATTTAAGTCTGCAAGTATATACAGTACTTTATGTTACTAATGTACTTGCATTACAGTAGGCTTGTGTAAAGATTAATTTCATGCGTTTGTGATATCCATGTGTGTTGCTAAATTTGTGCAAAGGTTTATTTGCATCCCCCATCCCATTGTTGCCCAAAATCTAAATTTAAGAACTGAAAGTGTTTTTATGTTCTACCTAGTGAGTAGAAAAAAAAATACTTGCGCTAGAGTACTTAGTTTCTAGGAGAATTTCCTTGAAACCCTGAGTCTCAAACTTACTTTTATAGTTGAGATGCACCAGTTTAGCAGCTCACTAGCTATAAAGCAAGTCACAATAGTGTTAATAACTCAAAAACTTACTTGTTTAGAGTGTTTTAAGCCTGATTTGTTAGTGGAGAGTTTAGTATTTTGCAAATATTTTCATTATCAGGTGATTTCTGATAACTCACTGTTCATTTTTTGTATTTTATTCAATAAATGTCCTGAAAGAAGAATATGCCTCTACCGCTATGGTGAAGTGGGTCTCTGTTCCATGGTACTGATGTGCCCTGTGACAAGTAACATTGCTAGCATTGAAGTGTTTAACTGTTTACAATGCTAAAAATTCAGTTGTGCAATCTACACATACATTGTAAGTCTTATTCAAGTTACGGAGGCATTGGCATTTAGTTTACTGCAGAGAAGCTCTTTTTGCTAGTGATTTTTTGGGGAAGAAAGTTCTATCTGCTTTCTTATAGTATAAGTAAAGTTAGGAATGTGATTGTTCTTAAAACACAGGCTGTAATTATTGATTACCTCATTCTGTTTCTATTTACAACATGTATTTTTAATTTAATTTACAGCTTTACTAATGACTAGGAAGTGGAATGTTAGTAACTCATTGTTATACCTACCTTTTTCGCTCACAGGAAAAAGAAAGAGAACTTGAAGCAAAAAATATATATGCTAACCGTATGTTGAAGCTATCACCAAGAAAAGACATGGATCTTATACAAAGAAAAAGGGGTAACTTATATAAAGCAATAAAGGCAGAAAAATTAATAGCGACACTTTTAAATTATTCTACTAGGTTATATCATGCCGTTCAATGTCTGACGCTACCACTGCTTGTTCAAGAACGTTGACTTTTTTGCACTGCTCTCAACACAGCACTGCTTACAAAGAAGGACACTGTGTTTGTTCTATAACTGCAGCAGAACCAAACCCAGAACTTTACCGAACAGCACTCTTAATTCCTTTCATACCAGATATTCCTGGCTGAAGGAGGAGGGGGAGATTATTTACTAAATTAACAGATCATAGATAATGTTTACATGACAATCAATTACAGTCTTTAGAAATATGTAAAATATGTAGAAGTTCACTGTTGTGAATATTTTGGTGATGGTTTTGATTGATTTTTTTTACTAATTCAAATATACTGTCTGTCAGATGAGCTGCACTCTTTTTTTCCTCAAAGAGTACGTATGTCCCAGAACATAATCTTTGAAAAGTATCAGTGCAGTGATTTGTTCTGGTGTAAGAAGGCAGCCTCAGGCCTTATGCTGCCCACATAAATATGTGTGTATGTTTTTGTGTCTCTGTGTGTACTTAAACTGTTTTCATTGAATCAGTAGAATCTACTTGTCAGAAGAAACAGGAATTTATAGGACTGTTTTAAATATTTAACGTCAGCATTTAAAGCAGTTTGTCTGCTGCTTATTTTATTATAGATACTCTACTATGATTCCATTTTAGGTTCGGATTTTTAAAAATGTCCTTCTGTAGAGATAAGCATATGTGTTTCAAAGATGCAATTAAGTGAATTTTAATTTTATGGGTTTGCTTCTCTACATGTAGCTTCTGTGACAAGCAGTAAGATGAGTGAAATATTTTTGGGGAATTTTTAACCAACTATTAAGTACACTGTAATGACTTTAGATCTTTAAGGCTTTAAGGTCTTTATTTTTTCAGCAGAAGTTTTGCGTGCAATTTTTTCTTAATTAGCTTTTACAGTTGCTGAAACAGCTATGTGAAACTTGTCAATACCGATACAGTATATTATGTTTGCTGCAAATCATTAAAAATGAGAGATGGGTATATAGTGAGATATTTTCAAGTGAAAACATGATTTAATTAGTTTGTATTTTCTACAGCCAACAACCAAAATATTAAAAAAGGAGCACAGCTCACCAAAGGTGTACAGACCAGTGGGTACTTCTCACCAGTAGAATTTCTTCCAGAATCAGAATTTGTCTGTGGTGACACAGTAAACAAGAAAGAAGGGATTCTTCCTAAAAGAGTGAGTTCCATAAAAATTTGAGACTTGCTCCAGATGACTCATCTGTCAGACCAAATGTTTAATGCAGAGTTTATATTTTAGAAAATATGTGTAAATATACAAATACAAATATAAATATATAGAAAATGTAATTTAGAAAACATTCTGATCCTTAAGAGAAGCTCTGCCCTTCCAGAAATATCATACTCCTTTTTTGTGATACTTAGTTCGTCATATTCTCTGTCTTACTGATAACCATTAGCTCAGTTTGTTTCTTTTTCTGCTGCTGTCATTTCGGTGAAGTTTTTAAGACTTCATTTTGGTTTTGTCTCCTTTATTTCTAATGCTTATTTGAGCAATCTATTGTAACAGTGCTGGCTGCCTTTTTTTCTCTTTTTGCATTGGTCTTAATTATGGTTTCTTTTACTTTCCAGACTTATTTCACAATGCATAAATCTAACACTTCCTCTTATTGTCATAGTCCTGGTATTTCTTCTGTCATTTTCCCAGCTTTGTTGGTTTTAATTTCCCTTTTTATTATTAAAAAAGTGCCATTAGAAGTATTGCTAATACTTCCATGACCTCAGCCTAAAATCAAAGAAATTCAAAAGGTATTAAAAATCAGAATGATACAGATTATGGTACAAATTGTACAGATTCTGATTACATAAGGCTGGGACTATTTGTCAGAAATAATGCTCTGATGATGGTCTGGACTGGCTTCCTGCTAGGACTGAAGCTTTTTTCATGGTTGTTTCATTCATATGTTCTCTCTTCCAAAATCCTTTCTCTAAGTATAGATGTAGTTTAATGTATACATTCTTCCATATACACTTTGGTGTGTGAGTTATGGAACTGCACAGTTGGTACAAGTGCAGCTCATGGAGTCCAACTGTACGTTATCATACAAACTTCTCTAGTTTGTGTATGGCCGTTGCTTTTATGTAACGTAGATTAGGTTGGGGTAGCCTGTACTTTCGTCCGTTTTCTAAGTCAAGCATTTTAAATACTTTGCTGCCATCTCTTTATGAAGTTTATTTTTTTAATGTAATAATGATAATCTTGTACATGAAGGGAAAATACGTGAGGGTGTTTTGGCTAACAGCTTGATTTTCTTTCTTTGTGAAGTAGTATCTGTTTCTCTTATTTCTATTAGAAGTGTATTTAATCCAGTAGTTTACCTTACTCTAAAATAAGCATAAGCTACAAAGTTAGAATCCACATGTTGGATTACACTGGTTTCCACTTCATGGCCACTACTTTTCTGTGTTAGTCATTTTTACTGCTGGCATTAATATCTTTTCTGCAGGTTCTTTTAAATGTGTATGTGTACTCACTAGCTGATTTTTTTCAGCGAAGATTAAACCTTTCTATTTCACTGTTTGTTGCTTAATACTCTATAACTTTAAGTGTCATCATGGAACTTTCCGAATCAACAACCCACTCCAGTAACAAAAATCGGTTTGTGGAAATAGAGGGTAACTAATTGTTTGCTAGTTAGAAGAATGAAGTGGTGGGGTCTGGCCTTCTATGAAAGTCCTTGAAAAATACAACTTCTGATTTCTAAAGAGAACTATCCTAACACGGTGGTAATTTTGCTTTGGAGCTGAAGCTTTCCTGGAATGTTTAGTACAGAGCAGAGCTGATTGCCTATTAATTTTGTTTCAGGTACATAAAACTATGGTAGAGACAATAAGATTTTAGGGCCCAAACCCCTGGCTTGGTTTAGGTGACTTGCTCATTTTTATGTTTAGCAGTAAGAATGTTATTTCAGAATGACACAGAAGTTCAAATGATTTTGTTTGTTTCTTTTACTGATTATTTTTCCTGATCAGCTTCTGTTTTATATCAACTTGTTTCAGGAAAAAGAAACTAAAGACAAAGCATGGAAAGAGCAAGCAGACCTCCTAAGACAAGACCAAGACAGGGAAAGGGAAGAGAAACTGAAGCGTTTTCAGGAAATACAGGCTTTAGAGGAGAGGGTTCAAAAACTGCATGATGGTAAGGAAATGGGCAGCTGGAGGCTGGAAGATACACCATAGAATACTAATCAAGTGAGGCTGCTAGTTTCTTGTGAGAAGAGCAAAATGATTTTGCAGAGATCACTACAGTGGAAAATTATTTTCAGTTAGATTATGCAAAGAGAATCAGAAAGAAATACGGGATATAGAATAACCTATGCCCTGTACTCAGCTGTGATTAAGTATGCAGCAGCAAAAATTACTGTCTGTGAAACGGTATTGAAGCCTGAAAGATTTTGCTTTACAAAACAAGGATGACATAGCAGGTAAATGCTGATGTTATCTCTGACTTTCTAGATGTTGTTGAGGTAGGCAGTAGATTTTTACATTCTGCTTTCCTTAATATGGCCTGCTTTTTCAGTACATATATACTTCACTTGTATCATTTGAAATTGTAGTTTCTCTTTTCACTAGTGGTTATGTGAATCATTTGCTGTGGCTATTTGAGAAATGTCAGTTTCTACCATTATTTTAGTACTGCTTTTTTATTCATTTAGTTTCCACAGCATCTTAATGATTTTTATTCATAGATGTCTTAATCTAAACTATTTCAAATTAAATTAAATTAATTTTAATTTAATCTGAAGTATTTATAAAGATGGACTGCATCCTGTCATGTTAAAATACTCTTTCAGTCAGTGATTATAGTTAATGAACAGTAACACTTATTCTAGATGACAAGGAAAAATTCTAAAAGTCTATAGCTGCTTTCAGAGGTAAACTCTGTGTAAAATCTTCAACCTCCACTGGCATCAGTGCACAACCTACATAAGCCAAGAATGTGCTGTGTTATGTGTCTAAGTAAGATGGTTTGACCACCTTCCCCATCTTACAGCATAAGCTGCTATTTTCCCCACCTTACTTTCAGAAAGGTATCTCCTTATTTAACTTTGTATAATGCTACACTATTGAAAAAAAAAAAAATCTATATGTGTGTTAAATTTATTAACTGACCTGTTGCAGTTATTTCTGTAAGCTGCATCTGAAGTGCAATAGATAACATGGAACTTTGTGAAAACATCAGTCTGAAACTTGAATAACGTGTTCAAAGGGGGATGCCAGTATGTTGAAGGGGCCAAGTACTCATATTCAACTTTTGGCCAAACACACGTCTGTTGTCTTGATAGAAAAATATTTTGAAGGGAGAAATATTTGATAAGGTCCTTTTTTCTTATACACATAACTTTGCAGGTTCTGTCTACAGGTTTATTAAGTAACAGTTTTGCACCTTTGGTGTCCCATTATAGCTGCGCAAACTGACATTTGGTATTTGCACATACACTCTCACTAATGCACAGAACACTTGTGTAAAGGTGTTTTCTGTACGCAGCAGATGCAGTATATTTTAAATCATTCCCTACTTGAAACCGGTAATGACTCCTATGACTTTATGGCCTGATAGCTTCACAGGAATAGTTCCCTTTATGGAAAAAAAAAACCCAAACGTATATCCCAGAACCATTCTTATGTCAGTAGTGCTGACAAAGAAAAATGGAGTACTGTGTAAGTGAGAACTATTAAAATCGGTGATGTTGTATTCACTTTCATTCAAACCCAGGAAGTGGGAAGGCAATTGGCAGAAATTAAATACCTCTGAAAATTCTAAAACATGGATAATGTCCTAATCCCTTTGGAAGATGACAGTAAACTTTTATATCTTAGCAGAGCACCTGGTGTGAATTTAGTTGTAATTTTTGAAGAATTAATTTTTGCAGTAGGAAAGCCACATTATGCATAGAAGAACATATTAAAAACTCCATGACTTTTGCTTGCGTTATTTTCAAAATATTATTTTAAAGGTATTTTAAAATAAAATATGTAAAATAACATTTAAACTTTTCCTGCAGAGTGGGAAAGGGAAGAATATGACAAAATGAAAAAGGAAAGCACCTTTTTATTGGAAAAAGAAGAGAAAACAAAGATGGAAACACAAATCCTCAAACCTGGAGTAGAGAGAGAAAGCACTGAAATGCTGGAAGAGCGGCGAAAAAGAGAGTTCCTGCTTGCTAAAATGCAAGAAATTGATAGAGAAACTCAAAATGTAATGAACATGAAACCTGCTTCCCAAGCACCACTCATAAATACAGCAAGAAAATCTGATTCTCTGGAGAAAAAAGAAAAAACTAATCAATTCTTTGAGATTCCCAGGAAGGTCACTAATGGATTTCCTGTGAATGACAGCCGGGATGATGCCACAAGAGAACAAGAGCAGAAGCAACGAAATCTAAGGACTGTAGATTTAAGTAGCGAGTTAGCATTTGGTAGTTACGTACCTTCCTTTGGCAAAGGATCAGGGAGACCAAGTTGGCTTACTGAAAAAAGTGACAACTTAGAAGAAAATGTTAAGGAAACTGCAGATTTCAATAGCAGGAAAGAAAAGAAGTCAAATTTAATGGAACAACTCTTTGGAAGCAGTGCCAATAACATCCTTCTTTCTAAAAATAATGATACAACACCTTTTGACATAGATTGGGACTCTGGTAAGACTCCTCTTGTTGATAAAAACAGTACACTCAAAGTCAAAGAAGACAATGAGGTTTTTAGTGAAGGAAGAAACCTAAGCAGACACCGTCTGCAACACATTACAAGCAAGCCAGGAGTTAAAACCCTTGGTTCTTTAGAAGATGAAATTGAAGAAGTAATCTTACAGTGATCATATTTTTTTGTTTCATATGTAAATACTGAAAAAATACTTTAATGTAATATTTATTAGATACAGATTTGAAACATTTCAAATATATTGTAAAGCCTTATGAAGGAATAATTTACATAAATGGGTTTATGTATAGAGGAAGGATGGACTTTGATAGAACAGCCTAACCTACATGCAGAAATTTCTTCTGCAATGTAATATCCAAATACAGATGTTGGAGATCTGGCAGTGACTCTTTCGGCAGAAGGGCAGAGAAGGTGTCCTGAGGGACCTTGATAGATGAGGTAGGCGCTGGCTGGCGGCTTCAGTCAATCCAAGAAGACACTTTTGCCCCAACTTGGGCTCCAGACCGACTGCCACTGTTGCTGTGTGCCACCATCTGACTTGTGCAGCTGTGGCTCAGGCCCAAGAGGCTCGGCAGTGCGGAGCTGGTATGGATGCCAGAGGAAGGGAAGGACTTGCAGAGGCTTAACAGTCACTCGCACCCTTTGCTCATGCGCTCTCACGCATCCTTCACGCTCATTCTCCCTCTTGCTCTCTTATGCGCTCGCTCTCTTCCCCCCCATCCTTCTCTCTCTCTCTCTCTCTCTCTCTCACCCTTTGCTTGCTCTCACCCTCCCTGTCTTGCCATCACTTTCTAAATTTCTGAGACATACTGAAGTGTAGTGGTATGTTAAGTAAAACTGCACTTCTCACAAGGGGGCATTATTATCTTATTTATTGCAGAATGAGTTGGCTAAGAAGGTGGCAAGCTTTTATGTGGCAGCGCTGGTATTCAGGGCAGCTGGCAGATGAGCACATCTGCCTACCCAGCATAGGAAGTGTTGGGCTTTTTCACCTGTTGGCTGCTCACAGTACACTGTTTTTCATTTGGAGTACTTCTAGGCCTCAGATATTTTCTTTTGCAGGCATTCAGAGCACCTCTTAACTGTGCCAGGAGAAGGCATGTGTAACATGAATGTCATGAAATGGTTAGAAGAGACATACCTAGGACAAAGGCTCAGGTAGAAGGAGAATGTTCTACACTGCAGTCATGTTATCTCTGAGAACATCAACAGAAACACAACTCAGGAACAGCTGATCTCTTTTCTGCATGGGTTTTCCATAGACCTTACTACCAAATTTGTCTAACTGTTCTTATATATTCAGGTTATATTTGTTATATAATGCCATTTTTTAGTAATTTCTGATTTTTCTATGTAAAATTCCAATAATTACTAAGTATTTTTTTAACAAAATAGTTTCATTAAATGACTTGAGTAAAATTTTGGTGTGTAGATCATCTTTAACACAAAGTTCTGACTTTTTATATCATGTTATTGATATTGGGGTGGGGAGGGAAGGTTGGTAACAACATTGCTAATGATGTTAATCCCTGCATGGTGCCATGTACACAAATTAAGAAGGTGGGCAATGAAGGATTTAGTAGAGGCATTCCAGAAAATAAGCTGAAGGTCATTCCTTACTGGAACAACAGATTTTGAAATGCTGCTCTGATATGCTCCCTATGAGTCTTATTCAAAACATACTAAAATACAGAGAAAGATTCTATTGATTTCTAGATGCTTTGAGCCAAGATTTCTCTGAACACAATGGCTCTTCTGAAATGAAAGGCTGGTGTCTGCATCATGCAATAGCTTTGTTTGCTCCGTCATTCCGAAAGAAAATTAGTCACAGATCCAGACCCAGTGTGTGGGACCATTCTCACTGGTAACCCTGTAGCGAAGAGCAACTCATGTTCACCTGCTTGCTTACAGTCCAAATTATATAGGTTATAGTATTAGAGAATTCAGCTGGTTCGTTTTGCTTGCAGATGGTCAAACTATCAGGACGATTGTGACCAGCAACAGTGAATTTAACTGTCTGTGTTACTCTTCTGCAATGACTTCTTTGGGAGAATACTGTGGTGGTAAGAGATAGAAGTCTGAGGTTAAACACTCTGGGTATTTGTGAGTGGATGGTTATTTGTCTTAATTTTCTTGTCCTAATTGTGAGTGACTGCTGCCCTCCTAGAAGACAACGCTTTGCTCCTGAAGATACTTCTGGGGTGGGTTGCTTATGTTTCTTCCCTGTGGTTGAGGATTCTAAGGCATAGAACAATTATGTAACTGCTAGAGTTATTAAGGATCATGTAGTGAATGGAGGGTTGTTTTTTGTTTCTTTGCAAGGCAACCCATTAACATCTGGCGAATTCTAACTATCATGCTGAACTGATATGCCCTTCTGTTTCAATTACAAAGGTGTATTTTCTAAGCTGTTTCATGTAGTCAGCCCCTTCTGAAGTTTACAAATGTTCACGTCTTGTTACCAGACCCTTCCTGAAGCAAACAGCTGTGGTGACTTGCACAAAAAACAAACATGTATGTGCATTAGGAAGGTGGAAATAAATTAATCTGCTGGGAACAGTATCACAGGTGTAGTTTTCCTTTTCCCCTCATTGCCGTTTATCTCTACAGCTTCTCTTGCTGTGCTTTCTAGTTTTAGGGTTTCTTGTATGCCAATACTGTGACAGTTACAGTGCGTGAAGCCAGCGCTTTGAGAGGGAATCTTCATGAGGGAAACCTGTGGGTCCTTCTAACATCTGTAATCCATGTTTCTGCCTTTGAGTAACAGTTTTCCACCGACTGGAAGCAACTTTTGCAAAGTCTCGAAAGTGTCTATGGACTTGAGGATTGGGTGTATTGATGCCCTGTAGTCCTCATGACTCCTGGTCTCAACTACTGTATTCAGGTAGTCTGCGTGTTGCTTTTAGTGGTGGCAGTGTTTAACAGAACTTGACTGACTGCAAAAGAATCTGTCTTTTGTGGTAAAAAATAGGTCACAAATGCTTTTATGATGATTTGTGTATGATTTTGATGTTTATGTCCAGTTGTAGACTCTGGTTGATAGATGTTCAGGTCATATGGCTGTTAAATCTGTTGGTTTTTGCTTTCCTTCTGAACCACCAGAGATGATGGGAGAAATTCCTCCATTCCAACAATAAAAGATCATTAGAGTTGTGTTTTAGTGGAATACTCAGATTGTTACTGCCCTAGGAAAACTGATCTTCCAGTTCTGATCCCCGGGAGAGTGGTCATCAAAAAAGAAGGTACAGAACAGGAAGTTTTAAGAATAAAGATTTTAAGAGAGGAGATGAATGGTGGAGGGAGCATAGTAGATCTCCTGTAATTCAGGAGAAGAGATACAAGCTATAGGAGGTGAACTTGGGATGCCCTTCACAACGCTGAACTGAAGCCTGAAGAACACTTCAGTGGTCAGAAATGTGAACTGGGAAATGCTTAAACTTACGGAATATTTTGTCTCAGATCTGTGGTATCTTTGGGCTAGCTAAAGAGTAAAATAAAAAGTAAAATCAGTGATTTTTTCAGAGTGCTAATAAATACCGTGTTTCTGACTTTGCTTCACCTGTTGCATACACACCTAAAGATGTGAACTGCAAATCTATAATGCTTTTAAAATGGGGACTTCCTTGGAGAGCATGTGATTAGGCTACTTGGTAAACTCAGGTTTGGAGCTGGTGCTGGTACAGAAGGTCTAACCCAGCTAGCCTGGAGCCTATTTGCACCGGCGGGAAAAGGGAAAGAATATCAGATCTGCCACATTAGGAATTTGTTCAGGGAAATATCCTGGGGCAAATAGCTACAAAAGCATCAGCAGGGCCAGGCTTTTGCTGTACTTGTGCCATAGAGAATGGTTCAGGTGAGCCTTTGCTATTGAAGAAAATAGTAATAAAGTAAAGTAAAGTAAAGCGGAGACCAGCAAAAGTCGACACGGCAGAAGCGAGCACCTTCAGGAGAATTGTGCTGCCAGCTGCAGGAAAAGAGGTTTTGTTCCTGGAGCTGCATGGCTTTGCTAAGCCTGACCTCTTGTTCCAAGATAACAACTTTAAAAATAAGGGATGCCCTGAGTGACATTGCTCATTTAAAAAATTCCCTTTTGTTGGATCAAATTTAACATAGTCTCCTATTTCAAATTATCTCTTTGATTAGCTGCAAAGTTTTGATGTCTGCAGGAGAACAATTGCATCAGTGTGCACTGTCAGCCGGGACTTGTGGCTGCTGGGGAGTTGCTAGGATACCTCGCTAAAAGGTACGATTCACTTGATTAACCACCAACCCAGTTTGCATGAGAAATATTTTTCGTATCTTTTGTTTTGTGCTGGCTTCAACTCTGCATTGGATGTGCATGTGTGTTTAGAGCAAGCTACAGGTTGATTGTCATGTGTGTCTTTAGCCTGCTTTTGATGTGCAAAAAAAGCCTCTGTGCTCCATGGCAAAGAATCCAGGGCATTTATAGTGGCAATTCCAGTAGTCTGTAAGATGAGCACTGCTTCCAAAACAGAACATCAACCACAGGGAACCAAGGGAAGGTCTGACTTTGGATACACATTTCTGGCACATAGCCAAGGCTTAACTTGGTATCTGTGAAGATGCAAGGGAATTTTCCATGTCCTATGTATTATTTTCTTTCCCTGCTTTGAGCAGGAGGTTGGACCAGATGACCAACCAAGGTCCCAACCAAAGCTGTTCTATGATTCTGTCATCCTTGCCACATCCCACTGGTGTTAGTGCTCCCTTCCAGCAGAAATCCTTTGCACAGAGCTCCTTCGTGCTACTTGCACAAAGTTGCCTCAGCCACCTCCTGTGTGTCCATCTGTTCTTGGATATGACAGCATCATATTCAGGACACAAATCCTAACTCCACTTTCTCTCTCTCCACAATAGCTGCTTTGTGCACACACATCCTTCCAATACCCTTTTTTCTTCATCTTCCTGTTTCCTGAAACATTTTGTTCAAACTTTGTCTTCACCATCTTTTGTCATCATTTCTGTGAATCTTCCCTTGTCCTGCAACCCTCTTTCCTTTCTTTCCCTCTAACTTTCATAAACTCCTTTTGCTGCTCCCACTGTGTCTTTCTTATTGTATGAGTGTCTTTCTTATTGAATGACAATCACTCATTCACTCTGTCTGAACAGGCTTCTGCTTTTCATCTCTTAAACACCAGTTACCTTCTCCCTAATATGCCTTGAGCTCCTTTTCTCTCCTACAGTTGCTTCCTCACTCTGGAGCTCCCTACCAGCCACATTGTGCTGTGTTTCTTCTCATCTGTGGGTGAGAGTAGTGTTGCAAGAGGGTAGGAAGAGCCTTGTAGAAAGGGGAGATAACATTACTTTTCACTTGTACTCATACACCCACATACGAGCACTGAGTTGCATGTACTCAACCGGTCTGTCTGGTGGCTGGGCACCAAGACACTTGTACCCAGTTGGGCAGGTCAGGGATCATTACAGTAACCCAAAGAACAAGGCTTGCCTGCTTTGGAGTTTTCCTTGCACCTCCTGGTCGCTGCTTTGGCTGGGGAGGGTGGCTGTCTTGGGAAGTGCCCTTAAGGAGCTGCCCATGATTTTTGTATGTGTCTTGTGAGTCTCTAGGATTTCCTCACTCCCCTTTCTCACTAACTCTGAGCTGCCAAGGGCTCCAGCCTGGTCCTTATCTTCCCACCATCAC
This sequence comes from Streptopelia decaocto, assembly GCF_964273445.1. Lineage (NCBI taxonomy): Eukaryota > Metazoa > Chordata > Aves > Columbiformes > Columbidae > Streptopelia > Streptopelia decaocto. The sequence continues at coordinate 86,646,197 of NC_138656.1, forward strand.
CCTTCAATGGCTTAAGTCTAGCTATAGGCCACCCCTTCTACTACAAGTAACCTGAAAAGCTGCACGTTGCTGTGCTCAGATCTAGATGACCTCTTACAGCCCTTGTGCCCATCTGCCTGCTGCTCCTCACCCCATACCTACTCAGTCATCCTCCCTTCACACCAGTTGTCTTGTTTCCATTGTTGTTATCTACACTGTGATATATTGGGAGTCTGTGAGACCTGGGCTATGTGCTGCTGTGTTTTGCAAAGCTTCTAATGAGCTGTTAGCTTCACAGCTTGCTACTTAATAATTCTCCTGGTAGCAAGGATGGATAACTCAGGTGCTGTAATTCACTCGAGATCAGTTAATTACTAGTACTCAGCATAAAGAAATCGTGTTTGGATTGGCAAACTGAACTCCCATACCTGACCTGCCTCTTGCTGTAAAGCTAAACCTGGCTTTGAATTCTCAGTCAAAACAAGCACTAAACTAAGCTTTAAACTGCCTGTGTGAACCAAGCACCTGACCCTTGGGGAATGATTCTTAACTGGCAAGTGTTTGTTTGCTTGGTACGTGGTTTTCCTTGTCTCATCACCAATCTTACAGGATAATAGCAACAGTTCTTGGGTTTCTTTATAGGTTCTCTAAACCTATTGGGCAGAAGCCACCCATGTGGAAACCCAGAGAAAATTAGAAATACAAAAAGCTTTCTCCAAGTCACACTGGTTGATGACAGAAGTTAGACTAGAAATTTCCTTATTCTCATGCATTACACTGCACTTGTTTTCATGTGTGCATACAGACACATGGTATGAATTCTGGGGTTAGTCCTATGCAGGGACAGGAGTTGGACTCAATGATCCTTGCGGGTCCCTTCCAACTCAGGACATTCTGTGATTCTACAGGCATCCTCTATCCAAATCTCAGGTATTGTAATGAAAAAGGCCTTCAACCAATCTTCAGTCCTGGAATGGGTTGCAATGTGTAATTTCTTCTACTAAATAAATGCATAAATATAGGATGAAAATGTACCAAATAAATCCTAATAACTCCTAAAAATCCTGTCTCTTTGATTGTGGTGTTTGTTTCAAGTGAGTATACCACATATGGTGGCACATGGATGTAACTTTGCTTTAACTGATAAATCACAGCATCCTTATGATAATATACCTGCGACCCAAAGAACAACCACCGCAGTTAAACCATGAGCAACATCTACAGCATTCCCTAGAAATATTTAATTCTAAGCAATATTAATATTTTTGTGTTCTTCTCAGTTATAAATTATACTCTGAGATCTAGAATTCCTCCAAAACCTAATCAAGTAAATCCTCATTTTCATGAGTGGCAATCACAAAACCTGGGAGTACTTGTCCTGACTTTCTGAGCAGCAAAGCATTGCAGTGCCTATTGAATTCAACACAAGATTAATCTTCCTGGGCAGCAGACTGTTGTCCTGAGATAATGTGTAGTCCTGTAGAAGATCTGCACCATCAGTACATTGGAGATGAATAGTTTTTGCCTTGATTTGGCCAAATTATGTTCTTTGGCTGGTGCAATCAGCCAGAGCTCAACTGAAAGTCTGAAACAAAGTATGTGTTATTGTCCATGGTACTTCATATTTCTTGAAAGATAACATGTTGAATTTTATAAGCAAATTGCAAAGTAATTGCAGATTCCTGTTAGCTAAGGCTGATACAAATCACTGTTTAAAGAGCCTTGCTTATTCAGACACGTCATTCCTGAGTAGCTCTTGTAACTGCTCTCTATGTATCTGCTGCCATTTTGTGTTATCTAGCTCAGGATAAAGTTATATGAAATATATCATGGCCCACTTTCACTTGAGCACACTGTCTTGCTAGTTCAATGTTGCTTTCTCTTCTGAGCCATGATCTGAGGCCTTTCCCACTATTTACCTATGATCTGGGACAAAGATGCCTTCTTACCACAGACAATAAACATTTGAAAAAATGAACTTCGCACAGGATGTCTTTCCCAAATTCAAAAGGGATATTAAGTATTTTGTCATCTTACTGATAATTTAAATTATTGCACAGAAGTAGCTCATGGATTATTTGGTGGCTGTATAGTCAGTGGGTACAACAGCTGTCAAGAGCTCCTGTGTATCACAGGAGTTTCCTTTAGAGGGCACCATTGACTTCCCTGAAGTCTACATAAATGTCTGTTCTTATTGGTAATGAGGCTTGTTATCCACATCTGGACGTTTGAGGTCCATATCTTGAATATTTTTGCTCTAAATACTTGAGATACCATGGGCTACTGAACATGGTCTACTGTACACAGTCTACTGTGCACAAATACTTGATATAAAATACACTTTCCATTGACTTCTCAAGCCTTGGTTATGATAGTTTTTCTTAATCATCAAGCAAAATGTTGGAAGCAACATACACTCCCCAGGATGCTGAACTGCATATTTTAATAGCAAGGACTGGAAGGCTGAGCTTCAAGCCACAGAGGCCAGCATACAAATCAGCCTTCACTCCCACTGTGTCATCTCAGAGATGCAAGCTTTTCCATCTTGTATGATTCCTATCACGAAGGAAGTTGCTTTTAGATTTCTTAATCTTTTTTTCCACTTCTTATTTTTCAATGAAGCACAGAGACAAGAGAAGTATAAAAAGTGCCTACCATAGTCTCCCAGCTTGAGGGAATGCAGGATTTAAGGGAGGTCCACAGTCAAGTAAGCAGGATAATTATGTAAATAAATGTCTGCTCCGCAACAAAAAATGAGATTAATTTTAGAATTTATATGACAGAATGATGTCTCTCCTTTGTCCAGATAATTACTGTAGTTTCATGGAGATGAAGGAATATCCAACAAATGGTCATTCAGATGTTTACCTTCTCTCTTGCTCCTTATTATGGTTACTTATACACTCTTCCGTGCAATTGCATCAACGCAGTCCTGATAATGTAGGTTCATATTTTATACTTATGTGCCTAATTAACTGCAGAGCTGGAGCAAGCGCATCTCTAACATTACAGATGACTGGGGACTGTTTAGTGCATTCGCAGCCCATGAACCAAATCTTTGATCACGCTCATAATGTTGTCTTCTTTCATTGACTTAAAAGGTACCTGTAGCCTACAGTGGGAGCAGACTGACTGGCACAGGCAGAGCAGCAGAACTGGGTTGAAGAAAGACCAAGAAAAACAAAGAATAGCTCAGATGAGGGTGGAAAAGCCATCCTTTGAGGGCTTGCAAAGCATTTTTGCAAGCACGATGAAGCACTCATAGGGCAGCCCAGCAGAAGTCCTCACGTATGTAATCCCACGAATCTCACCAGCCCATCACTTACCTCTTCTTCCACCTCTGCCACAGCAGATTAAACCTCCTAGATGGACCTGATATTCAGGAAACACAACATGAACTTAACTCGTGTTAGTGGGATTCACTGTTATGCATTGATCCCCAAAAGCTTTCAACCTGTTACAACACATTGAAAACAATGTGGGGTTTTTCCCTTGTTATATCAGCAGAATCAAGCCAGAAGAAAATCTAGTTCCCCCAAACTTCTAGTTTGCTTGGGTAGTCCTCTATGGCAGCCGTGGTTACATGCCTGTGATCCTAAACCTCAGGGAATTGCATGTCATTTCAAGGCTGGTCAGTCACTACAAATCCCATAAGATTTTTAGCTTTGATTTTAAAAATCCAGGGTGTTTTTCTTCCTATGGTTGCCAAGAAAACCTTGACATTTAGAAGTTAGAGGCCTCAAAAAAACAGAAGTATATTTCGGAAATAAAAAAGCATGATAAAAATAATAGAAGTTCCAAATGCATATTTCATCTTGTACTTCAAAAAAACCAAAACACACACCAAAGAACACCACCACCAAAGCCAACAACAAAAAAAACCAAAACAAGCAAAAAAACAAACTTAATTTTCCTGACAGAATATGACAATTCATTATTTCATATTTGCTCAGAAAAACAGTTCAAGTCAATGAAGATGATCATGAGTTCCAGGCTGGTTTGTGCTGTTACACTGAATGCTGTATTCTTCCTGTATAAGAGAAAAATTATCCAATCAAATCTAATCCAGTTATATGATTATTCATTATCAGCAACTCCACCTTACAGGAGGAGAACAAGTACACAGAATCTGACTCTTCGGGAGCTGCAAGGAACATTTGGCTACCTGGTACCTTGGGGGAGGCTTTGCTTCTCAGTAACTACACTGCTTGGTCCAGTTTCAGACTTGAGTGCCATGTTTTAATCTCAGCTCACACAAAAGTCAGCGGGGCTGGCAACAACCTCTCTGTAACCACAACTTCCTTGCACCTTTGGTCCTCCTTCCTCCAAAAGGTGAAAACAGTGATGTGTCTCAGGGAGGTGCTAGTTAACTTACAACTGTTTGTAACCCTTTCTGAGATCTTCCTCTCAAAGCTCAAGGGTCTAGGACATCTCAGAGTTAAGATCATTCCAGTGAAGTACAACCTAAATTTAAAGGAAATCAATTACCTATTGATCTAATAGGTTCTCATCCCCTCTTTTTCAAAACCATTTATAAAACACTTCACGCTCAAAGCAAGTTTAAGAGCACTCAGGCACCTGACCTGCAGAGAAAGCAGTGGGCAGTAGATCCTGAAATAGCTCTGAACATCCAGGCCACAAGTCTGGAGCATCTGAGTGCTATGAGCATGGCAGACCACAGCAATGTGTGGTGAAACATGGCTGTTCTATGTGATCTCAAGTTTATCACACTAACTTGCTGCTCATAATGATTTTACACGAGATGAGTGGGCTCCCCATTGCCAAAAGGCAAAACTAGAGAAGAAGGCAGCCACAGACACAAACTAAACCTGGGCCTAAAGTCAGTTTCTGTGGTGAGGGCATAAAACATCCTCATTTTTCTGTGCAGCTCCTTGCCATGGGCTTCCCTTACCTCCTCTGGAAATAGAGGCTCTCCAGTCACTTTACTGTTCTTATACTCTGCAAGTTTGTATGGAGTCCTCTACTTGCTTGTCAGGCAGATTGGTGCAAGTGTCTGGCAAAATCATCATTAGATATTATTTTGAGTTGAAATTGGTATGTCTGTGAGGAGCTGTAAGCTATGGGAGCTAGGACCCAGGCAGAAGATCTGTGCCTCATCTCTTAATGATTATGTAGTAGTTTACTCAAAACTCTAATGAAAACATGTCTGCAACTCTGACAAGCTTTCATGACCAAAAGCCAAGGAAGATGTTTCGCTATGTGTCACTCCTTTGCCTCAGTGTGTACGCTCTGACAAACCTCACTCCTCTTCTTAGTGGCTTCAACACTGAATAATCAATTGAGGCAGTATTAGAATCAGTGTGTTGCTTGAACACCAGCAGCTTTTCTAACAGCTGTAGGAAGCTCATCAATAGATCTTACAGGGATCATGGAGGGTTCACCCTGTTCCATGGCTTCTACTCCACAGGCCCAATGAACTACTTAGCTGGTGATAGACTGGCAGTTGTCAGTTGAGTTGGGTTCTCAATTTAAGAATTCCTGGACCCCAAAAGCCATTGGCTTTGCTTTTTTTGAGCAGTATTTGATTGCTACTGCTTAGGGAGATTTAGAGCAAATATTCTGGTTTGGTTTCATCTGGTCTTCTGCTGTATCTATCGTGTAAATTTTAGAAATTTCACCTGGTTTTCTGCTGTATTTTTCTGGTAAGTTTTCCAATTATGGCAGAACTATGGGAACAATTTGCATATGGTATCACATGGCAGTACATGGAGTTCCTTGAGACTGTTCTGTTTTAATGATGGGTCTGGCTGCATATTCAGGGGGATCTGAGAAGTATGAGGAATCGTTCTTTCCTGGTTCACCATCACAGGGTCACACCATATATTTCTATCCCATGCTTCAGGTGATACGATGTGTTTCCCAATCAGTAGAATGCCAAGGAGATGACAAGTATCACTTCATTTTTTTTCCTCTAACTTTTGTTGCTTCTTTTCTTCTTGTGAAGGTTTCTGCAGCAGCTCAGTTTTCAATGACAATAAATCCCCAGGTTTTGTGCCTATTTCCTTCCTCAAATTTTGCTTTTCTCTGATCAGGATTTTCCCCTCTTGACAACTGGGTTGTACACAGGTACTTAAGTCTGCACCTGTAAAGAAAAATTAAAACACTTTCATTGACAAAGAACAGCACGCTACAAAAAACACTAGTCAATACTGGTCTTGGGTATAACCTGTAAAATAATAGTAAAGGGACTGACTACTCCACTGTCCATGGCTACACCATCCCAGGTTTTACTATACAACCTTTGCCTATGCAATTTAGACATGTCAGTAGATTAACCATGGACTCCTAGGGCTAAGGCTGGCTGCCCCGACTCTACAACTACAAGCAGAGCAGCTCCAAGGCAAACACACATGCACAGACCCACACTCCACAGAACACTACAGACAATGTGACTCTAACAGCACCAAGAGCTGTGAGGCAAGGAGCCTCTACTTCAACACCATAAGATAAAGGAGCTGAATGTCATAGCCCCTTACAAGACAGTACTGGCATAACAGAGATGATGCAAGGACAAGAAACCAGATTCAAGACGTAAAAACTTCAAGATGCTGGGAAGAAGTGCCAATCCCTTAAACTGGAGAGCTAGAGAGCAGAACTGGCAACACAGCCTAGAACAACACCATAGAACACAACTGACCAAAAGCATCCAAGCCATGCTTTCAGCAGCTGACACAGAAAAACAGCACCCAATTGGCACGATGTCAATCAACACAGGCGTTTCAGACCCTGGAATGGCACAGATGCCTGCCGAGCAACCTCTAGTGCAGCAAGACCTGACAACTGCCTAACAGGCACAAGGCAGGCTTCCTAAACTACATCCCCACAGGTTGGAGCTGCCCTGGCCAGCACAAGCTGGCATGACACTGAAAAGTTCCCTGCCCCTTTACCTGCCCAGAGGGGACTGTTCTTGGATGCCCTCTCCCAACTTTAAACCCCCTCCCTGCAATTCCCTGCTCATCCCCAGCGCAGGCACCTCCACTCAGCTTTCAGAGGGCCAAGGGACTAAATCCATCCTCAAAGGAAACCACCACATGGACTAACAGGGATCTTCCTGCAGTGCCAGTTCCCCTTCAACATCTTCAATAAGAAAACACACACACAAAGAAGTGCCAGCACTAAGTATCACATGGGTCAACACCAAACACTTCCACAACATCCACCTCCTCTGAATTTCAAGGGTGTTCTGTTCAGTGGCTTATGCCATGGGCAGAGGCAGAAACCCTTATCACTCATGGCACGTAAGAAAAAAAAAAAAATAATGACTGTAGTGGTTGGGACAAGTCCCCAGCCCCACACTCCTCCTCACCTCTGCCCCAACTCACCACAAATGGTCATCCAAGTTCAGAAGCAGCCCACAAAGCACTTGCAAAACCAGGAAATACTGAACCAAGACACCAGGCAATATTTTGCTTGTCAACATTGACAAGGTTCCTAGGTTCCCCTTCAACATCTACAATAAGAAAACAAACACACACTAAGCAAAGCAAGAGCCAAACCAAGCCCACTTACAAGCACACATTCTATTATGTATAATGCTGAACCTCAACCAGATGCCTCAGCTACTGCAGGTAAGAAGCTACAGAACCTCACACCAGCAGCCCCAGAGCAGAACAAGGTAGCTGATTCAGGGCTGGGGCTTATATACCACAGGCCCTGCCACCCCTTCCCATAATCCCCTGTGAAAGGGGCGTGGTCAATCATTGAAGTTTCCTATAAAAATTAAGATGCGATTGCGTTACACTAAATTTCTAGCAAGACCAGATATACTACGTAACTTCTACCAGGAGTGAATTCTGGATAGCCAGACAAAGCAGAATTAGATTCCATACGAATCTCTTCTGAAAAATAACCCAGGGTTCACTTTGTCCCCCATGACTCCAAAGGTCTCCCAAGGACCCCCCTCATGTTCCAGGACTCCCCGGACCCTCCCCAGGTATCATTTCATCTCCTTGGCGCTCCCCTGAGATCCACGGTCCTCCTCAGGGCTCACCTCAACTCCCCAAGTTCTCCCCAGGGCTCACCTTGGTTCCTCAGGGCTCCCAATGCCTCCCTAGAGTTCCCCATTCCTCCCTGGGGCTCCCCAAAATGTGTCTTGGCTCCCCGTTCCTCCCCAAAATGTGTCTTGGCTCCCCATTCCTCCCCATTTCTCCCCAGGTCTCTCCAATCTGTGCAGCCGCCAAAGACGCCAAAGCGACACCAAAACTCACCCAAACACACAACCAAAACCCACCCAAAACATGCCCAAAACCAATCCAAAACACACCCAAAACCTCCCCAAAGAGTCCCCAAAACCGGTTCAAATTCCCTCTACAGCAACACATGACCCCCTGAAAATGACCCCAAAATCCAACCAAATACCTCAAAGAGCCCCTGAGCAGATCCATCGCTGTGAGCGGCACTTTATTGACACACAGAGAGTGGCCCCATCCACGCTGTTCACAATTGTTACAAATTCATTAGAGTTTTTTGAAATTTTTGACACACAATACATCCATACTAAGAAATAATTGATGAAGTTAGTTGCAATTGATTGGTTTTTTACAATACATCTATTAATTACTAGTCAAATATAAACTAAGCACTCTGCTTCTGAACAATGCGTTGATTAATCTGTGTCCTCTGGTCGTGCAGGAGGATCTAAAACTTGAAAAAAATCCCTCGTTTTGCAGGTGGTCAGAAAACATTGATCACAGCGATTGGTCAATGGTGGGTGCGGCTTCTGTCACTTGATCACGGTTCACGTTAATTGAGCAGCTTCTATTCAGAGCTCCACCCAGGAACCTCCAGCATGACCTGGGTTCACCCCAGGAGTCCCTGTTGCAATGTTGGGGTCACCCTGTCATGTGAGACACCAAAACCCCCAGAGATTCCAAAACCCATTAGTTTTTTGGGGGTTGGAGGTCTTGGGGGGGCGGTTTCATTATCACCCCCTTGCAGCCCCACAAGTTCAGGAGGTCTATGGGGGCGCTGTGGGGTGATTTTGGGTGCTGTGGGGCAGTGCTGTGGATCTATGAGGCAGAGTGGAGGAGCTATGGGGTGCTGTAGGGCTCTGTGGCAGTATGGGTGCTGTAGGGCACTGTGGGTGACTCTGTGGGTCAGTGTGTGGGTCACTCACCTGCAGGGGGTTCAGCCTAATCTCTTGATTAGGAGCTATATTAAAATTTTATGACAATTACTAAAATATTTCGTAATGAAATCTGCCATCCAATCTATTGCTGGTAACTAATGGGACTTGCAGATGAATGTATACATCCAATATACAGGCATAATCCCTGATGTTCAGCTTCACAGCCTGACTGTTGCACTTATCTCACATGGGAGCAAAGCACTTATGTGATGAGGAACAATTTCCCATTGTTTCTACTGAGACCAGAAACATTATTTTTCAAGTAACTGGTGTCAGACATAGTGCTCATAGAAGCCCCTGCTCCTACTCAGTGTGCCATCTCATATACGTTTAAAGATCATGTTAACCATTTAAGCCATTACCTTGTGCTGAAACTTTGTCGTGATCTCACCATCTACAGTGATTCCTCAACTTCTTTTCTTTTCCCCAAGACACAATCTCTGCTCCCATAAGCACAAATTATAGTCTTTTTCCAGGTATGTAACTATCTGGCTTCACTGCAACTTCTGTTTTCTTGTTTGTGCCCAGTTTGTTGCATCTGCTGGAGAGAAGACCAATCCTTTTTGTTATTTAATCATCCTCCAATTTTTGCTTTATCTGCAAACTTTATCAGAAGTATTATATTTCCTTCCAGTTCACTAATAAAATTTAAACAATGTGAAGAGACATGGCAACACACAAAAAATGTGCTTCCTTAGTGAGGATTCCCCAGCTATGCTTAAGTTTGAGATCGGCCAGTTAACTGGCTATATCACCTACTGTTTTAGTGATGATTCAGCTAAAATATCACGTATAGTAATGTAAATTTCCTACATGTACATACTTTCCATGTACTGGACTGGCATTTATGCATGTATCAACCAAATCTGTGACATGACCAAAAAGGTGCTGAGTTGCTTTGGAAAAATCTGGTTTTCTTGATTTTTTTATTGGTGTTGATTGTATGTCTCTCTTTTCCTTTTTTTAATAATGAAATCTCATATCTGCTCTTTTGTTAGATTTACTAGAACCGGTATTAGGTTGGGAGAAGAGTGGTTAATTTTCTAACCCTTTTAATGCCTTCTACATTCTTGTACATAGCTACATATTTTTTTCCTCCTGCTTCTCTTATTAAAGGCATTTTTAAACTCCAAAAACTGTATGTCAAAAGACAGTTGCCATTGGCATAAACCAGCCTATTGCCTTCTTTTCAGTTTGTGACCAGGTGAGACCACCAAAGTGTTTTTTTCTGTAGTCAGACATGACAATCTGAGTGAAGCCTCCAAAACAGACAGTCACTGCCACTGTGTCTTTACACTGATGCTTCCCCGCCTCAACATACTCTTGTTCTCTTCTTTCTTCTTTAATTTAAGGTGACTGCTGCTCTCATCTCTGTTCTCAGCATCCTTTGTTGCTATTTACAGAGTGGGAAAGTTGGTTTGCTCTCTTGAGACCTACTTTGTTAATCCCGGCAAGACCTCATTTGTTTGTCTGAGAAAACAGTTGGGACCTCATTGTTTTTCTCATCAGTCCACAGTGAGGTTTTCCATTCACATATAAAGCAAGATTGGAGCTAGAGATGGGTAGGAAACAGTTTCCCCTTGCTGCAGAATTATTTTTGATTTCAAAACCTCTCCTACCATGTTCTGGCACAAAACCAAGACTTTTCCAGGTATTTTATGTTCACACACAGGCTGAGAGAACTGGAGGTGGTTTGATGTATGACATGTGCATTCAGACTCTGCAACCCTTATCCAAGATGGGAATTCAGTCAGTCCTCTGCAATGCCCCAGTGGCCGCTTGGTGGAGAAGGAGCACAAGGCAGGTATGGATGAAGAAAGCTACATTTAGGTACCTGGCTGCAGGGTATAGAAGATATCTGAGCTTCTTCCGTTGATGGATATCAATGGAGCCAGTTCAACTCACTCTGAAGAAGGTGCTTCATGTCAGGTCAGCTGAACTGTGTTGATCTGATGCTTGATACAGTCACCTACACATTTGCTTTTGAAATGCCATATGTTACCCGCTTGGCCACCTAGCTTTGCAAGGGTGCACGTCTCTCGTAGCTCCTGTGGTCATGTCTACGACTCCTATGTAAATCTTGCATTAAATAAACAGCCTCAAATGACATTGGGCTGGGCTTTCAACCTGAATCCGCTACCTCCCAGGTCAAGTGAAGAAAGGATTTCTTTCTTTGTCTGGTAAATATGTGATTTATACAACATGGAACAGCCTGAGAGGTCTCAGCTCAGAAAACTGCTTAATTTCTGATTCTATGAACAGGGAACATTTACAGAATTCCATGTCTTTTCTGAGGTCCTTCCTCTAGGTTCTTCTTTAATATTGGGGCTTTTACATTAATCTTGCCTCCTGGCACCTGCTTCAGACCATGGAGGGCCAGTAGCATCCTTTTGTCCCAGGAAAGCCATCTGATGCGAGTGAAAGGGTTCTCAGACCCTCCATGTCAAAGCTGAGACAGAAGTCACAAAGCAGTTCCCAATGCAATGGCCCTTTCTTGCTGCAGCCATTACTTACAACATTACTTACAACAAGATATCAGCTTTTTCATACCACTTGCAAAAAAATCTTAGTGCTGTGTGAGGAACAGGCAATGGCATGGACCAGGCAGGGCTGGAAGATGCTCTTTGTACTTCAGGATGATGGAGGCTGTGGGACCCAGGCAGAGGAGCAGTGGGTGGGGGACTGACATGGCAGGAGAGCCTCAGCATGAGGCTTTCCTGGGGGGCAGCTGGGTGAGGATGGCGACTTGGACAAGCAGCACTGATTACAAACAGAATTTGCAAGGTTGTTTGAACACTCATCAGACAGCGCAAGTGACTTATCAGCTTGCATTGCCTGGGTTTGGGAAAGGTGAAAATTCGAGTTTAGGCTCCTAAGCCAAACAATGCCAATAACGACCTCAGATCTGCAACAATTTAGGAAGTAATGGCCTTTGTGCATCACGCAATGAGGTCTTGATCCATGACTAGAACTCCTAAGCAATAAAGTAATACAAATAATTAATAATAATAATGAGTTCGGTTTCATTACATGTCTTGCACTGCATAAAATCCCCTGTGAGCAGTTACCGCCTGTGAGAATATTTAATGTCTTTCTGCAATTTGAAAATGTAGTGCAAATGACGGTGTAATAAACCAAAGAACTTCATCAACTTCTAATTGAAATTAATGAGAACTGAACTACTGCATTGTGCATAAAAGAAGAGACTTCTTCTCAGCCTTAAAAGCAGCTGGCTGCAGGCATGGCGTGGCTCAGTTTGAATTATCTTCTTTTTCCACCTCAAACACTGTTTTTATTGCAGAAAGCTAGTCCTATTTCAAACAGCCAGAAAATATCACATGAAGCAAAAAGTTAGATTTTTCTCTTGATTCCTGCAGAGGTGTTTTCCCTATATATGTATTGGATATGGAACAAATGATGGCCATCGGTATTTTGGGAGACTAGGAGCTGAAAATAGATTCCTTACCTACCAGCCCATTTTCTACAATAATACTTCAGAAATTTATTCATTGACCAAATCTTAACAAAAAAGGCTCTGTTATTTCAAGGTCATTTTATACCTCTGCAACAGAGGTATGAAGGCCAGAAACAGCATCAGGCAAAAGCACGGTGCACTGAGGCATGCTGGTGTGTCCTAATGGCTGTGGAAGCCCTTTTCCCATCCCCTGGCAGCAGAAGGGAAAAACAGAGATGGTTGGTACTGGTCATTGCATTTTATTACCATGATATAACACAGGCAAATATGATTCTCCACACTAACATTTGGCACCAGTACAATTTCACAGACCCCTAATGATTGCAGTGGAGCACAGCTCAAGCCACTCAGCTTCAGGTAACTGGAGTATTCCTTGTCTTCAGAGCCATATGTAATACTTACTTTTCTAATAACTTTTTTCTATAAAACCTTCTAAAACAGAAGTTAATATTATTATTACTATTTTTCTTTACTAGTTTGCATAGCCTTGCAAAGCTTTAAGAATGTCTAACTTGCTGTAAGCTTTATCACATCCATTTAGACAATTCCACATTACCATACTGCAGCTGTTTGCATTACATCTTGTGGGTCACTTGTGAAGAGTTGCTAAGACGTATAGTGCTTGGTGACAGCAGGCACAAATCAGGAGGATTGTACTTGGATGCGTATCACTAAATTTCAACAAACAGGTTTACTGGAGAAGTCATTCTTCCTATGAGATCACTAAAGGCTGCGGTTGTCCATAAACTATTCAGAAGACCAGAATAAAGGACCACTTAGAGTCTTCAGCTAATAACGCTTAATGTTGTGTTCTGTTGTTCCTTTGTTTCTTATTCTCCTACTTAACAGGGTATTTTTTCTCAGTGCCAGAAAAAATTCTGGTCATGGAAACCTACTTTCAGGATTGTCGGAGAAACAGGATATTTAAATACTAGATCTGCCTAATACCTACAGAGAGACCCAGAGGTTTCTAAGTTTTTGATGGCTGCAGCATAAATGGATAGTCAGTGGGTGACAAAAGCGTGTCACAAGAGCCTCTAAGAAGTTGAGTTCGAGCAAGTGTCAGTCTTCACCTCAGATACTGTTGTTTTATTTCTTTTCATAGCAGTTATGTACACTGCTTCTAAAAATAATTATTTTTTGTCAACCATCAGCCTGCACCCTGGGTCTAACTGAAAGACTGTGAAGTCAATGGAGATTATTCTGAGCAAAGATTAAAAAAGATTCCCTAGAAACAGGATAGAACTTGTGATATTTTGTTATATTTTACTTCATCTGATGCAAAGATACAAAAGCTACAACTTCTGTTTTCTGAAAGTGTGATTAGTCTTCATCTTCATAGAATTAAACAACAGTACCCAGAGTCGATGTAATCTCCAAAATGTTTACCCTCTTGGAACTAGAAATATCTTGTCAAATTTCCATCTTTCATAATGGAATTTACTGCTTCTTGGTGGAGAAGGATGCTTTCTGCAGCAGTATTATGCACTAACAAGGCATGAATCAATTTACATTTTAATCATAGGGGAACCAATACCATCAATTGGTAAGAGTGCTTTTACTTTGCCTGAACTCGCAGTCACTGGACTGATCCCGGCAGATTTGCCTTTACAGTGACACTTGCTTTTACCATGATATCCCTTGAGTGCTCAGCCTCCATAAAAATAAATATATTCTTCTGAAACTGTGCTAAATTCATTACCAATGAACCTTCTTTCACTATCTGAAATTCTAAATAAAAAAGACAGGTTTATTTTAAGCTTTTAACAGACTGTTGTAGTTAATCGCGTATATCAGGCAAGAGGCTTGGTTGCTAAGAAAATCTTTGGCATGTTTCCATGGGATTTGTGTGTTATTGACAGAAAAAGTACCAAATGATAGGAAGTGCATCTGTTAACTTGAATAGTGAAACAAAAAATAGAACTATTTTCTACCCAACATTTCAGTTAATGGAAGCCCAGGCCAAAAATAACATACTTCCTATCAATTTCCAGAGTAGATCTTTGGCTTTGGAGTCCTGATTGAGATTAAAAAATAAAAATCTCCATTTCTATGTAGATAGAACATACAGACTGCTGGTTGTCAGTGGTTGCCCTTACACTGCTGCACAGAGGTTCCTAGGATGAGCTCAAAGCTAGTTAAAGCTCAAAACACATTCGTTTTTTTGCAAAACACCCAGTGTGCTTGTTACTTCCAGGAGGAATCTCAGCTGCATTTACATCTAATGTTCATTTACATCATATAATCAGACAGAACTTTCTCCATGTTTTTTCCAGCTGTCCCAATTGCCATGGTCTGAAAGAGGAGAAGAGGGCCTGAGATGAGAAGACTGGGACCTTCTTTAAAAAGTGCTACTACTGCTTGTCTCAGGAATGGACACAGCAGTAGGCATCTAGGGCTTTAGCTGAATTAAGTCTGCCTAGAGGAACAGACACCTTGAAATGGGTCTTAGCCTGGAGCTCAAAATGCTGCCAGGGATATTCTGCCATCTTTGTCCAAGGTGGACAAAGTCAGTGGTGGAGACAGCCAGGATCCCAGCATGGATGTACCAGCCTTGCACAGGCCAGGGTCTAGAGACTGGCTGACCAGGAAAAACATACATAGTCCACTTTGAAACTTTTTTTTTTTTTTAAATATAGACTAGAGTCACCTCACAATCAGCAATCAAGCAATGGGATTAGATGCTATTGACATGTTCTCAGCAACTTTAACTTTAGTTGCTCTGTATTTAGACCCTTGGCTATGCTTCATAATCACTACATGACCCCATAACTTACAATTTTGGGAAAGGAATAAGTCCCACAGGTCTACAGACCAAATAAAACAGTGGATGTATTATGGGATGATATATTATTTAGCAGGGTAGCAGAGTTCGATAAAGTAGTATGCTGGCCAAGGAACCTATTCAGAGAATGAAGTTTCCAGGCGCACTGAGAACATTGATTTACAGCACAATGTTCAGAAAATCCAGTGGAAAATGAATTATTTTGTGAGATGATAACTTTGTTTTGACTTCTTTAATTCATGTTGCTTTTAGGTATCATTTTTATGTCTGGACAAGGAAAATCAACCCTACAGCTGAAGCCTACAGCCATTTTGGCATATATGTTGCTCAGTAATTGCTTCCTACAGTGTTTATCTTCCTGGTGAAATAAACCTTGATTTTTAGTTCTCATTTAAGTTAATCTTCATTATTTCCATTTAAACACAGGAGGATTTTATAGGCTGAAGAATGGGTTCCTACCTCTGATTACTGTTGAGCTAATTAAACAGTAAAACATTACTGGACAATGAGGGATGATACTGGAGGTAAGAAAATTTAGAATATAAGTCTGTTATAATTCAATAACAGCACTGGAGAGAATGATTTGTTTGTTATGGGAGATAAGCAGTCAGGTTTTTTTCTGTTTTCTCTCTGCTTCTATTATTTTACTCACTCTGTGACTTTGGGCAATTCTTCCTAACTTCTTGGTCCCTCAGTTTTCTCTTTCTGCAAAACAACAAATCAAACCGCCTTGCTAGAATGCCAGAGGAATGGATGCAGTGCTTCATAAATACGTAACGAGCTCTATTTTTTGCTACAAGGCAGAATGGACTCATATATATGTGTATATTTAACATTTGCCAGTGTTCTTGGTATTTGTTCAAGATACAGCAATAAAAGAATAAACTCAAAAGCTACTATGACATATCTCATTGAGTGTCAGAGGTTTGTATCAAATATTTGATTGAAGGTTCTCTACGATTCAGCTTTTAAAGCAGCACTGAGGCAAGGCACATTTGCTCAGCCTGCATATCCCTAGAAAAAAGTCAGATATACATTTTTTAAAACGTCTTCATGTACTTATGAGAAGAATATCTATATGCAACCCTTTATGTATAAAATGGTTTGTGCCTGCATAACATATGCACAAAGCATATGTTTTAATTTTTTTTTCAGTACAATATTTCAAATTTAAACAAATTAGCCCAAGGCATAACATACTATCAACCACTTTTTTTCTGTATTTTAATATATGCCAGATTGCAGAGAAGCATTGCTAATGAAAAGGGCAATCATAAACCTAAGTGTATTTTATTTACTCCTCATTAAGGACACAATATACCTGTCTTGTTTATGCAGAATTTCATATAGTGAAAGAAAATTAATTGGTAATTATCTCATCTTATTATTTCTTCATGGATTTTTGTAACCATTGCTGTGAGGGCTTTTTGAGTTGAATGTATGTTTCAAGCTTTGTTATTCAGGGCTGTTCTCCTTACACTTGCCCAATTTCCATGCTCCGTAACCAGGGAACATGAACATCATGGTCTCTCAACTACTTCTAAGATAGCTACTAAAGATAACTAGGAAGAGCAAGTCAGGAGGCTTAAATTTGCTGTTCAACAGTCCACATTTTTAATCATGTGGAATGGTATCTATTATGTAAATTGAATATGTACTCCAGTAAACTCTCTTTCTCCCACAGAAGGCTTAGCTTAACATGGGATATTATTTCTCTAGTTATAAATGTTCTATAGCAATGCAACCACCAAAGGTGATTGCATTGCTAGATATATCAAATTTTATGATGAAACTCCTTTAACTTACTTCAGAAGTCATAAGTCTTCTCCTTCCTACTGAAGGGAAATTCAGTAATTAATATTATTGCATGTTATTGAATACTCAGCTGTTGCAAACAAATGTGTAAGTAATTTGAACAGAAATAATGAACAGACTGCTTCCTTCTTTTTTATTTATTTTTTTTTATTTTATTTCTGTGCTGCAAAATGGCCATTGCTAGAAGAACATTAAAGACAAGCCCAGGTTTAGTGCCCACATGAAGCGATACCTTTAAGTCTTCTCCCAAAATGTATTTGGATGTTCCTTCCTCTGTCCACAAGAACTCTTTCATCACTGGCAGTGCTGCCTACAGGCCCCTCAAGCCATAAATCTTCTACCTATCTGACCTGCTCATACAAACCCCCCTCAGTTTGTCTCAAGTGCAGTTATCTGGGATGGCTCAAGCAGAATTTATTTAGGTCTTTGCCAGTTTGATTCCTGTTGTCAGGAATGGCTTATAAGCAGCTCAGCTGGGAGGCTGAGGAGGTTGGAAACCCCTGATGCAAAGCGGTAGGGAAAGCAGGAGAAAGGGAGGGGTGTCTGTATTGAGAGGCAATGCAAAGAGGAATGAGGGTGGTATAAGATAGCTGGGGAGGAAAACCTCTCCAGCTGGCTCAGCTGGAACTGGGTGTGTCCATGATTGTGTAGATCAGAATGGGATCCAAAGGATGAACTTGGTGGGGCTTGCTTTCAGGCACTTACCTAGAGCTGTCACATCCAGTGCAGCACCAGGTAGCACTGCGGTGTAAATGATGAGTACAGCATGTGTGGCTGTAATCCCACCCTTGCTCTGGTTCCCATGCCCCACGCAGAGATGCTGGCACTCACTGCTCGGCCTCTGCAGGCAGACTCTTACAACCCTTTCACTCAAACAACACCTCTTTCCCCCTGTTCCTCACCCAAAGAGAAGGCCAGGCTGTGGGACTCACCTTTTCACAATCGTCCAACAGTGAAAAACCTAAACCAAGCCCTGGCTCCACATCTCTCTCCAGCTTGAGAGAATTTAAACTCCAATCGCTCCTCTCAGGAGCTTCCAGCTCCGTATGGATAAAACAATATCTGAACTTGATGTGGAATCAAAAAATCTTCTGTTTTTTCCTTCACAGCAGCACCTGAGTGCCCTCCTGCAGGGTTTATGTTTCAATAGTGAGCACAGGGGGGTTCTGTAGAGAGCCCAGGCCTGTCAGAGGGCCTTCAGTATGTGCTGACAGTGCCTGCCAGACAAACACCCTACCCAGGGACAAACTGCCTCTTCCCTGGATGGTCTTGTTGTTGGGCAGACACCAAACTGGTCTGTCTTCTTTGAAGTATGGCTGGTCTCTAAATAAATAGGAGTGTGATTTAGGCACATTAGGAGCTGAAAAGTGTAACAGGATTGAGGCAGTCCCAGGATTAGATAGAATCATAGAATCACAGAATGTCCTGAGTTGGATGGGACCCACAAGGATCATCGAGTCGAACTCCTGTCCCTGCACAGGACAAACCCACAGTTCACACCATGTGTCTGAGAGTGTTGTCCAGTCTCCTCCTGAACACAGTCAGGCTTGGGGCTGCAACTGCTTCTGTGGGAGCCTGTTCCAGTGCTCCACCACCCTCTGGGTGAAGAACCTTTTCCTAATGTCCAACCTAAACCTCCCCTGGCACATCTTCCTGCCATTACTTCAGATTCTGTCATTGGTCACCAGAGAGAAGAGATCAGCTCCTGCCCTCCTCCTCCCCTTGTGAGGAAGCTGTAGACTGCGATGAGGTCTCCCCTCAGTCTCCTCCAGGCTGAACAAACCAAGTGACTTTAGCAGCTTCTCATACGGCTTCCTCCCTCAAACCTTTCACCAATTTTGTAGCCCTCTTCTGGACACTCTTCAGTAGCTTAATATCGTTTTTATCCTGTGGCACCCAGAACTGCACACAGTGCTCCAGGTGGGGCTGCACCAGAGCAGAGCAGAGTGGGATAATCACCTCCCTGCCCGGCTGGCCGTGCTGTGCTTGATGCACCCAGGACATGGTTGGCCCTCTTGGCTGACAGGCCACACTGTTGGCTCATGTTCAACTTGCTGTTGACCAGAACCCCCAGATCCCTCTCCTTAGAGGATAGATAGAACAGATTCATGTCCTAAATTCCATAGAAATGTTGTTTTCATTTACTTTTTTTTTTTTTTTTTTGAGATCTGGTCCTAGAAGTCTTGCCTAGCATCCCATAAAGATGGTGCAACAGAGCAAAGAACTCAAATTCTGTGTCCAACTCTCAGACTATTTGACTACGTAATTTGTGTTTCAGAACAAACGCAAGTCCACATTTTTTTAATTGAAAGACGCATCGGTACAGCAAAATAAACTTTTCATACAGGCTCCCACAGACCTACTCTTGATTTATGGTGTTATACTAGAAGCCGAGCCAAGCTAATATCGTTCATGAGATATCAAGGGAACAAGTTTTAACTGCTTTGTTGAAGTGTTTTTCTATTTTGAATTTTATGTAAAAAACAAAAGAGTCTACTTCTACTTATTCTAGTGCAGATGAGGAGATCTACTGCAACAACGGTAAATCAAAAGCAGCCTGTGTTTTAAACATTCGTTTCTTAACATGGTAGTCACTTCCTCATTTCTCTGTGTTTCTGGGTTATAATTAATCTTGAGAAGAAGAATGGTTTAAAATTTAAATGAACACTAAAATCTATAAAAATATAAATGAAGCATCCAAAACCAGGCACTTGACAATTACATTTATTACTGCACATTGACTGAGCAAGATACTGCATTAGACACAGAAGGACAATTGACATCAAACAGGCATTCTACATAAAGTGCAACAATACATGTTAGAGAGGAAAGGCATTTGGGGGGCATTTGATTAATGTACTTTTAATTGGACTTTCCTGCCTCATTGGTTTTATTCTCTCAATTTAGCTCAAGCTGCTCAAATACATAAATAGCCAAAGCACCTACTATAGTTAACAAAATGCACTGTTTTCAAATTACCAGATTTGTCAGATCATGTATAAACAAATAGTATATTATGCAAATGTTGTTGAACTCCTGCAGAAATATAAACAGACAAAGGAAGCCCAATATTCATAAAAAAAAAAAAACAACCAACTAACCAAAATATAAAACCACTCTCCTCTTTGAAAACTATTTGAGACACTTAACCTTTGTGGTTTGTTTTCAACTGCAATTTTAATTTTAGTTCTCTTTTTCATTAAAAATTTGTAGGATGCTCTGCCAATGTCATTCGAGCTGGAATTTGAGTGTACGAAATTATGCCTCCCCATGTGATGCTCTCTGGTTGTATAAGGTATGTGTGAGACCATATTTATATCACAAAATTCAAGCAGCAAAACTGAAAAGTAAATATATATTGAATGAAGATTGCCTACAGCAAAGAAACCCAACAGAAAATGTTAGTTTCTATTGCTATTACTAACTTTGAAAAGATTGTAGGATTTTTAAGAATCCAGTGGTATGTGCTATAAATCTAGGATGTAATTTAAAAAGAATATTTAAAGTGCACAATTGCTAATGAAACAGATTAAACATGTAACAACTGAGAAAATCATATAGGTAATTTGATTTGATACTGACATTCTCAGCAAATGTGAATGAAATCTGGACAATAAAGCACATGGACAGAAATTCCATAGTCAGGGTATAAGTTGAATGAACAATTTGTTGCACAAATATTTGGAAGAAAAAGAACAGATTGAAAACTGTGCATCTTCCATGTTTGTTTGAATGGCCATGTAGTTGCATAGGATTAAAAAATCAGTTAGTGTAATATTTAATACCTTTTTAGCGATTTTGCACTTTTATACACTGTTCAGTTACCATGTTAAAAACCCCAAAAAGCTCTCCTTCCTCACTAAAACCTCTTTGATTTGCATTTGAGACTATTTACCTGTTTACCCTGGGAGCACCACCTACTGTTGAACATCTACATGGACAGTGTCTGCAGGCAACTGCTACCAAGTTTGTGGTTTCTTTCCAAATTTAGATTAGAAAAAATACACAGCTTTTCATTTAAAACAAACATGGAAAATTAGAGACACATTCCACAAGTCACCTGTGTATTGTATGAGCCAACAGAGAAAGAAGTGATCCTTTTCCTCCCATAAATTAGAAAAAGATTATTCAGGAGGAATCAAATATTTGTTGTATTACATATTTACTACTCTTCGTCCCTTCTTCACTACATTTTGCTGCAGAGAAGTGTCAAATGATTATTTGATTTTCTTTATAGTGCTTTTCCATTTCACCTCACAAAGTCAGTCAAATAGACTTGAATAATTATCAAAATGAATACAGTTTTCCTCATTAAGCACTCACAAATCATTGTACAAACATTATCGAGGTCCATGAGTTTTCTTTACCTCACAGTTACACAAAGCTAATAGTATCTAAGACGTTACCATTTCCTCTTTGAGAAAGAGGATTTTTTAAACTGACACTAGGTTTGTTACGCTGACATTTCTGGGGAACACCTAGGTGACTTGCAGACTCACCAGGCACCGGGTGCTCATTATTGTCCCAAAGCAGAAGCTTCTCTAACATGCACATTTAGCTAAAGAATTAATCGTATAGGGGAAGGAATTTAAATTGAATCTCTCTAGCTATCTTGCTGAGGAAAACACTAGTAAAGCAAAATAAATGTCCGTTAGGAGGTAATGGCTGGAGTATGCTCCACCACTGCTGTTTCTGCACTGATTATGTAAAACAGCTGTCAGTCAAGAAATTCCTTTGGGAAAACTGCTCTTCCTTCTTTCCAAATTAATTACATTAAATGTGGTGAGTTACATTAAGGAAAGGGAGCATGGAGGAATGGTTGTAGTTTATTTCCATGCTACCAAAAACTTTTGATCACCTGTTTTCATGGGGGTGCACAGCGTAACTGGACTTCCCATACTAATTTCTTCTCCAGCTGGGATGAATACAGGAAAGACCTGGACCCTTTATTTTAAATGCACACAATGTTGCTTCATTTTGAAGAAAAAAATCTTACCTGGTTACTTCTCATGAGGTATGAAATTATACATACTCCTGAATGATTGCCTGTAATATACTTTCGGTATCAGCATTGATGAGCCTGACATTTATATTTATATCCTCTTCAGACCCACAATCTTTCAATCACATTGCGTCCATACATGTAAGATACCTATTCCTCAACAGGCCAGCATCCTGTAAGCTGAGTATAGGACAATGATCTCTGCTGCATGGCCTGTTATTATACATCTGGGGGCTTCTCTGGCCCCTTTTATTCCAGGTCTTGTGTCCAAGGAAGGTGGTATAGGTTAGTTTTACTTGCGCCTACAAAATGTTCCAAGAATTACTTTTATCAACAATGTTCCAACAATTACTTTTATTACTGAACCCTCCTATTAATTTACTTGCTACTTTACTTTGTAGTACAAGTAGTTCAATACACTGAATAACTCTAACGGGATATATTTTTGTTAGCCATTACATTCCTGACCCCTTAATTGCCAGAAGCGGGATCTAAAGACATCATTGAAATGTATGTCACTGCAGTTATTTAGCATTTATCAATATCTTTCTACACGGAAGCTGAATTAACTCAGTCAAGTTTGAGGCCGAAATGAGTAGAATTTCACAATGTTTATCTCTATAGGTATGTTAAGGTTTGCCATTTTACCAGTCAGTCATTCCAAGCTATGCATGCCCAACATTATGGCATTAATCTTAGGTTATGAACTTTTCTGTTGAAGTTAATGAATATTCAGGAGAAAGGAATGGAATTAAATATTTCAAATATCCTCTCAGTACATTTGGAACTTTTAATATGAAATCGAACTATTCCTGCTAAAAGAGTTTTAAAAGTGTTCTAACACTCACGGTTTTCTTGACAACCCTGAGCAAGCTCTATAAATATTCTCTTGTGAGAGATGTCTGGTTTCTCTACACATAGGTCCTACCCTGCAAGTGCAGGCAAGTATTACAAGTGGGTTCAGTGTAATTATTCAATGTTCACAAAACTTAGAAATACTGGAGAGAGTGGATGAAAATCCCCTTCCATTTAAGATAGTGTGTTGACCTCAGTAAGACAAGATTTCACTTAAAATGCAAGAAAGATGGTTTTTTATTATATGGCCTAGGCATCTGCAATATACCAGTAACTCTACCCATAGAGCTAATTTATATCATTGGAAATATTTAAAGAAAATTGCTATTTTGGTTAGTGAATTTCAGTAACTGTACCCAGCTGTTAAGATTGCTTATGATGCACCAAAACCAAACTCACAAAGCATCTGTGATGAAAGATCAATCATTTCCTAATATTTAACCAAGATGTAGCCAATTAGAACACTAAACAGGATCACATAGATTTTCAGGTTGTATCAGCAATTCATGTTTTACAGTACATAGCTTTGATTATAAGCAACATTTGTCTCGCTAAGTTCTGTCTAAACATTCTCTCTGCTTCTCAATTCAAAACTGCTCTAATGCATTTCTAAAAATGTTCTAATTTACCTGTTTCTGTTGCTGAACTTACTGTAGCCCTTGAAAATAATTTGCAGTCTATTAGCTTCTGTAGCACATTATCTTTGCCCCTCATGTCATGTGGTGGGTGCTTATGGTACAAAGAATATTAATTTCAATATTACAAGTTCTTTTGGTCTGAAGGATCATAGACAGCTCCAGGGAACACAGACGACCACTTCAAACCATTTGAACAAGTATTGTCATTTTTATCTGGACTAGAAAGAATGCTTAATCAACTTCAGATACTCTGATCACCATTCACCCTCAAAAGGATTTGTGGTCTCTAAGTATATCTAAAATTCTGGTTATCAAGCAGGATTAATTTTGTTCCATTTTAGCTCTCTAAAATGAAGGAGCTTAATCTAAGCCAGTTTCTAGATTTCACCTTCTCTCAATGAAAAGAGAATGTATTTAATCCT
The DNA here is from genome assembly GCF_964273445.1 of Streptopelia decaocto. NCBI lineage: Eukaryota > Metazoa > Chordata > Aves > Columbiformes > Columbidae > Streptopelia > Streptopelia decaocto. The sequence goes on from NC_138656.1 coordinate 86,670,316, forward strand.
GTCTGCCCTATAAACTTGTGCTGTGTTCATCTACTAAGAGTCCGGCACTGATGAGGCCGCTAAGGGTGAAAGAGATATACCCCACAGAGGGTGAGGAGATAAAAGCACGTTTTTCTTAACATCCAAGCTAAACGTCTCCTGGTCCAACTTGAGGCCATTTCCCCTCATCTTATTGCATGTTTCTTGGGAGAAGAGACCAACACCCTCCATGCTACAACCTCTTTCCAGGTAGCTGTAGACAGCGATAAGGTCTCCCCTCAGCCTCCTTTTCTCCAGGCTAAACAGCCCCAGTTCCCTAAACCACTCCTCATAAGACTTGTGCTCCAGACCCCTCACCAGTTTTGTTGCCCTTCTCTCAACTCTCTCCAGCACCTCAATGTCTTTCTTGTAGTGAGGGGCCCAAAACTGAACACAGGATTCAAGGTGTGGCCTCACCAGCACTGAGTACAGTGGGACAATCACTTCTCTAGTCCTGCTGACCACATTATTCCTGATACAAGCCAGGATGCTGTTGGCCTTTTTGGCCACCTGGGCACACTGCTGTCTCATATTCAGCTGGCTGTCAATAAACACCCCCAGATCCTTTTCTGCCAGGAAGCTTTTCAGCCACTCTTCCCCTAGCGCTGCCTGGGGTTGTTGTGACCCAAGTGCAGGACCCGGCACTTGGCCTTGTTGAATCTCAACAATATGGTGTGAGATGTATTCTGAAACCTGTATATTATACCAGTACTTTGCAAGTGTGAGACATGGTTTTCAAATTTCTCCATTGCTACTGTCCTTCTGGATATGAACATAAGAAATGGATCCACCCAGCCCTGTACCCTGTCACTGAGCACAGCAGTAGGAGAGGCTGGTTAGAGAGTGCACCAGAGCTTTGCCACCTTCTGAATTCATTCCCTTACACATCACCATAAGCCACGCTCACTATCACAGGGTACATCCCTGCTAATTTTCTTTAGTATCTATCTATCAACCCATTGCCCATGAATTTGTCCAGCACCTTTGGAAGCTGCTGACACCATGTGCCCCCACAAACCCCTGTGGCAACAAAATACAGAAGCTGACTATCCACTGTGTAAAGATGTACTTTTTAATATGTGCTTTAAAATGCTCTACCGCTCATTTCAGTTAATTTCCCTAGTTCCAGTATTGCAGGTTTTGGTGAACAACAGTTCAGTTTATCTACCATCTACATGGTGTTTTAAAATCCCCCTTAGCTTTCTCCTCTCCAGAGCTAAGAGCCCTGTATTTTTGCTGCATCTCTAGGCTCCAGAAAGGGAAGGACAGAAGGTTTTAAGCCTGTCTCTCTATATTTTATCCCATTTCCCTCTCCAGAATGGCCATCCTTTCCTCTCATTCCAAGTGTGATGGAAACACAGATAGCACTGATGCTACCAGAAAGGAGTAGGTGCCAGGTTGATAAAGAGGTTTGACTTTTCCTGTGGTTGTGGGACATCCCTGTTATTGACAAGCTCTTGCATATGTTCCAAGCTCAACCTAAGCCCTGCAAACAGCTATCCCCACAGGACTGCTTTTCTCACAGGATTTGTGACAAGGAAGTTCATTAAACCCATAATGTTGACATACGTACGAGTGAGAGGCTCAGTGCACTCTTTCTCCATCCATGCTCAGACTGTCAAGGCTGTAAGCTACTCATGATGATGCTGGTGTAAAGCAGTATCTTCAAGGGTGATACTGAGTGCTAGTGAGACTCCTCAGCAATAGATTGTCTTTTGAAAGTCCATCAGTTGAAGATGGATGTCCCTCTTTGTCTTTACAATTTTTTTTAAAATGCTAGTGCTTAACACTGTCTAACATGTACTTATTAATATATATTTGGCCAATTTTCTGCTTGTCAGTCTGGAAAATCAGCACACAGTCATCTTTCAGTATTGAGCTTTGTACACAGCTAATGGTAAGGGAAAACAGGGAACTATTAACAAAGACAAAGAGCATGAGCTGACATTATTTCCTTCAAGCTTCATTCAGCAGGAATGCCCTGTCAAATGGAGAACATTATTCCCAAAAGCATTTTGAAAATGAGTGGGTGAGCGTCCTCCATCATCTGTAATACTTGTTAAATACCAACAATGCTTCTGGGAGGGATGTGCAAGGAGCATGGCTAAAGGACTGACACTCCCAAGCAAAGGGCAATACAACATTTGTATTTTTTTATTTAGTTCTTTGTCAAGTAAAGAACAGTTTAAGTGAGTTCAAACATGGACAGAGCCTGGCCCAACTTTACAGCTGAATTATATGCACACGGAAAAGAGAGGACAGAATCCTCTCTGAGCTAAATAATCTGTCTGTATTTGTCAATGAATCTGTAGTGCAGCATTTACAAAGGCAAGGGTCTTACAAATGTTTTCTTAATGGTTTCCTTAATTATTATAATTCATGAGTGTCTAGTAGGTTGCTTCAGTCATTGGTGAATTCAAGTGCTGTGTTTCCATTCTTGCCTCGTCTTCAAGAATCCTGTAAGACAAGAAGTCAGGAATACAAAACAGTGATGTGGGAGCGGTCAGTGAATGCAACTTGAATGGAAATAATGAATAAAAGAATTATAATTATTTAAAATGTAGGTAAAATGCTGGAAAAAGGTACTGCTCCCAAGAACAAAGATGGCTTATTGTCTTACTGCCTGGCATCATTAGTTGTGTGGTGGATTTCTTCCCTTTTTTTTGCTGGTCATAGTGACAAGATAACATACACTTGATAGAGGCTTTTCATTCAGCATGTATTGAGCTGTAACATCACATTTTAAAAACAGCAGAGAATAACGTATTACTAGGCAATTGAATATCAAATGATGAGCAAACAATTCAGGAATAAATTAATGTCCAACTGAACCCAAATTGCTGCTTAAGCTGAACAAGCTATGAAAATATAATTATGTATTGGGAGTTTATCTTGTCTTTCTGAATAACTCTGAATATTTATTTCACAAATCTGTTCATAAGTTGTTGCTTTCTTGACTTTCCTAAATCAATTAATGCAATATGACATGAGAGTATGCACAGTATAACAGTGCCATAACATTAGAGAAGCAAGTTCACGTTTCTTTTGTTAATGCAGCTCTAGAAAAAATACTCTAATGTTATAGACTACTAGGGCACCATAGTTTTGCAATGAAATCCTGGTTGTCTGAATAAGACAACATCAAGGATTTGCAGCTAATAGTAAATCAATACGAAAGTGGAAAAAAATAGTGGAAGAAGTAGCTCGTTAGAGGGAGAGTTTGGGTCATGGGTTTTCAAATACTGGGGTTCTATTGTGTAATTAATCTTCCTCTTCCCAATGTAAAGCAGGTGTCTGCTGGAAAACAATATCATCCATTTTTTCTTTAGAAAGAAAAGTATTCATAGTAGGAGTCAAAAGAAGCAGGAAAGTAATTAAGAGATGCTATCAAGGTGGTTCAATGGGCTTTCTTCAGAACACACCAGCAGGATTATTTTTGCTTGAAAAGAGAACAGCTTTTTTCCTATTGACAGTATTCAAGTCCCTAAAAATCATAAACCCTAACTGCACAATCTGATCCATATCAAGTGTGTTTTATGCATGAAAAATGCTTCTGAAATGCATGCTGCTGACAGGGGTCCATTAGCTGATCACCTGAGAGAACCTGCCCACCAAGGTTCGTTTCTAGTTGATTAGCTCAGGCATGGAAGAGAGACATGATTACCTTTGCAGTCAGCCCAAAAACATAAGCAGCATTGATGCTGTTAGTTCAAAAACAAATTATTTGTAAACAGAAGTGGAGACTCTATGATCTGATCACTAACATCAAGAGAATGCAGTAAGCAATGCTGCAATTTTAGAGCAGGCAATAGTGCTCTGTAGCTTGCTAGCTGAATTATTTTCCTTTTAATGTCAAACCGAATGTGCTGCTAGAGGATGTTCAACACAGTAACACAGAGCATTGTATTAACTCTTTGCTTAGCAAAGGCTGAGCTTCCCAAGAACATCACAGTGAATTCTTTCTGTCTGTATCTCTTCACTTCAGCAAGAGCTTTTGAGTTTTAACCTCTTGGTTTCTATTTCACATACTATAGAATTAATGCCAGAAATGTAACATTTTTTTTCCTCGTAGTCTGTGTAGTGATGGCCTGCACATGGCTCATTCTGGACCCTGGACACATGGCTCTTAGAGAGCCATGCCGGTTTTATTTTCTCTCTTTTTTCTTTCACAATTACCAGTGAAAATATAAAATGGTCCTAGGAGAAAGGAGAATAAACCACTTCATTTCTGCAACAGGACAGGAGGAAATGCTTTTTCCTCTTCTTGGGCTTATGTGCACAGCATTGACAAATCTGGAGATTTTTTCTGTGAGGCATCAGCTTCTAGAACTGAACAGAGATGTGGCAGCTGTTGGGTTTTTTTTTGTAATGTGCATTTCTTAGACTCATGTTTGTACAGAGAAGCCTTGAAAGCAAGACCTGGATGCATTCAGCAGTTTTAGAGGCCATTAAAAAAAAAGTCTCTGAATGACACAAATTGGGAGACTTTTGCATGGTTTTGGTTAGAATTAATTGCAGCTAAAATATATGATTCTTATTGCAAAAAATTATTTCACAAATATTCCCTACATCTTCAGACCTCTCCTGTCCACAGCAGTAAGGTCACTGTGGGCAGGAACTGGTTAAGATAGTCTTTTAAAAAACGGCCCCAGAGCCAAAAATGCTAAAGCTGATTTTAGAAAAATCAAAACACAGGAAAGGGGCATGCTGTATCTTCAAGTTCAACATGGAGCACATGATGTGTGAGGCCACTCTGAGATGTGGGTTTGTTAAACCAGGAAAGATGGCTTAGGGAACTACTAGAAAGTTGTAGAGAAGATAGTCAATGTCTTCTTTAAAGTAGTCAGAAATAAAGGATGAAAGGCAACAGGCACAAATTTCCACAAAGAAATTCTGACTGGATAAAACAAGAAAAATAATTGTCAGGAGAACGGCCAGGCACTGGGCCAGATTGCCTAGAGTGGCTATGGAATCTCAGTCCCTGGAGATACTCTAAATTCAACTGGACAAAGGCCTGAGCGACCTAAGCTAACTTTGAATTTAGGTCTGGTTTTGAGAAAGAGGTTGAACTGGATAAGCTCCAGATCTCTTGAACATGAGCTATCCTACAGTTCTCTTTGCCTCAATTCTCATTTTGTTAAGCTACCCAAGCTAAACCTTTTTGCCTCCTCTCATAAAACGGTAGAAACGCCAACTCAGTTTCATCCAAAGTGGTAGATTATAATATTTTCTTGTGTCAGTCAAGAATCTATAATGAATGGGGTGTACTAGGCTCATGAAATGGTTTGTAAGAAGTACATTCTCCTGTTTACAGGTTGATATAAAATAGCAGCTCAGTAGATGGAGACACTTCACACTGAAATGTGCACACAGAGTCACAGCAGAGAAAGGTGTTTTACTCCATGAGAAGTCAAGGTCAGCCAAGCAGAGACAACACCTGCTCTGGCAATGTGACATTTCCATCCTGAAAAGGTGAGTCTATTCTTAAATCAACAGGAGGAAAATTATCTCTTGACTTAGTGCAAGAAGGTTTTAGGCAGGATGACTGAATCAGAATGGATTCCACAGAAACCTCTGAAGAAACACTGTTGGTCATAGAGGTCAGGATGCTACACCAGGAGGTGGTTTCCACTGTGGGACATAAGATGTGAGAAGGGCAAACAAGGAGACAGATTCAGTGAAGGGAGTCTGTGCTGGTAAGTAAGAGGTCTGCGGCCATTGCTTGACCCTGAGGCCAGATGACATGGATTAGCAAAAGTTCCCACTGCTCAGGGCTAGTCCCCTTTGGAGAAATCAACCATGTCCACAGCAGAATACTTGGCACTGATCTCTTTTGAATCCTGTGTGTTGCCCCCAAGATCCTAAGATTATTATTATTATCTGGGTCTTTTTTATTTAATCACAAATTCTCTGAAATAACTTCAGGACTGTGTGGCAGCCTATCACTATCATATCATTGGAATCTGAAACTGGAGGTTTTGTGTTGTGTTTCCTAGGAAGCAAAAGGATACAAAGCCTATAGGAGACTTCTTTAGAGGATTCTGTAGGGAGTTGAACCTGATAGTCTTTTTTCTAACTGCCTGCTAGAATTGGTTTCTGGATTGAGCTACTCCCAAAAGTGTATCTAGATTTTTATCTCGTGAAGAATAAGTTAGATGGTTAAATGCAGAGCCAGGGGTTAGGTGACAATTAAACTGTTATTTCTCCATGCAGACACTTCCCCCTCATGCAGAGTTGCTTTGTTTCCTTAAAATTTTAATAGCACAACCATGGGGTCTAGTGTTAAAACTCACTCCCTGGCCCTGTGTGTTTACCAGAACAGAGGTACCCAGTGTGTCTACAAAATACCTGTAGAGAAGGAGAGATATTTCTTTTTTTTTTTTATTTTTTTTTCTTAGATGTTGATCTTGGTACCAACAGATTGAGCAGTTTCTTTTTGTTTCTACAAACTCTTGCAATTCTGACGTCAGCTTTACATTTGGAATTGGTACTGTATCTCACTTTCTTTTTACTTAAGTGTGATATCAAAGTAACTGGCTAAGCTGCATTGGTCCCACACTGCTCTTATTTAGCAAGACATTCCTTTAGATTGGCAAAGGGGCAATGAATCATTCAATTCAGATTTTGGCAACTGTCCAGCTTTCCTAGGATAGCCAAAGAAAAAGGGAGTGGATCCCTATGGCAGCTGCAAGAGCTGTTTTGAGAGTTTGAATCACAAAGTTCGGGAAAGGGATTGATCTGTTCCAGTGACAGCCAAAAAAGCTGTCTAGCCTGGTAGTATTATAGATACTGGTCCTGAATGGCCACAGGCAGCTTGTGTCAACACCTGGGTCTGCAGGCATCCTCCCAGGTGACCTTCAGACCCAGTGGTGCAGAGAAGCCAGCACCCACACTGTCCAAAACGAAACCAGCTGCTCACATACACACTGCACAGTATTTGACTTGGGTCTCCCTGGGAACAGTGTAGGGACACTGTAGGTCTAAAACATAATAATAATAATAATAATAACAATCACAAGAATTCTGTGTGTGTCTAAGTTCAAAGTGAATGCAAGGCCTGTGCTGGATGGAGCCCACCAGAGTGGTGAAAGTACATATTGCTTACTCTGGCGCCTGGCATCAGCCCAGTCGAGTTTAAGGGTGTCTTCAGCTTTCTGGACTGGTGTTAGAGGAATGTGAAGGCCCAAGGGAGCAAAACCTGTCAACTAGAAACCATCTCTGTCTGCAGGGAACAATCCCTGGGAAATAATGGTCTCTAGAACTACACCAGAGAATGGTGGTCCATCCAAAAGAGAGTTCAGGGACAGCTTTACATATCACACTGATGCTTCCTGACACATCCTGAAATTGCATTTGCCTGTTTCATGATCATATAATCTTGGCACCACACAGTTCCCCTGTGGTCACCTGATGACAACCTACGTAATAGCAGAGATTCCTGTTCTTTGTTTCTAGGTCTATTGGTTTGCACTTGGCATTGTTAAATGCCATTCCATCCTCAAACCCTTCTCCAATCCTCTTTATACCCTCTGATCCCATTTTATACCCATGAAATTCAAATCCTTTTTTATGTTAACATTGCCTCTCAATTTTGTGCCAGATTTAATTAGGATACACACATTTTTCCCATGACAATATATACTACATGAAAATATTAAATTAGAGATCAAGACAGACCGAAACTGTTCCTGGAAGAATTTTGCTACATATTTCCCTCTAATATTATGACGGTGTTTTCAGCACAAACTCCTGTAGTCTGTGTTCTAAGTATCCTCTTTTCAGTTCTTATATATATCTTTTTCTTCATAAACTGATGATTCTCTGTGTGGAACAGAAAGTGAGCAAGCAACATCCAAGTTGATTAAAGCCATTGCATTTCAAGGGAAAGATAAAAAAGATAAAATATTTAATATAAGAGAAAACATTTTTTAAAAATAGTGCTGTTATCGTATAATCTACTTTTCCTGAACACAAAACAGATTTTGTTCCATTTATTCCAGACATATTGCCAAAAAAAACCCAGTAAGTTCAACTTTGCTACATAAGACCCCCTCTTCTTCCTTTTTACTTCACTTTTTTGTTTATACAGCTAAAATTAAAATATATTTTAATTATCTTTACAATATCTAATTCATCTTAACTTTCAGTGATTCTTAATTTAGCTCTACACTTCTCACCCTCCAGGAAACTGTTCAGTCTCTTTTGGTATTTCTCTAAGGGTGTCTACTTATTTCTGATATCCTTTTGAGGCGGTTAATTGTCCGGCTTGATTCTGAAACTTTTCATACCAGTTTCTAGATGAAAATTCCATACTGATCTTTGCAGTTTTGCTTTCAGAAAAATCCAGTTCAAGCATTCCCTTCCCCAAGCACTTCAGTCCAGCCTGCTTTATTATATAGTTTTCCCAGCTTATCAAAGTTTGCCCATTTAAAATCCTCACTGTGGCTACAGATCACTTTTGTTAATCCTACCATTTCATCACCATTCTTCATCAGACAACAACGAGCTCCTTGGTGAATTCACTTGAGCTCTGTTAGTTCTGGCTATGATTTGTGTGTCCAGATGAATGAGTTTGAATGAAGTTGTTCTACCTGAGGCACCTCCCCTGCATTTGCTTGCAGAGAAGATGAATGCAGTGCCCCTGGCTTTCCTGTCCTACCTGCATGTATAAATATTTGAGTGTTTTAAAACATAAGGTCCTGCGGAGGGAGTCATGTAAATGTCTATGTCTGAGATAGTCACTGCACGTTCCACTTACAGTCCCTGAAGAGATACACATATTTTAACATTACAGGTCAGAAATGAATAGTTCTAGTCCTTCCAGTGACTAATTTTTCGTTAGGGAGGCTAGACAGTTAGCTCAGATGCCGGCATATACACTGGAGGTAAATACTGTTAAAGGAGATTAATTAAACTTAAAATGCTTATAAATACCTCAAGGGTGGATGTCAAGAAGATGGGACCAGACCCTTTTCAGTGGTGCCCAGTGATAGGATGAGGGGCAACGGGCACAGACCGAAACACAGGAGGTTCCATCTGAATGTGAGGAGAAACTTCTTTACTTTGAGGGAGCCAGAGCACTGGAACAGGCTGCCCGGAGAGGCTGTGGAGTCTCCTTCTCTGGAGACATTCAAGACCCGCCTGGACACATTCCTGTGCGATCTGCTCTGGGTGAACCTGCTTTAGCAGGTGGGTTGGACAAGATAATCTCCAGAAGTAACTTACAACCCCAACCATTCTGTGATTCTGTGAAATTCCTGCTGTGTTTTAATCAGCTGTTTCTGAAACGAACTATTACACCCATTTCAGTGCCAATGAGGTTGTTGATTCTCTCTGCTACCGAATACCACTGCTGGACACAGGATAGTGGGTTACTGGGACTTTTGATGTGGTACAGTCTGGTATGTTCTTATTGCAGACATTTTTCAAGATAATTATATCACTTAATTTCAGTTCACTGATAATTAACAGTAGTGAGATTCATTTGCTAGATAATAATTAGTATTATCCCTCACTAGTCTTGTGTATATTAAATACAAAAGATAATGCTTTATCAAAATGAAGTGCTGGTCTGAATATCTGCCTTAAATTATATATTATTATTATTACAGGTTTTGTACAGAATAGTTTCTGAAGACCTCTACATTGTGTGGTGCATATAAGCTGGTGTACATTCATACAAGGGTATCTACTAAAGATAATTTGTCAGTTGTCACACACTGCAGAAAATGATGTGCTGATAAACATACACATATTTGTCTAAAACTGTATGGTTCTCTTAATCTTGCACGGCCATCAAAAGAAAAAAAAAGCACACAATTGCTTTTTTCACACTGAGGCATCCTGAGTAACCTTGCTTTCCTATATTCTTAGATAGGAAGTCAATAAAATAATAGAAATTTACAGTGTCTTCCCTGAAGCCAGGAATGGCTTTTCCTCTGACTGTCCATACAAAAAAATTTATGACTGAAAACACTATTCTAATGGCAAATAATACAATTAGGTATTTGCTTTTGTTTCATTATTTAATTGTTAGGTCCAACTTACTTTTTCTGTAAATGTATGTCCCAGTGCATTTTTATGTTAATCAGATACATAAAATAATAAATGATTTCTAAAGAAATACATCAATTTTTACTGTAAGGCTAAGGAGAGCAGAGAAAACTGCACTGACTGTTCTATAATAATGAAATACCTTGACATCTAGACCACTTTATGATACTATTATATCTTCAGTCTGACATATAAAAGAACAATAATACCGATATTAAGCAGTATAAAAATATCTAGTTCTGCTGACATTTTGACCTAAGAAAGCTTAAGGTGATATACAGATACTCAGTGCCAAAAGATTGCATGATTTCCACATGCTCAGCTGAGGCGATAGTCTGGTGAGGTGGAGGTGTATTTCCCCTAGAAGGTGGCATGCAGTGATGGAAGGAAAGAGAACCACTTCCATTTCAGGAACAGGAAGTTCTGTATCGTTAAAGTTGCTCAGGGACTATTGAGCTGTACAGTCATGGCATTTTCCAGGTAATCACAATTTAAGCCCTTCTTGTCCTTGTGAATATTTGAGTAACTGTATTGAGTTTGCGTGGCAAGGTTTTGGTAGTGAGCGGCTGCAGGGGTGGCCTCTGTGAGAAGATGCCAGGAGCTGCCTCCCACTGCGTGACAGAGCCAGTTCCAACCTGCTCCAAGGACCCACCACTGGCCAAGGCCAAGACCATCAGTGATGGTGGTAGCACCTCTAGAATAACATAGTAAAGAAGGGAGAAAAAACTGCTGCACACCAGCAGCTCGAGAGAGGAGTGAGAATATGTGAGAGGAACAACCCTGCAGACACCAAGGTCACTGCAGAAGGAGGGGCAGGAGCTGCTCCAGGCACCAGAGCAGAGATTCCCCTGCATGGTACAGACCGTGGTGAGAACGGCTGTACCCCTGCAGCCTACGGAGGTCCTTGGTGGAGCAAATTCCTACCTGCTACCCATGGAGGACCCTGCTATGGAGCAGGTGCATGCCCAAAGGAGGCTATGACCCTGTGGAACCTGTGGCCACATGGAGAGAAGAGCCCAGGCTGCAGCAGGTTTGCTGGCAGGACTTGTGACCCCATGGGGGATCCAGGCTGGAGCAGTCTGTTCCTGAAGGACTGCACCCCATTGAAGGGAGCCACAACTGCAGCCTGTGGGGAGGACTCACGTTGGAGAAGTTCATGAAGGACTGTGGGAGGGATCCCACGCTGGAGCGGAGGAAGAGAGTGAGGAGTCCTGCCTGGAGGAAGAAGGAGCAGCAGAGACAATGTGTGATGAACTGACCACAACCCCCATTCCCCATCCCCCTGTGCCACTTGATGGGGAGGAGGGAGAGAAAATCAGAAATAAACTCAGGAAGAAGGGAGGGGTGGGAGAAGGTGTTTTAAGATTTATGGTTTATTTCTTGTTACCCTACTCCGATTTGATTGGCAATAAATTAAACAAATTTCCACAAGTTGAGTTGGTTTTGCCTGTGACAGTAATTGGCAAGTGATCTCTCCTTGTCCCTAATCTCAGCCCATGAGCCTTTCATTACATTTTCGCTCCCCTGTCCAGCTGAGCAGGGGAGTGACAGAGCAGCTTTGGTGGGTGCCTGGTGTCCAGACAGGGTCCACATACCACAGCAACATTCATTACAGTATTTAGGTTTGTAATATTTGCAGAAGATACTTATTTTAAAATGCTTACTGTGGGGGTTTTTTCATCAGAATTGTGTCTTAATTTTTCCACAATATTACAAGCTCAGCTATTCTCTAGTTTTCACTTGTGATGAGTAACTCTTCAAATCTTTTCTACTTATTGATCAGATAGAAAATGTTTAAAACAGATAGGTAGTAAACAGTGAATAGCAAGTATTGTTCCTAGGAAAACAAACAAACAAACAAACAAAACAACCCAACTTAATTTTTATAAGCACATAGGTACATCAAGGAGAAATAATCTGATGATTGCTGTGAGCATTTAAAACCCATTATATAAAAAAGACAGTTGGGGTACAAGAACAGTTGTATGAAGCAGTTCTTTGGAATTTGAAAGATGCGGAGGTGGTCAAAACAAAATCAAATAAAGACCTTAACCAGATTTTGTCTAATAATTGCTTGCTAAAAGCTGAATGTGAGGTAGGACATAATTAATTGGGTTCTTCCTCTTCATAGCATAACATAGTCCTATAGTGCAGGCTGTGAAGGTTTAGGATGTCAAGCAGGAGCAGGATATTAACTTGCAGAAGGTATAAGAACAGAATTCTCACCTTTTCTAGCAGGTAAGATCATGTGGGACTTGATTTTTTTTTTTTTTTACTGACTTTTCTGAGTCCCAAAACCTGTTTTGGAAATAAGGAGCTCTGCACCCCATCTGCTATCCCTGGCTGTCCCAGTTAGCCCAAATACTGTGAAGTTTCCATACATACTTGGCAGACATGAGAAATCTGTGTTTATTTTAGATACTATATGATACTTAGTTCTTCCATAACAAGGTACTGATCTAAAGATTAAAGGGTTAAAGCACTATTTTGGGCTTGTTAAACAAATACATGCACTGTTTTGGCTTGTGAAAAAAAAAATCAAGTCTTGCTCTGCCAGGGAACAAACGTGATTTTGCATGACCATGGATATATGTAATGTTGGACAAGTCATCTACAATTTCTTTTCTTTTCTTTTCTTTCTTTTCTTTTCTTTTCTTTTCTTTTCTTTTCTTTTCTTTTCTTTTCTTTTCTTTTCTTTTCTTTTCTTTTCTTTTCTTTTCTTTTCTTTTCTTTTCTTTTCTTTTCTTTTCTTTTCTTTTCTTTTCTTCTCTTCTCTTCTCTTCTCTTTTCTTTTTCTTTTTCTTTTTCTTTTTCTTTTTTTTCTCTCTTTTTAATGGGCATACCAGTGCTAGTCTGACTATAACAGATTTATGAAATATATATATATATATGTTAAAGCTCATGACTATGCTGTAATAGTGGAACTATGTAAGTAGCTTCCAACTAGAACAGTGACACTAATATTCCTCCTACATTTACCCAAGCTATAGAGCATGTGGATGAGCCTGCAGGACTATGGCATCCAGCCGGTAGCAGGAACGAGTGACAGACGGAGAGCAATATTTATCTAGCTTCCTAATATTTATTTGAGATTTAGATAATATGAGAAAATAAAATGATAGGGTCTACACCTGGTGTGTTTGGGTTTTTCCACTGGGATAAGAATATCATACACAAGCATACACACACATATGCATAGAGGAAGAATTCACAGGAATAAGTGAGCTTCCTTTCTTTTATATCAGTTTCTCCTGTGCAGGGGGAAGTGGGAGCCTGAGAAACTCCATTTCCTTTAATTTGCCAGAAGACAGCTTTCCCCAAGAAAGAAGCTTTCAAGCTAGAAGGCAGAGCAGCGCTAATATTCACCCATCAGTAATCTCATGTAAGGATTATACATTTGAAAAAGAGAATGATCCTTTTCCTTCTCAGAATTTTTCATGTCAAAAAGTACTGCTTCTTTGAAAACACAGTCCTCGTGCAAGCATGTAGGTGACTAAGATTGTTGACGTTTTTCAACGCCGACTGGTAAAAATCCCCAGATCTCAGAAAAACTAAATCCCAGGCATCAAAGCAATGATAGCCAAGATGGAGCTTATGTGGCTTTGCTGTCTAACATGGAGGGCTTCCTGTTGTAAAATCAAGTGTTAGTCTCATTCTTGTAAGTGATCATCTTAGGGAAAAAGAAAAAAAAAAAGAGTAGAAACACGGGAAATGCATTCTAAACTTAATCAATGTTGAATTTCCACTGACTTGTGCTAGAAAAATGGCAGAAGATGATATACAACATAATTAGCAGCTAGCTAGTGGAAGAAATAACAGAGTAAAAGAAAATTTAGGGGAAAAGTAACCTGCTTCTTATGCCGTGCATGAGAAAACCCCATGGAACCTGGATCTTGTAGCCACATGAAAAGTCACTCAAAATTCACATGTCATTGGCTGCCGCTGTCAACAGCAAAGCGGAGCTGCTACTGACGTTTCCGCCGTCATTCTGTGCTGTGAGCTGCAGCTGCCATCCTGGATTTAGTGCTGACGTGCTGCCATCCTGGATTTAGTGAAACTTATGCTGAGTCTGTCCCCTGTGAATGGGGAACTCCCCAAAAAGTGTTTGGACCTCAGCATAGTGGCTTCGCCTCCCATGATTTATATTACTGAGGGTTCAGTCAGCTGCAGTAGGTAAAAAATGAACACTTCCCAGGTTGAGTAAAACCTTGTTGGAACAGATGAATGTAACAACTGCTCTTTGGTAAAGTTCATGGCAAGGAACTGAGCAAGGGGCCTCATACCAAAACACAGTCACTTGTTACCACCCTAAACAAATGTGTGCCCTGTCAGATCCCACTCAGGAGTTTGAACTGTCTGGGTGGAGGGCTTAGATAGATGGTGTTTCTGTGAGTACTCTTGTGGATGCATGTGGGTGAAACAAAGAGAAAGGGTAAGGAAAAAAGAAAGGCAGGGGAGGAAGCAGGAAAAGAACAGAGGGGATAGGTTTACACTTTGGGGGTTTTTTTAGGCAGATGTGAACTTGATTTTTTGGTTGTGCTCCAAGCAGACACAACTTCTTGTGCCCACACTATCAGCAAAGGCTTAGTAGCTCAGGCTTACTGACCATGGCTACAGTGTTTATGGTTTGGAGCTGACTCCTGTCCATCTAGAGTAAAGGCTCACAACTGTACAGTTAAAACCAGAAGAGACCAGAAAAATAATTCCAGGCACTGGGCTACATATACTTTCTGGCAAAATTTTCGTTCTTGATTTTGAAACTGGAGGACACTTTTAAGCTACCTGCTCCATAAGTGAGCTAATCCTTACTGCTATTAAAAGTTTCACTGACTTCAGTTTTCAGCCGTGAGATTTTTTCTCACTTTTTGTTCTCTGCCATGTCACTGATATTGTGCCACATTGGCTAAATCCAACTGATATGCATCAAATACTGATACGTTTAACAAAAAAAATCTGTAAAAAAAATTTTTAAAAAGAGAGAGATCAGTGATTTCAGACTTGAAACCTGGATAAGAGATGCTCAAGTCCGAATTGACAATCTGAAAACTTCTGTTCATTCTGAACACGTTGCTACAAATCTCTCAGCTTTCTTCTGAAGGTAATTGTGAAGCATCTCAGCAACTATCTCATACCTGCACCAGCTGAGGTAGCAAAAAAAGCTTGATGTTCTTCCATTTCCCTAAGAATAAAGAGGGAATATAGTCAGGAAGCTTGGTTGGCCTTAGAGAAACATCTGGGACCTGGGCTCTGCTTTGACAATTTCTGCATTTTATAAGAAACAGTCAGTGAAAAAAAGTCATGAACAGTTCTTGGAGCAAAAACTAAAAAACTAGATCTCCCCCTTCCTGGGTAAAAGCCCTAAGGCTGAGAAGCCTGGGATCACATCCTCTTTTCCACTGGGTGGAACTCAAAGCCTTTCTTCATTTCTCTGGTGCTGAAAACTTATTGGCAGTTGCAGCTCCAACAGGGTGCAGATGTCCAGAAATCCTAGCCAAAAGACCACTGATTTCCAGCTTGCAGATCTGCTCCTATTCTTAAAAAGACATTGCTGCCACATGGCCTGAGGAGAGATCTCTCTTATAATGTAACATGCCTAAGTCCCAGAGCAGAGCTGGAATTACAGTGGACACTGGCAAGCCAAAACCTTAGGAGTGTGCCGACCACAAACACTCTCTTAGCGCTGCCTTCCTCTGACCACACACAGCGTGTTCAGTTTCTCCTGAGAACACGTATCATTGCAAGGGCAACCCCCCCCAGGTCTTTTCATGTCTTGATATGTCCCATGAATGTGTCTGAAATCTACACTGCAACAATCTTCTCCAAGGACAAAAGGATAATAATTCTGTATCTTGTGTTTCAAAATGTTGAGCCTAAGTAATTCAATGAGAGGTTTGGAGTGTTTTTCCCTTAGTTTCCATAAAGATGGGATTTCATTTTTCATACACATCTCTTCGCTGTGTCTCACAGCATGATGGTCAAACCCGGCAATGTTTTTAGTCAGCGGCAGAGAGCATGTCTATACTATTATACATAGTGAAAGGTATTACAGAGGACTACCAAAGAGAGTTGACCGAAAGCTGGCTACTTCACGCTGAAGCATGAAGTGCATTCTGTGTGTTACAGCATCACTCAGGAGCACTGATTCCACCACAGATGTATTACATCTGCATTACAAGGTAACAGTAATTGTAGCAAATTTATTTCTCATAGTCTAGCTGCATATATACCTTAAGATAAGGTATTTAAAGGGAGACAAAGAAGCAGATGAGCAGCAGATGTGTGAAGCTGCAGAGGTGGGCTTGAGGCTGTGAACCTACTCATTTCCTCTCTACTGAAGAAGCCAGAGAAACCTTAAATCAACAACATAACTTTTTAATGTATATCTTATTCTGTATATAAAATATAACATGTCATGTCAACATATACTACAATAATATATTACAATATATATGGGGTAATGTATATTGTCTTATATTTTCTATTACATGTTATGTTCCATACCTATTTATACATTTTGTATATGTATGTATATATATATAATTACATGTATCAATATAAAATTGAGTTTTCTTCTTAATTTAAGGAAATATTTAAAGATAAATGCCACCTAATAAAGCAGAACAACCTCACCTCTCCCTGCTCTTCCAAGACATGTCTCTGTATGTGTCTGGCATATAGAGATCCTGGACAAAACACTGAGGCAGTTTAACTTTACAAAGTACTATGTAGAAGTGCTTCCAGAGTACATTAGCATACTGTGCTTCAGCAGCTTTGATTTCTTCTCTCAGGAGTTAAAAAGAAATTCACTTCATGAGTACATCTAGGCTCAGCTTATCAACTTATTTTAATACTTTAATGTCTTTGTTGGAGATAGTACTGGGAACACTCAAAAAACAATCACAACCTCTGCTGGCAATTAGAATGAAGAAAATTAAACCCAGGAGACACATCAGTTGTACATAAAAAGCTGATTCCCATAGGGGTGATTGTCTCACCTACTACAGCATGCCAGAAACATCTTAAGGCTTTGACATCATCACCATACTGGAAAAAAATTACTCTACAAAGTGGCAGTGTGTTTGATACATGTTGTAGATCTCTGAAGTTTTCAGTTAGAATGCTCTGACTTTGGCATTGCTACATCACTAAAGGTCATATCAGGTACACAGCCTAAGCTGTGGATAGTTGTTTCTTAATAAAAACAAACAAACAAAAAGAGATCTTCAGTCAGCTCCAGCTAACTCACTTCTCGCTGAAGTTCTTCACTGTTTAAATTCCAAATGCCCAAACTAGCAACTATGGGATCCATTCAGCTCTCCACTGAAAACACATGTTACTGGATTTGCCGATTTCCAGTGTTCACCCAGCTGCGTAGGTTCCCCTAAGACAACAGTGCACACAATAGCTAATCATTTACCATTCGGGGATTAGAAGTAGCAGTGTTAATTTTCAGGAAGATTGGTTTATTTTTAGTTAGTAAGGCATTGGCAGAGTTAGTCATACAAGCTTATAAACATTCTAAGTATAATATGTATTTTCAAATGTTTTTCGTCTTTGCAGTTGACAGGGAAAGGATTTGTAGAAGCGCTCAGCTTTGGTCTAACTTTGCTTCTATCAAAGACAATGGTTCCATTGTTTTCATTGGCAGCAGATAGCTGACAGCAAGTCTTTGGGAAATCCCACCAATGATGGCTCCTCAGTTTGAAGAGGATGCATCATGTAAAGTATTGTGGGTTTGGGGGGTGGTGGTGCTTGGTTTTGTTTGGTTTTGCTTGGTTTTGCTTAAGGTATTAGGAGCCAACTTGTAGCGAAAGTGGGTGGACTAGTTACATTCTCGTATCTGTTTTTACTAGAGGGGATAATTATAGGATTAATTCAGAAAAAAAAAAAAAAGGGTCTGTGTGTAGTGAAAAAAAAATAAATAGGTGCAGATATGCTGTAAAGAAAAAAAGTTTTGTGAATACAACCATATCTAACACACCAACATCATTTTTATAAAGGTATTTTATTACAATATACCATATCTGCATGTATATACAGGTTTTGTTGGTTTTTTTTAAAGAATTACAAAATTTCACAAATCTTTTTCAGTACAATGGCTATACACTGTTTACTGTACAGAACCAAGCACTCTTCCAATAACAGTTCTATCATGCATTCCTGAACTTTAAGCATTCTTTGAGCACTAATACCTCTAAATCTCTTAAGTGGTTAGGTCTAACCGAGAACAAAACATAATTTATACTTTTCAACTATGATTCTAAAGCAGCAGTTTGGAAATATATTTTTGTTTTAAATAAGTGTTTGGAAGTTGTAATTCATAAAGTCCATAAAATGATATACTTTATTTCCTGAGTTTCATTAACTGTTCCTTATGCCTTTGTTGATTGCTATGACTAGACTTTGTTATATCAACAAACATAATTTATGACTTTGTGGCTGCTTAATGTGTTTACTTACTACATTATCTAGCAGTTGATTTAGGATTGCCCATTTAAATTATACTGGCTATTTAAAGGCCTTATTTGACAAGGTTTCCATTTTGCATTGTCTTTTTCTTCCTGTCAGCTCAATCAATTACTGACATATTTATAATGAAATATACACAGAAAGGGACAAGCACAGTTAGCCCAGGGAAGCATATGCAAGGAAGATGGGAAGACTTAATTAATATATATTTACACTACTTCCTTGCTACAAAACAGCTAATAAACTAACCTCTACATCCCTAGAGCAAACTTAAAGAATGATTCATATTTAACATCTAACAGCAGACTCTTATCCAGTAGCGGATGCAGACTCAGTGTAAAGCAGAGACGAGAGCAATCTCATTGCTGTAATCTCAGGAGCTCTGTGCCAGACCACTGTGTTCACCTGTATGCTTCCCACCTTTCCAGTTGGAGTAAGATGAACTGATTGCAGAGAAACTCTAAGCAAAGATTGAAAAGAGCCAACAACAGGCAATGCAGAGGAAGTGCTCATTTTGTTTAGCTGGTCCAGAATTTCAACAGAACACTAAGAGCATTGTTTTGAGCTGTTCAAAGTGTCATGAAGTGACAAGCTCAAAAATATTATTGTTCCTGTGTTGTAGCAGCATTTTGTCATTAGTGAAGGTGGACTCATCACATCTTCAAGTAAGATGAACTTTATACAGTATCTACACTGAAAAATTCACTTACCTTTTACCAAAGTATAAATATATACTCTGCACATTTAGAGTTTTTTAAACAACCATTAAATTTTAGCTGATCCAATTAGGTCCTTTATTATATACCCTACAGATAAATTCTTACTGATTATTGACAGCAGCTGGGCTTAATGCTGCAGAACAGAATTAGGTCCATAGATTTGTTTTGCTTTCTTTCTCACTGTATGTTAACAGAGGACCTATCACTTACCTAAACTTACCTTAAAATTAAACTTGATTTTAAACTTTAAAAGAAACACTTTTTTGTCTTTGTCAATCAGAGGTAGTATTTCAGAGAAACATGCTAGTGATGGAAATGCTACTCTATACTATCGGGAAGATACAAATATAGATTTATGAATCTCCTCCCAATATTTGCATGGTCTTTGCAATTTCAAAGGGTGATTCAGATCCTTAGCAGGATAAAGTACCTGCTATAGCTGCCCAACTCTCTCCGTTGATTAAAGAGGATGCTCAGGGCAGCTGGTTTTGTGTTCACACAGCTAGTGCTGGCTGTAGCTATGCTGAGGGAAGAACACTTGGAGCACCCCCAGCTGCTTATTTCCACCCCCATCACAGATTTCCACCTCCCAGTTTCTGCCAGTGTAACTTGTCTGATTGCTCCCCAACCTGTGTTGAAATGAGCCAGGCCCACTCACTTCAAATGACAGGTCTTTGCAGGTCCATTTTGGTCTGCCCAAACTGAAACAGGGAAGACTGGGACAGCAGAATTGAGGGCAGCAGCTTTTAGAGGGCTTTTATGGCCAAGAAAGTAGAGGGGTCCCTCAACCTAGCAAAGTTGCAACTGAAATGGGGCATCACTGCTCTTAATTTGCTGAAGGCAGGACAACAGCTGCAGTACAACTGCAACCAGTCAGACTGTTCCAGCAGCAGCTAAATGAAGTCTATTGCACTCAGCTGCAGATTGCTGCCCTGCCTCATTAATTGGAGGTCAGCATTTGCCCAAACCCCACACTGTACCTGTGATTGCTCTCGGACTCAGATCTATTAAATGGTTTGATTAATTAAATACCTCTAAATACTTGTGTTTCTAACCCAGTTACTTCACTAAGTAGTGAACTGGGGTGTGGCCACCTGAGTTGGCATATTGACAGACCTGAGAGGAACCTCCAGCTTCACCTGGCTCAGTGGTAGGTGAAGCAACACATAAGACCTTCATTAAAGCCCTCTGGAGAACAGTCAGGTCTGCTTTTGCCTGCTTGATGGATACCACAGTGTGGAAAACCCTTCAGGGTGATTCTCTATTCTTGTTTATTAGCTACTTCATTCTTAGGTATGCTAAGAATAGATGTGGAAATAAATAGCAAAAAGGAACGTACTCAAGGTAAGTTTCCTGCATTCAGAAAACAAATATTAATATCATAATGGATAAATGAGTGTATACTTACAGGTAAGTGTTTGTGGATGTTTTCAGAAAGGCCTGGCATAGAATTAAAGACAGAGTTCTGGAAACAGAGCTACTGCAAGTAGAATAACTCAGGAGAAGGCTTAAGAAGAGAGAATTACTTCTCTGGAATTCTTGTCTAATTGAGATTAGAAAGGCTCTTCCCCTGGCTGTGCAGATTAATTCAAGATTTACTACTTTGAATACTACTTTATCTCAAAAGGTGGTATCTTTCTTGGCTCAGCTTTTGTATGTTGGGAGATTAGAAGGTAAAAAGCTGAGACAAGGGACAAGTCATGCAAAAAAAAATGCACTTGTAGGTCTTAAGTTGCCTCATGGATTTATTATACATAACAGAAGAAGAAAGCAGGTGATTGTCTGTCTTTCACAATGGGCTGGATAACTATGTAGTGTGCTTCTCATGTAACTTCAACATGCAGTTGCCTCTCCAGGGTATGTTTCTACTGTACTGCTGCATCAAGGCTTAACAGACTTGTGTGTCATGGAACCCTAATTCTCATTAGCTTGTTTTCTTGTAGTCTTTATTTTTTGTAAGTTACAGTGAACATTGGGGATACCTAACTGATAGGACTTTTCTCACAGCAATCTTTGATATCTCAACAAGCCCTCAAAAATTACCTTTTTTTTTTTTTTTTTTTTTTTTTGTGGTTCCAGAAGATTCCAAAGAAGTTTCCAAACAGACTTCCTTTGCTTGGATGTTTTGAGAACTCATGTGACTAGAATGTGCTGTGGATGGATACAGGCTCCTCGGGATAGGCTGGTAAGAGCGGGAGTTGCCCTTTATGTGAGAGAGCAGGGGGAATTCATGGAGCTCTGCTTGGGTACAGCTCATGGGTGGGTTAAAGGACTGAACAATGCAGGTGTTGGCTACCAGCTGCCTGATCAGGAAGAAATGGATCAGGCTGCCTTCAGACAATGGGAAGAAGCCTCACATTCCTAGGGCCAGGCCCTCCTGACAGACTTGAACCATTCTGGTATCTGCTAGAGGGGTAACACAGCAGGGTACAAGCAGTCTAGGAGGTTTCTGCAGAGCATCAGTGACAGTGTCCTGGCACAGGCCATTGGGGAGCTGCCAATAATAGATGCTCAGCTGGATCTGATAATTCCTGTACTGCTCCTGGCTGGGATGGAGTTAATTTTCTTGATAGCAGCTCATATGGTGCTATTTTAGATCTGTGACCAAAACAATGTTGATAACACACTAATGTTTAGCTATTGCTGAACAGTGTTTCTCCAGCATGACAGCCTTCTCTGTTTCTTACTCTGCTTTCCCCTTTGAATACATCAGGAGAGCACAGAATGAGGCAGATGACCCAAACTGATGAAAGAGCTGTCCCATGCCATATAATGCCATGCTCAGCAATAAAAAGGAGAGAGAGAGGTTAGTCATTTTTTACTTGGGAACTGCCTAGGCATTGACCTGCCTGTGGGAAGTGGCAAGTGATTGCCTTTGCATCACTTGTTTTTGATTATATCAGCACCAAAGGGAAGACTACTGAAAATGTCGTCCTGCTGATGAATGGGGCAGGAGACCTGGTGACAGAGGACACAGAAAAAGATGAGATGCTTGATGTCTTCTTTGCCTCAGCCTTTATTGGTAAGACGTCTTAAGGAGACCTGATGGGTGACACCAGCAAATGCTGCGGGCATTGGCAAAGGACTTTGAGGCCAGTCTCAGTATCTTTGAAAGGTCATGATGATGAGAGGCTCCTGAGGACTGGAAGAGCACAAATGTCACTCCTGACATCAAGAAGGAGAAATTACAGGCTGGTCAGCCTTAATTTGATCCCTTGGAATGTGATGGATAAAATAATCCTGGAAATGTTTCCAAATGTATTAGGGACAAGAAGATAATTTGGTGTAGTCAGCATGAATTTATGAAGGGGAAATCATTTCTGTCCAACTTGATAGCTTTTTATGATGAGGTGACTGGTGGGAAAAGTGGATGTTGTCAGTGACTTAAGCTGACTTAGTGAGGCTTTTGACACTCCCCCATGACAGTTGTATTGACAAATTGATGAAGTACAGTCTAGATAAGTGGATAGTAAGATGGACTGAAAACTGACTTAACTGCCAGGCCAAAGCCTGGCAATTTGTGATCACAGGGATGTGATAGTGGCCTATCTCAAAAGGGGAAAAGGATCCTGGGGGAGGAGATAGGAGGACTCATTGAGAAGGCTTTAAACTAGACTTGAAGGGGGGAGGGGAGGAAACCAGGTGTAGCAGAGGCATACCAAAGGGTGACATGCCAGCATTTGAGGGTAGTGCTAGTGAGGCCCTTTGGTCTGCCATCCCAGTGGAGGTAGGGATGGAGAGCCATGCAGTAAGAGAAACATGAGAGTTATTGATGTGTTAGAAACTGTGGAAGCACTTGATGATGGCCACAAAGGAATTAGGGCTTCTCACCAGAAAAAGGTGGCAGAATCAATGGCCTAGCTGAAGTGCATCTATACAAATGCATGCAGCATGGGCAACAAACAGGAGGAGCTGGAAGACATTGTGAGGCAGAAGAACTATGATATAATTGTCATCACAGTTATGGGCTGACTCCCATAACTGGAGTGCTGCATTAGATGCCTATAAAACCTTCAGAAGGGATAGGCAAGGAAGGAGAGAAGGTGGGGTAGCTATGTATGTTAAGGAGTGTTTTGATTGTCTGAAACTTGATAAGGCTGATGATAGGGTTGAGTGTCTATGGGTGAAAATCAAGGGGAAGGGCGACAAGGCAGACAACCTGTTACAGACCACCCAATGAGGATGAAGAGGCAGAAGAAATATTTTGCAGGCAGCTGGGAGAAGTCTCCTGATTGCTAGCCCTTGTTCTTATGGGGGACTTCCACCTACCAGATGTCTGCTGGAAGTACAACACAACAGAGAGGAAGCAGTCTAGGAGGGACATGGTTTAGTGCTAGAGTTAGGTTATGGTTGGACTTGATGATCCTGAGGGTCATAGAATCATTTCAGTTGGAAGAGACCCTCAGGATCATCAAGTCCAACCATAACCTAACTCTAGCACTAAACCATGTCCCTAAGAACCTCATCTAAACACCTTTTAAACACCTTCAGGGATGGTGACTCTGCCACTTCCCTGGGCAGCCTGTTCCAATGTCTGACAACCCCTTCCACAAAGAATTTTTTCCTAATATCTGATCTAAATGTCCCCAGCACAACTTGAGGCCATTTCCTCTTGTCCTATCACTTGCTACTTGAGAGAAGAGGCCAACACCCTCCATGCTACAACCTCCTTTCAGGTAGTTGTAGACAGCTATAAGGTCTCCCCTCAGTCTCCTTTCCTCCAGGCTAAACAGCCCCAGTTCCCTCAATGGCTCCTCATAAGACTTGTGCTCCAGGCCCCTCACCAGCTTTGTCGCCTCCTCTGCACTCTCTCTAGTATTTCAATGCCCTTCTTATGAAGATGGGCCCAAAACTGAACACTTGATGTGGGGCTTCACCAGTGCTGAGTACAGTGGCACAATTGCTTCTCTAGTCCTGCTGGCCACACTATTCCGGATACAAGCCAGGATGCTGTTGACATTTTGGCCACCTGGGCACACTGCTGGCTCAAGTCTCTTCCAACTGAAGTGATTCTATGAAGTCCTTCTGGAGGCTAGTCACTTGTGATGTGCCCCAAAGGTTGACACTGGAGCAACTAATGTTTAAAATCTTCATTTATGGACATGGACACACCAGAGGGTCCAGCAAAGGGCCATGAAGATGATGAAGGGATTGGAGCATGAATGCACAGGTGAGGCTGAGAGAGCTGGGATTGTTTGGTCTGCAGAAGAGAAGGTTCAGGGGGATCTTATCCACATGTATAAACACCTGATGGGAGGGAGTAAAGAAGCCAGATCCAGGGTATTTTCAGCAATATTCAGTGGCAAGACATGAGGCAATGGGCACAAACTGAACTACATGAAATTCTGCCTGTAAGAAAACACTTGCTGTGAGGGTGGTCAGACACTGGAACAAGTTGCCAAGGAAGGTTGTAGAGTGTCTGTCCTCAAAGATATCCAAATGGACACAGGTCTAAGCAACCTTCTGTACCTGACCTTGCTTTGACCATAGGGTTGAACTAGAACACCTGTGAAGGTTCCATCCCACTTCAATCAATCTGTGGTTCTATGACCTTCAGTGTTCTGTCATCTTAAATGTTAACAACTCATAGGCTGACCATGGCATGAAAATGTCTATAATAATCCAAGTTCTCTGGGTTATATGGTTTTACCTAAACTCTGCTCCAAACTTCATTGGTGTGTTTCATACTGACTTCTATGGAAACTGTATACCAAACGCTCTACTTCTGAAAATAATTAGGAGAAATTTATGGCAAAAAAAATGGGAATTGTTAGACTTCCAAATTCAACTGCCTTTCTAATATGTGTGTGGAATGATTGCATGTTTTTCAGTTACTACAGTAGAAAAGTTGGCATTGCTCTGTTTTGTAGTAGCCAGCTACTAAGTGTCTCTGTTTTCTGCTGTTCCTTGCAGTATTTGTGCAGAGCACTTTTGAATGAAAGTTGTGTTCCTTACAGTACGGGAGAGGTTTAAAGTGTGGTTGTACTGTTTCAAGGTGGTAGGGATATCCATGAATCAGTGGTAGAAGGAGTTTTGCTGAGAACTGTGATGCATTCCAAACGCTTGATAGCGTGGAAACCATCATGATAGTAGTGTGGTGAATATGGAGCAGTTGAATGTTTTTGTTATTCAGAGGTAAACTATAAGGCCCTTTGGAAACAAATTTGAAATGATTTATTGGTATTTCTTCATAACAATTGACAAGTTTATTTTTAAAGGCAACTGTCCTAATAATCATTATTAATAACCTGGTGCTGTTTAGAAGTTTCTGTTATTTCAGAATGGTTACTTGTAAGCAAAAACTATCAGTTAAAAGAAAATATTTAGCAGACTTCAGGGTGCCTATGTTTGAAAGGGTGGAACTAGCTGTAAGTGTATTAATTGCTTAGTTTGTATACCTGTAATCCCTTCCCTCCACCATTTGGAATTATTGGCCTACAGACATATGTTCATTTATAAGGAACTGATCACAATAATGTCTCCTTTGACAGTTCTGAGGCTATCTATCTGGGTAACTTCATATCACAAGTGTCACCCCTTGGACACAAAAGGTGGTGATGCAGGGTTACATTACTCTGTGCACTTCTTAAATCTTATTACAGAAAAGCAGTACTGTGTTACAGTACTATTTACTTATAAATAGAAACAGTTAAAATAAGCTATAAACTAATTTCTGTTGCAACCAATATGGCCAAAATGTGGCTTTTCCAGCACGGCCTACATCCACGGTACCAATTTAATCACATAATGGAAGAGAGGATTTTTGCATTTTCCTTTTGAAAACCTACAGATCTGTGTTTTTCTTGTTGTTAGTGGCAAGGCTTTTCAGGCGAGATCTTTTAACACTAGCAGGTCGCATATGCTGGAAAAAGACAACTGCTGCAGAAAGAAGAAACTACCAGACAATTCCCACACTTTTTAACTGAAGGCTGCAGCAGCAGGCCAGCCAGTGTGAACATAAATTCTGTCACAGAGAGTGTATCACAGACACAGGAAAGCTGAGTATATGGATAGCAGAAGAAAAACTTGCTGCTCTTCTCCTGTCTCAAGGCATTTCCCCTATAACCTGCCACTGTCCAGAGACCTGACAGGACTTGCAGAGACAACAAGTGACTAGAAACAATTCTGTACTGACCAAGAAAATGCTGAGGGAGTGAAGAAAAAGACCAATTGGACTGTTCTACAGACCAGCAACTTTGAGTGATTTCATCCTGAGGTGCCATGTTTCCACTGAACCCGAGTTGGTTCAATGGAAGAAGAAAGGCATCTGGAAAAACTTATCAGCTCCACCAGTTCTCTCACTTTCTTGCCGTTAAAATTTTGATTTTCCTTCACACTGCTCATTAGTTTTAGCTAATTATAAATGAAACGTCAACACGTTTGCTTCTTCCCTTTCTGTAAAGCCAGAAAAACAAACAAACAAAACAAACTTATTTGAGTTTACTGGACTTTCTGCTTTTTCCCAAGCTCCTGCTGTTGTCTTCTACTAGCTGAAAGTTTAAAGAAACTGGAACAACTGACAGTGGAAAGAAAGTGGAACAATTGTGGAACTGAACTAATGTATAAGCAGAGAAAGAACTGAAGAATTTGCACAGGAGGCCTGGAGAGATCGTGGAATCTGTTGATGGAGATATTCGGAAATTGATGAGGCCCTCTGCTTGTTGCTCTGAGCAGAGGGTTGTACTTGGTGACTTTCTGAGGTCCCTTTCAACGTGAATTATCCTGAGTCCAAGATAGAGGGACAAGATGAAACAAGAATGGACTAGAACAAGGAGGAAGGCAGTCATAGAGCTAAGCAGAACTTTAAAATGTGTGTTCCAAGTTGTTTTGGTTTGCAATTAGATGTGGGCTTAATACAAATTTTTGGGTGGCATAGGAGGAAATACTGTGGTTATACACATCACTGCAGTTTTGTGCAGTTTTCGTCTCAATAGCATTCATCTGTACTAGTGGAGGCCTAGCTCTGGTTTCCCTTTCTGAATGGACACCCCACACTGAAGCTGCAGGGGTTGTTCCCATCATCTGTAACAGATTAAGGATGCATGGGACAAATGCTGGAGAACAGGGTTAAAAGAAATAGGAAAAGGTTAAGCTGTAAACTCATTCCAACTATTTCCTTCATACGTTCATCAGAATTTAGGCATTACACTAAATCTAGACTAAATCTTTGACTAGCACGGGCATCTCCTCCTGAAGTACATGTTTCTCAGTCTTTTCATGTGGAGCTGTACCACCTTGTATAAACTACCTCAGTGTATGAAAGTTGCATGCAAACAAACAGGTGGGCATGACTCCCTGGTTTAGTGGCTTACACATTTAACTGGGAACAAACCCAGTTGGGTTCATGCCCTACTGAATTATTAGTGCAAATTAATATAAATTCAACAAAGCTGTTGAGACAGTATCAAAAGGAGAATCTAAGCTTTCCTATTCCAAAGACAATATAGTTTGTTGTCAAAATAATGTTATGGAAGAACAAGAGAAGAGGTAGGAGTTCAAATTCCTTTGGGTAAAGAGAAAAATTAAACCAATGCAGCTGCTACATCTTTGTGTGCATCCAAACCTCTTAGCTCTTGGCTACAAGGCAGGTGGCCAGCCCTTGGCAAACCTCTGGTTTCAATTCTGCTTCTTCTGCAGGTGCTTGAGAGGGATCATTCAGTTTCAAGCTGATAACAAGTCAATAACTTCTTTTTTTTTTTTTTTTGAAGGTATTTGCTGGAATTTGAACTTCATTGAAAAATTGATTACACCACCTTGTAATGGAGTGTTTTGGCAGCAGTGTTTCGTCTGGCTAGTGATTTCACAGAATCACAAAATGTTAGGGGTTGGAAGGAACCTCAAAAGATCATCTAGTCCAATCCCCTGCTGGAGCAGGAACACCTAGATGAGGTTACACAAGAAGGCGTCCAGGTGGGTTTTGAATGTCTGCAGAGAAGAAGACTCCACAACCCCCTTGGGCAGCCTGTTCCAGTGTTCTGTCACCCTCACTGAGAAGAAGTTTCTTCTCAAATTTAAATGAAACCTCCTCTGTTCCAGTTTATACTCATTGCCTCTTGTCCTATCATTGGTTGTTACCAAGAAGAGCCTGGCTCCATCCTTGTGACACTCACCCTGTATATATTTATAAATTTATATGTATACATTTAACAGGCCATATAAAGAGAAGACTTGAAAAACTATCTTCCTTACATCTGAAGCACTGGAGGATGAATGGATTAACACGGCAAAATAAACCCCCGGGTTTAAGAGGGGAGAACGGTCACGATGGGGAAAGACTGCAGTGAATTTCAGTCGAGGAGAAACCGGAACTGCTGGGAGGAGAAGACGAAGGGAAATTTAAACGGGTTGGAATAAACCAGCTGTACAACCAGTGCTGTAGCGCTTTCTGAGCAGACGCCACACGTAACTTGCTCCATGCACCCAGACCCCCGGTTCGTGCTCCCAGCCGCTCAGGAAGAGCCGCGGCCCCCGCGGGCGGCCTCCAGGCCGCAGTTGAGCTCCCCCCGGGGCCGCCGGCCCTGCCCCCGCTCCCCACAGGCCCGCGGCCGCCGCCGGCCCCAACGGTCCCCACGCGAGCCCGCCTCGCACCGCGCGCCCGGCCTCTGACCCGCGCGGGTTGCCCCTGATTAGCCCGCTCCCGCCGGAGAGGGGGGAGCAACGCGTTTGGGGAGCCAATCAGGAGCCGGGGCTGCCCCGCTCTGCCCGCCCCGTCGGCGAGGCGGGCGCTGGCGGTGGGGGCTGCCGGGGCGCCGGGGGCGGCGGGCACCGGGCAGAGCTGCGGGCACCAGCGACACCGGTGTCGCCGCCACCACCGGGCGGATCCGCGCTTCTGCCGGAGCTTCTTTCGTCGCTTTACTTCGGCGGCCCGGAGCAGGGACATTATGCCGAAGAGAAAGGTGAGGCGCCTTGGGAGTGCGGCGGGTCCTGCCTCCGTGCCTACCCGGGGCGAGGAGCCGAGCGGCGGTCGGTCGGCGAAACGCGCGTTAGGGGCCGAGGGCGCCTGCTGCTTCCCCGCCGCCGCTCCGGAGCCCGCGGATCGCTGCCGAGCCCGGGTATTTCGCTGCCTGTTGCAAGCCCCCTCCACCCCTCCCCGCCGCTCCCTGCGCCGCCGCCGCCCCCTGTTTACTTTCCCGGCGCCGCGCGGGGCGGCGTCGCCCCCGTCCCCGGGGGTGAAGTCGCTATCACAACTCCGGCCCCCCCTCCTCCTTCCTCCGCCGCCTGGGAGAAACGCTGCAGCAGCTGCAGCTTCGCCGCTGGCCCCCGGCGGGAGGAGTTTCCTGCTCGCAAACTCCGGCAGCCGCCGCCGCGGGGGGAGCGCCGGGGAGGGAGCAGCCCCCACCCGGGCGGCCGGATCCCGCCGCCTCCTCCCGCCGTGTCAGGGTGATGGCTCTGAGGTAAAAGGGAGGAGGGGTGAGGCAAGCCATGTTTAAAACAAACTACACCCTTCTCCTCGCCTCCCGCCGCAGACCCGTATGTACCAACTCCGGCGCCCATCCGGGCAGGGCCCCCGGGGGCGGCCACCGGGGCGGGGCGGGGAGGCGCCTCCTGAGGGAGGGAGCGCGGCCCCCGCCGTCCCCCGCCGAGCTGGGGAAGCCATGGCGGGGGACCAGGGCCGGCTCTCGCTGCCGGCCGTTCTTGGCTCTGCGGGCGGGCAGCCTCCTCGGGAGGGAGCCGTCAGTGCGGGCCGGGTTGTGAGATCGCGATCCCGAAGAGAGAGAAACTTAGGCGGCCCTTCAGCGGCCCGGCCCAGTGTTGTGGGGTTTTGTCTGCCCCTCTCCTTCCTGCTTGAACCCGGAGCTTTGGGGTGCGCGGCGTCCCGGCGCCGGGGAGCGTTTGCCGTGCTGGCAGGGGGTGGCAGCCGGTCCCCTCCCCTGCCAGGTGCGGGGCTCCCCTGCCCGGCCCCAGGGGGTGGGTGACCGAGCGGGGCCATGCTGGAGGTCGCCATCGAGAACTCGCTGCCCGCCTTCTGCGGACGCTAATTGAGCCTAACGAGAGACTTGACACTAACACACACTGTGACAAAAAAAATAGCTGCAGTTCTTTAATTTTAACTAGGTCAGCGAAGGGAAAGCCATTTGTGTTTTTTGGGGATTTCCCAAATGTCACCTATAACCTCCTAATAGACTGTGTCTGGGCTGGGGCTCAAATCTATTAAAGTTACAGGTAGATGATGGCTTCCATGTAGCTCAGTGTTCAATTCTTGTCCTTATTCTTTTTGGGAGATATCAAAATGTCAAATGGTAAAGTATGCTACTGAATTAATTAATTCATAGTGAAGAACCTGATTTCAGTTCTGAAAATTGATACAGCTGTGGGGTTGATTGCCTTTATTTGGGTATGTGGGCTTGAAGTTAGTGAATGTTGGGCACTTTTTCCTCTTGCTCTTCTGTCATTGCACACTCACATAGGCCTCACGTGCTTTTGCTCTTTTAGTGCTGTTGCTTGTCATCAGGAAAAAGTAAAAAATTAGCCTCTGCTCATAGGACTTTCTACAACTTTGGACACCTGGCAAACTTCCTACCCTGTTTCCTTTGCCTTTCTGTGTTCTTATACTATGGATAATGTTTCAGACTCTTCTTCCTAAGAGAGGGTGAAGTCACTGATGTAGGTTTTTGTGGTCTGTTGTGCAATGTTTATTAAGAGGAACTATCTTTGCGTTGTAAGTCCACAAGAACACATCTTTTTCTAGAAGATTATTTTAAAAGTAATAAAAACATTATATTTGGTATCAGAGCAATGGAAATGAATTTTAACGGTACAGTAAATTTTGATCTACTTAGCATTGTATGGGTAAACATTTAAATGTTAAGATTATTTATTAAATGTGGATTTGGGGAAACACTGGTTCCAGGCAAATTGTGTTATTAATGGGTTAGCCTTTTGAGAAAAGTGGAATTGCCATAAGTATTCTACAACAGTCAGTTTTACTCTAGAATAACATTCACAGAGTGAGAAGTTAGTGATACAGCAGTAGTTGAATAATTACACCAGTCAGCTTCCACATGGAGACAAGACCATCTCATGCAGCTAATAGTCAACTCTTCTATTAGAATTTCTAACTTTTAAAAAAGCTGCTAACACTGAAAGTTTTATAAGGAAATAAACATCAAAAGTCAAAATGAGATCTTTTCACTGTTATGGGGGTAAGTAAATAATATTATAGAAAGGGCATGAATCCACCTGTACTTGTTGTTGTGTGTGC
Source organism: Streptopelia decaocto (assembly GCF_964273445.1). NCBI lineage: Eukaryota > Metazoa > Chordata > Aves > Columbiformes > Columbidae > Streptopelia > Streptopelia decaocto. The sequence goes on from NC_138656.1 coordinate 86,701,777, forward strand.
CTTAGTTATCTAAACTGGCTGGTGCTTTTTGTTTGCTTTTCTTTTCATCTCTAGGTAAACTGAAGTCAGTTGCTGAGTCTGTGGTCTTATGTTCACTATGAATATTATGGACAGAGAAATGTAGACTGTCTCCCCTTCTGTAGAGGGCTGCGGCCTGAGCTATTGGCGTGCCATTGGTTGAGAGTCACATAGAAGAGGAAGAACTCATTGTGTGTTGAGATGATGTTACATACAGCACTAAAACAAAAAGAGGCCGAACTCTGGACTCCTTCTGTCAGATTTCTTTACCCTTTGTCTGTTGTAATAATGTTGTGGTGTGAACATGGCCTTTCACAAGAAGAATGGCATGTCAGTGTGGGATACACCAGAATGCTTGTTATGGTATTGATAGCAATGAACGCCTTGAAGTGAATTGGTGTGTTTTGTTTTATGGCTTGTCTTGCTGGAATTAGCTCTTGAGTCATTTTGGAAAACTCCTTGACCTTGAAATAGCTTTAGTAAAAATGCCTCAATGTTAGCCATGAAGGGAGAAAGAAAGTTTCTGTACCTGATGACAAGGAAAATCATTGTATGATTACATAAACCCATGTGCATAAGCATGTGTACATCAGCTTTAATGTGATCGTCATCAAGATGAGTGGTACTTGCACCTTTGTGTAGAATGTGCACCATCTCTGAGGAATATTGGTAGGTCAAGTGGTGACTTATCTAGTATTGAATGGGGAACCTGTCACTTAGTTGACATTGCACTCCAAAATGACCGAACTTGTTCTTTAATCTGACTCCATGCAATATGACCTGCACCTCACATGTTGTTTTGAAAACACTTGCAGTTGAATCAGATGGGAGGACTCAATGCAACTTTTTCTTAAGGCTCTTTTTGATGTAACATCTTTGAATATTGCTGCTGTTTCAGAGCAAATAAAAGTATCATGCTCTAATTAGCCATTTCAGTAGGCTATTTGCTGCCTCGTCAGGAATGTTAGTTTCTGCAGTACAGTCAATGCTGTGAAAATGTAATAGAGAACATCTGTGGTAGGTTCCTGTTCTGTTGTGCAAATCACTTTCTCTGAAGTCAGAGAGACTAGTTGGTTACATTTACTGCAGAAAACCAGTCTGAATATTTTGCTTGGAATAGGGCTTTTTTAGCGGAAGTTAGAAGGGGCCATATTCCAGTGTTGTCCTATTGTAGTGCATTTAGTTACATGATCACATGATAGTTTTTTGTGGAACTTTTATGTTACTAGTTGTTTTGACAATCACGTATCTAATCAATGTATTTTCTAGTCCTTGGGGTTAAACTCTAGGTACTAACCTAGAGCTGTTAAATTCTAATTATGCTTTTTTTTTTGTCTGGGCCTAAACTCAGTTCTCTTTGTGAAATCTTTCAGTTTGCATTTCTGAAGTGTCATGAATATTCAAATAGAAAGGTTGTTCCTCATCCACTGATAGGAAAATGGGGCACAGAAGTAAATGGCTGAGATGTTGGAATAGTTCCTTGTTGTTGGGTTCTCAGGTTAAGATTTCTGTCCTGATTTTTTATTCCCTCTAACAAGCACCTCCTGCACTCTGAGTGGTTCAATTGTTGTTACTTCTCCAAATTTGTCTTCTTCCTTCATAGTGTGTATGAAGAAACTGAGGAACTTGCAATAGTAACAGGCTCCCTAAAATTTTGCTGGAGCAACTTGTATGTGATCAAACACCAAGTAGCTAATGAATACGAGGGTTCTGCAGATGACAGCCCTGTTTGCTGTGGCTCTGAATGATCCCACTGTCACCCCTTGGTCCATGGAATGAGGTGTAGATCTTGTGCAAAGAGTAGTAGGTGAATTTGTGTACATAGTGCAGCAGTATGAAGTGCACTCAAGTGCTGTGCTGCTCCAGTTTATATCCCTTTCGGTGTTTTGATACTTCAGCTGTGTATCGGACCATGTCAATTCAGTATACCAGCATCAATGTAACAGTGTGTTTTCTGCTCAGGTAATCTTCATTTTTGAAAGAAGCTGCAGTGATGATGTGGGAACTTGCACCTTGCCAACAACTTGTTTCATTACTGGGGTTGGAAGCTCTTGGTCTGTAGCAGAGGCACTGTTCAGCTTATCCTAGAAACACAACTAACAGGACACACTGTTAGCAGTGGGACATAGAAATGGGGGAGGTTCCATGTTTTATTTCATGCTCTGGAGGCCGTTATAAATTAGAAGGGAAAAGGGGGTGAGTATCAGATCCAGATGTCTTGGCTGCTGCCCTTTTCCCACTCCCATCCTTTCCCACTTCTCTCTCCAGACTTCTCACTTGAAATTCCCCTGCATTTTGTGCTGCTTCCTTCTCTCTCCCTGTGCTGCATGAGGACTAAGAGCAGAAGTCCAAGCTCTTAAAAGGTAGTTTCTCTTTCCACTTTTCCCATGAGGTCAATCCTAGACCTTTCAGTAATGACTGGAAAACAGGCTAGGCAACAGCAGAAGATGACAATCTTAATAGATTGCAGGATTCTTCTAATAAAAGGGAAAATGATCTTTTGTCACTTAGCAATTTTAGGAATTGTTTGTACTAAATTCATAACTGTTAAGAATTTTAAACCTTGATATATTTAAAGCAGTTAAAAACTGTGTAGCTGGCCTATTTTGGATATCTGTTAACCAGACTGACTCAAAGAAAAGTTAAGCAGAAGAGATCACAAATTTTTGTCTTGAGTATGGGACGCTTAGTTGTAATACAGTGTAGCAATGTTGAGTGGCACTGAAGAAAAAACATGCTTGAGGAATGCTGCTATGTTATGTTGCAATAAATTATGTTTACAGAGCTATTGAACACATGCAACAAATATTTGTGTTTTAAATTAAAGATACACTTTAAAACGGCTTAGAAAGAGCAAATTATATAATTTTAGCTATTACTATTTTAAGAGTTACAGAGATTAAGAACTTAATTGACCAAGGATTTTTAGATCTAAAATGTTTCTGAGTGTTTTATACAAGTTTGTAAAACTCTGGCCCATTTATCAGTAATTGAGAACAATGTATATACATTTTCTTCTTAGACTACAGTGAAATACAGTTGGACTTAGTGAGTGGGCAACCTAAAAATTGTTAAGGTTTTCACTGAATTGTCATTTAAAAAGCATTCTTAATGTTCCTTGGGAGCATTAAATCTTGATACCTGATGAAGTGTAGCCAGTAGTACACTCTACTTTGTAAGTTATCTCCTCTGAGTTCAAAACTAACCAGGTGGAGGTAATGTTTTATGTACAGTAATTTAAGACACCAACATGGGTAATATTATTTTGTATTCTATGCTATCAGTATTATTAAGTTTAAAAAAATTGAGAGTCCTGTGTGTAAACGGAAGGTAGCAGGTATATGCTATTTAGTTTAAGGCTGCTCTTCTCTCTTATTTGAAAAACTTCACTTTCTCTGCTGTTTTATACCCAAGCAGTAGCTGTGTATAGGACTGGTATGTTCCAAGATATATCCTTGTTTCAGAGAAATTTTATGAAGTTGAATTTTTCTTGACATGAGTGTAATACTGTCTTTTTTGTAGAGTATAAGTAAACCAGATCCAAATAGTTCTCTGGGAAATTAGCACTTCATAGGATCATAAAGGCCCCTATCTATTTTCTGTTCTTTAACTGCACTAAGCTAGCACAGTGATTTATCCCATGGTCCAGTAGCCAAAAAGGTGTTTTCAGGTGCTGGATGTAGTGTTTCAGGCCACAGTCCACTTAATACACTTAATACTTGTTTACTTAACATGTTTGAACGTACTTTTTTTTTTTTTTTATCCTGGATCATTTTACTGATACAGTTTAGAGGTGCTGCACGGTGTCACAGTGAGTGTGTGGTGTAACCTGTTAGAAGGGAGTAGGGCCAAGAATGAGCAACTGGCTGCATGCAGAAGATGCTCTTACACCACTTGGCAAAATTAGTAGTGTGGGACTTTACAGTTTGGACTGTAGTTCAACAGGTATTTCAAGCTGGCATGTATGGGCCAAAAGAAGTAAATCCAGATATTCATTCCTGTCCTTACTCTGATTTAACCTGTGTCTTATCATATGTGTTTTTGGACAGGCCTGTCTGCTGATCTAGTTTCCCATCTCTCGGCCCAAAGAGTTAAGGTGTCTTATTGGCAGGAATGATAGGTGAGGGAGGGCAGAACTCTTCTTAGCAGCATCCAGGCATTAATCAGATGGCAGCCTTAGCCAGCCTTTCTTTGATTGTCCCTAACTTAGAGTGCATAGAAGAGTATTCTTTAATTCATTAGAATAATCAGAACAACTCAGTGGTGAAATTGTGTCCTTGCACCATTGAGGAAGACATTTGGCTAATTTCTCAATTTTTGTTTGTGTATTTGGTTTTGTGGGTTTTTGTGTGTGTTTGTTTCCCCTTTGGTGTCTTTGGAAATTACCAATTTTCAATTATTTACTCCTGTAACTTGGAGATAGAGCTCCTGTCTTCCCATAGTAAAGAGTGGGTGTTCTTGGTAACAGTGAAAACTGAAAATATAAAAAGCACTATTCTCTAAGAATGTTGGGATCTGCCTGCACAAAAAAAAAATTGCCTATGCTCCCATCAACGCTGGCTTTGTTGGGACCATTGGGTATGTTTGCTCTCCCCACCTAGCTTTCTGTTTTGCCCTAATGCTACCTGAGTTAGTAGTAGCAGAGAGCACTTCCATAGTTGGAAACCAAGCATCTTAATGACGTTTTTACCTCTGCAGTGTTTTATTCCTCTCAAGCAGAGTTAAGAAGAGGTGTTGGTGCTCTATTTGTAGTGGGAAAGCATCCTTTATCTCTGCTGCATTGTTTCTTCCTTATCCTACCTGCATCCTCTTGGAGACATTTTACTTTTTTCTTCTGTTGAAACTGCATTTGGCTTGTCTATGAAGCTCTCCATTCTGTCTGTTGTGGCAGAGCAATGCTCCTGTTAACCCCAGCTGGAATTATTACCGGGTTATAAGAGGTCGGTGTGTCTAAGGCATTGTACCTGTTATGCCTTTGATACTTGCCTTGTACTTGTGGACCTGTTGTCATCATCTCAGAGATCTTATGTGCTGTGGCACCAGTTAGTTGAAACAACAAAATGTTATTTTCTAGTTTATTGTGGGTTTATCACAATTAGATCATCTGGGAGGGAATTATACTTTTTTTTCAGGCATTCAGAGTATTTTTCTTTGTCAGAGGTGCCTATTTTCAGGAATCAGTTGTTATTGAAAATGGTTGTCTAAATTTAATCTCTAAGTACATATTTTATTTTTTTTTCAGAAGTACTTTGTGATAGTTTTGCTTTGCAGATCTGATCAGTATTATTTAGATACAGATTTCAGAACCTAATCTTCGAGGTTTTAAAAGCTGTGGCTCTGTATGTAGACTTGCACGAGTCGATCAGCTTCATCTCACTTGCGGAACTGGCATCAGCTTTGAAAGGTCAGAGAAATAATATTATTAGGGATTGGATTTCTTCCATCATATTCTTTGAATCTGCCTTTTATTTTATGGCAGCAGTAAAATGGTTAAGCAAATATTGAGACAAGAATTTACCTACTACCTAGCTGAATTATCACATTTGGTATTCAGGGGAAAATGAACAATTTCAAATGTACTGTACTCACTGCTCCCATGGCTGATCTCTATTTTTTCAAAATGCAGCTGATTACTTCACTGTCTGAAGAAGGAACTGTCTGTCTAATTTTAAATTACAATGCTATTTTTTTTAAATCTGAGCCTTTAGAAGCTGCTGTTGCTTCTTTACTCTGCTATAGGTAGGAGATGTCCTGTGCAAAAAACTGACTACAGGGAAGGCAGACTTGGAAGGGAAAATAAAAGCCAAGCTATTTGTGGGACTTTAAAAATGTTCCATCAAATATACATGTATTTTACCTTATATGGCTCAATATTTGACCTCTTTTCGTGAAAATATCAAAACCTTGATCTACAATGATGGAATTTCCTCCTTCGGGAAAAAAATATATTCTGGCTGGTTTTGGGTATCTAGGAATACCCCGGGCCTAACTTGGTTTCTGTCTCTTCTGTCTTGTCTGGAAGAGCATAAAGATCACAGCAGTTAATTGTTAAGAATTGAGGAATTTAATAAAATGCATTTTATGAATCTGCTGATTTTGTTTATAACTAGGCTGTTTGTATTCTTATTTTCTCTTATATTCTTTGAAAATGCAATGTGTGTTAACCAGTTGCTCTATTTAGCTTGAATCTTTAAGCAACAATGGAGACTTGGATCAGGAAACATTTTGGCTAATTTCCCCCAGTTGCTTATTAATACAAGGGGATATTAATGGTCTTCTTTATATTTAATTTTTTTAAGTAGCGTTTGTCTTTTCAGAACTTTACTATCTTGACATTTCCCCCCAAAGAATTAGAAAATTGAATATTCTACTCTTGATAGATGTAAGATGGAGGTATTTAAATTCTAAAAATGACATATTATATAATATTTCATTATAATAGTTCTTAATGGAAAAGATTAACATATTATATACTTAATAAATATTTAAGCAGGGGTTGGTTTGTTATTTTTGTTTGAGGTTTTTTATTTTTGTGAAGACTATATCTACGTGTATATATATGTGTGTGTATTTGTGTGCGTGTGTATATATATATATATATATATATACACACGCACACCATGTATATACAAAAAAAACCTCAAGCCAAAAGCCTCAGGTTTTTTTTGATGAAATCAATGCAGGTATAATTTTGGATAAGTATTTTAAAAAATCCAACCACTAATCAGATTTATTCTGTACTTCACTTGTGGTTTTGGCAGAATTCGTTGCTTTTTAAATTAGTGGTATGCATTTTTTTTTCTTGTCCAGGATCATGCTCGTGGTAAAAAAAAAAAAAAGAAATGAAGGGGTGTAGTAGGAAGAATACCTGATTTCTTAAAGCACTTATTATGGAGAATTAATTTTACTTGCAAAGTTCATTCACATTGGTTTGGCAGTGAGCACTGTTCTATCCACTGAAAACAGATCAAAGAACTAGCTGTAAACAAAGGTGAATGATAAGATGCTGGAGGAGCTACATGAAGAAACTATGGTTAGAAGGGTGTTGCAGGAGTTGGTGTTGAATTAACCAACATGTAATCTTCATTAATTAAACCAATAAATAAAGAGCATTTTAATTACGTTTATGAACTGGCATGAAGTTCAGAGCTGCTCTGAAGAGAATTAGAAGACCTAGGATGTATGGGGAAACAATTTATTGAATTAAATTTAGTCTAATGCAGAGTTCTACTCAAAGGGAAGTAAAAGGAAGAAAAAATTTAGGAAAACTGCAGTAAACACTGAAAAAGGCTTAGGACTTGATATATATTCTTGCACTGTGGTTTTGTAGCAAGCTTTTATTGCATTTTGGTTGGTGAAAGAAGTTGTTGGAGGAATGACCAAAGCATTACATCACAGAAATTGCAGCTAGAATTGCGAGCCAGGAAAGTATCTGCAGGCAAATGCCATTGCAGGCAGCATATCAAGATGTGGCAGAACAAAATAGCTTGCAAAGAAGGGAGGATACACTATAGAGAATGCTCAAGTGCTAGGACGGTTAAGACTTTCTGCCTAACTTCTTAATGTGGTAGTTAGAATGAAACTGGCATCTGCTTTCTTTTTTTCTTTATTTTTTTTTTCCATGTGGGTTTGAAAGGACTAATTCCTGTCCCATCAGAGACAAAGTGTTGAGTGTCAGCTAGTAATAAGATCCTTCAGAGAATGAAAGATCTATTTCATTTTATAAGCAACCTTCTGTACTGTTACTTCTCACATACTTGTATTTTTATTCTTCATGCTTTTTAATGTTCTCTTTTATAACAGTACAATCCATTAATTTCAGTACAAACAGAATACTTATCCGGAAGCTGGTCACTGCAAGTTCAAACATGTACCTTTGGATCTCTCAAGCAGACATCAATAACTTCACTGTTTTGTGTTACTTTACTCCTATTACATCCTGCTTATATTGCAGGGTTAAGATTAGAAATATTGAAACTTTTTCTCTCTTTTGTGGTGCATCTCTACCAGGTAACCAAGCCTTAAGAACAATTAAAAAAAAAAAAAAAAAAAAAAAGAAATTTGCTTATGTATTCTGTTAAATGTTTCCTTAAAACAGTTATCTAATTTTCTGTTTTCAACTTAACAGTCCTGTAATGGTGTTGGCATTGCAGACACCACATTATTGTCCTGGTGTGTGCAAGCACAGATTCTTACGTATACTTCACAACTCGTGAAACACAAGAATTGTCTATACCAACAAGCTCAATTTTAATGTTACTTTGATTTTTTTTTTAATGTTCTCTATCATCTATTAATATTCTCTTGTTTTTTCCAGTCCTCTCAAAGTAGTTTTCTAAGTTGTCCCTTAAAAAGGGTGGGGTAAAAACAAATTTTAAAAAAAGTTGGTTGCTGATATACACAGGGAGTCTTGCATGCAACCTTCCAGGTTAATTTTGTGGTATAAAAGTTATGCAACACTGACAGACAGTACAAAGCTTCACTACAGCTTAATTTACAATCTTATTGTGCCAGTTATGTAGTGCCAATTGAGCTATGACACGTGTGGTCATATGAGCCTAAAACTTGCTATTAGTTTAAATGTCAAAAGCATATTTAGAGTTAGACAGTCATATTATTTCCTCCTGTGTATCTCTATGATTGGGAAAAAAAAAAAATCACTATTAGCTGTGTCCTTATTTGCTTTTTTATTTTATCTGTCTTGTCTCTTGTAGGCATCCATCCAGTATCAGGCACAGCAGGCCTATAGGGACTACTTTATGAGTATAATACAGGCATATGATGGAGTACAGCTGAAGAATTACTGAGGTTGGAGTACTGCCCTTGTCAAGTGATTCAGTGCTTGCTTTCATCTTTGATTTTGCTGCACAAAACTTGCAGTGTGGACAGTCCCGTTCCTGACTAGTTTACGATGTAAGGCACAGTATCCAGGGTGCATTTTAATGTGACTGGGGTGTCATGTGAAATATGGTGAGCCATAGGATTACGTCATGTGGAAAAACGTGCCAAGGGGATGGGTTATATAGTATGTTTGGTTGCTTTGAAGCCAGAGTTGCTTCAGTAGTTTGTCACCGGGACAAAAGACGGGGGAAGGGCTCCTGTGGAAGAGTTAGGGACAAGGACTTTAAGGTTTTGTTGGTATCTACTGAAAAGTCCTGTGACTTCAAGATACTAGTGCAGACAGTCGCTGCGTGTGGTGTGCCAGGTTCTTTGGGAACTGTGCTTGGCTTAAATCCATTTGTGTACAAATCTCTCTGGTCCCAAGGGAGGGGAGAAAGTGCTGCAAAAGCTAGTGTGAAGATCCACATCAGCCAGGGCTCACTGGAATGTCTAAGCAGAACTCACAGAGGGGAAAATGAAATTTTGGTTCCTCTTTTAATAAATATACTGTAGCTGTATCCGGCATACTCTTTTTTGTATGTATGTCTATCAGCTTAAAGAGTCCCAGGTTGCTGCAACTGCCCTGTGCCACTTCATTCTTGTCTGTTATACTGGCTCAATTGTTTGTGCAGCTGTGCAGTAAAATGATTCTGCTGGAGCAGGGAAGACTATATATTTATAATTTGTAGATACATTTATAATATTTATAAATTTGTTTAAGCAGCAGGCTATTTTTCAGCTGAATCAATTACCTTATTCATGACATGGCCTCCCACACAGCTCTGCCAGCCTACTGGGGAGCCAAAGCCCTGGGAGGATGAGTGCAGCCTCCAAGTGCCTGGACTTGTAGTGATTGCTGAGGGCAGGGAGCAGGTCTGAAATGGAAATGAGAGCGTCAGAACCCCTTGCTACTTACTCACACCTCGGAGATTTTAGCTGTCCATGTTTCTCCATGGAGAAAGTTTTGTGGCCTTCAGGATTACTGTTGGGTTTTCTAACTTGAGGGGGATTGCTGGGCTAATTAGCTAGCTTAATTGAACTATGCTCTGTAATACATCATAGTAGTATACAGTGGTTGTGGTTGCATTAAGCGTATTTTAATATATTTATCCCCCTGAGGTTAGCTTCATGAGCAGTTTTTAAAATCTGTTGTCAATAATATTGGCATCTAAAATCAGGCTGCCATGTCCAACAGAAATCTAGGAGACTTGTCTTTCATTAGTGCTGAAGAGAATGGGGTAAATTCCTATGTGTTAACTGTGCAGTGTTGCAGGATGAGAGTTTGCTCCTGGACAATCACTGCAAGACCATTGGCATGTGGCAGCGCCATCTCGTGATTATTTAGCCCGGTTCAAAGCTTTGTGGTTCCTAAAAGTGAAGCAGGGTGAAACAGCCCGATTGTGGAGTGTCAGTCAGCTTCATTTAGTTTATGGTGAGTTTCTTAGCCTGGCTTCTGAAGGAAATGAATCATGCTGTCATTCTGTCCCTGCCCTTGTGAATCTTGAGCTTCTTGGCCACTGTGAGGAAAAAATTATAAAATCTGAGAGCACTTCCATATTAATAGGTGCCTAGGAGAGGAAGGATGCTATTCTAGTGCCCTCCTAGGGAAAGGGTGCAGTGCAAGTTTGTTATACTTGAGAAAATCCATATAGGAGAAAGAGATGTTATGAATTCATGGAGTACAGAGGAGTTATACCCAGAGCTTGTACTGTATTGTGAGCTGAAGTGGGAAGTTGTAGGAAACAAGACTTAGTTGCTGATAGTGATCACAGAACTACTTGTTTTTGTTTTCCGTATGACTTCTGATGCTCCCAGCATCACAGCCTCAAGCTGTAGCAATTCTTCAGTAACCAAACTGAAAGGCTTTTAGGAATGCAAACCTGACACAATCCTGCAGGCAGCTGGTGAGGCTGCAGTCGCGTAGGGAACGGTCAGGCTCCATTTTGGATGCCTGACTCTGTTGCTATTCTGAGTTGCTCTACGCTGCGCAGTGCTGCTTAACTTCCTGCTGTTTTCTAGCTACTTAGATGATCAGTCCTCTGTGTTTTTTTTTTAAACCAGCTGCTTTTGTGGCATGTGTCCTTTCTATCAGGATACCACACAGTAACAAAGCCACATTTTATTCTCGGGGAGGGGTGGGGTGGGGGGTGTCTTTCTGTATGTTAGAGCCCAAAGCCAGGAGAAAGCAGTGGTCAACTGCTGCAAACCAGCCGGGCTTTTTCTCTGCTCCAAACCATAACTGCGTAACTCCGAGATGTTCTGTGTCAAAATCTGTGCGGAGTAAAGGAAAAGATAACTAGCCTGTTCCTTTACTGATCGAAAAACAAAATAGGAACCAAATTGCATTCTCTACTGCTTGTTAAATGCCTTTTTTAACCACATGCCATTCTTGTAGTTCTAACTGCTGCTGCTCACCATTTTTTTCCCTGAATTGCTTGCTCCTAGGTGGAAACAATTTTTGTTTTTTTATTTTTGTTCTCCCTCCCTTGTGGCTTCACTGAGCTTTCTATAGTACCTCTGGAAGACCAGCATTAGAATGGTCAGGTTGATACTTTGTTCTTGTGAAGAAACATGTTTGTCCTGAGCTTTCCTGTTAATGTCTTGCTGTTCTACTGATTTTTGTTATTCTGATGGAGTAGATGAAATTAGAGAAAGATACTTATTAAAAGCTTAGAGCTGAGTGAGCCTGAGGCACAAAAGGAGTAAATGAGGTAAAGAAATCACTAATTTCAGTAATGCTGTGCTTTTTTGGCTCATCTAATCATTTCTCAGTACTAGTTAAGTTCATGTTTGGGAAGAAATGTGTTAAATTTCTTAGGGATTTCAGAAGTCCTAGAAGAGCAAGCCTCAGATTTCCAGTTCATACTGTTGTGCTACCAGCTGCTGATTAGATGGAGCTCCCACTGGAACCTGTGGATGGTTTAGTTAATTGGCTAGAGGGACCACTGAGGGATGCTGCGTAATATGGGATTTATGCACCTGGTGATGATCAGTCCTTGTGTTCTTGCTTGGAAAATCTAGAATGACTTTGGTACAATGCTGCTTGTAAATAATAAAGTAAATTTGCTGCAATGTTTAGAAGGAAGAATCTTCACTATAATCTTTGTTTTGCTCTTGCCTGGATGCTTTTAAGTCTGCAATAAAAACACTGACTTAATATTTTCTTTCAGTCTCCAGAGGGTGCTGAAGGCAAGGATGCAGCAAAAGTAACTAAACAAGAGGCAAGTATAGTTTTGTTTTGTTTTGTTTTGTTTTGTTTTGTTTTGTTTTGTTTTGTTTTGTTTTGTTTTGTTTTGTTTTGTTTTGTTTTGTTTTGTTTTGTTTTGTTTTGTTTTGTTTTGTTTTGTTTTGTTTTGTTTTGTTTTTAAATGTATTGTGGCATGTGATTATTTGACCGGAGATCTGCAGTCTTGCATCTCAGAAAACTATGCATTGCTCTAGCCCTTCTAGTGAGGTGTTTTCAGTGGGAGTAATGACAGTGAACCATGTTTGTAGCTTATCTGACATAATTTGGTTTTGGTGCACTGAGGATTCAGACAACTTATTAGTATACAAAATAAATTTCAGAAACACTTAAGGCTTTGATAGACAAGCTCTGGTGGATCTTGTGGCAAAAGTGTAGGATGCTGCTGCCTGGAACTGCTGCACTGTCTCTGGTGGATTGGCAGAAGAGGGTTAATGCATGCACCTCAGCCAGTCTACTTCAAAACTATTCTTAGCGTAAGTGTCTGATGGAAGGGTGCCTTGAATTAAGATACCAGGCTCTAAACTGGAGCAGCTGACACATTTGTCTGTTTTCTTTGTCTGAATTTCTTTTAAGGGCACAGTAACTTCTGTCAGAGAAGGCAAGGAGACAGCTGGTGGTACTTTGGCCTCTACAGCAAAGTTTGCTAGTTTGTTTGCCACAGCCCTTAATGTGTATTTAAAAAACAGGTAGAGAATTATGAGGATTAATTTTCTTAGGTTGTCATCTTTTCTGGAAGACAAAGTTAAATCAGGACTTTGAAAATAATAGGTGAATATTCAAATGAGTTACCAATTAATTCCTCTTCTTGTAAATCTGAACACATTTAAACAGGAAAGGAAAAAGAGTCTAATGAAGTTTTACACTTTCTGAATTGTGAAGTTGTTTGTTGCTCAGTCTGGCAGAAAAAGATGGCACAGTGGAAATGTTAAAAAATTTCAGACAATAGTAAAGTTTACTATAAGCTCCTGGAAAAAAAAAAAAAAAAAGAGAAATCTGAGAGGAATAGAATTTGATACCTTGGTATCTTCCTATGGAATTTTCTAGAAGACAAATCAGTTCATTTTTCATAAAGTATGAAAAGGCTGATTAAATAATAGTAAAAATGTAATCTCCTTTGCTCTAAATTAGTGTTTTTCTCTGTCCAAGTTTAAATATTATTCCTTCAAGAGCCAAAAAAAAGTAAAAGTTCCTTCCCCAAGAAATTTGAGACTAGATTGCTGGAATAAATACATGGGCTCTCTGGAGAGAGCCCTCTGACTCTGAAATGTGAGAGCTCTTAGGGTAGTCTTCAGTCAAGGTGAGATAATAGTGGCTTTTGATGCTGCAGAAAAAAAATATATTAAGACAGTCTCGGTATAGATACACCTGTAGTACTTAGTGTGTGAATGAGGAAAATATACGTAGGATTAAATTAGAAACTGTGGGAGCTCTTGGAATAGGTAGAATTTATGTAGGAAGGGTGGCTGTAGTCTGAACCAAGAGAGACCTGTGTGGATGGCACCGAGGAGATCTTCTGAATTATTTTAAACAACACATCTGAGGGGAGACTGGCAAGTTCTTGAGAGCATGTAGGCTGAAGTCAGAACTCCCTGTTGGTGCAGGGAGCAGGGGCCAGCACAGAAGCCATAAAAGTTTGCATCTGAAAAGATAAAGAGTGTTCTTGAGAAATAAAGCCCTGATCAATTCATGCTTCTGAAAACAGGCAATCAAGACAAAATACAAAAGCTGCAAATCTAAATTTAGGCAGCTTTGGACAATGTGGCTTTAAATGAGGACATGGTTGTAATGGGTAACTCAGAAACTTGTTGGGACACTGTGACACCAAGGCACAAATTATACAGGGTTAAGAACCAAGTTGCATTAGTGGTAGAATGCCTTTCTGTCACATGTCTTTAATATTTCTCTAGATTAATTGTATCAATAAGTACAGCAGAATCCTCTGTGGGTTGCCAAGCCCTGTGTAAATGGGAAGCATATAGTCTAGAAGTCATGCCAGGTATCATCTGATCGCAATAATAAAAGTGGCAATGGGTTGTTAAGGCAGAACAGAGAGGCTCTGAGGACAGAAATAGTGTTGGTTGAGATTTCAGTTACCCTTCAGAGATTTGGTAAAAGGCATGGGATAGCATTACAAAGACAAAAAAGATAAAACTATAAATGCTTGCTTCCTGGAGGAACAAGTGCAAGGACCAATAAAAAGGATAATCAGGTCTTTATTTTGATTCTCAGTGGTATGTAGGAGCTAGCTAAAAAGACAGTTGTCGGGGAACTATTCTGTAATTGTGATCATAATATATCAAGTTCATCATCCTTGCAGGGATGCAAGCACAAATAAACTCCACCATGGTAAGATTTGATATCAAGAAAGGGAATTTTGTTAAAAAATGAGAGCCTATTAAAAGGAGCACCTAAAAAGTTTAATGGTTTCAGGCAGCAGAAAGACTTTGTGTAGAAATGCCTATTATTTTTCAAAAGCCCTCACTGTCTCCCCCCAAACCAACCAACCAAAACCCACAAAATTACTTAATAATAAAATAAGGGAAATTTATTATTTTTAGAGGGCTTTTTTTTGTATAGATGGAAAAATAATGAGGAAAGGAGCAAACCCTCCAGCATGGCAAATGTGAAGCTGAAGAACAGTGATGAAATTTTTGCTATGGAGAACTCCTGAGGAGGTTCTCACAGTGGAGCCTTTTCTCATGGGGGTAGAATCTGGAGAACATTCTTTAACTAGTATGAGTGAGGACTAGACAGTATTCACCAGCAATTGCTAAACTGATAAGTGCAATTTACTGCTTGCATTGGCCTCATTACCAGAGTGACTGAAGGTGATTAAATGCTCCCAGGACTTTTGATAAGAGATTCTGGAAAACACAGACTGAGAGTCCAACTTGCAAAACTAGTTTTTTAAAAAAAAATATATATGTGGACAAATGTATACTGGAAGAAGTCATACTTCAGGCAGTAGAGTCCTTTGTTAAAGGCAAGGGATATAAGGATGATAGTATGCCAACTGTTTTAGTTTACTTGCATGTAAAGAATGCTTTTTGATAAGGCTTCCCAAGGACGTTCTGAAAGAAACTAAGCTAGCATGGATTAAAGGGAAGATCTTCCTAAGAATTGGTAACAGATAAAGATCTGAGAAGAGGGTAGGGAAGTAGTAGTTAATTTTCATAATGGAGGAGAATTATCAGTGGAGTATTGGAAGAATTAGCGTTTGGGCTTGTGCTGCTGAATATATTAATTAAAGATGTAGGAGAAGAGGTACTGGAGAAATGACAGAGTTTGCAAAAAGGTTATCAGGATAGTCAGAGAGACTGAGAAGGCTGTTACGTCAGTGGTAACTGGTAACTAGGTGAAAAGATATCAATAGAAATTAAATATGGAGAAATGCAAATTAATACACAAAGGGGAGGGGAAGACACAGTGATGGTCACCAAATCAGCTGTTAATCAGGGGAGAGCCTGTGACATCACAGTGAATATAGTTACTAGAAAACGTCATTTCTTCTAAACACACGGCAAGTAGAATGTAGGAAAAAATACTAGAGAACAGAGTGTGAAACATCAGCGTATCCCAAGATGAATTTGTTGTGTTCCCAGATGTGGGACTACCAAATGAACTTTTCCTGACCCTTTCTTAAAAAGGCCATGACAGAATGAAGAGGGTACCAATGGGACAAACGGAGCATGCAGAGCATCTTACAAACAAAACCCCAACAACCCAGATTTTCTGGAACTCTTGACTTTTTGTTTAACAGAAGCATGATAAAGTCATCAGTAACGCAGAGAAGGGCAGTGAGGGAATTATTACTCATGTAACCTGAAAACAACAGGAATCCAATGAAATTAAGAGGAAAGAAGCCTGAAGGAAATATGACAGAGGGGGAAGGTTTTGCTTTTTGTTTTCACTGCACTACGTAATCCTATTACAAAACTCATTGCATCATCACAGGATGTTATGGAAACTGAAAGTGTAAATGATTTCACTAGGTTATTAGACGAATTTATGGAGAAATTCCAAATTATGGAGGAAATGACCCTCGGGGATGATTAAACACATGACGTGGATATAATATCCAGATTGGAAACTTCACAACTGTAGATTGCCAGAAGCCAGCACCGTGGGAAAGTGCAAAGTGTTGTTTTGTGTCTGCCCTGTTTCATAGACTCTTTCTGTAGACGTTTGCTAGTGGGCCAGTGTCAAATAGAGGGTTGGGCAAGCTGCTGGTTTATGGGGTAGTACAGCTGTTCAGAGGGGGACAAGGGTTCCAAAAGCACAATCAAATGTGACCTTTGCTGACTTGACTGCAGTTCCTTCCTTATAATCAGATAACACAAAGTACATACAACCTGTGAATAAGAATTACAATTACTTACCTTCTCAGGCATTGTTAAAGAATTGAGGGTTTCTGCTGAGTTTCTTATGGTGACACAAGCCTTTAATGAAACCAATAATGAAACAGGAACAGTTGGGGAATATAGGAAAGAATTGTAATTTATTTAAACCAACATACTATGCTTTAAAAAGTAGATACTAACAAAACATTCCAGTGCCCAAGTGCTGAGGCATAGAAATCATCAGTTAAGAAAACAGAATTGTAAAAGAAGATGCCTTGAGCTAGGAGTTCTTTGATTACCTGGCCAAGTGAAATGCTTTATTTAACCTGTTGTAAAATAGTGCTAGGCTGTTTAACAAGCAGTTGATATTCGAAATTGCCAAGAAAAGAGAGGTTTATTTTTTTTGTTAACAATGCATAAATATTTGATAGTTGAAAATGTCTTTAGGTGTTTTTTGACAAGACTTCTATTTTGCTGGATAGAAACCTGAACTATTCACTATGGCTTTCCACTAAAAATACTGATATGGCTCCAATGAATACAAATTACTGCATTCTTCAGATACTAACAACAGCTTTTTCCTCTTGTAAGATGTGTGGAGCCATGTTTTTTTCAGCTCAGCTGAAATGCTTAATATGTAATTAAGATACTTTTTTATTTACTGCTTAAGCTATGTTACATTGGATATTTGTTGCATTTGAGTTGTCCCTTTATTTTGGTTACAAGTGTAATTCCAGTTTTATGACACAGACCAAACTTGAAATCTGATAAGCATGCGGTGTAACTGGATCATGGGTTCATCTTCTTTAATGAATACAAAAATATTTGGAACAAACTAATGTGCTTACATCTATTTCTAAGACTTAACTCATCTTCAGTAATAAATTTATGACAAAGAACAGAGCGAAATAAAATTTAATAAGGAAAGCGTGTTGAAGTGATAAAGAAAGGTGGAGGAAAGCAGAATATCTGCCTTCTTTCCTTTTGAGAACTGTGGTTAAGTGGAAGAAATAATTTGTCTCATCCTGCAGCTGTCTTTGTGCACCTGGACTCTCAGATTGAGTGTGTGGGGAACTGAGGAAGTAGAAGGACTTAGCTTCATATTTTAAAATTTTAGCACTCTGGTATCTGCTAGGGAAGGATGATAACTTTATTCTGCTGTTAATCAGATGGTATTTTTACCTGTTATTACAAGTAGCATCTGCTATATCATAGAAACATAATTCTAGGTATTTATGAGAAATGTTCAGTGTCCTGTGCACAGGTAGTCAAGCTTGCTGTATTTGTGAACCTTTCGTAGGGTAGCAAGAGACTCTGAAGTACTTATAAAATGGGAGCTGAAGTGCTTAACCATATGGAGATTTAGACATTATAATTCCTTAACAGGTTTTATTACCAATTTTCACATCACTTTGTACCTTTAAAGTTTTGATTGTCCAAGATGAGGAAGACATGAATTATGTTTGCCAACAGAGACGTATCTTTGTAGGGATGTATTTTATGCTGTCACTTATGAAATGACTGATACTATGTTGCTTTGGATGCTGTTTGCTGTAAGCCTATTTAAAAAGTTGTCTTTTTTCTTATAGCCCACAAGACGATCAGCAAGATTGTCAGCTGTAAGTATGTACAATGCCTCTTGGTATATACTTTTCTAGGCACATATGGTTTCTTAGGCCAAACAGGTTTGTTAATATTTTTGTTGATTCAATTTTTATTCTTGCTGTGGGATACTTAAGAACTCCAGAGCTAAAGTTATCTGTGTTTTCTTGGTTTCAGGTTGTTCTGACAAAAGATGTATTTCCCTACCTCAGTGCAACACTGTCTGTTATATGCAATATTGACTTCATACTGTTTTGCAGGCCGATGTTAAGTTGTGAAATCCAGCTTCTTCTCTGGGAAGGAGAAAGAGCTGTCCTTCAAGGACTTCATTTGATGCCACTACTAGTATTCCGTTTTAGTTCCTCTTCTCTGTTAGAACATATCTGACTTTTGCTTTTTAATAGGTACTACTCATCCCCGTGTTTTACTCTTAGAATGACCCCCAATTTGCTTTGACTCCCAGATGAGTGAGCTAATGAAAATAGGTGTGTACAGTGATGAGGTGTATTTGTACATTAAGTTTTTTCAGTTTTCTAGATGCATACTAACGAGCAGGAAGTAGGGAAGGTGTGGGGTGGGGGGGAGCTGGGGTGTGGGGGTGGCTGGCTGACTACTGGCAATATGTCTAACACATCATGCAACTAAAAATGTTTTATAGAAACCTGCTCCACCAAAACCTGAACCCAAACCAAGGAAAACCACGAAGGTAAACAATTTTATTTTTAGTTGTCATCATTGTAGCCAATAGTAAGCAAGTGTACTACTTCTTTGCATTTCAAACAGTTCAATTCACAGTGGTTTTTGAGAGGTATCAGCTACTCTGCCCTCGCCAGAGCTCCATGTCCCCCCTTCTCCTTTGTGGGGGGAGGCGGAAATAATTATTTTCTTTCAGTTCCACCCCTTCCTGGCCTCATTACAGGCCCAAACAAAATGTCATGCCTGTTTGATATGCAGACCATGTTAGTTTGTAGTGAATTCCTAGTTTAAGAAGAATCTTTACCTTTCCTACACCTTTCCTGAAATGTGCAGCTTTTACTGAGTAAGCTGCATGCGAGACCTAACAATTTCTACAGTAGGATTTAAGATTGCTCTGTGCCATCCTGTTTCCTTGTCTGGAGGGGGAGTACTTCATTTCATAGTGAGGAACTCTTATCTGTTCTTGAAGCCTGGCTGTTGCTGAGAATGCACAATTATAATTAAAGGTGAAATCAAATATATTTAAATTGAATGGTTTGGCTTTTCTAGGCCAGTTACAGTCAAATTAAAATCTTATTAGTATCTGAAATACCTTTTCAGGATTTCTGCATATAAATCATGTACTTCAGAAACTGTAGATTTATTTGTGCCCAAGGGGAATGTTAAATAAGAGCAATTGCTTTATCAGAAAAAAACATACTGCTGAAGCTGAGTCTAGCACTGCTCACACTTACATTTTTCAAGTCCTTTTATTGGTATCTCACTTGGGCGAGAATCAGGATACAAAGTCTGCATGTGGAAGTAAAACTCTGTGACTTTGAATACTTTATGGTTTACCAAATGAAATTACCAATAAAGTCTTGCTGAGTCCATCCTGCTCCCCTCATAGAAAGAGTATTAATAAAGGAGGGAATATGGTGCTTCTGTGGCTTCCTGTACGTGCTATGAAATGAGCTGGGTGTTACGGAGTCAGCCTAAGCTGCATGAGGCATGTTTGAAGCTCATTTCAGGCAATTCGAATCCTTGATGACATTATTGTAAGTAACGTTTTAATATGGTAATCTGCTTTTTTTCCAGACTCTTAACTGGATCATATTTTTAAGAGCACATTAATCTTGCTGTCCTAAACAGAAAACAGCAATGTATACTCTGAACCTACTAGTAAACAACCCAAGATGGTACAGTTAATTTTTAGTGCTAAAAGCTTTCAAATTATGGATTTACTCAATCAAGTCCTTAGCTTGTTCTTTTGTAGGTGTAGAGTTGATACTATACTCACACCGCCAAAAGCTTCTCAGTTACGCACCACAGCTGCTGTGTAACGCTGAAGCTGAAGGGTGGAAGGAGTAACCCAGGCTGCCCTGGACCTGGGATTCCTGGCACTCCCTCCTCGCTGCCCTGCTCCTGCGGGGGGATTGCTGGGGAAGGGTAGTTGATGAAGGGGGACTGGCCTTAATGTCCCTCTTCACAGCTACTGTTGCCACGTTGCATGGAGAAGTTGGAGCAAATGATCACGTGGAAGATCTCCACAGTGTTTTTCAGAGCTACTTTAAATACTAATGTAAAATATTCAATGAAATACCATTTTAATTTTTATCTCATTACACTTTAAATCCTCTAGTTGCTTTAGATCACAAATATGTATATAGAGGAAAGATTAAAAAAAAACCAGACCACCAGCATATGAATTGTTTGTTTAAGAGCAAATCTCTAAATGAAACTGTAGCTGTTAGAATAGTTCCTTTTGATAAATTCTCTGTTTTGTGTTGCTGCAGATGGCTTTTATCAGAGTTTGGCTTCCCAGTGTGTTGGTTGGTTCTTTCATTGACATGGAATGAACATCACAGATGTTATCAAAATGACAAAAGGGCAGCCAACAAAAATGCTTAAGTTTTTAAACCTAATTTAATATTTCATGTTAATTGAACGGGTAGTGCTGCTACACAAGCAGTATGGTGTTTGTGTTTGGCTGAATTAAGCTTTCAATATACTGTAATTGGATTTGTTCATACAGATACCTTGTATATACCTCTGTATATATAGCTCAGCTCTGCGAAAGTAGTTTAAGGGGGTTTTGTATCCCTGTAAATTAGCAGAAACAATAAAGAAACAGACATCAGCCTTTTCTAGAAATTTTGAGTGTCTCGCTATAACTTTTGTGGATGTACATTTTCCAGGTAGTCTTTAGCTGGTTTTCTGTTTCAGTCCAGCACATGCAGCTTGCCAAGAGTTTCTTTTTAGTTCATATGAAGGTCTTTTTCTAAAGATGTAGGTTGCTGGCTACTCATGCTATGTCTATGCCCATGTTTTTAATCTTCTGTCAGAAGGAACCTGGAGCAAAGGCCAACAAAGGTGCTAAAGGGAAGAAGGATGAAAAACAAGAAGCTGCAAAGGAAGGTACTACACCATCTGAAAATGGTGAAAATAAAGCTGAAGAGGTACTTTCCACACATAACTCCTGCTGATTGAATCAGTGCTTTTTTAATTATTCAGCCTTTCAGACATTGATAGCATGTTCATAATGTTTCTTTTTATTGCCCATAATGTTATTGCAGATTCGCATCTCTCGCTCAGCTGTTAGTGTTTCAACATCCAGAGGTGCCCCACCCAGCACACTGTCAGTAAAAGGGCAGATTGAAACAGTGAAAGTTGAGGGTACGGTAGAGCATTCAGCATGTGTGCAGTGAATAGGAACAGGTAGTAGTGTGGTGCTTTTCAGTGTGAACAATGGAAGCTGACAGGTAAGGCTCGTGTTGCTTTTGAAAAGCTGGGACCAGTAATTGAAGAGAAGTGTGTGAATGTACCTGTTTTGTTTGTGTAAATGTGACATGGACATAGGTTTGAAAGGGAGCTGTTGCAAACAAGAAATCAAAGAGTAAGGGCAGTTTGGGTATTTAGGCATGTAGTGGCAGTTTACTATAGTAATTAATTTCTTTTTTTTCTTCTCCACAGGCTCAGAAAACTGAATCTGTAGGTGACAAGAATGAATGAAATATCATGAAAATTTTGGGTTGATTTTATGTACCTCTTGGGCAACTTTTAAAAGATATTTTTATCAAGTATTTTGTAAATGCTAATTTTTTTAGGACTATGATAGTTGACATATTAAACTGTATATGAACATTTCCCTTCTCATAACAGTGCTTTTAGAAATTCCCATTGTTGCCAAGTAATATAAATATGAACTTAATATTGCAAGGTATGTGTAAAATTGGATCAGCATTCCATACACTTGCTTTAAGAAATTAAGTCTTGTGCATATGGTGATGTTTTTACTGTGCGTATTTGAATTTTTCATGCAGTTTTTCTAGAGCAATAATCAGTGGTGCTTTTGTACTTAGGGTTTATGTGATTTTAATGAAACATGGATAGATGTGGCCACCTGCTGACTATTTTGGGTTCTTTTAATGGATTAAAATAAAAGGTCTCCTTGCCTGCAAAACTACAGCCTCCTAATATTTTCTCTAAATCTGAGGAATGCTTTACTCATATTTTCAACTGTTACAAGGAAGACTAAATGATTTGCATGCAGTCTCTTTGCTTTTCTGTTGATGTCTGATTAAAAATACCCATACAGGAGTAGCAGGCTGGGATTTTCAGTGGTCCACAACTTAAGGGACTTAGAAATACATTCTTCAGATAGACTCTCACAGGGTGAGTAGAGTTGCCATACTCTATCAGGATCTTGCATCTGTAATCAGCTATCAGTATGGAATTAATTGCTTGATTGGTAGAGACATGCAGTAACCATTAAAAGCAGCTTTGTTTTTTTCCCCCATTCCTTTTTCTTTTACTGGAGAAAACTTGCATTGTACGCCGTGGAAAGCTTGCTTTCTATCTGCAGCCTCAAATTTAATATAAATAGTAATTGCTGTTCTGCTTCAGCTGAGGACAGTTGTTAATACAATGAAATAGCTGTTAAACAGCGCTATATATTTGGTACCTGGTAGAAATGGAACAATGAAAGTTATTTTTGAGGTAATTGTGGTGATATGGTGGATTAGCTAATGATTTTTCTTTTTTTCTTTTTTTTTTTTAAAACATCCATGTTTCAACTCTGCAGCTCATTCTAAGCACCTTTTATAATTTTTCTCCTTCTCTTTTCTCTAGGGGCCCTGGTATTTCTATTGTTACTTCTGGGATGGGAGGGGTGAGAGAAAAGATGTTCCCTGTTCTTCAGTAACATTGATTTGTATTACTCAAGTGGTGGCCATTATGGCTGAGGATATCTTTTGCTTGTTGAAGTCAATAAATAAATGACTGTTGCCTGACCTAGTGTTCTATTTATTCTTTGAGATTAAAGCAGAAAAGCCAAGCCTCTCTATACTTAAAAATCGAAGATGGATTACCAAAACACCCTATATGCTAGCTAGAATTGTAGTTAAGACCTGCACGGAGATAAATAAATGCCACTGCTTCTCTAGCAATAGTCTTGCTACAGCCAAATACGAGAATTCTGTTCTCTGCATCGTTAACTTAATTTTGGAAGAAAATTTAAACTAAGTGATGGAAGACAGAAGGTTGTGTCAAAACTTGTAGCCTAAAGAGAAGGCAAGTCTGTATAGCTGCTCAGTGATAGGTACTTGGTATTCCTGCACTGTGCTTCTGATTTGCTTTCTAGTGGATGGACTGTGTTGAAAGTCTGATTTAGACACTACAGTCATGGGAAGTTCAACCATCTGAACTTTTTCACAGAATCATCAAAGTGCTGTTTCTGAGCATCTCTCGATTTATGGGTTTATCACTCCTGTGAGGAGGGGTTTTGCCTACTCTATTTGATGTGGATAACTGAGAGATTAGTTGTCTAATCCCACCTAGACAGTTGGAGTTCTTGAAGTGACCCTCTTTTAACTTAGGCATGAGCATCACGAGGCGTTGATACGTCTCTGGACAGGCTTATTTTAGGAGAGCTTCTTTTACTAAATGCCTAAAGGGTAGGCAGACGTTGGGTCTTCGAACTAACCACACACTATCCTAACATAGTGATTTTGGCACAAAATTCTTCTCTTGGCTTGACCAGGTGATGAGATTCAGCTCCGTGTCGGAGTTCTGTTGGAAGCATTTAACGACAAGAAAAATCCAAGAAAATCCACTTGGGTGAAATTTTTAATGAAATACACTATCCTGCTGATTCACTCAACTTGTCTCTTTTTTCAAAAGTGCTTTGGAAATGTGATGCATCCCTGAATTTTCCTCTATGCGTCAACTTTGCAGAGAAATTTTCAAAGCACTGTGTCAAGTTCTAGAACACATTTTTTAAAATTAGAATGGTCGCACGTTCAAACATATGTAGCTACGGTCTCTGTGGGCAGCTGGTGATCTGCAGAGCACCTTCAGGAAGCAGGTGAGCATTTGAGTGTTGAAGTGGCACTTGGAAGTGCCAGGTGCTGCACCCTGGCCATGAAGAAACTTGCATCATTTAATGACTGTCTGCTTCACTCTGGAACAGAAGGTTTGGAGGGATCCCTGAAAGTGACATTTGTCCTTTGTGGAATGGAACACATGAGTAGTTCAAAGGTAACATTAAAAAAAAAAGGTGGTGGTTTTGTTTTTTTGTTTTTGTATTGGGAAGGATGGACTGTTTTTAAGGTCAAAGAAGTCAGGTACATCAGAAACAAAACTTAATGAATGATGAAAAATAATAAATAAAAAGTCACCCTTGAGTAGTTCGAGGTCCACCTTCCCTTAGCTTTATGTAATTTATCTGGGTTGTTGCTTTCTGCTGCTTTCCTGTCCTTGACTGACCTTGGGCTAATTGCGCATGTCAGCACACGGTGACACTTGGTATTTTGTCTCTTCAAGTAGCACAGGCAGCTTCTTCTGAATTGAGAACTGTGCAGAATGAGACAGGAGCATTTAAGGGGAGTTCTAATGGAAAATTAATCCTTGCACTGAACAGCAGTGAAAATTAATGTGTTTTGCTACATTTTGCTCAGCTCTCAAATGTTTGAGGGTTATTTAGTCTGTTCATAGCTGCAAGAAGAAAAAAAAAGTAGGGAAGGGGAGAAGGAATAGCAAGAAAATAAAGATCCCTTATTAGAATAAAAACCATTTCTATGTAAGAGGTAAATTTCTAGTGGGGTGGGAAGAGGTTTTTTGAGGTGGTTTCTTTTTGTATGTTTAGTTCTGTGATTTTTTTTTTTTAATGTAGTCTTAAAATGGGAAAATAAGATCACTTAAATATTCAAGGGAGAACACGGTTTAAAATCAAACTTAGTTCTGCAATCCTAAAATAAACATCATGGTACCATGCCTCAACAGCCACAATGTTGATTACATTTCTACTGAAATTATACAAAATGTATATAACCCTAAAGAGATTATACAACTGACAAACAAGTGGCCATTCTGTATTCTACAAAGGAAGATGTCCTCAAATGATAAAGGGCAAAACAATCTGAAATATGAAGGAGTCTGGCTCTTCTGAGTAAATTGCTTTTGACCTGTCTGCCTTGTTGGACCTGTATTTTTACTTGTATCATTGAACCACAGTGTTAGCAACAAAGTAGTTCATATGTAACAAGCAGAGACTAACAAGTGTTTGACTACTACAGCAAAATGCTCTTCCTGTAGCACCTTCCAAGTGGTTATAAATGAGTTCTGGTGAAAAATGACTAAGAGTACGTTTCACATTTGTAGTAGTTTAAATTCATGCTCAGAAAACAAAAGAAACCGGAATGCATCAGGCCACTGCTTCATTTTACTACTGCATTTAAATTACAGTAGTATAATGTGTAGGAATTGTTCTATCACTGTTTTGACTCATTCGGGAACAAATTTCAGCCTTGGAGCTCATAAAAACTGAATTCGTATTGGACAATTTCAGGTACTAGGCTGTCTGATGTGAAGCTTCTAATAATGAACAAGTTAATGCAAAGCACTATAATTTAAGATGACAATACAGAGACTGGAAGTAGTGATCTTGTCCAAGTCCTTAGTCCATAATAAAATGCGTCCAATATAAAATGTTACTATAGTTGCTCACAAAATAAAGGTTGTAGAACAAGAACCTTTGCCTTATCCTGAGACTTAAGCTGGAAGGCCATCCTAGACTTTATTTAGAAGAATCAGAATAAAATATTCTAAGGATCTAATTTCTTAAAACCTAAACCAAACCCCTCCTAATTTCTGGTAATATTCTGTATGGAAAGAAGGTGGAAGATGTTCTGAGCTCTTAAAATAATACCAAGGGGTAAATAACCATTAGACATTTAGAAATGGATGTGTGTCAATTGCATCTGGAGTAATGGAGAATAAGAAAGGAGCAGCAGGTCTGGAGAATTTTTGCGATTGCGTTCACAGTCATTTTAAAGACGGCTGTGTGTTATTCTCCAGAGGGAGCAGTGCCTCTGCTGGGCAGCGGTGGCTTGTCCCAGGATGAGGATGGAAGAAATTACCCTCATGGTTGGAGGTGTGAGAGGAGATGCGTGGAGGGCTCTGCAGCTGCCGCAAAGCGATGCTGTTCTGTGGAAGACAAGCCGGGGGGACGGGCGCAATGGCGAAAGGGGAAGACATCTGATCTTGCCATCTGGGTGGGTGGGGGTGCAGGAAGACATCTCACACAGCACAGGAGAAAACAATTTTTCCAGGAATAGGTGCAAGAAAGAAACAGCAAAATTCTTTGTGTGTGTAGGCAAGCCTTGAGTATCACTAGATTTTTTTTTTTTTGCTCCCACAGCTTTTTAATCAACAATCCAGTTACTGAGGACACTTATTTTTTTTTCCCCTCTGGGATATAGTTCTGGTAAATCTTGTAAATTCAGGGGTTTTTCCTACTTCCTTGAAGACATTTTTGTGCTCAGTTATCATGTGTGTATTAGTGCCAAATTTCCACGTGTAGGATAACTACTAGTTGTGTTGCTGAACTTGCGGCATTTTGCAGGAAGCTTTGCTGCTTCACCTGCCAAGGCAACTAGGAATATGAAGGTTTAAGCTATAAGGTAATTCAAAGAGACAGCAACCAGAACCTGTTTGTTGAACTTTACCACATCATATTACACAGATTTATAAATGTTTTATACTCAATTTGAAAACAGTTTTTGTAAGTCTCCAGCCAAGCATGGCATTCACGATCAGAGAGTTCAGCAAGCTCAGACTCCCTTCCGAAGCCAGCAGGACAGCATCCTCCATGGCGTGAATCACAGTCTACGTCGATGTTTCAGCTCATCTTAAAATGAGGGCAGAAGATATAATAGTTGATGTCCTTTTTTGGGATGGACGTGATCATACGGGGTAAGCAGTCCGGCATCAAGATGCTACGGAGCAGTCTGCTGTCTACATTGGTGGCGATAAGGTACCAGGTGTCGAGGTGAGATGGAAGGTTGCAAATGAAGACAGAGAGCCCAGGGAAGGCCTTGGGAATTTACTACCTCTCCTACCTTGAGGCTTCTTTATACAGTGGTCATGCACCAGACGGGGGTTGTTGGCCTTGGCAACCGTGAATTCGCAATGTGTGTGCAGTGGTGTAATAGTTCATCCGAGGGAGCACGGGGGCGTCTGCAGATCTCTCTGGCACGGAGCAGCAGGGAAAGGGTGTGCTTCCCAGAGCCCGCTTAAGGATAGCCTTGGTTGTGACTGTTTTGGCAACTGGTTCTGTTAAATGATCACAGCGGGTCAGAAAGCTGGCAATAATTATTCAAACATAGTGGATGTGGGTACTGTTAATAGGAATTAATTACAAGAGGCGATTAGCTCTCTGGTAGCAGAGACGCCAGCAGGACTATGGGAAGTGTATGAAACAGATTTTAAATGTTGAGTTGTGAGTGCCAATGATAGCAGCAGTTGAATATAGTTGTAAATTAATCCCAAAGGCCAGTAAAAAGTGACATTTTATTTTCAAGTAGATGTCACCCCCAGTGATGAAACTACAAGGGCGACGACTGCCACAGACATTTTCAGTAACTGATGTTAGGGCACTTTTCTTTGGCTCTGTCAAGCCACTGTCCCGTTCACACTTGTGTGATCACAGGGGTGTCTTAACTTATTTTTGAAATACTAGATCTTTTAAGTGGAAACAACAATAACACTCCTCATCTGATGAATGGTTCAGTGTTAGCACTGGGTTCACCCTCTCGTGGTGGGGTGGTGCTTTAGGTCTGTAGATCCTAAAACACATAAAGTAATTTGTAGAAAGTAGCCTGCCATACAAATACCATATTCTTACAAAATTCAATGACTGATTCCGTTTATCACTAATCACAATAGCCTTGTTTTATATCAACAATCACGGAACATACTGAACAATCTTTATTTCATGAAGCAATTAGACAATGCATTTGGTATCGTATATCTCTTTACGACAATGCATCTGTCATGTTTAGCAGATTGATATCTTTTATGTTATTGTTGGAGTGCAAATGAAGGTCTCTGTTAAATACTACTTTTTTCAAAAATGAGTGTCCCCCCTCCCCCCTCAACAGTCCTATTTTCACCAGATAAGAACAAGATAGCAAGAGGCTTTATGCCAAAGTCCCATTTAATGATTCTTTTCAGTGCTTTTCATGCATTTGCCTTTCTGTTCCTAGTAAGGCCTGACAAAGTCTTTGATCACTGTAGCATCTCTTTTTCAATATCCCTCAGCTGCTTTTAAATAGATTCATTGCAAACAACTGCAACCAGCTCTAACTATAGGTAGTTACCAGTTCAGAACACTGTGAATGTCCCTGACAGCTGTTAATTTATGTTTACATTCATCTAATGTAACATTGTTTTCTCAACTTCTTGGCAGTTTTATACTTTCTGTTTTCCAGGTTTGTTTTCTACATCAACTCTTCCTTCAGTGATCTTTAGTGCGGTCCTGAGAAGCTTTTATGAGTTTTGTCGTTATTTGCTGAACAGAATGAAGAATCAAACAATTCAGAGGCTCAGCAAAAACACACTGAGATTTAGTTCAGCCTCTAGAACTTCCTAACAAAGGACGTGTGTTGGATGTGTTCCATGTTTTATATACTACATCTCACTAAAAAGACATCTGATTTTTCAGACGTACAGCACAATGGCAGCCTGTGGGTTTTTGTTCATTGCAAAGGCTGTGTCTATGCTAGCAAATTAAAGGGTGCCAGGGCGCAGAGCGGGAGACTTGACGCCCGCTGCTTACACTGTTAAATTGTTGTCACAGAGTCCCTGTGCTTGGTCCAGGCCGAGCCGCGTTCTTCCAAGCAACCCTTGGCGTGGTTCAGGGCTTGGCTCGGCCCCAGCTGACAACGCAGACGCAGCCATCCTGTTTTGGTGGTTAAAAGAGGTTAATAACATGGCCATGGCCATTGGCATGAGGCAGTTTGCCTCAGAAATAGCGCAGGCACTGGTACTCTTCAGTTTACCTAGTACAAGTAAAATTCAGAACTGAGCAATACAGCAACAAGCACTCCTTACCTCCTGCAAATATGCCATGACCTGCCCTCCTACAGAGAGTCCTACACTACCAGGAACATCCAACAGTGACTGAGCAGAGAGGCGCACACCCCGCTCTCCTGGAGGGAGAAGAAAAGTATAAGGCTGCTGCCTGCTGGAAGATTTCAAACTGAAAACCAGGGTTAGGAGTACACGTGAGCAACACATTTCAGAGCTACGCTTCATCTGATGAAATCTGGGACACACCAGGAGTGGTGAACCATATATCCAAACGGCATTTTCAGTTGAGGGTTTTTTTTTAATTTTACTTGAGTATTTGTTTAGTGTAGACTAAAAGACACAAGTAAAGGGGCTTTAGGACTTCTTATTTGGACTCTTTTTGTTAGAACTTGTAAAGGACTTAAAAAGAAAAGGACTTTGACTGCAAAAAAATAGAGGTGCAGCTATGTTATTACAATTTAAGAAGCATGTAGTCTTCTTGTCTTAAAATGGGATTATGTAGGTGAATACCTCTTCCTGATTTTTTGTTAAGAACATTTACTACGTTGAAAATAAATTTTAAGTAATAACTTAAACAGTAGCAGGGCTCTGGTCTGGGCATTAGAAATCAGCTGCATACGTTGTTAAAATCATCAGCAACTGCTATGCAAGGTCTGGGGAAAAGGAATGTCCTGCTGGGGTTTGAGAACCTATTATAATGTTTAACTCTCAGTAACCAGAAACATCGATACCAGAACTTCAGTTCGAACCTCCACAATTTTAATTTATGGACTCTGAGCTCTGGTATAAATACATTCTTCCTTAACTCGGGCATTTGCCTGAAGGATGAAAAGCTGATGTAACTTTTCTTCTAAGGGATTGTCCTTTTTTAATTTCCCTGATTTTTAAATGCCTTTCCTATAGCACAGGTGACTTACCCTGGACTTCTGCTGGCTCATCTGCTACTTGTTCATCCCTTAAAAAGAGTGAAACCAAAACTATGAAAACATGGCAACTAGCAAGCTCTGCAAGAAATATTTGGTGATTTATTAGGCAACTCTCTTTTCTGTTTGCACAAAACAAACTTTCCAGAATTCTCTGAAACGTAACTGTCTTGAAATTTAAACTTTGAGACATAAAGATTAAATTCTGATGAAATTGTGGTCAACAGGATCAACATGATCCTTTCTTTAAAAGGTCAATAAATTATTTTTAGTGTTACCAAGATTTCGCGTGGGTAATCCAGCTCAAAGAACACCCTCCCTTTTTCTTCAAAACCCTAATGGGTTTTGTGAATTGTGTTAGACTACGTGGGAGAAATTATGTTTTCTTTTTTCGTTTCTCAATTGGTGGGAATTAGATATTTTACTGTGTTGCTCAGATCTAGATAAAAGTAAACTCTGAAAACCTCAGCTTTTATTTCTAACAGAAAAACCATGGCTCAAACCTCGGTATTTTTAGATAAGGATTTTGGAGGGTCCCAGCTCCTCAAGTGCTGACATGCAGGTTTGGCGTGACTTATATTTTAACTAGGTGATTCAAACTTTAGTTGTATTTCAAACGTGGAAAAACACAGATTATTTAAGCTAGGGTGAGCACAATCTTTTAATTTCGTGCAAAGTCCCCACGTGGGAAAAGGAAGGCACACGTGCCAACCTCCACCTTGCATTAGTATTAGGTTAAAAACAAGGAACGAAAAAAAAATTTAACCAGCATCATGTATATGCAAGGGCTATTTGTGGTCTGATCACTCTTCCTGTCTCTGGTACTCTAAAATCTGTAAAATCAAGAGATTGATTCAATGGTTTTAAATCAGCAGATACCTTACACCATTTATATGTCAATTAGTACACCCTGCCTACCTGGCAAACCAAAACTCTTGCAGTGTTTAGCTGGCCAAACTGAAAAAAAAAATACAAATAATCCTATAAAGACACCAAGTAGATGCTATAGACGAATATAGAATGTTGAGAAATCTCTATCAGCAGCCCAGTATTTTTGCAAAAGGCTGAATGATAAATAGACACCAGAGTCTCAGTGATGAGAATTTCATGGATGATTGACAAATCACATATGCCACACAAAGCGGGCACTGCCAGCCAAATGGTTCAATGCTAACAGCACTAAAATCTTTACTGTAAGTGCAAATATTGGTGCTACTCGCACTACATCATTACTATTTTGGGGAAAGCAGATATTTAAACTACATAGAAATAAAAATACTTTGCAGCTCTAAATGAAATCAAACAAGATTAGAAGGAAACACTCAGGAAAAACTAAGGATTGCCTGGCAGCCAGGAACAGAGCAAGGCTGAATGATCTTTATGGACATGTGCTGTCATTGGATGTTCTCACCAATGGAAGTGTCAGTTCTGAAGACTGCCAAAATCCTTGCTTTAGTGATTTCTGAGGCACAAGAAAAGCCAGGATGGCTATATTTTGTGATGGGGAAAAATATAATTTTTTGTTTGAAATCTTTCAACTACGTCAATTCTTGAACTATGTCCTAGAGTTTACGGAAGATCCTACTTTATCTTTTCTGAAACAGAGAAACTTTGTATGCCATACTTAAATATTACCTCCTCCAAATATTTTATTCCATTTTATTCCATTTCCTTGGTCTTTAATTCTATTCCTATATTTTTTCTTTATCCTAATTATTTTCCGTACAGTTATCTGAACGCTAATTCTTTGGAGATAAGGTGAAAGACTCAATGCAGTATTCCAAGAGATGTGTCATCGTTCTGTTTCACTGGTTTCATATTAGAGTTCTAGAAAAAAATTACCATATTCTCAGTGTTGAATATGTAATAAATAGAATGGCCTTTTTAAAAGATTTACTACTGGCTATTGAATAGAGCTTTTTTCCTTATATTGGTTTATGAGCCCATAAGGAACATGACTGACTCATATTATTTCTTCTAATGGATTATTTTGAATGTAACATCATCAAATTTTACCTACACTGTTCTGTTCATCTCTTATCTGGGTAGAGCTCTCTGATATTTCTTATGGCCTGCTCTGGTTTTATCTAAATTGTACAATGATTATCTGTAGACAGTGAAATATTTTTCCTTCATCTTCCCCTGTAATTACACATTAACAAGTACATCAGACTGTATATCTGATAACAATATGACAGAATCTCTCAAGTTATTACATAGATGTAAATCTGTACTAGTCCACTGTATTAACTTCAGAGAAATTCCAAGTCTATAGCAAAGCTACTGATAACCAGCCCCATTCTGAAAAGTCAGACAAATAGCCCCTCATTTGTACTTTAAAAAGTTGTATTTCTAGCAGGCTTCTACTGTCATTGAAAAAGTCAGATCCAAATTCCTAATCAACATAATAAACCTTTTTTTTTTCACTGCTCCTATATTCATCATGGAGTAGCTCTCCTCTAAAATACACCCTGTATATTGCTTTTTTCAAAGCTCCACTTAAAAACCCCACATAATCCTTAGAATTCTCAGAAAACTTTGGAGACATCAAATGGGCGTAAAACTGAACATGGCAAATATCCAAGATTCTCTGTGAAGAACAGTCCAATAATGAACAATTAAGTACAGCAGTTTAATCATTTTCTCAAAATTCTCTGGATAATTAGGGAATGTATTCAGCTTAGAAAGCTGTACTGTCAAACTGATCTAGTAACTTTAATCAAAGGCTTTTTAAAAAATACAGGAGCACAAACTAAATTGCTTTAAAATAAACCAAACCAAACAAAACCCCACCATAAAACAGCAGAATACCTTTATTCAATAGGAATTACACAGGTCTAATTCTTTATTTTTCTTCATAAAAAGTTTTTTGTATTCATGCAAAGATATAATAGTGAAACCGAAAGAATGTCATGGCTGGTGCAATTCATATTTATTTGGGTAACAACAGACTAAAGAGGGGTTTAGGGTCATCGAATGAATTTCAACCAGACTCATTTGCAGCTTCGAATACAAAAGACACATAGATCTAGTTTCAGAAGCCTGGTAGCAGAGTCATGGCTTATTATTTTATTTTCATATAAAAATGAACGATGTTTTCATATGTGACTTGATTTTGCTTTACTCTTCTAGCTGCATACGAGAAGAACACCTAGAAACATGCTTGTCAGAGTTTATTCTGTTCGTGTAACTTTATAAAATGTTAATTTATCAGTGCTGGTAGTGGCTTGGGTAATGCAGATGGATACCTAATTCTACACGACTTTTCACCAACAGGGAGAAGAAACTGAAAGGTGAAATGGTGTGTTTTGGTTGGAGTGGGAAGATAGCCACATTCTCTGGTAATGGGTGCACTGAAAAAGGAAATAAAGGTAAAGAATTTAATACCTGCTGCGGGCAGAATACACAGCGGGAAAGCACTTTGTACACAGCTCCGTAGTGGAAAGTTCAGCTGGGTTACTGACACAGGGCGTGGAAAGGACATCTTATTGGCATGAAGCATGAACAAGTGAGTATTTAAAATAATTCTGATGTGAAGGTACACAGTTCCTGCAGAAGGAATTTACTTACAATAGTACTGTATTTGGGCACATTTGCTTCTTTCTGTAGACATTTAATGTACACGATAATAAAAATTCATCTTGCCTCACTTCTTGCCCTTGTAAGATTAACGGTTGGTTTCAAGAGTAAGAATCAAGAGTCACAAAAAGTCAAACAACTGGTGGTGATAATTCTAATTTGAGGTGGAAAAAACCCCGCCAAAAAAAAAACCAACAAACCCAAAATCAACCACAAAACGAACCAACCAACACAACCTGAGGGAAGCTTAGTCAATCCTTTATGTTGCTCTCAACCTTCTCCCACTGATATTGTGCTTCAAATATTTAACTACATTTTTCAGCTTGACAGTTTACAAACCTTAAATACTTTGCTTTGTCTATAAAGAGCAAATTTCACAAGAAATAGAAAGCATTTCATGTCAAGAACTGCTACCATTAAGTTTCAAGTAATATGCTTTCCAGTGCAATAGCAACACAAAGCTATTAAACCATACTGATAACTGATATAAAGAATTAGGGGGGCGGCAATCGGTAAAAAAAACCCACAAAACATAAAACTACAAGGATACAGAAAAATCAAGAAGAAACCCAATATATTACATTCTTATCTGTCAAAAGTAACCAGTAATTAAAGAGAATTCTAACATATCTGTATTTGGATAGTTTTAGTACTTATAGAACTTTTTGGGGAAGGAGGGAAAGAAAAAAAAAGGCAAATAATGGGAAATTAATAATAATAATAATAGTAAAAATTAAAAAAAAATTCAACTTAACTTTGAGATCAGTCCATACCTGACTGCAAGTTTTATATATTCACTATATTAGCAGCAAAATCCAATAAACTTCATTTCTGCTTTAAAAAAAAATTATTTTTGTGAACATGAGTGAATATTCACATTTGAAACTCACAGAATAAAATAACAGGACACCACCTTTGGAAAAAGAAAATGTAAAGCTATCAGATGTTAAAACAATCCAATTCCTAGATTAAAAGAATCTGAGACTTTCTTTTTAACTGTAACAATGATTATAGCTGAAAAGGAAAATAATTTCATTACAACAACTATTTTTTTTAATGTATACCTTTCAGAGTAGAAATGTATTCTAAAAACATTAAATCTCACTGACAAAGCAGAACTAATGTGATAAGATCACATGAAAGAAAATAATTATTTGAAAGCAAAACAAGATAATAAAAATTCAGACATGAGGATATTTTTATCTACTTGGGTACATAACAAAAACATCCTCAATTTAACTGCAATGAGGATAAAAAACTTTTGAAATATCTTTGAATAAATAAAGGAGTATTTATTACTGCTGCAGGAATTGTTAAAACTCATTCTAGCATGCATCACCAAACAATAATAATTCTGCATCTTCTCTTGTGGTCTGTGTGACTTCCGTATTAAGCCACAAATAAACAAAAATCTGTATCACATTGCATCTGTAACAAGAAGTGGAATGTATGTTTGTCCAAGCTGTTTATTAAATATTATTTGTAGTACTGTGGTGCTCAGTCTCAAGTCAGGGACATGGATTTCATTTTGCTTAGTGCCCTATGAAAATTAAGTGAAAGACACAATTCCTTATTTTACTGTCAAAACACCAAGAACATTTTAATTCTGTGGGCTGTACTTTAAACTGCATCAGGAAAAGTTACGAGTTGCCAAAATAGCAGGGAAGTTCAATATATTCAGGATAGTTTTCGTCTATTTTCAGACTCTTTAAAATTTCTCTGTTCCTTGGTTTATAGTTTCAGTGATGTCACATATAAATATACCTTCTTTTATTTAAACATCAAGGGAAATTAAAATGTTAATCACATTGTTCATGTAGCCCTTTGTTGTGAGAACCACAACACAGACTACAATACATATTTTCCATCACTAAGAAAAGACTCGAGTCACTTTATTTTTTAAATCTTTATTAAGAGGGTAAATATGTTTTCATTGCCATTTCAATTATTTGAAGTGTGGATTTAAAATAAAGCTGAAACACAGAGTGGTTATTGTTATAAAAACTGAGAAAAGGGAGACACGTACATTTAAAAAGATGAAGTGAGTGTAGCTACAGATAGAGTGATCAAATCTAGAATGCATCATTTTAATTATTTGGAAAAAAAAATCTACACTACAACATACATTCACCTTGGTGATTACACATCGCATGCTAGATTATGATTTTAATGATTTTTAGGACATTTGATAATTGTATGTGAAAATGCATGGCAACTAGGCATCTGCTGTATAAATATAATTTTTATCACTTCTTATAACATGACTTTATGGGAATATGTGACATTTTAGCCTCCTTTCTCTAATCTTTTATGGTAACGTTTGTGCAGTAAAGCAGAAGGGTGGCTGCAGCAAGCGCTCTCATCACGCCAAGCACAAAGCTCACAAACTGAGCTCATGGACCTTGGAAACACACATATAAAAATGCTCAACTCAGCCTCCCCTCAGGGGCACAGAAATACAGTTTAAATTGAATTTTGTTAAAAGTTATATAGTGGAGAGCTTTCGGGGTCTTTACACACAGAATATTCTTTGTCTAGTTGCTACATAATTTCAAACATACTTTTGGCTTTTCTTCACAAATTACATTAGTTAATAACTGGTGCAAAATAAATATTAAAAACATGAGAGCTTTTCCTGTTTACATCGATCCCAATTAAATTCATTGTCATTGTTACAAACACATCTTGCAAGGCCCCGACTCGACCTGAAAAAGCATAAATGCATTGCAGACCCTAAAGACAAGTCATTACGCTTACTTAAATCCCTTCTTCACCCGATACGTTTTTTTTTTTTTTAGAGGCAATTATGGGTGGATGTTTGCTTTATTTTCCTTTATGACTATAAGCAGCAAATAAACAGCTACAGCACAAATCAGAGCGTTTATTCGGTACCGTCGGCCTATCAAAGCATTTAATAAAGAAAGGCTTTAATTGTTAAGCAGGCTCCGTACAACACTGCAGCCTTTCAGGAACGTTCGGCAGGTTATCGATCCGGTGAATTACCTCAGGCTCAGCCATAGGGTGCAGGCACCGCCAGCCCTCGCTCGTCCTCGCCTTGACAACGCTCCTCTCGCCACCGCTCCCGAGAAACCCATCAGATCCGCGAGTCCCGCGCGTCTCATCCGGTTGGCCGCAAGAACGATGAACAGAATCATTATTAGTCGTTTGTTTGTTTGGGTTTTAAAGGAGAAGTTCTCACAGGGAGCGCCCTGCGCGCCCTTCGCCCGCCCTCCCCGTGGCGACACCCAGACCCGAGGCGGCCGCGCCGAACAACGGAGAAAAGCGCCTTTCTGCTCGTTTGCGGCTCGTTGAGGTTTCCTCCCCCCCACCTTAAACCCGAGGCACGAACCCGGCCCCGGGCACAATGTTGCAAGAATAAGAAACAACAACGCGTGACACCGGCACTTACGCGCAGATGCCAAATCCGCAGCGCCCCGAGGCCCCCGCGGAGCTCTGAGGGAGCCCGGGGCCGCCGCAGCCCCGCGTTCCGGAGGGGCCTGGCTACGGTGGATGGGGAAGCCGCGGCGAGCAGGGGGGGAGGTCGGTCTGGGCTTCCTCAGCCCGCCT
The DNA here is from genome assembly GCF_964273445.1 of Streptopelia decaocto. Taxonomy (NCBI): domain Eukaryota; kingdom Metazoa; phylum Chordata; class Aves; order Columbiformes; family Columbidae; genus Streptopelia; species Streptopelia decaocto. Next base: position 86,738,979 of record NC_138656.1, read on the forward strand.
CCCCCGCGTGGCCGCGCTCCCCGGGGGCATTTTGGCTTCGCTCGCTTCCCATTTCTGCGACACTGAAACTCGGCAACTTGCAGCCTCCCCGCCGCCGCGAATCGCCGCTGCCCCGCCGCGGCCCCTCCTCCCCGTGCGTCGTATCCCTCCGCGCGCCGGCCTCCCGCACCTCGCAGAGAAAGCGCCTTTCAGCCGCCAGCCCGCCGCTTCCCGCCCACCCAGCCGCTGCCGCTCCGACATCTTCTGCCTCAGCCCGCCCGCTAATAAACACGTAGCGCTCGCTCTCGCCCCTTCTCCCCTCAGCCGGGCAGCGCCAGGGGCCGCCGCGGCGGCGGCGGCGGGGCGGGAGAGGGGGTAGGAGAGCCGAGCTCCCCCCGTCCCCGCTGGGCCGCCCCCACCGCCGGGGACCGAGGGGAGCGGGGGAGAGGGAGGGGCGGCGCGCTGGGCTCGGCGCGAGGGGCCGAGAAGGCTGAGGAGAGGGGCGCGGAGGAGGGGACTCTTTCTCCGGGCGGAGGGATCGCGCTCGCTCGCGCTGACTGGCGGCGGCAGCAGCGGCGTTGGCGGCGGGTTGCTGTGAGTTGTTGTTTCCTCCTCCTGCCCGTGGGTTGAATGGTGGAGCCGAGACTCTTCCTGGTGAACGAACAGTGACAGCTACCGGGCGGGCGGACGCGTTTCGCTGGGCCCCGACGCTGCCGCGGGAGCGCGGCCCGAGCCCCCCTCCCCTTCCCCCCCTCCCCTCCCCGGTTTTCGCCTCGCCATGTCCGGGGACGGCGGCAGCAGGCACACGGCGGAGCTGCGAGCGGGTGAGTGCCGGGGGAGCCGCCGTGCGGGGCGGCGGGAGCCAGAGCGGGGCGGCGGGGAGGGGGAAGAAAGGCGAGCCCGCGGGGAAGGGGCGAGCTGCAGCCCTCACCGCCTCTCCTCTCCCCTCAGAGCTCTACTTCCTCATCGCCCGCTTTTTGGAGGACGGACCCTGCCAGCAAGCGGCTCAGGTAGGGGATGGATGGATGGATGGCGCCGCCGGGCCTGGCGGGGAGGGGGCGGCCGGGCAGGGCGGCGGAGCGGGTGGCGCGCTCTCAGCCTCGTCCTCTTTCTCCCTTTTTTCTTCTTTTAAAACGGCCTCTCTTTTCTTATCCCCCCCACCCCCCGCTTTTGTTGTTGCTGCAGGTCCTGATCCGAGAAGTGGCGGAGAAAGAGGTAAGCGGCGCCGCTCGCCCCGCCTGCGGCCTCCCTCCCCCTTCCCCTTCTCTCTCCCGTTTCCCCCGCCCCATCCCGGGCACTGCTGGGGGGCTCCCCGGGGGAGGGGAGCCGCTCACGGGGTATCCTCTCCTCCCTCCCCCAGCTGCTGCCCAAGCGGACCGACTGGACGGGCAAGGAGCATCCCCGGAGCTACGAGAACCTGGTAAGAAGAGCGGCTGGGGCCGACCGCGGTGCGGCGGGCAAAGTTTTTTTTTTTCCCTTACTCTCCATGAGCAGCCCAGTAAAAAAATTGAATTTCCCGCAAAAAAAAAAAAAAAAATACAACTTAAAAAAAAAAAACCCACACACAAAAGTTGGGGGATTTTTTAATATTTTTTTTTAAATACAGTCTCGGCCCCCTCCTCCTCCTCTGTCCCGAGGGCAGAGGCGGGGGGCCCCGCCGGAGCGGCGCGGGGTAAATAACAACAAGCGCCCCGATGCGAGAGCCCCGGGCTGGCTGGGCTGGGAGGAGAGGAGCGGTACGTCATGGACGCGGTGCGGGCGGGCGGGAGCCGCGCGGGGCGGGGCCAGCGCGGGCGGCAGCGGCAGTAGCAGCGGGCAGGCGGCTGCCGCAGCCCCGGGCCGCCGGCAGGCGGGGGCGCTCTCGGCCGCGCCGCCCGCGCACACAATGGCCGCGCGGCGGACCCTCCGCCCCCCACCCCCCGCACAAGCGGCCGCGGTAGCCCCGCGGTGTCCGGCTGCGGGAGAGCGGGAGAGGTTGCTCGGGAGCTCGGGTCCCAGGTCGCTGACGTTTTTTCTTCGCTGTTGTGTTAACTTGGGTTGGGATCTCCATCGCGGGGGGGGTTTGTTTGTGGTTTCCTTCCTGGTTCCATGTGTGCTGGTAAGGTGCGTTGTATGGCTTTGCGTTTTTTATATACAATGTATCTGGTGTGCAGGAAAAACTGTCCTTGCCAGGTTCACATGACAAATTTGACTTCCATGCTTTTATTGTATTGGTTTTTTTTGTTTGTTTGTTTTGTTTTGGTTTTTTTTTCCTAATTCTTCCAGTGTGTGCCTTTAATCTCAGGTGTAGATCAGTGGTAAAAAAAAATATTACTTGCAATGTTGTATTTCTCGCTAGCAGAGAGGGGCCTGGATATTTTTTTTTTCTGATATGTTGTGAACTACAGTAGTCGGGAAAACAGCAATTAAGGTGTCTGAATTGTGTTTGTTAGCAACTTGTTGCTAGTATTGTTTTCATAACAGGTGCACTGTTGTACAACTTGGTGTCTGAATTTCTGAATAGGATTTCAGCGGGAGACTGAGCCGTGCCTGTAATGTTCATCAAAGAGAGATTTCCCTTCAGGCTTTCTGGTTGGTTATCGTAGTTCTGAACTCCAGTATTTCTGAGACTTAGACATGTGGAGGGCTTTTGAGTTCACACTAAAGGAGACAGAACAGTTTCCATCTGTAAAGACTGTAGGCTTATACATTATTTTGGTTATATTTGAAGTGTTACAATATCAGTCATAAGTATTTATTGTAGTTGGCACAGGTCTGTTTACTGCATTGGTTTTCTCTGGAACAAGGGGTGGATTGGCCCAGGCATTTTAAAGCATGTGTTGTGGAAGAACGTACCAATACTTTTTAGTTTTCCTGAAATCAAAGATCATGATGAAATTCAACTAGGAATTTCAACATGCTGATACTTTTCTGTGATATATGATGCTATTCTTATTTATTTTTTCATTAGTAAGACTGTAAGGCTGTATTATCTATTTCCAACAATGACCAGAAGTTGCTTGGTAAAACTTCCCATGAATCTCTCTTTTATACTCTGAATTATAAAGAATTGGAGGTGCAGTCTTAGTGCGGAATGGATTTTTTTTCTATGTAGTCAGAATATAAAAGGATGTGAAGAAAGAGCAAGTAAGGAAAAAGACATTTTAAACGTTGAAGTAAGAAGACTTGAGAAATAAGTTCATTCAGACTCTTCTTTTTAAGAAACATCTTTTGTTTGTTGAAATGCAGGTAAGGACTAATTTAGTCAGAATAGGTATGTAATGGCATAAGATGTACTTCCTCAAAATTTGGACTTGATCCTGGATACATAAATTTGGAGATGTGATGCTGTCTAGGTCCTTCCACTTCTCCTAGTTTTCTGTTCTTAACAAAGTTGTCTTAAAGTTCTGTATATTTATATGGCCTTTTCCACCTTGTCCCTGCCTATATGTTGGGAGAGAGGGGAAAATAAATTGGTTACTTTGTTCCTGATCCATCCCCTCTTTCGCTCCTCCTTCAATTGTCAAAGATGTGTGAACTTTGTATTAGTTGACATTTTAGGCTTGTGAAAACTGACACAGAAGGGCGTTTGCAGGGTGACAGTTACATTTGATACAAAATAAATATTTTTCACAGTGTCATGTTTCATTAAACAAAAACTTGTTTATCTCAAACCAAAGAATCTTTAGCTTTTAAGTTAGAGGCTGATGATGAGCCAACCTTCTCTTTCTTTTTTTTTTTTTTTTTTTTAATTTGAAAAACATTTCCAGCTTTCAGATGCCGACTCTTCTTTCTGAAGGAGGCATGTTTTATCATGAGTTGTTATCACTTCTCAGACTTGAATGCCTTGAGCTTTCACCAAACTTCATAGAAGGGCCTGAAAGGACAAAATCTAAAAAATAAAAATACCAGTAAATGTACTGTTACAGGTCTGATTTTTACTCTAGGAGGGAGTAAAGTCTCTGTGTGACAGGGGATGGAATTGTTGTTTGCAAAGTCATGCCTTTTATTATACATCTTTTTAGGTGGATATGTTTTCAAGAGATTAATAATCCTGGTTTTGTCCTCATTTTGGAAGCATTAATTTTAGGAATTACTTAGTAGAGTTAACTTCCTGTTATTAGAGTGAAATTTACAGCCTTAGATGTTTTATTTCTGTAACATAATTTGTGTAAGTAATATTAAATCAAATGCAATTTTTATCTTGTGAATTACTTGCATTTTTCTGTTTGGTCAGTGAAGGTAAATGTTTCATTTTCTTATAAGCTAACACCATGCTGTGCAGGCTTGTAATGCTACAGAATAATAGATGAGTTCAGAAATGCCATTATACTGTGTTTTATATTCATAGGTGATTTTTCTTGAATTCAAATATTTCTATATTTTGTTTTTCTACAGTCACCATTTGTGGTATAAAGCACATGCTTTGAGAGTGTAGTATTGCATTTCAGAGTGCCAATCTTATTTTTTATATTGTCAGGATTAAGATTTCTATTTGTGCTGTAGCCAAAGCCTTTCTGAGAATTGAGTCCCAGGTAGACCAGTTTCCAAGTAGGTATACCAAGGGTGGTGGGACTCTTCAGTAACATATCAGAATGTTTTGTATTCTCTTGCATTTGATGTGTAAACTTTACTAATTGTAAGCCAGCTATTTTTCTCTTCTTTTTGAAAGACTGAGAATTTCTCATGATAGGGGACAGAAATTGAGGCGTTTTAACACTTCACTTTAGCACAGCAAAGCACCATTGTGAATTGTTTATAGATTGTGGTTAAAGATATTTAAGTGTTGTGTGTAGTTAGTCTTTAAAACACATTTATTAGGGCCTCGACACATGAACAAGCTATGGTGCAGCAATTGACTCCAGGGTAATTATTATATTTTTCATGTTGCAGTAGCTGCTCTTAATTGTATGCTGTTGATGAAAGCCATGCATTTTTGCTGCATCCTTTGTGTAGGCACGAGTGCTTATCCAAATGTGTAGTCAATTGGATAGCGGAGCTGAACTGTCTGGAAAACGAACTGTAAAAAAATAATTTTCAGATGGTTCAGCTCTGCTTTTGTATGCAGCAGCATTGTGGGTCCTGCCACCACTATGAGGGAGGGAGTAGGAGTGCATATTGAGGAACGTGTTGGTGTTGTTCCTTTTAGGAGAGGTAGTACAGCATGGTTAGTATTTTGTTGTTTGTTTGTTCGTTTGGGGGTTTTTGAGGGATGGGATTTGTGTGGTGTGTTGGGTTTTTTGTTTGGTTGTGTTTTTTTTTTTTTTTTTTTTTTAAGGTCTTGTAGGGTACAAGTGTTGTAGTGTATATGTTCAGAACCAGCGTGGTTACTTTCTTATCTGAAGTATTCATGCAAATGTCATTGTCTCTATTAAATTAGAATTTTATTCATGGTTTTGGTGGGTGAGGAGGGAGAAGACAGGGAATTCACATCAAATAGGAAGATGGTGCAATGGGTTTAGTAGGCAGTATGCCTTGTTCTTTGTAACTGTTTAGTACAGTTTTGCTAACTTTTTTCCCTTCTCCTGCCCACAATTGTTAAATGTAGTTTAAAGTGAAAATGACAAAACTCTGTTCTCAGGCCATCCCCTTGTTCTTTCTTTTTGGTTGTGCAAAGGTACATTAAATTAAAAAGAGTATCTGTACAACTGGGACACTAAGTACATTGACACTATTTCATTGTCCGTATAATGTCTAACATAGTAAAGTCTTTTAGGCAGCATTGTGGTTATCGTTTAATGACTGTTTCTTAATAAGTAACCAGATAATAAGCGGTTTGTTTCTTCAGGAAATCTTGTGCTGTAAAGGTATTCAAAGAAACAGGGAGCCAAAATAAAACTTGCATTGAATCATTGAGCTGTGTCATCACCCAGTTTTCATTATTAATGGTATTTTGGGGAAAGTCTATACATCTTTTGGAAGGTGGTCTGAAAGGCTTGGCATTGGAGGTAAGGAAGCCTGTGAAATGATTGTGATCCTTAGCAGTGTTTTTGGTCTCATTGTCAGTGCTTCTGTTGGAGATACATCAACATAAATCCTAAAAGACAAACATTTCTGTTTTACAGATTATTGCCATAACTAGGAATTTAGATGGTATGAGAGCCTCTCTGTTCAAACTGTTAGATTTTGATGAGGAGGAACTCAGCTGTGAAGTACCACACATTTTTTCCACAGATAATCAAGAGGGTTTGCTAAGTCAACTATTTTGTGCTAGTTCTTTAAAACCAAGACTGAGAAACACTGATAAGAGATGGGCTAAAGAGGAATATCAAGTTTCTAAGGTGTACCTTTTAGTTAAAAACCAAACAGACAAACAAAACAACAATGACAAAAAAGCCCCAAACAAAACACACCACACCAAAACCAGGTTCGGGTAATCTAACAGTAATAGATGTAGTTGAACATCTTAGTCCCCAAGACTGAAAATGCTACTACATTCTATACCTTCTCATGTGGCAAGTAGCAAGCTTGAAGCAGTCTGTTTATACTAAGGTTTGAGGTTTTATCTGCTCCAGCCTCACACCTATTAAAAGCATTAAATAATTGGAAAAATAGTATGTTCTTGGGATGGCGGGTTTCATACAGGTCTGTTTCGTTAGAGAAAAAGTAATCTTGCATTCCTGTAGGCATTCCTGTAAGAAATAGTGGCTAACTATCCATATACAGAAGTATGCTCAAGCATAATTAGGAATTACATGAGAAATAAACATGCTTTGGGGAAAATAGTTAACTCTCCAATTCTCTCTTCCCATTGTCTGTTGCCACCTACCCCACCCAAATAAACCCAAACCAAAACAAACTGACAAACAAAAACTCACAAACAAACAAAAAAGCCCCAACAACAAAACTCACCAAGAAAAAAAACCCAAAGGAACAGCAACAAAAAATACCACAAAGAGAATCAGAATGTTTCAGAGAAAAGTAATTGTAGTTTATTGCAATTCTTAATCTTAAAGAGATAAGGCAGTGCCTGGTGGTACTGGATATTCAATTAGATTGATGGTCTGATATTGTACAACAATTACTGTAATTCAATTTGGAGCTTGTTTTGGGTAGTGTGTTATGTAGTAGAATACTTAAAGCTGGGATAGCTGCTGGTATTAGTAAGATGGAGCTCTCGCATCTTGAAATGTGGGTAGCTGACTGACTTAGATTTGGTTGTTAAATGTCCTTGGGTGGAAGTGTATTTTTCTGAAAGATGTTTGCGGTCAAACTTGTATTTAAACATGTTAACTGTTAGCATGGAGGGAAAAAAATCAACAGTACTTGAGAGAACATTTTGGTATGCACGCTGCTTAGAGCAGAATCCAGAATAAGGTCATATTTTACTTGATGTGTAAAACACTGGCAGCAAATAACTGCATTATATATGACAAATTTAGCTAAAGAGTTTAGGTCAAATCATGATTCTGGTGATGCATTCATTGTGATTCTAATGCTAAATTATTCTGCAGAGTCATGCCGAATGAAAATATAAGCACTTAGGTCTATTTCAAAGGTAATAAAGATTTAAATGTTAGTCCGAATGGCTGTGTAGCTACATTTTGTGTATTCCCATGCTGTTTGTTTGGAATAAATAAAGCTGGGGGTAGTAGGTAAGGGGTGAAGTTGAGGGTAATGCTGATGCTTATTTTCTAGAAAATGTTATTTGTGCTTAAGATCTGAAAATTTGTACTTGCTAACAGTTTTGATTTTTATTACAGTAATGTTTAAGAAATGTTATTAACTTGTCTCATGTGAAAAGACTACTCGAACAAAAAGAGGTCATTATTTTACTTGTAAAAGCATATCCTCTGTGCCTTTCTGTTTGAAGAAAAGAGCAGAATTAGATTTTACAGAAAGCCTAATAGGAGGAGGAAAGAAACCAGCTAGAATTTCAGCTAGGTGGGACTGACAGAGAAAAAAATTAGTGCTGTTTATATACTTTTGACATCACAGTTTTGGCAGAAAATTGTTGTTTGTGGAGTCCAGTTTTTACTTTCAGTTTAGAACTGTATGAATTTTAAATACTTTTCCATCTGTTATTTTTTCCTTTTGCTTTTACTTTCTCCTCTTAGAATCAGAAATTGATACCAAGACAAATTTCCATCATTCTATTCAGTTTTCATGAGCTTTTCTGTTTCTGACAAAGCTTGTAAAGTGTCCTTTTAAAAATAATTGTATTTCTTTTTTTGCCACTTGAATCCGACTTGAAAGTACTCTTGTCTGGGTTTTGTTGTTGTTGCTGTTATTTATTTTAGGAGGAGGACACAGGATACTAGATTACATTTAATGTTGGTTTTAGCTTCTTTTAATAGTTCATTGGTGGAGGAATTGTTTCCTGGTAGGCTTTCAAGTTGCACTTTTCTAATTTAATGTATCAACTGAACTTGCTTACCTTATCCTTTCTTGAGGTGTTGATACCACACTGTGGTTCTCTTTTCTGCATTTTTTTTTTTTTCTCTTTTTCAAAAGGGAGGAATTGGTATTAAGATGAATTTATGTTATACACTTTTTTTCATTTGTGGCTTCTACTGTGATGCCAATAGTCACACATGAAAATGAACACTGGACCAGGCTTTCTAGAGAGGTGTTTGATGCCCCCAGTCTGTCAGCGTCTGAGGCATTTGGATGGTGCCCTTCACAACGTGCGGTAGCTTTTGCCCAGCCCTACAGTGGTCAGACAGTTGGATGAGATGATAACTGTGGGTCCCTTTCAACTGGACATGTTGTATTAATATTGTTAAAATTATTTCTTTCTGATGGGGAAGTAAGTACTTCATCTGGAGAAAATTTACTTAATAGCCTACTTTTAATAAATTAAGTTCCAGCATTTACTTCTTTATAGAAGGAGAAAAATGAAATAGAAATCCAAATGAAACCCCTAATGAAATAAGTTTTTTTTCCCTAGCAGATTTTATAGTGAAATTAAGCTTCCTTTATTTTTAAAAGTTTCTTCTGTGTGCTTTGGTCTTATATAGGAAAGTGAGAGCCAAAGGATGACTCTGTATGAATGATTAATGAAATAGTTTTATAAAGTTCCTGGAGCTGTCAAGTGTTTAGATGGACAGTGTCACTTTAATTTTTTTTTAAGCATACAGCACACTTAGTATTGTTGAATCAGTTTATTAATGAGCTGGTTGCGAATGCTGCTTAGTGAAAAATGATTATTCAGACATGCTGTGCAGAAACATCACAAAACTACTGTGTAATTTGTCATAAATACCTGCGTTCACGTAAATGGACTAAAATGAGGAGAGATTATAGAGTGGGTGTAAAGGTATGTAGTAAGATAAGATCTTCAATAGATATGATCAAGAGTAGTTCAAATAGATCCCCCTTTCCAAAACATTTGCTTTAAAAACTGCACATGGAATTGAGCCTACCCAGTTTCTGCTAAAATAATAAAGTGAACACATGGCTCATGGCAAATCATGAGAAGCATGACTCAAGATGTCAGCTGGCTGTAGTTTGGAATGCATCAAAGCCGATTTGCTTCATTTACTTTACATTTTGCACGTTTGTGAAGATGTGTAGAACTGAAGGGTCTTGAGCAGGATAAAATGACAACCGCTTTGCATAGGTAGTTCTAATATTTGTGATTAAACAAAAAAGTCACTAATTATTTACCTTTGCAGAATCTGAACTCGTCTCTTGGGCGTGGAGTCCAGCTTCAGATAGGATTATACAAAAGGCAGTATTTGTTAAGATTTGCACTCCTTTTCATAGGATCGAAGGAGAACAAAAGCTGAGGAAATTGACCTGGGCTGTTGATGGCAGAAGCTGTACATAGCTTTGTCGCTACTTGTGGCTATTCTGATATTTCAGGGCTCTCAAACTTATATTTTGACTGTGATTCCTACTTCAAATAGAAAACAAAACCAAAGTTTTGAATTCAGTGGATTATTTTTTGCCACTCTTCTAACAGGGTGCCTGTCTGATGACATTAAATTTAGTCATTTTATATGAATTGATCTGTACAATCAACTGTAACTTTATTATAAAAATATTGCTAATGTTTTTTTAAAGAAAAGCCTTTAAAAAAAAGAAGGTGTGTAAATTTTGTAAGTCATATAAGTTTTAGGCATTCAAATTCAGACAGCTTGCAGGGCCTTCTACAGATGTAACATAATTCACAGAAGAAAAGCCCTGCTTTCCTGGAAAACATTTGGCTAAACATTTGCCTGTCAATGGGAAGTAGTGAATGAATCTCTTATTTTACTTTGCTTGCTGTGCAGCTTTTGCTTTACCTATTAAACTCTCTTTATTTTAACCCACCAGTTTCTGCTCTTTTACCCTTCTGATTTTCTCCCCCATCCCACTGTGGGGGTGTGAGCAAGTGGCTGTATGGGGCTGAGCTGCCGGCCAGGGTTAAACCGTGACAGAAGCAAAAGAGAAAACTTTTTCTCCTTCACTGGCAGGTTGCATCGGTGGTGGTGGGAATTACTGGTGTAAGCAAGGCTTTTCTAGAGCCTGGGTTTCAGACATCTGCACTCTTTATGTTAACAAACAGCTAGAACATGTGAAGCGATTACAGTGTGTCAGCAAGATAGGAGCATATTTAATGAAGAATGAGGTATATTTCTGTTAACTGAGCGTAATACAGAAGTATCAGTCTGCCTGAAGTGTCAGTCACAGCCTTCTCTAGTTGGAGAATAAAAAAACATCGTGAGCTTTTACTGCAGTACGTTTTTTTTTTTTTTTCTGCAAAGTAAAACTGTGAAGACATATTTCAAGCTATATGAAGGATAAAACTACTACATGCTACATTCTGTACAAGAACTGAAGAAAACTGAGTTTGTATTCTCCCTCGTAATTTTATTTTTTAAAAATTTTTGTTGTAGCTGAAGCTGGCTATACCTTACACATTTTAAGAAATGCCATTTCTTAACCATTATTCCTAACTGTTATTCTTAACCAGCTATTTAATTGCATTAATAGGAGTATACTTTAGTCATGCATATTTCAAAGCTTTTTTTTCTTATGTAAAATGGTCTTCTGGTCTAGAGTTATAGTAGTCCAAATGAATGAACTGGTTTTGTCTGCAATCATTAATACTGGTTTAACATTGTTACAATCAAGTGGGGAGATGCGTTGCTGATAATAGGAGCTTGTTTTGGTACTGTGCAATTTAAAGCTATGAGCAGTTACAAAAGCTGGTCATGTTCGTAGCCTGATAGAGGACCATGTATGCCAATTTTAAAGTGGTGTTACTTAAGTCAACATTTTAGTATAAAAGCTTTAGATGTAAAAAAGAAAAAATTAAAAAAAAAAAAATCCAGTTGTGGAACTTTGACAAGGTCTTTTAAGTTAAGTGAGATGAGGCAGAATGTTTTTGCATTGTTTTCTACAAAGCTATAGTATTTATTGGGGGTATGTGAATCTTCCAAGAATTCTGTAAGTGTTGCTGTCCTTACAATCTTTGTCTCATCTTCATCTTGCACAGAGAATTGCCCAGACTGCTATTTAAATATAATATTGAATATATACTTTATTTTTCACTGTCTATGACCAACCGTGCACTAAAGTCAGAAAGTAGTAAATACCAACAGTTCTCTGTACAATGTGGCATGTGCTGAATAGAGGAATTAATAGAGGACCAGCTGGAATGAATTATTGTACTTAAAGGTCATTATTTGTTTTTATCCTTAATATGCTATAATTTCTTATGAATTTGTGTAACCAGAATAAACCAGTAATTCTTCAAAAATATTGTGTTCTTTACCAGATGTGTTGTTTGCTCTTTCATATAATAGGTGAAATATTACAGACACTTGGCACCTGATCACTTGCTTCAAATATGCCATCGACTCGGACCTCTTCTAGAGCAAGAAATTCCCCAAAGTGTCCCTGGAGTGCAGACGTTATTAGGAGCTGGCAGACAGTCTTTGCTTCGTACAAACAAAAGTATGAAAATTTGATGAGATTTTGAGAGTTCTTGATTTATCATGCATTTTCTGTGTTTTTGCATTAAAAAAAATGTTTGCCTGTGTTTATTGTGTAATTCTTTTTAAACAGGTTGCAAACACGTTGTATGGAAGGGATCTGCTCTTGCTGCACTGCATTGTGGGAGGCCTCCAGAGTCCCCTGTAAATTATGGCAGTCCACCGAGTATAGGTAAGTCAATTTTATTATGGCATTGTCATTGTGATACCTAACTCCTAGGATGATTATTGTGCTGATGAGACCTAAGTAGTAGTTCTGTTCGTATTTGTCCTTGTTAGTGTCATGTACCTTACCTTTAGCGTTCTTTTTGTTGAGGTGTTATGGTGTTGTATTTCCCAGTTTGTGTCTGTGTAAAAAATAGATATTGTAAATACCTACAGTAGTTTTGCTCTGAAGCTGATTTTATCTTTGATGTATGAAATGGAATAAAATATATTTCAACAGTGAATACAGACAAATAAAACCGTTTAATAAAAAGATGTAGTAAAGTGGTCAGTAGATACAAAATTAGTACTATTTAGCAACTTAAAACCAGGACAGCATGACGCGCTCACATAGTTTAGGAGAATAAGTCATGTAAATTGGTGATAATTTTCTTTAGAAAGATTTTAGTGTCCTGTAGAAGTTATTCTTTTTCTTTCTGGTCCATGCAGTAATTTTGTAGCTGTGCTTTAGTTAGTTATGCTGTATCATGAAGCATGCATGTGATGTCTGTACCACTGAAAAACTGAGAAGCTGGAGATCAGGGATATTATTTTTCATTTTTAGCAATTTTTAAGCTCTCATATGGTCACTAAAACATGTTCATTAGTTTTCAGCCTTTTAACAATAAGATTTATGGTGTGGCTTTTTGTTGTAGTTTTTTGTTTTGTTTTTGTTTTGTATTTTAATTGCTGAAAGAATAATGATGCAATTTTCGGCAATTCTTTAAGGAGCATTCTCTTCCTTTTGTTGTGGATAGGAAAATGTGCAAAATCACTTGTCTTTTCAGCTTTCTCGGCTGATGTCCAGGGAAGCAGGAGCAGATAAGACCAAATTACCAGTGTGGATTATAACCAAACAGTACTGGTTTATACCAAAATGGTAGTTGCAGGCAGATGTGTAGTGTTGGATGAGAGTGGGCAGAGAATATCCAATTGATTGGCTCCTGATCAGGTGCAGCTGCTGCAAAGACAAAGGTTTCTGTCTTGGCAAAAAAAGAGAAGATACATTGGGTGAACTGCATTCTTAATGCGGTGACTTGCCATTACAATTTTTCGATGTCTAAATGCCTTTTGGAGGCTATTGGTAGCCTGTAAGTTTTCCATGAATTGGGGTGTGCATATATAAGTATATAGAAATAATCAAGAGAGTTTATTTTGGGCTGTTTTGTTTCTAATGTTGAAGAAACTCAAAATCAAATCTCAAAATGCATAGCATTGCACTTTACCCTGAGAATTACAGTTGTCTCTTAACAGCTGAAGTAGAAGTATGCCATAGCGAAGAAGCTCTTAGGTCGAGCACAGCCAGTTTTGACTTGGCCAGGTGGCAAAGTATGTGGTGTCCTAGTAGCTTTTTGATTTTAAAGCACGAGCTGCATGCTTTCCATGATATTTCTGTAGATACTTGGAATATAGGAAGAGAACATGGTTTTGCTGAGTGTTTAGAGATAAGTTTTCAGGGCCTTCTCAGCTAGTATGCGTATTGGTCAGAGAGGGTTCACTTAAACCAGGGGTGTCAGACTAATTTTTGCCGTGGCCACATATAGGAGTAGTTACATTCATACAGTTTGAAAATTACATTCAGCCCTTGGAAGGCAACAGTGTGGCTGATGTGGCCCCTGGTGAAAATGAGTTTGATACTCCTGACTTAAACCCTTACCCAGCACCTGCATCCATTCAATGTGGTTTTGTTTAGAAATGCTGTTTGGGTATTCATGTAGAGAGTTGTTCCTATGTTGTGTTCTAGATGTGGGGAAGAAAATGCCTGTTGCTGAATAGAATAAGTCCCCTTGCGAGTGACTGTGCATTGGCTTGGAGATTGTGAATTTGGAAAATCTTGGGCTAGACTAGCAGCTTTTTCTGCAAAATAACTGGAGGACAGAGCTTTCTAAAAGCCAAGATTTCTTCAGTGGTTGCCTTACCTTTTCCTTGTTGGAGAAATCTGAGTAGAATGGGACTGTTTAGCATGGTACTGTAGCTTGCTCCATAGGTTAGAGTTATTAAAGAGAGAAAGAATGTTGTATGAAATCCATGGCAGCTGGAGTTAAAGTTGTAGAGTTGCCGTGGTAGTGGAATTAAATGTTAAGAAAAATAACTTTCAGACTCTTTTTAGGGAAGAACAAGTGAGGCTTTCTAAATAAATGTTATTTTTATTGAACCTTTTGCAGAGCACCGAATATTTGCAAAATTACAGTTATTTCAACATATAATTTTTTTATGACCAATAATTTCCTTTTCCAAACATTGAGATAAGTGCTGGTAACTGAATGTCTTCAACTATGAAATGTATTTGGATTTTTTTGATGTCTGGCTCAGAGCTGTGTGTTAAAGCATTTGGTTTTGATTTGTCCTACTCTAGTCTGATCTTCTCAATGAAATAATGAACTGGAACGACACATCTTTTATAAATTGAACTAGAAAATTTTGTTCTGTTTCCTTAAATAACTTTCCTGTTTTTTCCCCAGGAAGGCTGTATTTTATGTATTTGCACCCCTCAACAAACTGGAACCTATTATTCTTCAGGCTGTATGTATTTCAGGTGGAGAGCCCACTAATAGTTGAGGAAAAGATACTGCCATATTTCTGTCTTGTGCAGAAGAACTTAATTTACATTTCAGTGAACATACAGAAATATTCATTTATTTCCTAGCCTGATGAATCAGTGCAATTGTGATGCTGATGGGATATTCTTTAGAATTAGATTGTTGTGTACATTGTGCTAGCTGCCTTTTAGGTATCTTGTTTGTGTGCAGCTAAAATACATCTGTACAAATATGTACTTCTCCAGAAAACTACAGAATTTCTGTAGAACATAATAGAGAGAAACAAAACTTGAATACAGAATAATTTTTGTCCAGTTGCTATAACTTGTGCAACATATCTTATAAAACTTTGTATATTTTTCCTGACCAGTGAATATATATCTGCCTTTCAGCAACAGTATTTCATGATCTTGCTGAAGAGTTCTGAGGCATTTTGCACTTCTCTCACAGTTCCTTTGTTAAATGATGCTGCTGGTTTTGCTGTGAAGGGAATGTGAGGTTCTCAAAGTGGTGTAGATGTCTGTTTTTAGAAATAAATATTTTAGACCTAAAAGTAACATCTTGTTACACATGTTTATTTAAGTCTAAAGTTAATTATACCAAAGTAAATTACTTCTTGTTATGCAAGAAGAAATGAGCTATAGAAGTCCTAAGGTATTTATACTTTGAGTAAAATACAAACTGAAAAAATACATAGTGAAAGCAAGTGGGATTGCATTGAAGTCAAGGAGCAATTTGGAAATGCTTGAGATTGTACAACTTTCATTTGTTTTACCTTCTGCCTTTCCAAATATCTCTTGTCCCACCCCCCTGAATTAGTAAGGGTTGGCAATTACTTTCATTGAGCATATTAATATTATATGTAAAGTTTTAGATGTATATAGAACTTTTGTATTTTCAGAAATGCTCAGGTGAAGAGTCAGTATACATTTACCTTCATGAAATGCCCAGAGACAAGTACTGACTTGATCAAATTGCCAGTTTAACCACTTTACTTGGCTGACAATCATCTGTAAGCCAGGAGGCTTCAAGTACTGCATTGAGTTTTGAGATCAAACAGAAAAATGGTAGGAAGGTAGAAGTCAATTCAAACTGCCTTTTGGATCTTGGACATATTTACAGAAGGGGAAAAAAAAAATCTTCAACAACCCAAAGCTGAGCGCTTGATACATTTGGCCTTACTAGCTTGGAGGGTGAAAGGAGGAGTCTAGCAGTCTCTTTTTTATTATTAACAACTCTGTATGTGTTGATATTCAGTAGAGATGTGTCTGGCCTCCTAAGTTATGAAAATTAAATTGATATGGGTAAGAGTTTTAAGTGTAGTATGTTCTTCAGGTTTCTTCTGAATCTGGTTCTATTTTTGTGTGAATGGAAGGGAAACAAAGGTTGATTCTGTTCTGCAGGATATAACTTAAAATTAGTTAAATACAACTACAGAAAATAAGAAAATGAAAGATAAGCCATAATGTTTTTGATGTGTACTTTTAAAAAAATAACTTAGTACAAAATTAAATTGGGTTTATCACTGATTATTGGATAAGGCAGATTACTATCCCCTTACTTTTAAGACAGAAGGCTCTGGCCTTCTGTTCAGAAAAAACGTGTGGACAGACTGGTGCTAGTCTAGCAAAGGACCAGCAAGAGGATGAAGGGATTGAGGCATCTGTCATGCAAGGAGAAGCCGAGAGAGCTGGGATTGTTTAGCCTTGAGAAGAGAGAGCATGGGAGCAGGGGGCTTTGTTATCAGTGGTTGTGAATACCTCAATAGGAGGCTGTAATGAAGATGGAGTCAGACTCTTGTGGGTGTCTCCTGACAGGATAGAGGCCATGGACAGAAACTGAAACAGAGGAACTTCAATGTAAACATTTAAAAACCCAACCTTTTGCGACTGGTCAAAGCTCAGGCACATGTTGCCCAGAGAGGTTGCAAAGTGTCCATCATTCGAAACATTTAAAACCTGACTGGACACATCCCTGAGAACTTGATTTAGCTGACCCTGCTTGAGCAGGGGGCTTGGACTAGACGATCTCTAGAGGTTCCTTCCCACCTCAATCATTCTGTAGTTCTGTGATAGCAGGCCTTTTCAGTCTTCAAGGCTGGTCAAGTTGTGTGAAAATGAGCCCAGTTACCTAAAAACTAGAACACAATCCATTTTTTTTAGAACCGATAGCAACTTAAATAATAAAAATTGTTGCAAAGTGTTTTTTGTGTGTTCAAAACATCAATAAAATACATGTATTTCTCAGGCATTGGTTTCTATTGATCAGCTAACTTCATTATTAAATATGAAGAATCCTGATTTTGAAACAAAAATATCATTTGGAAGTGGTGGATTGTCATCTGTATTGTGCAACAGCCACTCAGTAACATCTGTGCTTTTTCTTTATTTTAAGCAGGATCTTATGTGTGAGTAGTAGACAGGCGTGTAAAGCTAACTAAATTTTAATTTCTTTAGTTGACCGGGTGTTGGATGGGAGTTCTTTCTGTCCAGTGTCCCTTCCAGGAAGGTGCAGGCACTCTGTTCTGTTGTTTCCTTCTCTCTTCCTTCCAAGCCTTCTTTCTTCATGTTTGTTGACTTGCTGTAAGGCCCAGCCAGTGCTCTCTAACTCTTCCTTGGGTAAAGTCTCATCCTTCTTCCCTCATGTGTGGTTTCTGGCTCCTACTGCAGCTACTTAACTGCTTATACCTTATCACTCTTCTTGTGATTAACACTTTCATTGGTACTCATTTTTGTGTGGCCAGGCAAAATTTAAGCAAAGACAGAAAACTGCTAGTATGGCTAAAAACAGAGAGATATTAGACTTGCTGTCACAAGGCTTTCTAAAACAACTTTTTTCCAAATGCAGCTAAAATGAAACTAAAATAGATTAGAGACCACAGAAGGCCTGACAAGTGTTGATGCTAGATATGGGTAACAATTGTTACAAAACCAAAGGCCTATAATTAGTACAAAGCTAAAAATAAATTCCTGCAGCCAAACAATGAAATTGATCTTTCTGGTGCAAGTGAAGGTGATAAAAGCTATCTACTGTGGTTTCATTTGAAGGCATTGCTAGAAATTTCCAACAACTGTCTCCATTTTGCATTAAAAGCAAACAAAAGGTAACTTCTGAGCAGGTCGAGACTGTTGTGTATGCTCACTTTATTGTTATGATGAAGGCTTTCCTTATTCTGGTTGTGTGTGTGTTATGTGTGTGTTTAGAGGGCTTTGGGGTGTGTGTGTGGTTTTTTTTGGTTTTTTTTTTTCAACTGTAGGATTATTTGTCAGAAACCAGAACTAGCTTTGTCTTGTGACTGAACTAATCTTGGTTTCCTGCTGTTCTAAAGTAGACTGTTGGCAAGGAAAAGCTTTGTCATAAAGCAAATGTAACTGCATCTTTTTCTTGCATAAGGGGAGGGTAAAGATACAGTAGAACCTTAAGGCATTTGTGGCACTAAAAGTGCCTGGCTCCCCAGCTAATGATCCTGCTCCTTCATAAAGCATCTTGAACTAGGAAAACTTCCTTGAATCCTTGGGCTATGTAAGCAGTTAAATGAAATCATTCAGCGCTGTTCTTATGGCCTGAGGCCAATGTGTTTGGCAATTGTCCATACCACTAAGTGCTTTTGCTCCTTATAGACTAGCTACAATCCAGTTTGCGTATTTAGTATAGTTTGACCTGTGCTGACTCATGAAACAGTGTGTACCTGGTCTGGGTTAAAACCCAGCGATATGAGAGTTTTGCAGCCATTTCACGGCTGATGCTGGGGAGGGAATGTGATTCCACACCCAGATCTGTGCCCTGGTCCTGCTGAGTTCACTAGCACAGACATAGCCTTGGTCATAAATAAGGAGTGCCTAACTAGGCTAATAATGGAAGTATCAACTACCTCTCTTGGCACGGATAGATCTCATTTTCCATGTGTATGTAGTCCTGTGGACATTGTTGGGCATTTATTTTTGTCCTCTTCAGTTATTCAGAAGCTGTAGATCTGAACATATTACCTGCTGCATCACAATTTTATGGAATGCAAAGTGTATTGCTGTTGCCATTCTTCTGTCTGATGATGATATGGGGAACTGTTTGACTAATGTCTGTTTACTCTGCCTTATCTTTGCATGAGTAGCGGTTTAAAATTGGTAATGCTGAGCTTTATTTTCTTTACTGAAGATCTTGATTGAAGACTTCCATTTCATTAAAACCAAGTAGATCCTGCTTCTGGACCTTCTTAGCTTTTAAACCCAAAAAAGATCCCAAATCCTTTGAACAAGGTTCTGTTAGTCAAAATCAGAATATTTATGTAAGGTTTTGGTAAGTATGCAGGTACATTTTTGGTTTTGTTTGTTTGTTTAGCTGTAGTGAGTAACAATATCCTTAAAAAAAATATTGGTTTGCAAGTGATGGATAAATGTTTGGCTGTGTAGACCACAAAAAACTGGTTGCTGTGGAGAAGGTTTGAATGTTTGCTGATCTTCAGGTAATAGCACTGTGGAAGCTCTTAGGCTTGTTATATTTGAGGTAGTTTACTCCTCCATGGAAACTGACTCAGTCCTGAATTTTTCACGCTAGGTATAAAGTGAAAAGCGTACATTTGTGCATTGAAAGTTGTATTGCATCTTTATGCTCTGCATTGCAGTTTGGTACTTTTTTGTACATTTGTATTGTAGGCTACTTTTGTGTACGTTTTTCCCTAACTATGACAAAATGAGACAATTACTGTAGAAAGCAGTTCATACAGCAAGCGGTCCAATGTTGAAATAAACTTGCCCTTCTGGAGAAGCATTTTAGTTTATGAACTTAATACAAATACTGTATCTTTTTTTCTTTCCCCATTTGGTAGTGGATACCCTGTTTTCAAGAAAGCTAAATGGAAAATACAGACTTGAACGCCTTGTTCCAACTGCAGTCTATCAACACATGAAGATGCACAAACGAATTTTAGGACACCTGTCTTCTGTATACTGTGTCACTTTTGATCGGACTGGCAGACGGATATTTACTGTAAGTATAATTTTTTTTTTTGAGTACAGATAGTATGTCTAAATATACTGATGTTTTGTATCAAGAGCAGATAAATACTTTTCTCCTGTTACTGTCAAATATGCTTTTTAATAACCAAGCTGATTTGCATGTTAAAATAGTTTTGGCATACATTTCTTAAAGCTAGATGTGATGGTGATTGCTCATTTCTGTAGTTCAGTCAGAAAACACAGGTTATTTTCAGTAGAAAGGAATTACCTTATGTAGATTCTTCTTATGTAGTTTCTTATGTAGTTTCTTCTGGACTTGTTTTTTCTAGCAAAAACATAAGCAAAAGAATGCACCACCACCACAGAATTTGATTGGGAAGTCAGAGAGTGCAATCAATATGTAATTAAAGATTATTTTGACTCTGTTCTATAACTTTTGTTAAATTTAAAGCATGACTCTGAAGTTTAACAGTCTGATATACTTAGATTTGGTACAGCATGTTGTTGGAAACTAGAAAGCTGAAAATTCACATGTTGTGTTCTAACAAATGATGATTCATAAGGAATTGTCTTTATGACATCCTAGGGACTTTTTTTTGTACGGTGTTCTTAGTATTTGTAACTGTTTTCATTTTCGCTGTTGCTTGTAAAAAAAAAAAAATATATATATATATACACACACACACACACACACACATATATATATATATACGGGTAGGATGTCGGAAATTGGTACTGAAATTGCAAGTTTCCCTAGGAGTGGGCATTGTAAAAACAGGTGTCAGTGTAATTTGGATTTCTTGGTAAGTAGTCAGTTTTTGTAGGGCCAAAGGTCTTGTAAACACACAGTTCGTGCCTGTCTGGGACACTTTGGCTGCATTTATTGCCTTCTCACAAATGATGGATGTAATTGATACTTTTGCGGATCCAGGACCTTGATTGTGTCCTCTTTAATCTCATGGCAGACAACTTGGACGATGCAGATGGAAGTATGGTTCAGTTCTACTTTATGTATTGCAGTCCTAACTTACATTTAAAACCACCTTGAAAGAATTTTGTATTTCACCCTTTTGCCCATGTAGAGGGATGTGTGCTTGCAGGAATGAGACACTTAGTGTTTTAAATGGACTTCCATTTATTTGTTCACTTGTTATCTTCAGGTATAGCGGAGACTTTCTTAATATTTCTTTAGCTTTCATCAGCAAGCTAAATCCCTCACCAGTCATAGCCATTAAATTCTTATCTCATGTAGTTTATGCATGATTAACCTATCAGGAAAAGAGATCTTTGTTGTGGGTTTATTTTACATGTGACATGGCAGAATGGATTAGAGATTTTTATTTGTGCAAGTATAAAAATTGCCTATGCTCATCCTGTTCAACTCTAAATAAAAACTAATGTTCGTGTTTCCTAGATGAACTGCATAAAACTCCTTGCTAAGGTCTTCTGATTTTTCATTTTCCTAAAACTTTCCCACATTCCTCGAATCTTTCTACTTCCAGGGATATTCTAAATTTCCTCTGAGTGCCTCTGCAACGATCCTTCCTTGTTGCATGCCCTTGCCCTTTAAAAGTGATTAAGGAGAGAGAATTCTCTTGACCATAACAGCACTTTGTTTCCAAAAGCAAAGGAGAAGAACCTGAAATAAAATAGGGGGAGCAATATTGCTTCTGCCACCCCAGAGCTTTGCTGGCCATCCTTTGCTGACAGATACAGTGCGGTGTGCTGGTATGATTGCTTGAAAAAGGTCCCAGTTTAGATCATGTTTACTTCAATCTAGATTTAGTGTCCACAGAAATGAATTGTGGCTGGTGAATTTTCATTTTGGAGGGCCTGGGGCAGAACTTCTTACATCAACGTTCTCAAGTAGATCCAGTGTTTTTTGTGTAGATGTGTAAGTGGTCGTTGGCAAGCAGAAAGCCAAAGGGTTATATTTGACATTCCAGTGAAATCCAAGTTGCTGTAGCTGGCATGATGTAGTCAGTGGATAAACCATCATGAAGTGTCCTGTTGTAATTGTGTCTGTATGATGAAGTGGTGCCAATTCTTTTCAATCCAGACCACTGCCATTTCTAAAAAAAAAAAAAAAAAAAAAAAAAGTGTAGTGAGTAGGAACAGGAGTTTATAATCAGAAGTAAGTCAAACTTCATTCCATGTTGGCAGCATCTAAATTTGCATGTGTAAATAGGGAATATTTATTGTTCTACATTTTTACTCTACAACCTCCTGCATTCAGTGTGACATTAACTAGATAAGAGGTTGGTTTCGATTTGTTAATATGATATGATATAATATAATATGTTGTAGAAGATGCATCATAACTGTTACCTTTTCCTCCTAACCTCTGAAGGACTGAAAGCCTCTAAATTCAAGTTCTGTTTATGCTCTGCTTTAATTTAAAAGGAAAAGACAGTGATCTCAGCACGTTTTTGAGGCATACTCTTCTGGGAGATGTTATCTTTACTAGGAAGAATGTGCTCTTAGTTTGCCTACTTCATTTTTGTATTATTTTATGGATTTCACAAGATTTCTGAAGATCAACCTCTTACTGGTTTTGTGTTGGTTTTTTGTGTGTGGTTTTTTTTTTTTCTGAATATACAAAAAATATTCTTAATATACAAACTGTTGTCTTGGTATTTTTTTTTTAATAACTGCAATTAAGGCATCCTCTTTACTTACAAAGGTACAGCTAAAAGACTAACTAGCCATCAGTGAAAAAAATGTAGTTATTTCTGAGATTGTGTGTTCTGGATCTCTTGAAAGGCGTGACTTGTAGAACCCAGGCAGGATAAGAGGATCAGGCATTGCCTTTTCTGGTTCCTGCACTACTTATTATAACTTTCTGACTGCAAAGAAAGGTGGCTATCTCCTTTTCCCCCACCTTTATCATATTCTGTCCTCTGAGATTATTCTTTCTAGGGAATAATAAATAATGTTGTGTAAGATTTCCAACCCAAGATTAATTTATTTCTTGGCAGTTTCACTTCGCCCACAAGTCTCTCTAATGGTAGGAAAGTGAACCAGTTTTACTCCATACCTTGACAATGCTGTCATCAGTTCTCTCTTGGTGCTGAACTTGTTCTAGGATTCACTTTTGACAAATGATTCTTAATGGGCACATAATTCATAGCAGCTGTAGACATAAAGTTGGAAACATGAGCTTTGGATAAGCCAATGCCCTTGCTAGTAGAACTGCAACGGTATTATAAGGGTTGGGAATGGTCCTATTCAGTTCAGGCAGAATCCTCTGAATTGAACTCTAATAACGTTATCTTGCCAAGATGCTGCAGAGTTTACAATTTCACCTTAGTATATTTTCTTGCCTTCTTTTTTTTTTTTTTTTTTTTTTCCTCCCTTTTTTTCTTTTTTATTTTCCTTTTTTCTTGTTGAGACTTGCTAGCAGTTATTTTTCTTGGCAGTGGAGGTGTACAACACATGCCTCTGTGGCTATACTATAGCCAGCTGGTAGGGATAAGGCTGTTTTTATGCTGATCTTCTTTCTGTGGTTTGCTGTTATTAAATAGACCTCTGAGGACCGTCCAGGTGGCATTAGGTCCCAGAACTACCTTTTCTTGGTGACCATTTTACATCTTTAAGTTGTCTGTGTGCAGATTGCTCTTCATCAGTTGCGTTCTGCAAGCAGCATTTTAGGGATCTCATAATGCAGTGTTTTGTTTATTGCATGTCTTATTCTTTTTTTTTTTTTTAATTCTTTCTGTGCTTTAAGCAATCTGTTCATCCAGTAAAATGACAGCAGACTGTAAGCTTACTGTGAAGGCAGTAGCTTATTTGTAACATTGATCTGTACAATGTGAGAATTGCAGAAGCATGTTTTATGTATTATGGATAGTTCTGTAGACAGAGGTGGTGTGTGTTTTGGGTATGTGGGTTTGTTTTTTGTTTGTGTGTTTCTTTTTCATTTTTTTTTTTTTTTTTTTTTTTATTCATTCAGCACCAAGGAAAACAGGACCAGTGGTCTGAGATTTCTAGACTATGATGCAATAAATATTAATGGCCTGATTCTGTTCTCATGCATCTACTGCTTTGACAAAGCAATTAATCCATGTGCGAGTGATTTCCACCCCCTAAAGTGTTCTGGAAGTTTTAGTTTCTCTATTGCTTTCCTCTACTTTCAGATGTCTCTTGAGTGGTGAGGCTGCTATTTGTCAGCATCAGTTTTACACGCACACATGCTCACCCTTTGTCTCTTCCACTTCTTGGGGTTTTTGGTGGTTACTGCGCTTTCTAGAAGAATACACAAGATTCTTCATGCTCACATTGTAACAACAGAACAGAATGAGCTGGTACTATTTTTCAGATAATAATTGCATCAAATAGATATAGTGTTTGAAGTTTTTTGAAGCTTTAGATACGGAATCTAGAAACACAGGAACAGTTACGGCAACTTACTAATGGAGTAGCATGGGAAAAAACCAAACAAATTGGAGTACTTTGTAAGAATGTTTGGATGTTTGTTTTAAAGAAGCAAAGAGATTAAAACTGAATCTGCTTAGAGCTTTATAAGCAGAGTTTAGAGAAAAAAAGGAACCTTTTTTCTCTAAACTGCTCATAAAGCTTTAAACAGCAAGTTTGCTTGTTCTGTTGTAAACCCATGTTAACTTGTTCCTTGGGATTGATTTGGAAGTGTGTGTTACTGAGCTTGTTTACGAACTCTTTCCTTTTTCCTTCTGCTTAGCTTCTCAGCAACTTAGTAGAAGCAAAAAAATTGAGCTATAAGTGAAATTAGCCTGTGTGTATATGATTGTCAAAAACACTCTGTGACTGAGCTAAATAATTTAAACTTCTCTTTTTTCAACAAATAACACTGTGTGTCTATTTCAATGTATTCAATATAAATGCGTTTTGGAGCCTTTCAAAAGCATTCAACTACATTTAAATGCAGTTGAACAACTATAAGAGATCTTTGAATCTTCTTTATTCTTGTATAAGTTCTGCGTAGGTGTGCATCTTACTTGGAGGTCCCAAGTTATGCCTATTAATTAAAACCTGTTCCTGAAGGTGGTTTACTTTCTTTTTATGTAAGTATTTGAGCTGATCTAAATACAGCAATAAAGACAGAATAAGATGCATAGTAGGTTCATTTATTGAGTCTTAGTTCAGTGGATATGAATTAAAAAAAAAAGTTAGTGATCTAAAATGAAGTGGCTGTTTCTAGGGTTTGATACAGATTTTGAGAGAATAAGAGAAGGAACGAAGTTAGAGTCCTGAGCACTTGGTTTTCATATTAATGAAGTCTGACATGATGGGGCAGAGCACAGAGACTGCAAACACTTGTTACAGTTTGTGAGGATACATTCTGAAGAAATTCTGAGGTAATTCAGAAGGACTTTTGAGATTCATGGCAAATAATTGGATTAATATATACTTAGGTTGCTGTGTTGTGGTTAAAATGACTGCTGAATTCCTATCTTAGATGAAATTAAGAGAAGTTACAGAGTTTGTGTTGTACTTGCTGCTAGACTGCTCTGATTTCTTTTAATGAAAATGACCTAAGGATATTGGAAAAATTGAAGATTAATCCTCAGGAGACTTGTCACATTGTCCAAAGCTTTGGAAAATGATGGCTCTCAGTAAGGTGCTCTAGCACGTTACGGAACTTGTACTGTAAAAGCAAAGAGGTGGTTTGATCATTACGCAGTTTTGTCTATGGGGTACTTTTTTCTTTGGATCCTGTTACAACTGTGTTAACAGAGTAACTTCCCATTAAATTAACTGTATCAAGGGCTTTGGTGATTCTAACTTGTGGAGGTGCTGAAAGCCTGCAGGGGACAGGAGACTTTTTGGTATGGATACTGAGGGATGTGAAAAGGAAGAGAATATGAGGCAAATATAGGGCAAAAACATCTTTCTTAACAGGGTAACCAACATGGTGAGTAGAGTGTTAGAGCAGGAAAGATGTGGGACACAACAAACCCCAATCATGTGAGGAAGTAGTAGACCAGGTGGGTAAGTGAAGAAGGTGGGGTGTTGTAGACACGAGAAACCATGAAAACAACAAAAGGAGCTGGAGGGTGCCCGTCCCAAGTGTACACACACAGGTGAAGAAGTGCATTATGGGGAAAGCTTTCACACTTTGAGAAATCAGCCTGACTAGGTGCCTGTACAGTAATGCATGCGCTGTGGAGAAAAGCCAGAGGAACTGGAATTCTGTGTGTAGTTGCAGGGCTATGATCTCATTGGGACCCAACAGGTGGGGTGGGGTGGGATAGCTCACAGGGCTGGGGTGCTGCCTTGGATGGATCCAGGGTCTTCAGGAGGGGCAGGCCAGGATGGCAAGAGGTGGGAAGAACTGCAGGTATGCTGTTCTCCTCCTTCTCCCAGATAGTAGTTTTGAATCTGAACTAGTGTATTGAGTAAAATTTAGCTACCTTTTTCAGGTAGAGAACTGAGGAGTTTTTAGGTACTAACAACATAAAGAAGTTAAGGAAACAAGGGGAAATAAGTTGTCTGTTCATCAGCATTAACATACGTAAACAGGCTCGTATTTATTTTAAAAAGAAAAAAAAAAAAACAAAGAAGCTTTCCAAATCCTTTAATGCATTCCACTAACTGCAGCATGTATCTGGGTTCCTGTTGAAAGTGTTTCCTGGAGCGTTTGCCTAGCTGTCTGGTGGGACAGCTCTGTTTCACACATAGTGGCTGTGTTGGTGAGAACTTCCCAAGCTGTGTATTGGTGTCCTGGGACAGGGCTGCCCAGAACAGTAGCTAAATTAAACCATGGCACTGTGGGACTTCTATAGTTACGTGAATATAGACCAAAGAGTGTACTAAATAAGGAAAATATGTAATTTACCTGTTTACAAAAGCTGTAATGTTGACAATAGGGTCATAGCCTCTAAATATTTTTAAGACTTTATTGTTAGATGCTTACATTCACTGAAGGCTTACCAGTCTTTTAAGAATCTGGCTGTTGGTCCCTGTGCTTTGGATACCTTTTTTATAAAAGGTGGATGATAGTATTGCCCCGCCTTCTGACTTTTTAAAGAATAAATACTAGGTAAACTTGTGCAGAGGCACTATAAGTAAATGGAAGAGGAAAAACCCAGGTGAAATTTTATAATGATGGTGTCACATTGTAATGTGCTGTGGCTCCTGTGAGTGTCCGGTAGCAGATTGGTGCTCCAGATGTTAAAACCCAACACTGAGCTTTATATCGCTTCTCAACCTAAGCAAATGAATGAAGTGTTTATAGCAGATCTTCTCTGTCAGTGTCTTCCATGCAGTGTTCAAATGTCGTTGTGTTCAGTGAGGTGCAAGGCTTTGAGACTTTTAGGGGAGGTGCAGAAATGTGATGAAAAATGAAGGGCTGAGTTCTGAAATTTTTGCTAGGGCTGTGAATTTGTTGCACACAGGCAAGCAGCTGTTACAGTGTTACTAAAAATGCTGGTAGGGCATGAAGGTCAAACTAGAAAGATAAGGAACGTAAGTGGGTATAATGCTACATGCCAAACACAGTACCAATTCATAATTCATTTTCATGTTTAACGTAAATTTTCATTTTAATGTATTGCAACAGCTTCTTCAGTTTGTGCTGGCATTTTGAAAAAAGTGTCTTACTGAAGAGCATAAATCCAACTTGCTGTAGGGTTTGTGATCGTTATTATAAATGCATCATGCTTTGTATATACAGTTGAGAGTTAGCATAATCTCATGTTGTGTTTTGAATGTAGTGTGAAAAGCTTAAAAGCATGGAAAGGGAATATTTATCTATGTGTGCCACTGGTTCTGTTTTTCAGTTCATTGTGTTACTTAACTGTAACATCAAAACAGCTAATGGTATGGTTGAAATTATTTCTACCTTATTTCTAGGGATCAGATGATTGCCTTGTAAAAATCTGGGCAACAGATGATGGAAGGTTGTTGGCAACCCTGAGAGGACATGCAGCTGAAATATCTGATATGGCAGTGAACTATGAAAACACCATGATAGCTGCTGGAAGCTGTGATAAAATGATCAGAGTTTGGTGCCTTCGAACTTGTGCACCCTTAGCAGTTCTGCAGGGCCACAGTGCATCTATAACATCATTGCAGGTAGGTTTTTGCTTTGTGAACTCACCTGAGCAATAAGAAAATGCCTATTTGACTGAAAAAGGAACCACCTGAGAATGTTCTGTGTAATAAAAATGCTTGCCTGGCAACTTAAGCCAGTGAAGCAAGAAGGAATTTTCACGGTGCTCCTTGTGAAATAACATGTGTTTATTGTCAAAATGCCTGACCCTTGAAAAATGCCAGACATAATCCCTGCTAAATAAAATTGCATGATGCATGTGGGCAGTTCTGTTTTGAAGTGTCAGTCCTTTGTAGGCTGTACTTCTGAGCTCAGGTACATCGAGTAAGAACTGCAGTCAGTGCTGAACACTTTGGCTGTTTTCTGATGACAGTTACATGCTGTTGCACAACTTGGGTTGTGGGGAGGGAGAACCCAGAGTGCTTTGGCAAGGAACCCAGAAGGGTTGTTCTGAGGGAAGAGTGACACTGAGCAGTATCATGTTATTTTGGTGTTCATTGCAATTTATTTTTCTGAAGTATGGTTTGATACTTGATTGTTTTTGTTTGTTTGTTTTCTTTGGGAGAAGTCAATGACTTGAGGAACTTCTTGACGCAGCTGGAACAGATTAACAGGAGACCTTTTCTTTTTCTTCCCTCACACCTCCAGTTCTCTCCACTGTGCAGTGGCTCAAAGAGATATTTGTCTTCAACCGGGGCAGATGGAACAATATGCTTTTGGCTGTGGGATGCTGGCACCCTTAAAATAAAGTTAGTTGCTATTTTATTTGTTGCTATCTCTTTATTTGTAATTAAGAGTGATGTACAAATGTTGGAGAAAAATTTGACTAAAAAAAACTTGTCACTGGCTGATTCACTATGTGATTGTTGGATGTGATCTGTTTCTGATGTAGCTATAGCTTGCTTACTTATCTTTTAAGGACTAAGTTGATAATATAGCATTTTGTGGAGTGAAGGAAATAACTCTGTACCCAGTTTTGCTATATCTCTAACATTTATTTTAAAAGCCTAATGATTTTTTGTAATATGATGTCAAAGTTGGTGCTTTCTTGGTTCTCATCTCTTAATCCCAAATAAAATGAAAAATATGTCGATAAAATGATTGCAATTTAAACTTGAAAATCAGGGGGTTTTTAGGAGACAGTAATGCTCTAATACAAATTAGGTTAGGGTAGTTTTGATATTTTTTCTTATCTGTATTGCCTTTTTCATAGTTGCTTTTTACTGTAGCATGGCAGGAGGCAGAATTCTTGGGCAGCTGTTTATTTGTGGCTGAAGTTGAGCCTGATGTTTCTACCTTCAAGGTATAAAAATAAAAATGTTGTCAGGACCCTCAAATAGAGATACTTTTAAAAATTAACTTGTTCAATGGCTTTCAAATGCTTTTTGCTCCTTCTTTTCCTTTATCACAAAACATCTGTAGCTTACAATGGGAAATAGTTGTTTTAGTAATCGTTAGTGATTTAGCTTTGGGGATGGGATGTGTTCTTACAGGTATATTCTTGTAGCAGGCAGGTTCCGTTTTCTTACAGTTTTGGTAATTGCTGTTAGAATCTCTTTCTTGCACTGTGCCAAGATTATGCAGGGCTTGTAGGTACATTTGCCTAGATACTCCTCTAGTTATCTGGACCTTCACTATTTTGATGCTTTCTGAGTGTTTTGGCTGTTTTCACTACTGCAGATGAAGGTGCTTCTCAGGCTGCTAG
Organism: Streptopelia decaocto; assembly: GCF_964273445.1. Classification (NCBI taxonomy): domain Eukaryota; kingdom Metazoa; phylum Chordata; class Aves; order Columbiformes; family Columbidae; genus Streptopelia; species Streptopelia decaocto. The sequence continues at coordinate 86,768,291 of NC_138656.1, forward strand.
TCCTCAGCTGCTCATGCATGCTGTAATCAAAGAAAGACTCTTCTTACCGAGGAGAGGAGGAGATGGTTTGCATGCTTGTTTTTAATGTCTGAAGGAGAGGAGTTGCTACCACATTATTTTTCTTGAGGTCTCTGAAGTCAGAGCTCTTGCTGACAAGATGAAATCTGCCTGATTTGTAAACCTTTTGAGCCCACATGCTTCTCTCTCTCTCTTTTTTCCTTTCTTTTTTTCTTCTTTTCCTAAGTAAAGTTTGAGTCTATGGGATTGAATTTTGAAACAAATCCATGAGACTTAAGTGGGTTGTCCTATATATGAGCTTGGAGATGAATGTTTAGAAATCATGGATGTTTGGATGAATCATGGTGTTGGATGGGATTTGTCTTGAGGTGAAGCTTAAGGACTGAGAAAGGTGGCATCGGTTATGATAGGGGATTCTCAACTAATTCCTTTCTATGGTGATAGGTAAACAGTAGAATAAAAATTTTCAGTGAGGTGCACTCAGTAGATATTAAAGGAATAAAAGTTTTTTGAGTAATGACTTCATGCGTAAGTAGTTGCAGCAGATGTGATCAGACAGCGGCACTGAGAAAACAGATTAGTTCCTTAGCTCATGCAGCACAACAAGGAAGTGGTCTGGTAACCCGAGTCATACACGTGATTCATGTTGCATGACAGAGTGCGGAGTAGATTTTGAGACTGGAATTTGTACCATCTTTACCTTCTGTTCTGGAAGTATTTTATAAGTTGTGTTTGAGAAGACAGCGGAACTGTTTAAGCTGTGTTTCTTCAGTCTGGAAAAAAATGAATGCATGTCGATGAGACATATACAGTCATGAGTGTCTGGAGGAGGGCATATAATGCGTAATTGCTTGTTGGCCCTTATTGTACTAGAGAGTTCAAAATGAAGGTAGCCAATTTCAAATTGGAGAGAGATGTTTTTTTACAAAACGTGCAGTTAAGTTATGAAACTCCTCTCCACAGGGTTTTATGCGTTATATGAAGATATTAAAGGGCATCACTGTGGGCTTTTTCTGCTCTTACACATCCAGTTTTGCCTAATTCGGAGGCAGGATGCTTAGATTTTTGTTTGAACTTAGTAGAGCTGTTATATATTTAAGTAATTAATGCTTTTAGATCCAAACTGAAGCTTGATAAAAATATGATAAAGTCTAAATAAGAAACAGATATGTATTTTAGAGCTGGAACCTAACCGTGTCATTTAAAATATCAAAATAGTTGGACACCCAGAAAAGTCTTAATGTAACTTTCCTGAATTGAACAGTATACTGATTCAGGGGAATTTGTTAGTCACAGGAGGTTTTACTTAATGTGCTAATTGTAAGCGTCTCGAACTGTGGTTGTCATTGCATGGGGTGATTGCACTTCCTTAGACCTTTAGATCTGGATCTGCTTCCAGAACTGCAGAAACATGGCAAGTTCCCTCTACATCGGTTCTGTAATGTGTCAGGGGAAAACGAGTGCCAGCAATATAAAAGCATCACAGGAAGGAAAGATTAATGTTAATGTTTTTCATAAGTCCCTTTGTGAGGTTATTTTTTAAAACATGATGTATAGGCCATCTGGAAGAGAGAATAACTGGTGGGGTGGGAAGTGTCCTTGTATCGCTGTAGCAAAAAATACAGGCTTGCTTCTGATAAGTATCTCTGAAAAGGAGGAAAGCTGGCAGAGAAAATCAGATCCTTACCACAGCTATTCAGGCTCTGAGCTTGCTGCCCTCTATCTGGGTTCTAGCACCACTCCCATCCCAGGAAAGAGAAATGGGAGCTTTCAAGCAGGACCAAAAGACCAGGCCCTTCTCATGTACGCCTGAAAGCAGTAATATTCCAGGTAGATTAATTTGGTTTCCAAATAGAAGAACAGTAAGGTTGGTTGTTGGTGCAGGTAAGGAAGTCAATGAATGTGGCCCAAACAAGATGGGAAATCAATTAAAAATTTAGGCAATCACAACTTTTCCCGATATTTACTTTCCCTGTTGCTATTCTGGATGATGGTATAAAGCACAAGAGTCAGATCCTGTATCAGTTGACAGTAGGTATAAGAGAGAAAAAATCAGCCTTGGGTCATCAGAAATTGAAGAATAATCTGTCTCAAATTTAAGGGAGAGTTATTACATCTAGTCAGTGCATCCAAGTTAAATTAGTTGCACTGCAAAATATTTGCATATGTATCTCTGAAAGAGATGCTGAAGTTTTCTTGTTATTCTTCTGCCACCTGTTTGGATCACAAGTTTCCAGTGTTAGTCTGTTATTGGTAGACCATATGAACAAGGCAGCAGAACCGTCTCACAGTTTTGGGTAGAGGAGCTTAGAATGTTGCTTTGCTTCTTTTCTATTTTTTCCCCTCATAATTTTAAAAAGAGGGAAAAAACTTAAGAAAAACACATGCTGATGATTTTGATGTTCCTGTTTTGGACAAGGTGTTGATTCTTAATTGTCATCAGTGTAGTTTTCTTAAGCAGAAGGCACTTAATCTGAAAAAAATAACAGACATTAGAGAGTCATAAGTTGGAGAATTTAATTTGGTTATTCAAACTAGAATGTAAGTGCATACTTGCTCTATTTTGCAGTTGTCCTATCTCCAAAGGCAGAGTTCACAAACCACAGTGGAAGAAAAGAGCAGCCTATTTATCTATTTACACTTGCTCCAAATTATGTAAGCTGCATATTGAATCATCTGATAGTTCTTTTTACGTTAGTATCTCAGTTAAAAAGGGTTTCAGCTGTTTTGTAGAGTGGATCTTTGTCTTGTTTAGTGTAACTTCTTGTGAAGTTTCCTTGGTAGGAGTCTGCAGGGAGTTACCTTAAAACTCCTACAGGAAGGTTCACAGAAACAGCCTACACGGAATGGACAGTTTGTAGAAAGATTTCTTAAGTGGTATTCCTGGTTTTTATTACTCTGCTTTGTGTGTAGGGACCCCCCGAAGTTTAAGGCTTATTACTTTATTTGAGATAGCAATAGCTGATTAGTGGAGAAAGGTCTCATGCATCTGCGTTCAGCTGAAATGAATTATATGGACCATTTTGCTTTAAAAAAATTGATAAATTATGAATATTCATTCTTTTATGTAAAGACAAATCTTTAGTGATGACACTTGTGGGTGTAACACTGCTGTTCTCTAGTAAGCTTATTCTTTGAAGACTGCAGATGGCATACTATGCAAGACCACCTACTGATTTGAGGTTGCTGCAGTGCATGAGCAGAATTGAAGTACTGACTGAAGAATCCGATCTGATTTTTTTGTTTCGTTTTTATACACTGTTAAAGTGTATAAAATCCATGGAAGCTTTAGTCGTGCTTGCACATCAGGTTTTGAAAAGCCAAAAATGACGCACAGGCCATTAAGTAAAATTCCTTACAAATTTCTAACCACTAGCCTGACATTCTTTGGGTGCTATTTGAAACTAGCCCACAAATAATATATGTCTTCTAATACTGTGAAACTCTGCATTTGTTTAAATATATTTTCTATGAAGAGCACCGGGCCTTGTTTCTCTGTTGTGAAAGCTGCAGTGTGCTGCAGGACAAAACAGAGTTTTAGTTCACTCAGTGGTTTAAAACTGAACATCCTGGGCAACTGGCTGTAGTGTCTTCTGTTCTGCTTTGCTGATGACTTAAGAAGAGTGTTTTGTATAGCAATATTAGAGGAGAGAGGGGAATGGGATTGAAGTTGTGATAAAACTCGCCTTGATACATGGATTACTTAGTTCATCTCAATGTCTTAGTTTCCTAAAGATCCAATCATGAAGCATAGTCACATGAAATTGTTTATAGTTGGGCAGCCATCTGTTCCTTCATATTTAATTTTGACCTTCTGTGATTTATTTCTAAGATACTTATTTTTTGAAGCTCTATTAGGAAATCATTTAACTGTTTCTTTGTTTGTAGTCCAAGGCCAACAAAGTTTACAGAACGCCCTCGGCCTGGAGTCCAAATGATCTGTTCTTCTTTTAGTGCTGGTAAAATACTTTTTTGTTCTTTTCCTTTTTCTTTTTTGTATCAATATAAGAAGTCATTTGAAGAGTTAAAATGAAGTGTAATATAATTACTGCAGCATATTGCTTTAATAAGGTGGAATTGAATTACAGTAGCTATGAAAAAAACCCAAATATTTAAAATAGAAATTCAGAATATATGCATTAGTTCTTGGTGATATGGAAATTCTTGAAACCAGTTAAATATAAAATGTTGAAAGTAACTCTCTTGTGACTACAAGTCTTTTAAAACACAATGTATACATTTTTCTCAGAGTGATTCTGAGAGTCAGCTTTATCTGAGATGGAATTTGGGACAAGAAGGTGTTGATTACCGGGTTCTCATGGTCTGTATATGATTAATTCCAGAGCTAGCAGTTGAAGAATGCAACATAAATAATTGGATAAAATATCAAAATGACGGAAACTTACTTTCAGAAAGTGTACTAGAGCTTTAATTCCATTCAATTTTTTGTTAAGATTGAGGCTTCTAAGGGCTTAGTTGAAGCAAATAGCTGTACTTAGCTGATCTTTCAGATCTATCTGCAGATGCATATTTCTATGACAGCCAATGTGAGGTAATTCAACTCCAGTTAAACTTTTGAGTTTCTAAATTTTTTTTTTTTTTTTTAAACTTAAAGGTCCGTTACAGGCATATCTGAAATGGGATTCAGCCTTAAATTTAAGGGAATTAATTTAAGTGTTGATGTTACAGCCATTTGAAAATACTGAAATACTATTAGAATGCTGTTTTTTCTTAAGACTTATCTGTTTTTTTCTCAGGTGGAATGTTTTTGGCCACTGGGAGTACAGATCACATCATTAGGGTTTATTTCTTTGGATCAGGTCAGCCAGAGAAGATATCAGAGTTGGAGTTTCATACTGTAAATACTTCTTTAAAATTACATATGTATTTGCTTAAAATAAGAATTTGAATAAATTTGGATAATTTGGAATAATATTTGATTTTTTTTTTCTTTTGTTACTCTTTTTTTATATAGGACAAAGTTGACAGCATTCAGTTTTCTAATAGCAGTAGCAGGTAAGTGCACTCTTTATTCAGAGCTGTTTTTTTTGACCTTCTGGACATTCGTAAATACCAGTTTCTGGATGTAGATATTCAAAATGCTTTCCGTTTTCAGGTTCATCTAGTAAAATAATCTGTAACTATTGGATCCTCGCTTCTGGTTTAATAATATTACTTCAGTTTTACAGTTGTTTTCATTGTAATGAACAAAGTATTTTGAATTTGTCAAAACTAAGGAGTATAAAAATACTTGAAATTTCTTCTTAAGAAAAGTATGTATATACTCATATAAAATACATGTGTTTTTAGATATATTTAAATATTTAAACCTTATTTCAGTTAAGTGACTTCTGGATGCAGAAAAGCTATCAAACTAGATCTAGCAGTATCTTGTTTAGCTAGCCTAATGTTTTTTTAATGTTTCACTTTCAGTTCTAGGTGTTGGATATGAAGGATGCTAAAGAAATCATTTCAGTTTGTTATGAAGTTTCTGACACTTAATTGATGTTCTAATGTATACTTTTATTGTGATATAAATAGTTGTAAACCAAGTTCCATTTTGCTCCTTCCACCTCTTTTTCCTCCTTCTACCCCTACACCCAAAAAGGGGGAAGAAGAAGGTGAGGGAGAAACTCAAATTGGGAGAGAACTATTCAGATAAGTATTTGCTACTTATTTGGAGTAGGCTTTGCTTAAAATCATGTCTGTACTTCTGCTTGCAGGGCTCTCCAGGCCCTTCAACTATTTTCACCCCTTAAATTTTTTCCTTAGCTTTACCTGGTGTGGTAGGGTCAGTTTCTCAGTGCTCGTGGGATGATGGTGTCCCTGTGCCAGAGCATCACAACTCTGCAAGGTGCACCAAAGATCAAAGTCCAGCTAGTTTGGAAGGGGCTCAGGATAGGGAAGCAGGTTCTGCTTTTTCCAAGATTTCAGTTTTTTGCTGGTACGTGAAGTGTTTTTCACCTCAAACCAGTTATAGATCATTCTGACACTGTTTGAACTTCTTACTTGCAGCTACCTTTTCTGAGTTCTAAGTTCTGGAACATCTTTTTTCAAGTGTCCTTTCTGTACAGATCTGCCTTTGATCTCTGAGTAACTTTTTTTCCCCTTTTGTTAGATTTGTGAGTGGAAGCCGTGATGGAACAGCACGAATCTGGCAATTTAAGCGAAGGGAATGGAAAAGCATTTTGTTAGATATGGCTACTCGCCCAGCAGGGTAAGTGATGTAAAATGTTTTGCTATCGGACAGATACTTGAAGGACGTTAATATAATTTGCTGATTTATTAAAAAAAAAGAGTGCAAAGAAGAAAATGAGGGGAAGGCCGTCTTAAATTATTATTGCTTTAAATGCACACTATGCTTGTCTAGCTCTTGAAGTCCAATGAAAACAAATATTTGACTACATATTCAGCTGTGGAAACTAACATGTCCTGATAGTAGCTCCACCAGTATTTCCATTAGATTAAAAGACTAAAAGATACTTAAAAGCCACTAAAGGTCAAATTTATTTGGCTTTCTACATAGGTATTTATTTCTGGAGCAAGAAAATCAGATCAGATCTGTTCTTGAGACTGCTTGCATTTAGTACTTTAAGACTTACTGTGATAAGATATCCAGATGCCCAGAAAAGCAGTGTTGAGTTCTTTCATACCACATGCCAGAGCAAATAAATCCCTTCCTATGTAATGAGTTCTTATTTGTTAAAACAATCTAAGAATTTACATGGCTTTGTAAGTCCGCGAAACTTTGTGCACTAGAACAAGCATGAAAGAAGACTTGAAGATGGAGAACAACTTAGGGAATTGTGACTTGCACCTCTTTACTTTGGCATGGAGGAGACATTTTCCAACTGACATACATTAGAAAGACTTATAATGGGTTTGAGGGTAAACCTTTATTCCCTTACTCATGATACTGAGTGGTTTGAAGGATGACATTTAAGAGAAAGAAAAAAAGAAAAGGAAATGATTTCCGGAGTAATTCTGTGGAAAAAGGAAATTATTTCTGGAGTAATTCTGTGGAAAGATGTCTGAAAGACCAAGACAGCCATGGAAGAGAAGGCTAAATAAACTATAATGTAGTTAAATACTTAGATCAGAGGATATCTGTTAGTTATGGACAGATGCAACAAAACATAAATCTAAAACCATTGTTCAAGAGTGTCTAAAACACCGACACTTTGAGAACAGACTGCATTACTCTCTCTTGAAATGCAGCCTGTAAAAATTCTCAGTTTTAACTGATTCTGGGAGAAACAGGAATGGGTTCTTCTTCCTTGTGGTCACAAATGATGAACTTCTTTGAGAAACTCAACTGCTCATTTCAGTAAAGCACCTTTAGCGGAATTCTGTTCTGTCCTTTTGACTGGAGGGATAAGTACACTTCCAAATTTGATCTTTTCTGCACAAGCACAATTTTATCAAAGAAAATGAAATTGCTCTAAAAAGAAAGAGTGAATTCAGCTTATAAAGCCTCCTGGGTTTCAGTATTGAGTCTAGAAAGGAATCTGGCTATAACTACATTTTCTAATATTGAGTTTTACAATAGATACTATTGTGTAATGTATTGTAGTGCTTACTCTATGGAAGATTTTATATTTTGTCTGCCTACTTGGTGGTAACATGCTGTTGTTGCATTTGGTTGATGTTTTTTCAGAAATTAATGTGCTAGAGAATGCAGTGGTGATTCCTCTTTAAACCACACTGATAAAAATGTAATTTTGGAGTATTCTGATAGATTATATTACAGATGGCTAGAGTCTGGTTTTCATAGGGATAAAAATAAAATACACGCAAGGTTAAGTGCCATTATTACTGATAGTAAAGTGATGTAAGGGTGGTGGTATAGTACTAAATATAGCCTGAGAATTTAACTCATTTAATGATACCAAAATACGTCTCTCCATATTGAGAACTACTTATTACAAATGCTCTCCAGGACAAATCACTGTTCACTGGTTGACCAGTTTGGATTTTTGCTGTTCAAATGTCACAACAAATAATGCAGTTATAGAATTTATTTGGGTGAAGTCATGTATCAGAGGGCATTTTCTGGAAAAACAGATCAACATATTAGCTCTAAGATAGTAAGAGGACCCTACAGTAATTGTTTAAGCATGTATGATTCTTCTGTTCTTGTATGTGCTACATAATGGAAAATATCTTTAATTTCTCTAGTTTCTAGAAGTAGTAATGCTTCTGTTCTTAATAAAGCAAAATACATAAGTATTTGCACTTTTTAGGGAAATAAAAATATTTTGGCAAACTAGGATTGCCTTGAAACCTTTTGCTTTCTTGTTTTAGACAAAGTTTACAAGGAGTTGAAGATAAAATCACAAAGCTCAAGGTGACCATGGTGGCATGGGACCGACATGACAACTCTGTTATAACTGCAGTAAATAACATGACTCTGAAAGTCTGGAATTCTTTCACTGGTCAGCTCATTCATATTCTCATGGTAAGGTTTTCCGTCTTGATTTATCAATCCTGAATGCAAATTTTATTTATACATCATCAAAATTCTCCTTTTTGTGCCTTTTTTTTCTGTTTGAAAACTGCCTTAGCAGATGTTTTCAGATAATTGAAGTGTAATAGAGATGTCTGTCAGCTGCTTATTAGAAAATAAAACTCTAAAGTTACAAATAACCATTTCTCTTCAAGATGTATGAAACTAATCTTGGACTTCTTTTCCTAAAGTGTTATCTTGAAGGAGAGAGGGAAACAGTTCTTTCTTTTTACCTTTATTTAATGTGACAAATGTTTCAAAATACCATTCATGGATAAATTTGCTCTGTTTAAACAGACACTTCTGCAACCTAATCATTCCACGAATACAAAAAAAAAAGTCTTCTAGCTAGAACAAATCGTATACTCTTTTTTTAACTGAGAAAGTAGGTGACTCTAGGTAACTCGACACTCTGTTAGAGATGGAAATATTTATACAAAGCTTTAAAATTTTGTATTAATTTTGGAGATGTTTCTAAATTATAGTTAATATTTGATTCTTTATGGATCTAAATGAAGTTGCTAACTGCTGCTCTGCCTGAACAAATTGAAATCTGCAGAGCATTAATACCAAAAATACTGAATGTTGTGGACTCTTAATATTTTAAAATAATGGTGAAAGTATTAGGACATACTTGTTGTGAAGGTGACATACTTGGCATACTTATTAGGAACCTAAAATTGCAATTGGAAAGAGTATGATACACTGCTAAAAAAAAAATTCTCATACTTTGTTGGACACTTTCATAGGTTAATGTTGTGGTTGCTAGTGTTAATGTATTGAGTTGCTCGGTAAGTATTTGAGACAATCCTCTTGTTTGTTGTCTTGTATCTTTAATTTCAGGGACATGAAGATGAAGTCTTTGTACTTGAACCTCATCCATTTGATCCAAGAGTTCTCTTCTCTGCTGGACATGATGGAAACGTCATAGTTTGGGATTTGGCAAGAGGGGTCAAAATCCGGTCTTACTTCAACATGGTAATTATTGTGCTATACGCAGCTATGCCACAGCAACCTTTCTAAACTTTTTTGCTTTTAGTACAGTCTTATGTAGGCCATCTTGAAGCATGTATTTGTGTAAAGGGCAAGATCCAGTGAAGTCAAGAGAAATTCCTGTTCAGTTTAGTGAGGCAAAGATTAAATGTCTAAAGTGGAAAAAGTTTTTTATTTGGCTGTATTTCATAGTGTCATCTTTTTATTCTTCATCCACATGAAGTTGGAGTGTTAGTTTACATTATCAGAGGTCATCCATAAGAGACAGGGTGACAGAGACCCTCCTTTAGTGCTCTGTTTCCTGCCTATAGAACCGAGGTGGAACTTGGTTTATTTATGCAGTACTAATTCTTAATCTGGTTAAAGCTCTTCAGGAGTCACCTGATCTTATACAATGTTGTTGTATGCTGCCTTGGCCCATTGCACTGAATACTGTCAGCCTTTCTGTGTAGAACTTTTCCATACGCAGGTCTCAAATTTGTTGTGTTCTGCACTAAATTAATTCTTCTGGAAGATGGATACAACAGGTATTTTCATCTGTTTCTTGATGTTAAGTGGGTCTTTGTACGTAACTTTTTCGTCAAAAAGGTAATGATGTGTTGTACAATTCAGACTTTGTCTCCTGGAGAAAATTACAAAAGAATATGAGGGATGATTGAGAATGCTGAGAGTAGGCAAATGGGCTTCATCCTGCCTTCAGTCATAGTGGAATGGCAGTCTTGGAGGCCAGCGTAAAGAAGATCACCTGAAGAAGAGACCTGCCATAGATGTACTCACAAAAAAAGGACATTTAGAAATAAAGTCAAGCCAGGAAGGTCCCTCTGAACCTAAAGAAAGATTTTGAGATGTACAGTGTACAGTATAGTTCATAAAGTCTCTGAGGAAATTCTGCCAAGCATAATGGGAGAGAGAGCAGCCTAGACTCCTTTAGCACTGACCTAGCTTCAGTATCATTCCCTCTGCACTGATTTCTGCAACTGAACTGATGAAGGGTCCAAGTCAATCATCTTGAAGCTATGAGTACAGATCTTTGTTACTCAGTGCTGTTCACTGTTAGCGGTTGGGGTGTATATTTTCATTGCGTGGTTAGGTTGCCTTTCCACTGCTGCTTACAATGGATGTATTGATATGATAGTTTTCATGGAATTTAAGGTCAGAAGAGGCTGAGCTCATCTGCCCTTTGTAAGACAAGTTCATTCAAGAGCTACTAGAATCTAACTTGCAAATGCCTGTGACATTAGCAAGCCCCTGAAAGACTGAAATATTTATTTAAAGGGTACAGCATAACACAAACACCTAAAAAGGGTAGAAATCACATACATTTTAAGGTCTTTGGAGTCAGAGAAATGTGTATCAGAAAATCTTCAGCAACTAGTAATCTGTACTTCAGCTTAGAAATGCCTGTGAGAAAGTCTGCCTGCTGTGTGAGGTAAGGGGAATTGTAAATCTGGCAATCAGTTTGTCTCAAACCATTGAATAGGTCATATGAGCCAGCTTTGCAAGAAAGGCATCTCTCTACAGTCTCTGAGTATTTCACTAGCCAGTCTTCCACATCTGATACTTCAAAAGACATGGGTGGAAATTAGAGGTTTTCTTAGGTGATTGCAGTGGCAGGGGGATGCTTCTAGATCATGAGACTTGATTGCATAGTCATCTCTGCAGAGCTGCAAATGTTAAGTGTCTGGTTTACTAAGGGAGGGCATGACTACATACAGAGCTGCCAGTCTTCTCCCAGTTTCCTAACTGGCATATCAGCTGGCAACATCATTAGACTAGTCACTATTAAATTATTCTGATAACTGCTGTGATGTTCATTGACTTGCTCAATATGTCATCTCATACTTCTGAAAAACAGTATTTTTATTCAGGGCAGGGAAATTTTTACAGATCTTTTGGATCAGACAGGGAAGATCACCTGAAGGAATCAAACATGAGAGCTAAATGACATGAGATATCTGCTTTACCATTCAAGAACCTCTTATTATCATTGCTTGACAAAACAATCTCTGTGGTACCAAAACTAGCACTGGATGACTTTGTCATAACAAGAGCTCCTTAAAAAAAAAAATGCAGACCTTGGGGGTGTTGGTCGAATTAGCAAAATCCGAGATAACTGTTAACTTAATGGTAGTCCAGTCAAGTATTCCCAAATTAGATGGATTGCTTGGTACATCTAAAGCCTTGTGGCAAACTCCTAAAGTAGAGTCGGGTATTTTATTTCTTCCCCTGCCCCCAAATTCCTTCATTGTCAGCATCAAAAAAACAAATTCCAAGGAATGCAAGTGATGTCAATCAGCTTGAAACTTTTCCTTTTATCCAGTCAGTGAATGTGAAATTGCAAAGCCATAGTTACCCAATACACTTTTTGTTTTGTATTTAACTTAAATGGAGGAATTAAAGCTTACTTATGCCTTGCTGGCGACAGGTGCCTCTAGGAGACTTCGGTGGTCCTACAGAACATTCTTTGCCAGCTTTTTAAAGTTAAGATTTACTATTCAATGAGTTGGCACAGTTACAGTTAATTTGAACTGGTTTTGCTCTGTTTGCCAGATTTTGGTCTTTATAACTAATAGTAAACTCAGTCCAGTAAGTGACTGTCTACACACATGGGTTTACTCTCAAAAAGTATGTGTGTGTATATATATATATATATATATATATACTTTATATATATATACTTTATATATTCCACATTTTCACCTGTAGTCTTAACTTCATTTGACCTAATTCTGGAAGTATCGTATAACTTGGTGTCAGAGTTCATGGGCATTCAGAACTAGTTTAATTCAGTGGTTTGAGTCAGCTAAACTCTAGGAATGTATTCACTGCCTCAGAGAGTGAAACTTGCCATAGAAATGTCAAGAGTGTGAGAGGCTTAAAGCTTTTTAGGCAATTTTGAGATGCAGCAAATGAGTCTCACGTGTAAATACAGGTACTTGTTTTGTGGCCTGTGTAATATGCCTGCCAGTCTTGACTTAATACAGCTGCTAATGAAAAATGCTTCCCAGCATATTTTTGTCATTCATTTTTCCAAGGAATCCATGAGGCTGTGGCTTTGGTGTTGTAATATTAGGACAGTTTCACATGCTGTATTTTCCAGGTACAAATAAGCATTTAGCAGACTTATGAAGGAACGGGGTAATAAACCTTAAGTGGTTGCTGCAGCGAACTGTTTCAAAGCATATGTATTTCAAAAAATAATGAGTTTGCTGCATAAGGACAGGGCAAACCCTTGTAAATGGTTAAATTGTGGCTCATTACCCATGGCTTAGCTTCACTGAAGCACTTGACTGCTGTGGCACTTAAGTTATTGGGGACCAAGGTCCTTAATTTCCAAGGTGGAATGCAGTGTCATACCAAATTCTGAGTTTACTGAGCAGTGTATGAGATTTAGGTGTCATAGTGGATAATCTAGGAATGGTGGGCTGTCTAGCGAAAGCCACTGCCTGATAATGTACATAGAGCTATATTTGAAATGCAGTTTCTTATTAAAAGCTTCAATGAGGCATCTGTATCCCTTCTGTGCTAAGGCACCTTTCCAGTAACTGAGAAAGGTCTCTGCTTCCCTAAAAGGAGGGCACAGGAGCAAGTGGCACTCACTCATCTTTTGGGATTGTCTTAACTAATGTTGAGCTGGGAAATGCAAGACCTAGATTCTCTTTTCTCGGTGACAAGGTGTTCAGTTCAACATCTGCCAGTTACCCAGGAGGGCGTCTCAGCTATGAATATCTAGACAGGACTTTTTCCTGACTTTCTCCTGGAAGTTTTGCCAGTGTGGAGAGGTGTGAATCCATAGCCTGTGGGTTTAGGCACTTCTGCTAGACTTGTTTTCTTGGGTATGGAATCATGTTCTAGGTAAATTAGAAAGTGGTAGAAATGGGCTGTGGCTTCAAGCTTAAGGCAAGCTCTCGAACTTGCAGGATTAATGCTCTATTGGGTCATAAATAAAAGCTGTATACGACTTGGTTGTTGTCATGTTTTCTTCAGGTCTTCTCACTAAGTTACTTCTTAAAGGACCTGACACTGGTGGCTTCTTAGGAATGCCAGGGACTTGAGAATCTTCCAGATTAAAAAGGGGGTGTCTAGTAATGTGAAGTGGATGCATGGTGGTTTGGTTTGGTGATCGTTTGTTTTTTTTGTTGGTGGTGGTGTTGCAATTTGGACATTAAGTACTGGTGTTCTTCAAGTCCGACTCTATATAGGTTTGTGTTATGGTGCTGCACTTAATTTTTGGTTTTTTGAATTTATGTAGTTTCCCATAAGCAGTACTTGTCAGGGTTGAGCTCTGAGTTGAGGCAATGACATTGCCAGGGTTAAGCTCTGCTGATTCAGACTGCTTGCAAAAGATATTCTGTCTGGAGCTTAGAGTGTAGGTTTCTTCTGTGGTAAAGCTGATAGTTCTTGTCCCATGGGTGGGCTGACCTGTAGAAGAGTATTTTTAAAAGTTTCCTGAAAGGTTTCAGGATATGTACAGGCCTGTAGCTCTGTTCTTTTTTTCTCCCTTTTTTTTTTTTTTTTTTTAATGATTTTGTTTACAGCATAGCTTTATGAACAGTTGCAGGAACATATGGTTACTGCAGTTATGTAAAAGTATGAAAACTGTACTACAGTAACAAGAATTAAAGACTTGGAGTAAGCAGGCATTTTTACAATTTTTGTCACTGTAGAATATTGGATTTTTGTACTGTCTCTTTGAATGCAGTTGCTTTGCCTGAGTCCGATACCTGACTGGTCAGACTTTGTTAGTAGGCATCGCAATTATTGCACCAGTCAACTTGTGTTTTAGTTGATAAAAAACAGCCTTATGACATTTAAGAAATCCTTGTGTAATGTAGAAATTAATCAAGTAGGAACACTGATGCCTTTTAAAGAAAAAAAAATGGTTCTCCTGGTCAACATATTAAAACAAACAAACAAACAAAAACCAAACCAAACACACACACAAAAAACCCAAACAAACAAAACAAAACAAACAAAACCAAAAACTGAACAATCTTTCATGACTAGGTGTTGCTCTTAATTCTCATTGCAAGTTGCATCTTTGAGAAGTCAGTTTTCTTAAGTCTGACACATTCACGTGTCTCAGGGGCCTCCTGTGTGCCAGTGCCTGTTAAGGTCAGAGTTTTACTTGCTTGTAACCTTAATGTGCTCCTCCCATTGGCTGTGGAGAGATCATTTGGATGCATGTGTGTTCCCTGGTGCTGAGCAGTCTTTCTGAGTGCTGTCCTGTATTACACTGTTCTTTGCAACATGCTCTGGGTGGGTGGTAGTTCTGGAACCCACTTTGAACTCAATGCAAAGGTGGCTTTAGTCCTTTCTTGGTATTCTGAAGAATGCTTTGAAATACTGATACAAAAAGAATGTTTGTATTATCTTGTATTAAATTCACAGATCCAAGTGCTTCAAAATCCTCCTACCTTTGTGACTTAATCTGACTTTCTGAAAGGCTAAGCCACCTTAGCCTTTGGCACTTAAGTCACACTATGTATCTCCAGCTGTTGCAAATTTGATGATGAGTCTTTTTTTCAATGCCAAAGCACATTTCATCAGAGCATATAGAGTACCGTGAACATATTTCAGAAATGCATTAGAACTCAAGCTCTGTAAACTAATGAAGTAAACTGATTCTTTTTTTGAGAAGGAGGAAGAAAAAAAAAATTGTTCACCAAACCTGTTCTCCCCCTTTCTCATCTTCAGCTTCCTTTGAAATGACAACTAATTCTGTTAGATTTGTGAAAGAAAAGCTTTAATCTCTCCCAGAAACACCATCGTTCTCTTCTGTGTCACTGAGTACATGTTGCTTGCCCTGGAAACCAGATTGGTACTTCAAGAATAGCGGATGATTTCTTACAGCAGTGTAATGGTTACTGCTTGAATTGGTGTTTGTTGCTCTTGTGCCCTCTGTCCCACTTCTATGGAAATCAGCAGGGGAAAGAAAAAAAGAGAGAGAAGAAAAAAATTTAAAATTGCAAAGCCTTAGGGGGGTTGCTGACCTCCCTGTTGCATCAGTGCTGAAGAAGATATAGGGTACACTTGCATTTCTTGGCTCTTTTTGAAAAACTCTGGTTCTGGGGCTAAGATTTGCTCTTTCACTGAGACCTAGAAGGACAACAATGTCTTTGATAGCTGTAGTTGCTTTAAGTAAGAATGAGGCTTTTTACAGGTTTTCAGGTGTCCTACAAAAAAAATTGTGATTTTTTTTTTTTTTAATTTTCTTTTTTTTTTTAAATGGGGGCATATTTTCATCTAGATATGCCTACCAGAATCTTAGCTGTTTCCTTTCATTCTATGCACTTTTCTGTTGGCAGATCTTGATGAATAGTCCCACACTTTCATGTAAAATATATTGCTTACATTTTATGTAAGTAGGCATTGTATCTAGAACGGGGAAGCTTGTGACTTACTTGCATGTGTTCTTTCCAAAATGCTTATTAATTAGCAACAGATGATGAGACTTAGACTATAAATATGAACATTTTCTAAACAAAGTCAGGACTAAATCACTTTCATGATTATTTCACAAAATGTTAGCTAGCATATTCAAAGATCTGGCTGCTGTGATGAGCATGGTTTCATCCATCTGTATTAAAAGCTGTACATTAAAACAAATACACTGTAAGCAGCTGAATTGAAAAGTAATAATTTTCTAAGAAGTTAACAGTTCTTGCAGTTGCAATTTTAATATCAAATTAGTAATATGTGATTTTGTCCAACTCCATTTAAAATTGTGAGCCAGACGCAAATTACTTGAGCTTTTAGGATAAAGTCTGGATTTAACTGCATGAGCAAAGTTATATTTCTTTTTGTTCTCTTTTTCTTCTAAAGAATGTTTGTGACATCTAAAAGAAAAACGGATACAAAACTTTGCATTCTTAGAGTTCAGAGATTAAAGGACATCCTACTGGAACCTTATGTAAATAGTTACAGACCCTTTGAGCAAGATAAAGTTATTTTGACTTTGCATCATACTGCTACATCAAAACTTAAATGTAATCATTCTCCTTAACAGGTACATTAATGGGGAGCAGCAAATCTAAAGCTCTTGGTACTGCAACACTTTTCAAAGTACTCAAATATAAACTGTTGTTGAACATATAGTACAAACAGGCATAAGCTCCTTGTAGCCTGATGTTTTGCTTATGTCCTTGATTGGAGTTAGGAAAGTATTGCAGAAGTTAATAATCTTTGAAAGAAAAACAGAACAAAATCAACAAAAACATACACAAAAAGCTTGTAGCATTGCAGCAGGGTAAAAATGTTAATGAAACTGTGAACTTGTTAGCTATTGAGTTGTTTGAGCTGTGACATCTTTTGCACAGTATTGAATGTCTTACACTATCTTACCAAGTTGACTGGGCGCTTGGGATGGCTTCTCTAATGAAGTCTCAAATTTAATGGGGCAGTGCTTGTTATCTGAAATAGAAAAATGAACAGCTGTACTTAAGTCTTGCTAAGAAATCCTGACCAGCATTCTCAAGACCAGCTACTTAGCATGACCAACTTAATTTGTGGTAGAAAAAATATATTAAAGAGAAAATAGATGAAAAGGGAAGAAGTGCCACAGTTTGTTTATGTAGTTTTCAAGCAAACATGCATAATGCCTTTCTCAGCATTATTTAGTTTTTAGAGAAAGGACTATATCTATTTTTACTTTAAAATTCATTATAAATGAATATTAAATTTCCTTTTTAATATCTATGTATATATGTCAGGTACATGAAGCGAGGAAATTATGTAAAGTGGTTATGTCTGGGTGTTCCTGAAGTAATAGTTGTGAAGAACGGAAGTTTTACTTGACTAGATCTTTCTCCATATACGCGAGAAGACAAAACTCCAGCACCTGCTTTTCACACTTAGAGGATTGCAACATGGCCATATTTCTAACAGTTTCCAATAGGAAAGTTAGCTAGAAGGAAGAGTGTTGGAAGGATCTTGTGATGATGCAAGACTGCTCTTCAAAACGTTATTTACTTATTCCTCTGCTAGAGTAGCTTTCATTAGTCCATGTTCTAACTTTTTATGCAGTGGAGTATGTAATGCTTTCATATGATCAAAATAGTAGAACTTGTTTGTGAATACTCAAGAACTTATTTTTAGGTCCCTTAATTTCCTGACCAGTTTGAAGTTTATACCCAAAGTCTTGCAACTGTGCTATAGTAAAGGAAAAAATGTGACTCTTTGGTCCTTAGTTTTCTTTTCCAGGTTGCTTCTTTCTTGTGAAACCTTGGGCTGAGGAAACAAAAAAATGGATTTGATATGCTTGTTTTGGAAGTGATCTCTGAAATTCTTTTACTTAATTTGATTGCCTTTGAAAGCAAATGGGTTGGTTGGATCACCAAGCAGATACTAACCTACCTTGGAAGGCCACCCTCTTCCTGGTTACATGATGATTGGAGTTGTATGGCTCCAAAGTGCTGCTGCTATTTCAAATGGTGTCTTAATGAAACAGGTTTTGCTTCTAGAAATGCTGGCACAAAATCAGGAAAAGTAGTGGTATATATTACAACAGAGCAATAGTTGCATTTAAAACATACACCTTGTTTTTAAAATTCAGAATGTGTACTTTTGCACATCGAGTGAGAAAGCTTGAAGCAAGCGGGTATGTTCATAGTGGTTTTGCTTTACATTCACTGTGTGAAGTACCATGGTGAATATATGCCTTTTTATAGCCAGATACTAGTTAATCTGTGTAAAAGTGTTACTACAGGTAAATGTTTTATATTAAAAAACCAAAACAAACAGCATGTGTTGATGTTAACGTTGAAAGTGGAGGCCACAGACATTAAGAAATATAAGGGCAAGATGCTGAAGCTAATGTCTGAGTTTTTGTCCCCAAGCCTGTAGCTAGCTGGTTGTTTAATTAATGTAAAGTCATCTGGTACTGTTCCTGGTTTCATGCGTTTTTCCCAAGTGGGTCCGTAATTACTTTTATAGGATGTATGGTGGTTGTATTGCATGGTCCTTTTTCAAGCTTACATGTTTTCCCTAACTTTCCCATGTTGGATGTATCTTTTGAAAATTCTGGATAGAAACACCTTACTAGCTTCGTGAGCTTTGGATATATTGTAGATTTATTTGAAGCTACTAGCATAAGCAGTGACTGAAATGGTCATATAAAAAACTTCACCATAAAAAGATCAAGTTCAAGCAGCCCATAAGAATTTTCCTGATTTCTGCAATGGAAATTGTAGAGGGTGTAATTTGACCCTACTTGAAGTTAATGGAAAGTCTGCACGGCAGTTGAAGAAATCGGACCATCTGGATGCGGTGATGTGTTGCTTGTCCTCCCCCCACACCCTGGTCTCTCTGCCCTCTTCCCACATGTCTTATGTTTTTATATAAAATCTGTGAAAAAAAAGTTGGGAACCCCCACAGAGGTGATAGTAGTAATGTATTTCATAATGGCGATGTCTAGTTTTTGTGGATTTGGACACATACATCCCTTGTTAATGACCGTTTTAATGTTCTAGTACAGTTTAATCCTTGTGTTGCATAGAATTTACTGTCAGTGTTACGGTATCAACTGATTCAGGTCAAAAGAGTTTCTTCCTGCAAATTGTCAATCAAGCAGAGACTACTAAGTTGCAATCAGATTTTTCTGTGTACTGCTCCTTCAGAGAGCTGGCTGTTGGCTCTGTCCTTTATTTTTAGCTCTGAGTGGACACTTCATTACAGGCAGTTCCTATGCTGTGCCTCCTTATGTCTGCGTATTTTAATGTTTTTCCTGGCCCCCTCGTCTCAGGTCTGATCTTTCGCTGGTCTGTGCGATACGGTTCCTTACTTTCTAATGCTACTTCTGCTTTCAATGCAACCTGATAAACTCTGAAGCTCTAACAGCATTATCAGATCTCTTACAACATTGTTTCCTTTTTGTTAATCAGTAAGCCTGCATGGCCTACCTAGATCTTTGTTTGCAAGTACTTGATTAGTTTTAGCCTAAATGACATACCAAGCAATTGGAGTCCCTGTCAGAAGAACAACATGGAAGATCAGGTTCCGTCACCTCAGCAGAATGATTTGTGCATGACTTTTCTGCCACATGAGGTGATTTTTCGGACTGATGTCTAAAAGGCATACCACTTGCTCATATGGCCTATGTATTGCAATCTCCAGTGTTTACTAGAGTTAAAGGTGGTTATTTCTGGTGTTGTGGCCTTCATGAAGTCTGAAGAGACTTCCAGTTTTGCTGAGATGATAAGGGATTGTATTTTAAGACCAGGTTTTGTAGTCATCTGAAATACAGAATGACTTACAATAAGATTAAAGGTGGATTATTTTTGAATCAATCTGTGCATAGTCCTACTAAAATGTTTTTGAAATTTTCCAGAGGTTCCACCTTTAGATTCTACATCAGAGCAGATCCTGAAGAGCAAAGCCAGCAATACTCTAGTAGTCCAAGTAGGAGCCAGTACTGAGTTTGCAGGATGTTTCTTAAGAAAAATTTTCTTTAACAACAGAAAAAAGCTGTAAATACTTTATATATAGCCTTTCTATAACTTCAGGCATCAACAGGGTGGGTGATCTGTTAGATCTCTTCATTCGTATGTTTATCTTTCAAGACAAATAACAGCATTCGTGAATGGAGAATTGACTTGAAATGCAGGACTACAGAAACATTTTATTCTTAATTACTTCTTGTTGTCTTCCTACCATTTGATACTTTGTTACTGTTCTAGAAGCAGCGTAGGAACCCTGTTGATTTTGATATATTTTTTTTTTTAAAAACTGACTTTAAAATTCAGTGTTCTTTTGCACTCCTACAAATCTACTCCAAGCTCTCCTACCTTGCAGAAAGTCTGTAGGTATTTTTTGGCTTATCATGAAAGCATGCTGTGATCAGAGATTGTTACTTAAAACAAAGGAGAACATAAGCCTGCAAAGCAACTTCAAAATGTTGGAGACTGATTTGACTAGAGCAGATATGTAGTTTCATCACTTATGAAAGAGGTTATATATTTTAATAACAGTTAACTTTGCTTTTTTGCTAGTTTTAAAAAGTTGTTCTAGCATAGCTTTGTGATTGTTAGAATCTAAATTTCAGTTTTCAAGTCTGAATGTTGCTTGTAACTAATTTTTGGTTGTTCTATGCATTTAAGTAGAGTAGTTCTCTTCCTGCTAAAGGTCTTTTTTGTATAGGCATACAGAACAGTCTTCTTTCCTTAGTGTCCATGTGAAGAAGCTGACCTCTTAGATTTTTCCATTGTCATGATGAGTGGAAACATTTCTCTGTAGCTGTTCCACTTCAAATTTACTTATCTTGAACATGGGAAGCAAAAACTGTGCATTCCTTGGAAGAGTTTGTGCTTGTAGTTGTCTGCTCGTCTAGCATCTGTGCTCTTTCTATTCTGGATACACCACTGGTATATTTTAGGATTATAGTTTTCTTTTTGTTGTTGCATCATATGTGATGCATTGCAGTAAATACGCAGTGATCTTTCTGCCTGTGTTTCCAACTAAATGCATCAAACTCAGTGTGAAGGATGGGAGAGAATGTTACCTAAGGCTGGTAGAGGCTCAGTTCACTGACTTACTAAAACAGCGCTCATGACTTGCGTTGGAAGGTGTGGTAGAAATACATAGCATTATTGCGTGTAGACTGAATTCAGTTAGTTTTTCTGTTAGTGAGTTATTTCTAATAATCTTACTAGGTTCTAGGCCAATTGCATCTTGTCCTGGTGGTTTTTAATTGCTTCAGCTGATATAGTTTGTGCTGTGTCCAAAATCTGTTCTCAGTGTATGATTTTTCTAACGTTCATTTCATCAATGGACTCTTATTTTTTTTTCTGTAGTCACTAGTAGAAAGGCCTGGTTTGAGGAACTTCACCGTTAACATCTTTTTAGCTTTGTATGTCTTTCCAAAACCAATAACCGTTATCCTTTCTGTAGGAAGTTTACCTAACTCTGCATTTCTCCTACTAATTGCAATCTGTTCCATTTGAACTAAGTTTTCAGTGCCCTATCATGGCTGTGAAGTCTAGCGAAGTTGACTGAATTATATTTTCTTGATATAAAAATTCAGTTATTTTACTCAAGAAAGTTTGTTAAGTTTGTCTTGTACTCTCTACTCTTGATTAATTTCCATTTTACTTTATATTTTTCCCCTCCTCCGTGTCTTTTGGTTTTCTTAAAAACGGGGTTTTCAAGTCTTTCATACTGCCTTTTGATAACAGGTCAGAAAGGCTTGCTATTGAGCACTCTCTCTGAAGGTGGTACTACTGTTTTCATACAACAAATTATTTTTATTGACCTAAGACATGTTACTTTGTGTACTAGTTTCAAAACTCCAGTCTCCCTATCTTTTGGGAGAACAATAAGCTCTCTTTAAAACTAAGAGGAAAAGAATGCATTCCTTTTTTCATTCTCTTATTCCATCAGCATTCCTCCCTTTGGGATATATCAATGTCCATTTGTTTCCTTGCTCATGAAAATGTGGGCAAATAGCTTAATTCTTGGGGTTGAGACTACAAGTAATCTCAATTTAGTTCTCATTGTGTAGCATCACTTTTTTTTCCCCCCCTCTTTGTGGCTGAAGACTTTTTGCGACTTGCTTTGCTGCCAGAAGCATCATACCCTGTTCACTCTTGGCAACCCTTTATGACATCTCTTAACTGGCCAGTGCTTTTTCTGTTCTCCTGAGCGGTCTCTTCCCATCACCATTGATACCCTTTCATGCAGCAAGGAGAGGTTTCAGACACAATAAACAGTTTATCTTCTTTGGGATATGGTCTTCATATAGTTATTGCATCTTTGATTTAAAAGGGATGGAGTGGGGAAAGCAGCTTCCTTCTTGCTCAGGTCCCTTATCTAATTTGCTGAAGTTGCAGCTTCAGTGATTTACTACAGCTTCCCCTTTTGAAACTTAATATTTAGTTTCTGTTTCAAATGACCAAGTCCTCTGTGATAGTTTTATTATTTAAGAAATTCCATTGTAAATTTTCGTTTATTAATCTCCAAATATTTTTGTTTACAAAAATTCTACTGGGTAGTGCACACTGGCAGACTTTGCCCTTTAATTTGTAATAGTAATTGTATCTTGGAAAGTTATCCCGAACAGTAATTTTTGTTCTTAGAATACTAATCATATTTATTTCCAAGTAATTGTACATCAGACTTGACAGATGGTACTAAAAGGTCTTACTGCTGTCCTTTCCAAAAGCACTTTTTAAAACAGATTCTGGCCACATTTAAACAATTTGCACTGTGCTGATCACTGAATAGTAGTTCATTATTCTTTTCCTTTACATATGAAGGCAGTGTCTTCCAACTAACACTCTTAATTCCCAGGGGTTTCTTGAAAATTGTCCATCCAAATAATTTATTGCTGGGAGGGATTAGAAACCCCCACCATCTTAATAGTCTCTTTTCTTTTTTTCTCTTCTATTTCTTATTTTTTGCCTTGCCATGATTAGCAAAAAGTTCTTCCCACAACATGTCTTGTATGCCTTGTAAAGCAAAAAGAGTTCAAATCTTAGGCTCTAGGAGAACCCTGAAATTCTGTTGATGAAGGACTTGAACATTAGGAAGCTAGATACTTTCATGTTACCTTTACTGGAGGAAGGGGAAGGGAAAAGAAGTCTCTCTGTAAGTACTCCTTTTCCAGGTGTTTACTATAAATCTGCAAAGCTTATTCTTGGGCTGAAGTTCCTCCTCCTTTCCACTTGCCTCCCCGAACTGTCTCCCTTTAATACGGTGAGCTTTCTACATACAAAAAGCAGCACAAAGTTGTAACTTTGCCTTGGTTGTTGGATCTTGCTTAGTAGCCTAAATTAATTCTGCATTCTTAGCTGTTGTGATGTTAGTGTCACTTGCTTGAAACTCTGTTTTTATTTTCCATCCCTTTCTATAGGATACTTCTGTTAAGAATTCATTTATTTTGGAGTAATGGGCAAAACAGAACATAAAACTTGCGTTGGGTTATGTTCCTCTTTTGCTAATCTGGAAACTCATTTGGCTTTTATGGAAAGTACCTGTAGTAAGAAAGACCTTTATCAAATACCTGAAAGCACTGATACTAGATGTAGCAACCTCTGCCACTGGGGGGGTGTGCAGGGATGTGGGTGTGCATGTGTTGTAAGACTGTGGGCAAAAGATTTAGATTTCTTGCTTTTGTCTCAGCCTGTAAGACAGTGAGAACAGTACCTACCTCACAGGTCTTTTGAGGCTTAGTTTGTTAACTTTTTAAAAATAATTCTGATGGCCTCTGGAAGGTGCTACAGAAGTGCATGGTGTTACTGCCTGCAGCTGAATACTGTTGTTTTTTCTGGCAGTATATAGGTCTGCCACGGTTAGGGAAATAATTGTTTTGGTGTCTCTTTAAAGAAAATGCAAAAGTGCTTTGCTGGGGAGAATAGAAAGGGGCTTTCTGAAGAGGTGCTGAAGACGTGAAAATTCAGAGTGGTGATTGGTCACCTCTGCTTGATTGACAGGTTGCAGGGAAAAACAAAAACCCATTTGTTCTGGCTTAATGGAACTGGAAAACAGAAAATGAGTATCAGGTAAAAATTCCTTTTTTAAAATCTTTGCAGTTCTTTAAAAAGTGGAGTTTTTACACAAATCTACACCTCCCCCACTCCAATAAATTAGGAGTAGGAATGACAGAAACAGGCAGTTGCTAAGCTGTGTAATGTGGGTTGTCTATGTCAGTGCGTTTTCTAATGGGCAGGTGTTCTGAAACACCGCAGCAGCCAGTGCTACTGGGCTAGCTCAGCAAAAAGGCAGAGGATGGAAAGGGTGTAGCGACTAAATCCCTGAACTGGACCCAGCTCTCTGGTTAGGCTTATTAGCAGGACTTTGAAGGGGAAGCTTTTATTTTCACTTCCTATACTGTGCCTGCTTTGTGGATAAAGTCTGTCAGTTTCTACTGCTATCAATTTGGCATCTTTCACAAGCATTATTACAAAATTCACTGGAAAGTGAACAGCTAAAAAGTAAACTATGTTTTTAAGTAACTTCCATCTAGCAGTATACTGTCTTACAGATTTTATTAAAAATTTCTACATCGGCACCAGTTTTGAAAATCATAACTGAAAATGATTTGTTTCTGGTAACTTAATTATTTTATTTGTTACTGTATTTCAGATTGAAGGACAAGGACATGGTGCAGTTTTTGACTGCAAGTGCTCTCCTGATGGACAGCATTTTGCATGTACTGATTCTCACGGTCACCTTCTGATTTTTGGCTTTGGTTCCAGTAGCAAATATGACAAGGTACAGTGCAAGATAAAAATCAAGATGTTTCTCTGTGTTGAATGCATTTGTGCAAACTCTCCTTCAGAGCTTCATAACAAGAGAGCGTATCTTAACATAATTTTGAGCCTCTAAAATGGGATGTTTCAGATTCCTGTTGTTGACATTGAGTTTTCTTTTAAGATCTTTTTTTAAACAGCAGAAATATGCTATTAATCTGTTGTTTACATGGGAAATTTAAAAGAATTTAAAAAATAATTAGCCAGTCATTGTCTGCTCTCTTAAGTGATGAATTTACAAAGTGTCTACTAATGGATCCACATGGATATGTGAATAAACTGCAGTGGAATTGATAGTAGTTTAACATTTTCCTTGAAATATTTTTCTGATACCTAAGTAAGACTGAAAAAAAGGAGGGAGGGTGTAATAGAACTGTTTCTGCTATCTGTATTTAAACATTACATAGTGTGGGAGACAATTGTTTATGTACTATAAGCTTCTAGAGGTAAAATGTTATGTCTGCTAATAAAGTTCTGCTGTTGTGGATACCTTGATACTTACACAGCAATGTTCTACCATTACTGTGTAATTAAAATATTACATCTTTATTGTAATGTCATAGTCTGCATTGTGAATTCTAAGTGTGGGTGTCTTGCCACAGACCCTCATGACTATAAAGATACGTGGTGGTAGTGTTTTTTTGTCTGGTGATGAGCATGCCCTATGAACCATACAGATTACCTAGTCTGGAGTGCCCACAAGGTCCTAGTTCTTCTTTTGCTACCCAGGGAAGAAGTGAGGTATGTCTCCTCTCCCTCTTTCTGAGACTTTAACAGACGTATCTGCTCCAGGATTTTCATCTCTGCTTCTGGCAGCTGATATGTGAAGGTTGTTGATGAAGTGCTGGCTTCTGGATGTTCCTTTCTGCTTTGGATATTTGGACTCAGGTTGGCCTTGAAAGCATTTTGGCAAACAGCAGCACAGAGGGGCCTGAAAGAGGGGAGAGCAAGAGGAATTTTAATCTTGTAAGCCACTGCATTTCTTTCTGTAGTCTTCCAGCTCTTATTTTCATGCTAGTTACAGCAGCATTTGTATATTGGGAATTTTTTTTCCTCCTTGTCTCTCAACTCTGATTTGAAGTACTCGGTACTTGGCTGCTGTTGCTGTCCCTCAGCTATTACTAGTTGTGCATTTCCCATTCCATTCCAAAGAAGACAAATAAGCAGAAACACCACAAGCAAGGAAAACCAGGATCATCAAATCATGTTCAAGGTCTTTATCTTTCAGAGTTTTTACTCTTCCAAACTTTTAAAGCTTGTTGTAATAGAATCATTTTTCTCACTGTGTCTGTGGATTGTTCTAGGTTAATTTTCTCTCTGGTCATTTTGGAAGTGTATATCCTCAGCTGCTTAGAAATGTTGGAAATGAGATTGAAATAGTGAGCCTTTTTGTCTTTGCTGTGAGGGACCAGGAGCTTCCTTTACACTGCCTTTTGAGAATTTACCTTGTGAGGGATTAGATCTGTTTGAAGAATGAAGACAATTGCTTTTCACTTCTTGAATTCTACAGACTCTTCGTTCTCTTGGGGTTTTTGCTGCAGCCTCTGAGAGAAGGTTATGTCTAAAATTTTTCACTTATTTGGTAATTTAAAACAATCCTCTTCAGCTGTTACTGTGCCAGTGGTAATCTTGGCACTCTTGACCATAGAAGAAATGGGAGCAAATAGTACTTACATTTGTTACCTTTTTAGTCTCAGTCTTTAGCTGTCAGAAAACTCAGCTTGGAAGTTTCCCGTCTCTTTCTTGTCTGGGTCCGTCTCCTCTTTCATTTTTGTCTGACCTGCTTTGTTGTAAAATGTAACTGCAGGTAGATAGGTGCTGGAGTTTAGGTGTTCTTTTTTCTGTACTCCCACCCTAATATACTTGTTTTTTTTCCCAGACATTGTGAGCATATACTCTGGTAGGACCTGCTTTTTACTTTAAAGGGATTTCCATCTATCCTGGGGAATTATATTTATGGAAGAAAGGAGCATGGTGACTTGTTCTGTATTCCTGCACTTGGGAGTTTTGTTCAGGACAATGATTGTAGCTGAGATAGTGGTAGCTCTGCTGAGAGAACAAGCTCTTGGTTTTCCAAATGTATGTTTCCATGTTATGTTCAGATAGCATCTGTGTTTCCTAGTTGACTTGAACCATTCTCTGGGCTTTTTTTTTTCCACATTGTGATCTTGGCCATGATGAAGGTTGAATGGGTGTTTTTGGATTGTTTCCTCTCAGCCCCAGTCATTTTTTGGTTTTGTTTTTGTTGTTTGGGTTTTTTTTTGTTTATTTTTGTTTTTTAATACTTTTTGTGGAGTAATTATTTAGTGGGGAAAAAAAAAAAAGAATGCATTTGCTGCTTGCTTTGGGCTTCTTTGTTATTTGACCCAATTAAAGGAACTTTGAGCCAGTCTCAGCTGAGATTTCCGAATGTGTGAACATTGTCTGAGATAAGCTGAGCTCACTGTCAACAGGGCATGTGCATTTCTGAAGTTCTTGCTTAGGTGGAAACTTGTCCAGGAGGCATAAGAGAACTTTGTGTTGATTTTAGGCCTTAGACTGGACTAGGTATTTGGGCTTTCTATGCCTTTAATTTCTAAACACTGCCCAAACCACAGTTCTTTGTTGCAAGTTGACAGCTCCTGTGTGGTGAATTGGTGCACTAGTAGGGAAAATCTCTTTGCATTTGTGTAATTGTGGAGAAGCTTGGCATTCTGAACGTGTAGTGTAATGTAGTTACTGAAGGAGTCTATTTGTAGAGCTCAGACCTTGTGGAAGGCTTTCCTACTGAAACCCAAGCTGGGTTTGTGAAGTCATATGTGCAGAGGACTCATGTCCTAATGGTGATGTATATTCTTACTGCCATGAGTTTAATCTCTATTAGTATATCAAGAAACAGATCTGATTATTGGTACTTTTAACTGGTCATCTACTGAACATAAACATTTAAGATTCTCTGAAACATCTAATTCTTCTGATTTTTCTCAGGACTTGGAATAGCCTGAGGATAAGATTGCAGCCCTGGGACATTGCAGCAGTTAGGGATATTCCAGTGTTCTCCCTGAGAGTAGGTTGGGGCCTGGGTTCTCCGTGAAAGGCTGTTCTTATCTTGTGGAGAAGAAAATTGTTGTTTATTCTCTCTACCATACTCGATTGCAGTACAGAGTACACAGAAGGGTAATGACAAAGAAGTCCCTCGTGATCTAGTACTGGAGGCTGTGCTGGTAGGGGTCACTGAATCTTAAGAAAGGATTTGCAGGTCTTCTCTTTGGTTACAAAACCTGGGATGCAGACAACATTGTGACAGCGAAATCACAGCACATTAAAACTCGCAGTCTGCATGATCATGCCATTGGAATCCCTTCTTTCTCAGTGTGGGAAGTACTTAATGGGGAAACTGACACTAGGTGAAAGTACTGGATAGTCTACTATTGTGATTCTAGGGAAAATTCTCAGTCTTCCCACAGGACCTGCATCTTTATCATATACAAGCTGAAGAAACAAAGTTAAGCAGGCCTTGATTCATCCAGTCAGACACATAAAAGTATCTTTCTCATTCAGCACCTGTTAACAGAGAATTTGGCTATGAGACTTCATCCAGTCAGGGCTTCTTACTGCAGTGAGACGTCACCTTGTCCATATGCACTTTTTCAGAGTAATCTTTTGAATCCCTGAAGTAAGTTCTTTGCCATTGTATCTTTCCAGTTTTCTTCCTGTTGTTACTTTTCTGAATTTTGTGGGGTCCAGATCCCATGATTCCTATGATTTTTTTTTTTTTTTTTTTTTTAAATTGTCCACCTCATGTACTGCATGTAGGCACTTTCTGATGTTATGATTGACAGGTGTTTGTTGTTATCTTTCTTTCCTGGTCTTCTCAGGACAGGAGAACTTTCGTTATTGAGAGAACAGACCTCTGAGTAGACGCTCTAACCTCAGCCTCACTGGTTTCTACATAACAAGTTACTGGAAACTATGTTATGGATTGGTAATGACAGAGCATGCTTTTCAGAAATAAGAGTATATTCTAGGTCAACTTAGGCATTCCTTTGTCTGTGCTCAAATACCTGTCTTTAAGACCTCAGACAAGATTTTTTTTTTTTGGACATCTCTTTGCCTTGAGTCAATTGTTTAATCATTTTAGTGCTGTACCGGAAATCTAATTTGCGTGAATGTTGATTCTATTATTTCATTTTTACTAGTTCAAAGTTAAAATTAGTATATGAGCTGCCAAGGGGTTTGCTTCCCAGTAGGTAGTGTTGGGATGTGTAGTATAGATGTCAGCTTCTATTCTGTTTCCTTTCTCTTTTCTCCTTACGGTTCACTATCTTTCTGACTGTACAATACTGAGATGCATGTGCCAGTGAGGGATGGAGCACACTATTTGGACAAAATTAATTCCTCAGTCTTGAGTGTCTGTGGAAAGTCATCTAAAATAAATTATGAATAGGTGGACTGAAATAAAAAAGAAAACTTTGAGCCTGAAGAATTCAACTTTAGATCAGCTTTATTTTATCTACTGTAACTTTTTCACATATCTAACATTATAGTAGGAGCATACATGTTTGACTGCTGATGTTAAAATATTTGGTGATGATGTGACGTGGTATTTTCCTATTCCTCTTCTTCCTATACCACAGCACCTAAGTCTTTGACACAGTTTTCATTTTCAGACTGTATATTCAGAGTATAGGAAGAAAATTTGTAACCTGTTTAATACGTCCATGCTGTGTTCTGTCATATGTCTTCAAGTAGTTAAATATTGCCCTACTCTCCTGTTCTTTAAATGCTCCCCGTCATCAAACATGTGGATTATTCTCCTTGCACTATAATATAGGAGAGGAATACTGGGAAAAAATAATCATGGAGTAATTAAATTTTCCCTTTTAAACTGAGATAAACAAATCAGCTTTGTTTTTGCAAAAGTGACCACAAGTAACATTGTTAAAAGTACTTTTGGCAGTTATCTACTGTATGTTTTTTTTTAATAGGTTCTTTAAAAAAAAATTACAAAATGACTTTGTTTACAGATAGCAGATCAGATGTTCTTTCATAGTGATTATCGGCCCCTTATCCGTGATGCCAACAACTTTGTCCTGGATGAACAGACACAGCAGGCTCCACACCTTATGCCTCCCCCATTTTTGGTTGATGTGGATGGCAACCCTCATCCTGCAAGGTATCAGAGGCTAGTTCCTGGTCGTGAGAACTGCAGGGAGGAACAGCTTATTCCTCAGATGGGAGTGACATCTTCAGGTATGAAAAATTTTGCTTCAGTACACAGTAGACTATCTAGTTACCTCCAGGTGTTCTACACTTTCCCTTTCACTTCATCGTTTTTCTACGTTTCTGGACATAGTAGTTCATGTAGTGTGGAAGAATTGCAATGTCCTTGGCACCGATTGCTGATGACAGTCACAGTACTGTCATCGATCAAGTCAGTACTAGTTGATGCTACAGCACCAGTTAGCTTGGAGCTTGTTTCATTATTGGAACAGTGTATGATGCCAAGTGACCTTGCAGTTAATCTCTTTGGGGTAAGATTTCCTACTTCAGAAAACCTCAGAAATATACTGATCTTCTGTAGATCAGTTGGAACAGGTAACACCAACAAGAAGCAAAAAATGAGAGGACACCTGAAATATGCAAAATACTTTTCCTATTTAGATGAAGGCAGTCATTCAACTTAAAATTTGGTTGTTTGGTTAGAGAACTCTGAAGACTTGATGACGATACAAAATTAGGAAATTCCTGGAAAGTTGTATTCTCCGTGCACAAGACACAGGAGGAATGTGCATATTTTGTGCCAATAACTGGCTGTTGGAAACTGCCTAAATGTGGTCCACATGGGTGGGGATGTAAAAATGGTGCCTACTTGTTGTGTGTCACTAGGTTGGTGTTAGTATGGATGAGCAAACAGTGACTGGTTAAAGTAGCTTTAAATGTTTTAAAGATAAGCATTGTTAAGTGTTTGGATATTGTTGAAAATATGGGAAAACTGACTGTGGCTGTAAATAGTAGCCTGTATGTACACCATAGTTAAGCTTGGGGTGTGTCAGACATTCCAGGAAGGTGAACTGACTCTGTTGTTACCAAAAGATCATCTGATGGTGTTGTTACCAAAAGATCTCTTTATCCTCATTTTTAGACCTGAGGATTATAAGCCAGTGAATACTTAAATAATAATTTTTAAGGAGCATTTCCATATTCCATCCAAAATTACAGGAAGAAATGCTACCTAAGAAGCAATTATAAGAATTTAAAAATCCTTTCTGATGAATGTATACCATGTTTTATCTCTAACTTTTTAGCTAGTAGCTTTGAAGCTAAATTTGATTTCCAAGGAAGAACGCAGTTTTACTTCATTGTTACAGTTACAGCATGGATCCATGACATTCTGAAGTTCTACAAATTTGAAAATGTCCTGAGCGTATTCTTCAATATAATATCTTGAAACAAGTCAGACTCTGCACACAGACTCAACAATATTAAATTTAATGGAGTGGCTGTGCGACACATGAAATGTCTATACGAAGATGATGTCCATAGCATTTGGTTTAATAGCAGGAAGCCATCAACCAGGTGGACAGAGACAAGAGAGATTTTGGAGAGAGAGGAGACATTTTTCTACCTCTTTACAGTTTAGCAACAATATACGCAGTCTTATCCAGAGTGAAACTATGTTCATTTATTTATTATGTTCCCTTCCACTAAGGAAGCTCTGTTTCTTTCTGAAATGTTATTGAGGAATTTGATGTATCTCCCTCAGAGCTCTGACAGATTATTTCTCAAGTTTTCCATAGAGGCTTATAAGAATAGGTGGACTGCAGATAGTCATGCTTGATACATGAAGCTCCTGTAAACTAGATGTTTTGAAAAAAATAAATACCAGTGTCTTTACTATTTCATGTTTTTGAAAACTTGCTGTTACAAAAGCAAAATCTCACAAGCTAGATACATAAACAACGTTTCATTTTGTTTAGGTAGCAGTTTCATTATTTAAGATCATTCTTGTGTTACTCGTAGTATTTCTCATTGTTTCCAGTAGACAGTATGTCTGCTCATGAGATACCAAATCTGACTGGCTCACTACATGAGTCAGAAAACATCCAGCTGTGGTTATACCAGAGCTCACTGCATGATCTGAGCTGCTGCTGCTTTAGGGAAGTTAACTTCAACTACAGTAACACTGAAACCCTGAGAGCACTGTCTTAAATATATTCTTTGTGCATACCATCATCTAGTAAGAGATGGCTGCTTCTATCTAGCCACATAATCCAAGTTCTTCATTTCATAGCACAACTTACTGTAATACCTTGTCTTGGATCTTGCAAAGTGCAGTTTATACTACGATATCTCTTTGGAATCACACTGAAAAAAATATTTCTGTACCTTGTTTTTTTGAACATTGTCATCCTTGTTTACAAAGTTTACAAGTTCTGCTTCTTTTAACTAGAGCTTCCCATCACTCTACTCCACCATCTAACTATTCTGTGTGGAGGTATCTGACTTCCTTGTCAAATCAGTACTGTAACCCTTGTCGTTTTCTCCATACATCTCTAATTTTATTGCAACTGTTGTATGAGAACAGATTTTGTGTTTTTCATGCTTACATGCTGTGTATTTTGCTTGCTGCAGAGAAAAAGCGTTATCACCTTGTAATCACTTCTGTGAGAATGATTCCTGTCTTTTACTCCAGAGACCTACCCAAAAGGAGGTTTTTTGACTGGTTTTACATACCAAAGAAAATTAGCAATACTTCCTCTGTGTCATCATTACACCTATGTGGAGCTCAATCAGGCATTTCACTGCTTGGTGTTCTCGAGTGTAGATAATTCTCTTCTAATTCAGTTAGACCTTCTTGATGGAGTATTGTGTTGAAGTTTATGCTAAAGTGTTTTATAATGCATTTGGAGCAGGCTAAGGACGCATTTGAACAATTTACTTTGAGCTGGCAAACAACAGTTGTACTAAGCTTCTGTGACTTGCTGGCACTTGATAAAATATAAGCTTTTATTAGGAGTGGCATATGATCATCTTGACTCGGCTCCAGAAAATACGTTCTCAATATATTAAGAAAAAAGTTGTCCTATTTAAAAAAAGGCTGTTACAAAAATGTGTTAGCCTATATTTCCACATGTGATTCTGTGCTGTACTTGTGAGTTTCAAAGCTAAAACTTAGATGAGATGTTTGTAACATTTGATTCTTCAACATTTATGTGTTGCTTTCCTGTATGTTTTAATTCACAGGATTGAATCAAGTTCTAAGTCAACAAGCAAATCAAGAAGTTAGTCCGTTGGACAGCATGATTCAAAGACTTCAGCAAGAGCAGGACCAGAGACGTTCTGGGGAGGCAGGAACCAGTAGTACCAGCCGGATAAGCAGAGGTAGATTACTGGCAGATGGGCGTTGTGGCTTTTCTGTTGAAACAGCTGAGAGCTGGAAAACATAAATCACATTATTGTACGTGATTTGTGCACTTTGTTTAACTATTAGAAAGGAGGAATGGAGCCACAGAAAATAATACATCTTTCCCATCTTTTTTACCTTTCTGCAAATCTCAGGATTCTTAACATTACAAACTTATCTTTGTTATTGTCTGACCACTGAGGGAACCTGCAGTAACTACATTCCTTTAGAAGTGACTACCCTTCTGTTTAATCTGGAGCTGACGATTTACTTGACTGAAGTCTGAGTTGTCTCAAATAAATATGAGGGAAGAAAAGAGGAAGGAGCTGCTTATTTCTCAGCACCACTGTTTCATATTTCAGTGTCTTGCACTAGATTACACAGTAGTTTTTAACACTTAAAAAGTCATGGTTGGCAATCTACTCAAGTAAGCAAAAATAGTTTGTGTGTGGAAGAATGTGGAAAAATGTTGAAATTCTGCTACAATGTAGGTGTTTGAAGGGTCTTGCATACATGTTGTTTTTTGGTTGATTTTTGTGTGTGTGTGTGGGGGGTGGTTTGTTGGTTTTTTGTGTGTGGGTGTGTAGTTTTATGTGTGTACAAATTTCTTACAATTTCTTGCCTGTAAATTTTACAGCTGGGCCTCTTAATAATTTCCAGTGTTGTGGCTTCATTTTTTTTAAGGTAGAAGACTGTTTAAGGAATACACTGATTCAGTGTGATATAATGGGTCACAGTGATACAATATGCATGTAGAGTGCAGTAGCAATAATTGACTTCACATAAATATTTTCAAAAGTATTTCAAGAGAAAAGCAAACCAATGAAACGTTGCTTCACTTCAGTTTGTTGATACGTCCTTTTCAATGTGAACTTTTAAACAGAATACTGCAGCCTCGTAGCTGTTTTAAGTGTGTGTGTGTGTGTGTTGTAGTGACTGTAGAAATTGCTGAAATAGTTATATTCAGTTAATATTTGATTTCTTTTGCAATAATAGATCAAGTAAAATGTTTTTTCTCCTTTCATTTTGAGTTTTTAAATGCTTCCCTTAGAGTTTCAGATCAAGTACAGCTATCACTTTTTGACTTTTTAGGATCTATAAGTTCTACCTCAGAAGTACATTCACCACCAAATATAGGATTAAGGCGTAGTGGACAAATTGAAGGTGTGCGGCAGATGCATAGCAACGCCCCAAGAAGTGAAATAGCCACTGAGCGGGACCTTGTGGCTTGGAGTCGCAGGGTTGTAGTGCCTGAACTGTCTTCTGGTGTGGCCAGGTAAACAAAGGCCAAGTTTGCAGTGAATTTTAGTTTGGTGAACTTAATTATATTGAACAGTTTTGGAATTCACATTGTCTTACAACTATGTGTAGTATTTATCTGTTCTGTGGTCTTATTTTTTTTACAAAATCATTTTCAGTTTGAAATCAGTTGCTGTTGAAAAATCTTGGGATTATAGACGTATTATGAATAAAAATTGACTGTTTAACTAATGATGGAATAATATAACTTGCATATGCAATGGGATCTAGCTGCCTCAATGTTTTCTGACTTGTAGCATATTATTACGATATATTTTAACTCAATTTGTTGCTGCTAATTTATGGCATTTTATGGCTCAGGCACTGACCTAATCCATTAGGTGCCTGAGGTTAATTTTTATTTCCAAACTGGAAATTTATTTTGTTCAGTAATTAACTCCAGTGATGAATACTTAAATCAATAAGTCAAAAAACCCTACTAGCCACAATCAAACAAACTGCTTTAGCTTTTTGAATTAAAATTGAAATCTTACTTTCTTCAGAAAGGGTTATTTTGAAGCCACATTCTGACTGTAAATAGAAGAGCTGTTGTTCAAAGACTGTTATAAATATTGAACATTTATACCTTGATTTGGAATAAATCCTCTCACTTGTAGTATTTTGCTTTAAAATAAACATCTCAATTTTCTTTTTTCAGTAGGCAGGAAGAATGGAGAACAGCAAAGGGAGAAGAAGAAGTAAGGGTATATCGGTCAGAAGAGAAAAGAAAACATGTCATAAGTCACATTCAAAGAGAAAACAAAATACCGACTTTCTCTAAGGTAAGTAGTCACTTGCACTAATAAGCATAAAATTTAACTGGGTGTGTTAGGCCACGTAAATTTACATTGTTCTTCTCAGTTTTAAATTTAAAAACCAGGGGTACAGGAATGTGTTTATCTCCCCAGAATGAGAAAGCGTGTTTCTACTGATGTTTCATTATGTTCTGAATAAACAAAGGGGGTTGCTTGTAGAACCATCTGAGTGAGAGATCTGTGAATCTAGTGTTAGGGAAAGTCATGCTCTTTGCTGGAGCTGGAGTGCATTTTTTGATGACTTAACTTGGTGTGTTCATATAACTTGCAAAAAAATGTAATTAATGTCTTTACATTGGTAAAAAAGTGTGAAGGATATATATTCTATATTTACAAAAAATAATTTTATGCCTTGTTTGTTAGAAAGTTCTTTTACCTATGCATCTGGCTTGCTTATCTGTGCTTCTCTAGCTGAATAACCAACTGTATTTTGTAGTGAAGGAAGTAAATTTTAGGCCACTGTAAAGGAGAATCCATACTCTTGTCTTTGTAGTATGTTTATTCTAGATTTTTTCACCCTTAATCAAAAGCTTAGTAAAATGTAGACCTTCAAGAATGCTGCAACTTGTCCATGGAGAAGTAAATATCACATGCAGTTCAGGGTGGAAAAATGAAGAAATGAAATATTAAGAACAAGCATACAAAAAGCTGTGCACGTCTTAACTTCATCAGAGTACTGTGCTTAATGCCTTTATTATTCATTTTCTTGGAGAGGAAGGGATTGAGATCAAAAGCAATCTGAAAATAAGTAAATTTCAGATGCTCTAGTACTGCTTCAGTAGTTTTTAATAATGGTAAATTAATTTTATATGCAGTAGGAAGAATAAACTTAAGATGGGCAAGTGTTTCTACTTGATACTAAATTTGAGTGTTTGGTTTTGCTTCTTTTTCATACTCAAAGGAAAGCTTTCAAAAGAAGTGAGATGAACACTTCCCCACTCCCAAACAGTCCCCTAATAATTTTTAATTTCTTCACTAAATTTCTTAATTTTTTCTTCAGTTTCTTCCTTGTATTAGAATTCTGTGCATTGCTGTCCTAAGAAATGGTATTGATATGCTAATTTCAATGCTGCAGTCACCAACACTGTGTTTGCCCAGGATAAAGTGAACAAATATTTTTTCATTGTATCTGCAGTTATTGTACAGAGAAGGAAGAAGCTCTGTGCCACTTAGGGTTTTGGAGGTGGGCATGGCAGGGCTCATTAATTATATATCAGGGCATCAGAAATCTTGGTAACTCCTATTTTTCTCTCGGAAATAATAGCAAATGGGCCTCACAAATTCAGAAGTTTACAAAGATATTTCTTGCAGGGATGTGTTTTGGTGCTGAATTATAGACTTTTAGTTTAATTAAACAATTACACTGCTCAGGGCTTTTTTTTTTTTTTTTTTTTTTCTTCAGCTACAGCCTAGTCAAAAGATCCTTCCTGACAATGTGAATTCCTACCATGTTACCATTAAATTTCTAACTGGGTTACAGTTTACCTATTATATCACTAGGACATAAAAATAGCAGAGTAGGCTAGTTGGTTAGGCATTTTGGTTTCAGCAATTACCTTTATTTCATGTTTTTGCAAATCTTTTCTCAGAGGAGAAATTTTTTAGTCTCCAGACTTTAAAGACATCACTGGATCATTTTGAGCGCCATATTTATGTCCTTAAAATCCTACAGAGCAAAAAATAGCTTGGGAAGGCCTTGCTTCAGTTTCCTACATTTACCCAAAAGAGTGCATCTTTCTTTTGTCTCAGTCCCTGGAGGGTCTGTGGTCTGGGTTCTGATGCCCAGAATGCGGGAGAGAGAACCTGGAAAATCCTTTAGTCACTTCCCACCTTCATCCTGAGGAAATACAGCAAAAAGCAGACAGCCCTGGTCTCTGCACTTGAGTATGTCAGTAAATTTTCCATATAAGAATTATTCCTGAATTCAGTAACAGTTTCAGAACACTTAAATAAATCCTTCTTAAACCCTACAGGATATTTTTTAATGGCAACTCGGGATAAAAATGACATATTCTTCCATAGTTTATTCTGCGTTAGATGTGTCCCTTTTTGCAGGGCTTGGTTTGCTGAGAAGTACAGTAATTCATATAACTTGTGATAAATCTGAGGTATTCAGAAATTAGTAGGTATCACATGGGCTTTAAATAAACAAATTTGCAAAAAGAAAATGATACTTGATCTCATGTGATTGAGTCTCCCAGTTAAATAAACTGCTCAGTTTTTAGTGATTGTTGTTGTTGCTTATGGTTGGCATGAGCAACACTTTTTCTCAGTAGTATCTGAACAACAGGAATGGTGAGTTGGAATTGTCAGTTTTGGTAGTGTCCATACTAAAATCAAACACCTGGTAAGAGAAGCAAGACTGACTGTACTCCAAAACCTGATGTGTGATATTTTAAATGTTCTGGTTTTTTTTAAATATAAATTAATAACTTAATTATAGCAGCTCTTCTGTTGCTGTTCTTTACAGTGACTGTGTGGCTTTAAATAGAAGCTGTGTTAGACTGAAGATAGAACTGGAAAGTACTGTGTAAATCTTTTCTGTGAATGCATGCAGTAGGTTTCGATACTGATACTGTGTAATCTATATTACAGTAGTATTGCAAGAGTACAGTCCTTTTGTGTTGCATAGTGAATTCTTACGGGTTTAATGAGAGAAGTTATGATGTAGAGGAGATGGGGAACACCTCAAACAAAATATAGGGGAAAATGTTATCTTCCAGTAATCTATAGACCTAAGAATTACAGTGTCAGGAATTCTAGGAAGAGTGTCATTCTACAGTACTGTCAGCTGGTCTGGGAACAGAGTAAACAAATTTATTTATATTCATACTAGTAGGAAATACTAATTTTTCTCTCAGCTTTTGAAATTTACCAGTTATGTTCATATAATAATTATAAAATAATATTTTCTTCCATTCCCTTTGAACCGAAAGGAGTCAAAAATACAAAGTAAAGTGAAAAGGAGGGCAGGAACAAATGTTGGCATTTTGGATTACAAGCTAAAGTGTAGGTCAATAAGGAAGAACACAGAGCAGCTGTAATTACTTTTTGAGGAGATTCCAAAGTCCTATTACTAATTTTT
Source organism: Streptopelia decaocto (assembly GCF_964273445.1). NCBI lineage: Eukaryota > Metazoa > Chordata > Aves > Columbiformes > Columbidae > Streptopelia > Streptopelia decaocto. The sequence goes on from NC_138656.1 coordinate 86,806,638, forward strand.
AGTCTAGGGTCATTATAGAGTGTGTTAAAAGTAGTACAGAATTATAGATCAGTCTTTCTTCTTTAACAATATCTGCAGCTTAATGGAAATCACATAAGTATTCTGCTATTTGAAGTTTAAAATGCCACATTTCTTAGACATAGGTCGTGCTGAGAAGTGTTTGTATGTGATTGCTTGAGGGACTAATGGAGTTGTGTGGGAGAACCTGTTGGGTATTTTGACCTGAATAGTGTTTAGAATCTCAGTTTGACTTTCAAAGTCATTGGTGAAGAATAGGATTTTCTCTGATTATTATTAAACAAAAACACTTATATACATATATATATATATACACACATATACATATATATATATATATCTTTAGGACCATGCCGAAGATGAGAAGTGACATAAATAACATGCGTAGGTGAATGTTCCTGGTCCAAGTCATTAGAGTATTACTTGATTAAACTACTGGGTTTACAGAGCATTTGAATAATTACTAAAGAGCATGAAATTTCTGTACAATAGAGGGTTGATGTGGTGTATGTGTGTTAGTAAAAAAAATGACAAAACTGGAAATATTTCTCATTACCATTAAGTGGACGTTATAAGCAGAAATTTCAAAGAATTAGGATTGGAGATAGTTATGGGTGGACAAAAGTAAGCAAAGGCCTCTATTACAGGTGCACGTGACTATTGTAAGCTAACAGGAACCAGTAAGGAGAAATGTGTGTGTTGTTTTGCTTAGTTGTGTTCCTTAGTAGGTATTTTTCCACTTACCATGTTATTTAAACACAACTTCTAGGTAAATCAGCAAGATGTTAAGAGGAAAATAATCTAAGCCCCGATAGATTAGCACTTAGTGTCCATTATCTTCACTGCTTTTGGAACAGTTCTCACTAATTACTTACACATATGTGATGTGGTAAGAGTGAAAACTAAGTAATTACAAGCACCCATCCAGACTTGAGGGGAATGTGGAAGGGGAATGTGCTCTTTGGCTAAGGAGGAAATGCAGGACAGGAGACAGTGGCCACGAACTGCTGAAATGAGGAAGGTTTTGCCTGAACGTCAGGAATTACTTCACTCTGAGGGAGACTGAGCACTGGCACAGGCTGCTCAGAGAGGCTGTGAAGTCTCCAACCTTGGAGATACTCAGGCGTTGCCTGGACGTGCTCCTGGACAACTGGCTCTAGGTGGCCCTGCTTGAGCAGGGGATTGGGCAAGATGACCTCCAGAGCTCCCTTCCAACCTCACCGTTCTGTGAAATAAAAACTGCTTTATACACTAACAGTATGGGGGATTTGTTGTATTTATCACCTGGGGAGAACTCATGATCACTCAAGAATGTTAAACATGGATGAAAGTGTATATTATCAACCTGGCTAATGCAAAAGTATCCCTCTCCAGAAAAAAGAACTGAAATTCAATAAGGGCACATTTAAGTGCAGAGATAAATATTGTGTTGAAGAATTCTAAGAGCATTTCTAGTCAAGAATGAAAACAGTTATGTATGCTGTTTCAGAAATTGCTTTTTTTTTTTTTTCAGCATAACATGTCAAATGTGGTGTTGTAAAAAGCATATGCAGACAAAAAAGCCAAAGATTCTTTTCTTTGTCTTAAAGAGGCTGTGAGCATCTATTTAGTGTTGGGCTTCTGACACTGGACATACACTTGTGCCTTGCCCCTGTTAAACTTTCTAGTAGAGGCTAATTCCTTTTGTCTTAAGGAAGGAGGATCCGATTTCAGATAAAGAGTAGATACTGCTGGTGAGGAAATACTATATAATTGCTACAGCCAAAGCTTTCCAAAATTGCTGCACCCTGTGTGAAAGCGCAGCAAAGCTGTGCTTCCTGGTACGGTCAGGGTTGTAGGGACAGTAAAATGCAGTGGTCTGAGTTGTCAAGGCACCACTGCGTTTTCACTGTGGCTTTCACAAATGGTGTTACAAAGACCCTCAGCAGTGCCCAGGTGACATGTTTGTGTATCTATCCCTCTCAAATACAGGGAATACCATCATTCGTATTTCACAGAAAAACTGTTCTGACAGCAGCTCTAATTTCTAGTGTATTTATAGATGTGCTCTGATATTGACTGGAAACCTTGGATGTGATACAAGGTACTTGTCAGCATGTATGACTGTTCACCAAAGGGTATTGAGAGAGACTGATGATTGAGCATCAAATCATAGGTTATCCTGGCTTTATTTCCAAGCCTTCTGTTAAAGTTGAGAGTCCAATTTTAAGCTGTTTCTTTAGGATATATATGGGGCTGGGGGCAAAGACCATTAACTCTGCTTCCTCAGTCGTTGAAAATTTTGGTGGTGTATTCTGTTGTCAGAAGAAGCTTGTAATACTTTATCTTTTTAGTCAAACATTCACACTTGAAACACACTCCCCTCCTGCACCTTCCCTCCCAACCCCAGTTTCCCCCAAGTAAATAAAGATTTGCCTGACCTGCAGCTTCTCATCAGATTTTGGCAAAGCTATGTTAAATAAGAGTGCTGTTAAAATACATTTTTTTTGTAAGATGTGGGAGCTGTATACCTTGTGGTGCCTTTTCTGGTCCCTGCTTGAGTAGTGGGGTTGGGCAAGGTGACATCCAGAAGTCCCTTCAAACTTAAGTCATTCTGTTACTTATGGATGACTACCTGTGGTTCTGTTTTTATCTTTTATTTTTTTTTTTCTCCATTCTTGTTTTGGCATTGCATTTCCCAGAGCAGTTTGTTACCCTTTGGCATCACTATGGCACAGTATTTATACAGTAATGTTACTTTCATAAAGGAATGGTATTTTGGAGGGGTTGTGAGGTGTGGGATACTTTCTTTTTTTCCTCAAGCTTTGAACTACCAAAAGAGAAGAACTCTTCCCAAAACCAAGGAGTAATGCAAAGCACTTCAGTTTTCCAAGGATCCATAGTTCTAGTATAAGCATGGAAAAGCTATATTTATAATGCCTATTTGAGAGAAATCTCACCTCTGAATAGAAAGGGGATGTAGATTTTTTAGGACTTTTGTTTCTAAAGCAAAGATGAGCATTACAGTCTGGCTGTAATAGAGCTCTGCAAAATACAGCCTTATTATTGTACAGGATACTTGACTAATTTGTTTCATTGGGGTTATGTGATTCTGTTCTGTTGTCCGTGTTTCATGATGGTAAGAGGCAGATGGGCTTTAAAACACGTCACAATTCAGCAGCAGAAGCAAGTTGCTCTAACACTAGCTTTTGTGACCTCTCTGCTCCAGCAATGAATCTTGAGAGCTTGATGAGAGGTGAGCAACCCCAGAAGGCTGAGGGACAGCAGGCTGTGTGATGGGCTTGGTCTTAGGGCTGCCTCCGAGAGCAGCTTGAGGAGATCACGTGCTGCTAGTTTGAATACAGGAGAAGGAATGCCCCAGGTCTCAAAAGCCTTGGGCAGTGTTAAAATAGCGATTGCTGAGCAGTCCCATCAGAAGTGTCTCTGGTAGCTGTGCTGCCAGTGGTAGCTTCCCCAACTAGAATTCACAAGACAGAAAAACAGAAACACAGTGCTCACTGAACAGAACATAAAGCAGGTTGTGTTCGTTCTGTGTGCTTCGGTGAAAACTGTGATGCAATTGTACAGATTGGCATGCTGGCCTACTCTACTGAACTGTTGCAGTCACACCTGAAAAACATGTATCTTCTGGCAGGAAGGGTAGGAGAAAAGCTCTACCTGCCAGAGTTCTTCATTTTAAGGAAAATTGTTGTGGCTAAAGAAAACCAAATCTTAGTTACTGCTGCTTAGCCAAGTTTTAGTTTTCACAAAAAGTGTGGTGATCTTTTCCTCAATGAGAAAATTTAACCTCATGAACCAACTTTGATCATACATGACAGGAAAGATACTCTCTCTCTTTTCACAGAAAAAAAAAACAAAACGAGAGTAATAGATACAAGCAGTCTTCCCTACTAGAAGGCTTTGGTAATATGAGTACTTTTCTGTGGTTTGCTTTGGTTCTGCTTGCTTTATCTCTGGGTCTGTTTTTTTCAACCATATCAGCACCTAACAGGTATCTGAGGCTTCCTTTGTGCAAGAAAGAGAGCGCTGGGGAAGTGTACCTTATTTTGTGGCATCTAGGAATGTGTCCGGAAACTGTTATTTGGTCTGAGCTCAGCTGAAGTTTGAATAAGCATGCCAAAAAAAATAGTTCAAAACTCTTGAAACTGAGATTGTAGCTCTTAATTTTTTGCTGGGGGTTGGGGGACTAATGCAAGATTACACACTTTGAGTTGAGAGCAAGTGTTTGCATTATGTATGTTTTACAGGAGGAAAAAAATCTCCTTATGCTGGGATGTAAAGTGTTTCTTAATTATAACCTTATTTCATTCTTCTGAGCTTCGTAAGAACTCAGATTCCTTCCAACTGACTCATCCATTTGAACTTTTCCATGCATCACTGCACCATTTAAAGGCCCTTACTTCTAACAGTCATCCGTATATGCTAAGGGATGTATTACTATATGGGCCTCTCTTCTAACAGATCTGACCCCTCAATTGCAAAATAACACACTCTGGAATTCTCTGTAAGAGTCCCCTTTCCTCTGATGGCTGTTTTTAGTGTAATTTTGAGCTACAAGCTCTTAGCAGCCTATCAGTAGTTGACTGGTATGTACCGTATAAAGAATGAGGAGTTTTAATAATTAGAACAGAAAATTTTTGTCTTTATCTGGGAAGAAACTTTAATTATTTCCAGAATATACTGAACTACTTAGTGCTAATATTCAACTATGCATGTGAATTGTTTTCTTCAGCAGCTCCTTAGTTTTGGACTTGTGGCCTGTTTTGAATTTTGTGATGTTGAAACCTGTATCTTTTTTTTACTGCCAAAGTTGCCTCCTGGAATACTATTATTAAAGAAAATGCTATGTATTAATAAAACGTATACTTTTGACTTTTGTGTCTTCACAGAACCATTCTCATGAACATTTACTAGACACTAGCGACTCAAGAAAACAGCAAGCTAATCAGCACACCTACCGTACAAGATACGCAGTAGAAGAAACTGCAAGGCCTGCTGAAGAGTTAGAAAATGGACACAGTTCCTCAGATGTAAGATCCTTATTCATGAGTCAAACTTTGTTCCATTTCTGCTCTTTAAGATCCTGCTTCAGTTAATTAAACATTGTTTCTAGTGGAAACTCAGCTAACTTAACTGTGCATTTTCTCTCTTTAAAAAGTGGTGTCGAATTAGGTTCTCACATGCTGTTGTATGTGTTTAGTTTTGCCTAAAAAGTAATTGACAGAAGAGAGAAATACTAATTTGTAAGGGCATTTTTCAAAGTGCAATGTTGAATCTTCCCTATATTTGTAAGCCTAATCAGCGTGTCTCAGATTGAACAAGGAGATGGGATAATACGACTTCCCAAGGTCGTCACCAGCCTCAAACATTTTGTGCTTTTTTAGCTACAGTGGAGAAAGTAGTAATACAAGTAGATAAAGTTTGCGCTAGGTTTTTGTTTCATATTGAGAAGACGTGGAAATACTACAGAAAAAGAACAGGAAATAATTTTCAAAAAGGTAAGCTAACATTTAAAAATGGAGATTTAGAAGCACTGAGATATCCACTGGCTATATGTTAAAAAAATGTTGCTTTACACTGTGTGTGTCCAGGCATAGGTATTTTCATTTAATTAAGTCCATTAAATTAAAGTAACTATCTGCAAACTGAAATAATATATAATACATTGAAAGCCTAGAAGAGTCCTAGTCATGTTGTCATGTATTATAACTTTTTTGAGTTCCAAAGAAAATGTTTTCTTTTCCCTTGCCTCCTCTTCTGCACCACCTGTTCTTGTTAGGAAGGGGAAGTTGTTGTTGCCAGTGGTGGAACGTCAGAAGATGATGAAAGAGCATGGCACAGTGATGGCAGTTCTAGGTAAGTGACATTATACCTTACAGAGAGAAGTCCTGCTGATAAATTTTAAGTAATTTTCTCTGTAACCAGTTAATGAGCAATGACTTAAACTTGAGCACATTTAGAAGAAAATACTAAAAAGGGCTTAAAACTTTATGGATTTAATTTTCAGCTGTATTACTAACTGAAATTTAGGGAAGGTGTCATCCTTGTTTGTCAGAAGCAGAATTGTTTCTGGTTGGTTTTGCAGAAGGGTAATTCTTTGCAAGCACAGGCACACTTCAGGCATGTGGTAGCAGTTTCCTATGACTGTCAGTCTGAGTTGTGTGACTGCCTCTGCTGACCCTTGGCTTGAAGTCAGAGGGCAGAGCTTGAAGTAGCTTCCACACATTATTTGTTTCTTCTTTAGCAGATTTTTTTTTTTATAACTTTTGTTCAAAGCTATTCATAGCCAGAAGTCCTGAGAACAGTATCCAGACTTTAACATGTATCGTCTTGAACTGACCACCAAGTAAACAGTGGATTTACTTATAGTGATGCTAGAAGTTAAGCTTCTTGCAAGATGGTCTCAAGGCTTTTGGTTTAGTACCATTTAATTTGTAGAGAGAATTTAGGGGTTTAGGCACTGGTTTTAACTATTAAAGTATTTTAGTGATCTAGACAGTTAACTATAATCTATCATATGCAGTGACTACTCCAGTGATTATTCCGACTGGACGGCAGATGCAGGAATCAATTTGCAACCACCAAAGAAAATTCCTAAAATTAAAACAAAGAAAGCAGAAAGTAGTTCAGAGGATGAAGAAGGACCTGAAAAACAAAAGAAACAAATTAAAAAGGAAAGGAAAAAGGGCATTGAGGAGAAAGATGGACCATCAACATCACCAAAGAAGAGGAAACCCAAAGAGAGAAAACAAAAGGTTAGAGGTTCTTTGTATATTACAGGATGCTCACTCCTGCTGTCTTAAAAATAATTAGATGAATGATTCAGTTACAACTTCATATTGTCTAATTTGAAAACACATAACTTTCACTCATAACAAATGATAATTACCGACTCTCCTAGGTCAAATGATAGATCACTGTAATGATACAGTTTCTAAATTTGATGTGTTTCACTTAAGGGACATTTATAATATTCTTAATGCCATTTTTCTCAGACCAAGAAACTTCTGTTCTATGGATGTATTGAGTATTGGTATAACATGTACCTGTATTTTTTCAGCTGTACTGCAATTTCTTTTAGGTCTGCACAATCATGTTGTCTTTTTTTTTTTTTTTTTTCCTATCAGTTTGTACCATGATGTGTGATATTTGCATTATGCTTGCCACTGTGCTTCCTTCCTGGGGAATTTAGCTTCATCAGGGTTTTGTCTGTGTTTTGTTTGCTTTCTAATATAACCTTGTCATTCCAGTTTAGACCAGTACATGGAAATTTTCAGTCATTTTTGTTATTTTCAATGTATTGTTGTTTTGGAGAGGGTTGTTTTGTTTTTAATTAAATGTTAGATCAGAAAACTTGGTTTCTTCATTCTTTTTTTACAGAGACCAAGAATAATCTATCTGGTAGATGCTAATTGCTTTCATAAGCTCATAGCCGTTCTTTTGCTATACCCAAGGAAACAAACTGTATAATCTAAGTAACTAAATAACTGTATTTTGTTTATTTATAAGATTAGGAGTCCTCAGCATTCCTTAAGATCATTATTTCAATATTTTGTTCCTCATTAGAAGGTAGAATGACAAAACAGCTGTTTAAATATGCAGGTTGGCATAATATCAGCTTTACTGTGGATCCTGGGTACAGCGTGCAGGATATTAGGCATGTCTTTACTCTTCAATTAGGGTACTTTCTGTTGATTGTACACAGTCATTTGTTGTAGTGTCAATACTAATAGTATCTTGATATTTACACAGTCTGAAAACAGAAGAAGGTATGAGATCAGGAAAACAGATGGTGTGGGTTTGTTTTGTTTTTGTTTTTCCAATGGTCAAAAGCTAGTTTAGCTTTTTATTATAAAATATAGTACTGGCTGACAGCCAACTATTTCCACTTAAATTGAAGCTGACCTGAGTGTTTTTGGGAAGTTTATATCTGCTTTGGTCCCAGTTATTGAGATTGCAGGAGGTTTTTGATTCAAAAAATGTAAGACTTAGGTATTTCATATTTTTAAAGATGTCTTGCTCCTTTCTTGAATCATGAGGAAATATTAGGCTGATAGGAATACCAGAAAACCATACCTCTTCCTTGTGCCCCTAGGTAGAATTAATTTTACCTGTCATTCCTGACAGATGCTTGTTTTTGAAGTTCCTTGTGGTAGAGACTCTACCTCCTTCCTGGGCAGAGAGCTCACAACCCTTGCTCTGACAGAAGGTTCTTCCTGATTCCTGAACCTTGAATCAAATTAGGACTTTCCATTGAGGAAAGAAGTTTGACCATCTTTGTAGCCAGGCACAGAATCAGAGAAATTAAGAAAGGAGTTATTTTTCTCTATTAATGATTGGACTGTTGAGATCTTGATGGTGCATCCATTTCTAATCCCCGTCTACTAGAAAGCAATCTAAAAACTGATACAGCAGTGAAGAAGGGCAAGAAAGGAGCACCCAGGAAGACCAAAGGGTACAGAATATTTTTTTTTTCTTTGGGACAGACACAAAGAGGCTGACTCTTAAAAGGGAGAGTTTGGAGGAGATACATTAAAACACTTTAATAAAACTATGAATGATTTAGAAATGAATAAATGAATTATTTTGTTCCTTATTTTGCTACAGTCAGATGTAACACCCAATGACAGACATGAAACTCAAAAAAAGAGCCCTTTCCTCATTCCACTTCCACCCCCTGAAAGCAAACAAAAACCCCAAACAACCTGAGCATGTAATCAAGTTGTGGAACTAATTACTGAAGATGTAGTAGAGTTTCAGAAATGATTAGACAAATTCACTGAGACTAGTCTGTTCCTGATGATTGAGTTCAGGTTTGGCTTCCAGAGGGTCTTAAACTGGTGATTAATGTGTGAAATTACAACAAGGGAAGATTTTATGTTTAAAGGCTATTTCTTGTTACCTTCCCACAATTTACCAATGACCTAGACCAACTTTGCTTTGGTGCACTGCATCAGTTTTTCCTGAGACAGAGTTGCTTGAATCTGAAGATCTACAAGGTGCTTCTATGTTAGTGATTTATTGCAATGGAGAGGTTCTGGTTTGATTTTTGTTTGTTTTTGACTGTGTGTATGCTTTTTCCTGTGCTACCCACCAGTGCTCCAGGGCTGCACTCAAAGCAATTCCCATCCTGGTGAAACCATATTTGAATTAGTGTAATGGGGTCACACTTGGAGGGTCCCATTAGCAGGCTGGGGTGCGGAGTCTTCTATCAGTGACTATATAGGGTAGATTTCTGTACAACTGTCCAAGGTTGCTTTCTGTATGTGCACAAGATGATGTGAATAATTTCAAAGCAACCTTGCTTGGACAGTTGTACGAAAACCTGCTTTTTCTAGCCTATTAGATACAGACCTGCAGGGTGCACCCAGGACCTGCAACTGCAGTGAGCTTTGTTACTTGGAAATATGTTATGTGGATATAACATCTGAAAATATAATTCCACAGCACATTATAGTGAAAAAAGCCAGTAGGTCACGGGGATGTACCCATTTGGGATCATTGCCACATGCTTTACCTCTGTTTATGTTCTTAAATATCTTCTTCTTAATTTTGTGTTCCTTAATTTGGAGGCAGCTGTATAGTTGTAATGTCTTATGAGCCAAGTCTACTCTATTAATTTAGTTAAAGAGAATGGCACGTTTCAGTTTTATCTTTTTGGGCATGAGGTGTAGTTACTGGAGTGTCAATAAATTCAGGCTTTGTTAGAAGAACCCCAACACCACCACTGCACTTGGGTCATAACAACCCGAGGCAGTGCTACATGCTCAGGGAAGAGTGGCTGGAAAGCTGCCTGGCAGAAAAGGATCTGGGGGTGTTGATTGACAGCCGGCTGAACATGAGCCAGCAGTGTGCCCAGGTGGCCGAAAAGGCCAACAGCATCCTGGCTTGTATCAGGAATAGTGTGGCCAGCAGGACTAGAGAAGTGATTGTGCCACTGTACCTGGCGCTGGTGAGGCCACACCTTTAATCCTGTGTCCACTTTTGGTCCACTTATCATAAGAAGGACATTGAAATACTAGAGAGAGTGCAGAGGAGGATGAGAAAGCTGGTGAAGGGTCTGGAGCACAAATCTCATGAGGAGCAGTTGAGGGAGCTGGGGCTGTTTAGCCTGGAGAAAAGGAGGCTGAGGGGAGACCTTATCATTGTCTACAACTACCTGAAAGGAGATTGTAGCATGGAGGGTGTTGGTCTCTTCTCCCAAGTAGCAAGTGCTAGGACAGGAGGAAATGGCCTGAAGGTGTGCCAGGGAGGTTTAGATTGGATATTAGGAAAAATTCTTCATGGAAAGGGTTGTCAGGCATTGGAACAGTCTGCCCAGGAAAGTTGTGGAGTCACCACCCCTGGAGGTGTTTAAAAGGCATTTAGGCGAGGTTCTTACGGACATGGTTTAGTGCTAGAGTTAGGTTAGGTTATGGTTGGATTCGATGATCCTGAGGGTTTCTTCCAACTGAAATGATTCTATGATTCTAAAACCCAACAAACTAAAAAAACACACTTAGTTTTTCAGATTATTAATGTTTTTGGTCTTGGTGATGGTTGTAAGCTGTTAAGTAAGATTTATTTTCACACTGGCAATGATTTTCTTTTTACATTAAATATACTTAAGAAATAGCAGTTGATTTTAATAGAACACTTCTTAAAATAAAAAGGTTCCCCAATTGTTAGTTTATTTATGTTAATCTGTGTGCATTTTCTTCAGAGGCTGGCTGTAGGAGTTCTGGCAGAAAATGGTTTGACACTAGAAGAATGGCTGCCGTCAGCATGGATTACAGACACTGTTCCTCGTCGGTGCCCATTTGTGCCACAGATGGGGGATGAGGTATTGTAGTTTTTCTTCCTCTGTGTTCTTGCTTCTTTCAGCTTTTTTTTGGCCTTTTTTATATTAATCTCTGCATTTTTTCCAGAGACTTATTATCAGAATATTTTGGATTTTCTTCAAAACATTCTTTGATCTGGCTAAAATTTGCTTTCACTTCCTTTAGTCTTTCTCATACTTAAAAAATATTCTGTATAGTGTTTCTTTGATTTTTTTTATTCCATGCTGTTGAGGTAATATTCCTTCTTGTACTGTGTTCAGTGTGTTGATTTCTTTATGACAGGTGTATACAAGCTGTATGAGATGCTTTACTTAGTGAAACTAGTCCTTAGTTGTGGAGCTTCTTGTATGCTGAAGAAGAGGTGAAAAATCAAATAGGAATTTAAGTTGCTTGGAAAACTTCAGTTTAGGACTGGAAGTAAAAAACAGGAAATAAACCTCTTGGGGGGAAGGTGTATGTTTGGTTTGGTTGGTTCATGGTTTTTAAGTCATTTATTCTGAACTAAAACTGATATTGTCCTTTTCACTTATGTTTCTGATATCAGAAAATTTGTGTTGGTCTCTTACAACAGAAAACCACAGAAGTTTTGTATATATGTATTTTTAGATGAATTAGACTGTAAACACTTTGTAAACATGGCCCAGATAAAATACAGTAGCAAAGGGACACCCACCAGTTTTTATTGTGGAAGGTATAGCATGTGAACATTACAGTGAATTGCATGACTAAGTAGTATCAGATAGAAGGCAATCCTGAAAATCAAGGTCTGTGCGTGTTTCCTAAAATCCCCTCAGGTTAAAATAAGAGGAAATAGCTGGCTTGTGCTGTAATGTGTCGTGCATTGGTTCTTCAGGTAGCAGTGCATTTCTGAGGTGCTGAATGGAGTTCTTGTACAGCTCACACCTTCAGAATGCAGTTGGAGAAATATTTGATGTGGTGGCAAATTCAATTAACTTTGGTCCTGAGCTAGAGCTGTTTGTAGGTACTACCTTAGAAATGGAATCAGGAGCAGAGGTTGCTTGTGCCAGCAGTTCTGTTTTTACTGGATCACTTCATTAATGCACTTCACAGGACAGCTATGCAAAAATTAAATCAGCATTGCTAATAAGAGAGGAAAGGAACACTTCAAGTTGAGAGTTGCAACTGGAGAAAATGCTTATGTATTTATGCCCTCCAGCAAGCATGTTTTGGAGGCTGCTGTTCAAAAGATCAAGTCCGAATAAATATATTTGGTGCCTGATACCATCTGGATACAGTGAAGCAGCCAAGGATTTATCTGTACCCTATTACTCAGAAGACTTTAACATCGTATCGGTTTAGTAAGATAAACCCCTGTGTTTGGTTTGTGGCACCTGCTGAACAGCTTGTGCAGTGTATACTAGGAAGATGTAACTAGACTGCATCCTTTTGCTGAAAAATGCTTTGTATTGGTGGACAGGATATTTCCTGTCTTGTGTCTAGAAAGCAGGAGTAGTTGCACCACTGGAGAATACCTTTGTAATAAAACAGCTCTGTCTAAAACTCTATCTCTGATACTCACCCTCCCCAGATTTGCTTAAGATGTGAAAAGAAGCTATTTATCTAGAAAGTTACTTTTGAGATCCACAGAAATAAAAGATCAGTTTAATTAGAGAAATAGAACGAGAAGAGGTTTCATGTGGCCTTTGAACATTATGGTGGATAGTTGGTATGTTTTACAAAATTTGGGAGGAGAGATATTTCAAATTTGTTCTCTTGCAGCTGTACAAACAAGAAAGAAAAACCCAGTACTGCTATATTTAGTTACACTCGGTGCGTAAGAATAGCACATACCATCCTTTTTCCCTTTCTGAATATTGCCATTTACAGACCTTTGTCATGTGTCTTGAGGAACAGTGGAGACACATCAGAGAGATGGGACTGAATTTCCCTGTCTGGTTATTGAAATACAATGCATATTCACTAGAGGATTCGGCCATCAACACAATAAAGAACCATTTTGTCTGGGTACACAGACATGCAGAAGAAGGAATTTATCAAGACTAAAAATATAATTTCCAGGAAAAAGGCATAGATTATTTTTTCACAGATATCTTTCTAATTTGTTCTTCTGACAGAGGATGTAATGCTTAGAGCCATTTACAAAATAAAAATGTGTCACTTCTGTAAACAGTGGGTTGAATTTTCAGGTAGAGGTTTAGCAGAAGCAGTAAGTGTAGGAGGAATTGTTTGTAGCCTGTGCCACTAAGTGGATTTTTTTTTTTTTTTTTTTTTTTTTTATTCCCTGGAAGGTACAGGAAACACTTGTCACAATGTTGAAAGTGTAATTGAAATTGGCATTATTTTAGATCTGTCTCTCAGTAGCACTGATTCCTTTTCCTGCCAGTTGGATTCTGACAGGGCACAGGAGATTCTCGCTGCTTTCATGCCCTCTGTAACTACTGTGTGTTTTTTCCCTACAAGGATATTGTGCTCATAGAATACTCCGAAAAACAAGAGTTTAAAAAATTGTACTGAGTCCTTCTCCATTTAAAAAAACAAAAGCACCATGTAACATTAAGGAAGTTCAGTAACTGTTAATGTAGAAACTTGATAGACACTTGTTTGTGGTGTTTTGTGAGACAACAATTTTGGAAAGCACATGGCAATACAAATATTAGTGTATTTATTTGTATAAATGTAGTTTAAAACTTACTGAGGGCTTTTCACTCTGCTTTTTTTGTTGTGTTATATGTTTACATTTAAGCCATTGTTCCCTGTTCCTATTTGATAAAAATCCTGTGTTTATGGTGTGGGGCACTTTCAGAGGTGTGGGTGTTTTTTTTTGTCGTTTTTTTTGGTTTTAATTTGGAATGCATTGTACCTGGGATATAGTTGTTCATCAGATATTTGTTCTAATTAGTTTGAGGAACCTCTGTTTAGCATTTCAGATACATTCCTTGAATATGTTTAAGGTTTTCAGCTTAGTGCTTCATTACTGTGATGGTTTATAATGAAAACATTCATCCACATGGTGTCATATATGACAGGATCTCAGTAAAATAATAGGCTCTGGTTGTCTGAACCATGGAAATTTATAGTGGAAGGATTTGAAAAACAATTTAATAAGCACTTGAAATGTCTGTTTTCAGTTTGTTCATGTCTGTGTTGAGCTGTTTGTTCACTGGTACAGAAGCAATCACCAAAATCTTAGCAGAACAATAACAAACAGCTGAATTTTTCTTCTAGGATATATTTCTTGTTTCAAGAGGACATAATTAGCCTGATAATGAATTTAGTGATACTTGATTGTCATCTCAGGGCTGTTCTACAGTGATAAATAACTGGATGGATTAGTGGACTTCATGTTGCTGTCATTGAATTGTTCTATAGTACGGTGATAAATAGATGCTTTTGTTACTGATTTCATTTTGTCCTCACGTGTAATTTAGGATATTTTGCTCAAAGGGAAAACAGTGTTCTGAATCTTTCCTATTTTTCTGTAAATGTTTCTATGATACCTACTTTCTAGCACTTAATTTTTTGAGAACCTGTAAGTCTTGCAGAAAAACAGTGGAAAAAAAGTTGATGATAAAACAGAAAGTACAAACATTGTATGGCAGTGATAGACTAGCATTTCAGCTCCTCAGAGTCTTTTAGATAACTGTCACATTTCACTTTTAGGTCTACTATTTCCGACAAGGTCATGAAGCATACGTTGTAATGGCTAAGAAGAACAAAATATATAGTATTAATCCCAAGAAACAACCGTGGCATAAAATGGAATTACGGGTATGACTTCTTTTTCATTTTTGTTTGCATCTTAAAAACAGTTTGGAAACTAATTGAAAAAAGTATCCTTAATACAGACGTTTCTAATGTCATGCTCATAGTATTTCAAGATAAGGAAGAAAAGTTATCTTAATAAATAGTCAAATGCTATCAGACCTTAAACTGTACTTCTTTTTGCATCTGTTTGGGCAGATGAGATGGTTACACTTCATAGCAAAGTATTTTTCAAACAAGTTATGTTGTGAAATAATAGCTTGTTTTGAAAGACTAAAGTTCAGATACTTGATGGTTCTGGCAGAAGTCTCGTCGTTTCAGTATACTCTATATTTTCATGTTTCAGAAAGTTGTTATAATGTTCCTAACCTCAGTGGTGGTACGTAACATTCTGTTTCTTCCAGGAGCAAGAGCTGATGAAAATAGTTGGGATTAAGTATGAAGTGGGCTTGCCTACTCTCTGCTGTCTTAAACTGGCTTTTCTTGACCCTGATACGGGTAAACTAACTGGAGGATCATTCACCATGAAGTAAGGAAAGAAATATTATATTCAGATTAGGGAATTTCTTGCAGGAATGTGATGTTGAAAGTTAAAAGATACCATTAATATTGTGACTTTGCTTTTGAGGTGTTGAGTTTGAAATAATAATTTTTATTTAAGTGCTTTACTTTGTGCTTTTGCTGTTTTATCTCTTAATAGTTGTGTGTTCTGTTCTAATTAGGTACCATGATATGCCAGATGTCATAGACTTCCTCGTCTTGAGGCAGCAGTTTGATGATGCAAAACACAGGCGATGGAACATAGGTGAGTTGTGGGGAGTTTTTTGGTGTGATTTTTCTGCTTATTTTTCTAAGTGTCTACCTATTTTCATGGTAACTTATTAAAAAGTAGATTATGGTAAATAAGATTCTAGTACTGTGCTGAAATTGGAGAACAAACTCTTTCCATATGGGATGTGGAGTCCTACTTTGTCCTTGACTGAATCTACAACAAGCAAACAAAATACTGAAGGTGATTAGTAGAAGAAAGTGCAAAGAAAATCTCGGTTGTGTGTTTGCAGAGAGGAATTAATACTTTTTAGAAATATGGTGTTTATTAGTAACTGATAATTTATTGCAGCTGACATATTGGTTGTCTTTTTGTTTGTTTGTTTGCGGGTCTTCTTACAACTTCATTGTTATTAGAATTTTTTAAAATTATTGTGATTTTTTTTTTTTTTTTTTTCCCCCACTTTACGGAATTTCTTCTGGAAATACAGAAACACCTTCTCCACCATTTGAAATACCCTTCTCATATCTCTATACTTGTTTTATTTCTGTTCTAAACCCCATATAGTTTAGCTTCACTGAAGTGTATATAACTATAGTTCACTGCTGTGTGATGTGGGAATGTTTTTGATGCATTTTACTTTGCCCATGCTAAGTTATTTCCAAGTGTTGGATACTGGAGAATGTCCATGACAGGCATATCCTCCAGTCAGGTCCATTTCCTAGTCATCTTTTCTATATGATGACAAAGATCATCTTTCAAAAATGAAATCTAACCTGGGGGAGAAAACTGCATTGCAGCAAAATGATCCTCTGAGTTGTTTATGTTTTGTTTTGTTTTTTCCCGGAGGTCAGGAAGTGTATATGTTCTCATTCGATTGTCCCTGATACTTAAAAGGTTAAACAAGTATTACTGATCCTTCTGTTCTCCTAAGAGAGACATTTGTATATCATACTGTATTTACAGAATGATAGGCACTGTTAAGTCCTTTCCAGTGTAGCAGCATATTCTGTGAAGTGACATGGTCCTGAAAGTGAGATATTGGTAGCCTTCCTTTTTTTTTTAAAGCAGGTCTCATTGTTTAAACACATTTTCTGTGAAGTAGCAGTGAGTACTGCTACAACTCAGTTTGTGCAGTTCTTCCATTCAGGAGCCGTGGCTGGCACGTGCGCAGCTGATGTGCCAGCATTTCTTGCTGCTTCGAGGAAAGCATCATATCACAGAATCACAGAATGTATGTTAAGGCTTAGAAGGGACCTCAAAATATCATCTAGTCCAATCCCCCTGCCAGAGCAGGAACACTTAGATGAGGCTACACAGGAATGTGTCCAGGTGGGTTTTGAATGTCTCCAGAGTAGGAGACTCCACAAGCCCCCTGGGCAGCCTGTTCCAGTGTTCTGTTACCCTCACTGAGAAGGGTATATTTATATATATATACCCTTTATTTATTTGTAAACATTAATGAGGTCACCCCTCAGTCTCCTCTTCTCCAAGCTAAAGAGACCCAGCTCCCTCAGCCTTTTCCTCATAAGAGAGATGCTCCACTCCCTTAATCATCTTTGTAGCTCTAAGCTGGACTCTCTCCAGCAGTTCCCTGTCCTTCTTGAACTGAAGGGCCCAGAACTGGACACAATATTCCAGATGCGGTCTCACCAGGGCAGAGTAGAGGGGAAGGAGAACCTCTCTCAACCTACTAACCACCCCCCTTTTAATACACCCCAGGATGCCATTGGCCTTCCTGGCCACAAGGGCACAGTGTTGGCTCATGGTCATCCTGCTGTCCACCAGAACCTTCAGGTCCCTTTCCCCTACATTGCTATGCAAAAACATGATGGGGTATCTGATTACCTATGTAGAAACAAGTGATACGACATATGTTTCTGTAAATATGCTGCCTCCTTGGTCTGTATTTGCTGTTTTCCAAGTGCTATACTCTCCTAAGTCCATTGTAGCTAAGTAACCTGAAGAAGGGGCACAGCTGGATGTTAAAAACTGGATTTTAAATTGTTCCCTACCTGACTTTTTGGCCAGGAAAGAAGAATTGCGCTCTTGTCCTTTGATGTACATCATTATATCCTTGCTTAGGATGTGTGTGCCTTTAGCAATAGATGTATAAATTACATGATGCCATATTAATAAGTTTTGTATCACCTCATGCTTTATGTTGTCCGAAAAGACAGCTAGTCTTCAGTTCTGTAGGGAACGTGGTAAAGACCCGAGGCTTGTGATTCAATAGGAAATGTAAACCTTGATATCTTCTTTAAAGATCATTTCAGTTTAAAGATCAAAGATTGGTCAACATCTACTAACATGTCACGGAGCTTTGCTCTTTCTGATGGTTATGGATCTGTGGTCTTGTCCCCCTCTGCCATGCCGTACACATTTTCCCACAAGATCACAGCAGCAGGAGCAGAATGACTGCTGTACCTTGTATGTGAACAGCCTGGCCAGAGGTCACATCAGCTGTCATGATAGAAATCCAGGAGTAGAGGAGGGACTTGTCAAGTGTCACCATTGCTGTTCTCAAAACTATGAGTGCAGGTAGCACCTCCTTCCTGGACCGGTAACTGTATTTCTAGACGCTTGTCATATAGAAGGCACTGGAACTACACGAAAAGTATCGAAAGTGCCAGAGCCTTTTATCAAGCCTTCAGTGTAAGTAATGTGAGTTTCAGGATAGTGTCTAATGCCAGCTTGTAACTCTGGCAAGTGTGTATTAGACTTTGTTCTTCAGTTCCTCTTTTGGGTGGTAAAAATAGTGGTAAAATAGTCTCTTTCTTTGAGACAGTATGAAATGCTAAAGCAGAGATAGCAAAGGCACTACTGTTAAAAATGTTACAGCTCTTCCAGGAGCCTTCTGGAGTGCTGCCCTGCTCTCTGCATTGTCACTTGGAATATTTTACTGGTGTACGCTTATGTACTTGGAACAAATCATGCGGTGTTTTGTTGCACTGTGGGACACAGTATAAAAATGTTCTTTGAAAGCAGATGGTATTTTCTGCCAGGATAAGGAGAAATGCCTTAGAACTGTATGTGAAACTGTTCCTGAGTATCTAACAATGTGAATCTGGGATCCCCAAGATTTATCTGACATGCTCGTGTCTTCCAAACTTTCACCATAGCTCTTTGTCAACAAACAGATTTTTTTTTTTTTTTCATGTCAAGCAGTTGCTGGTTTGTCTTCTCAGGAACTACTGTTACTTCCTTTTCTTATTCCTCTATGATTTCTGGCATTTAGCCTACAAATCAATGTTTTTATAGCTACTATTTGGAGAGTCACTGGATATTAAATTTTCAGACTCCACTTTTAAGTCATTAAAATGTTGATCTTCAACCAGTAACAATCCTTGGTGTTTTTGGTGTGGGGTGTTTGTTTTTGGTTTTGTTGTTGTTTTTTTTTTGTTTGGGGGGGGAGGAGGGGAGCAGTTTGTCGTGTGTTTTTGTTGTTAGGGGTTGATTTTTTTTTTTTTTTTTTTAGGGAAGAATATTTACTTATCTATTTTATTTTTATTATTAATATTAAAGTATATGAATGTATAATCTTTTCAGAAAGAACAAATGTAAAGTTCAAGAAGTGACAGGTTCTTATTTCTACCCAGATTTTTATTCTATATCTTTGTCTTACTATAGTTTAACTGCAAGATTAACACTTGTGTTAAAAGTTATTCCAGTAGGATTCCTGCAGTTTTAGCTGTATGTCTCAGACAGGTGTGCATACCTGTCTCTTACACCACTTTCTTACACCACTTTCTCTCAACCACTTTAAGTTCAACACATATTTTGTATTTTCATCAGGCTAATGTTTTCTAGTAATAACACAGTTCTGGAAAATTATGCTAAGTCCTTCTAATAAGAATTTTTGTGCTGCTGTCCACATAGATGAGGTAACACAGATGACATTGGAAAAGAGTGACTCAGGAGGTGGTTCTGTGGGCATTTTCAATCGTGTTTTCTGCTGTGGTGTTCTGTCCATAGGAATGATGCAGCTCTTGAGAAATCGGGAGTGGCTGCCAGCACACACTCCTTTCAGTGGTTTTGATCTGCTTGATATTCAGCCCTATGAAGGCACCCACAGTTGGACTGATTGATGCCCCTTTTTTTTTTTTTTTTTAATCATCACTAGGGAATGCCATCTTGAGAGATTGTACTTCAAGACCTCTTCAGAATTATTTATTCCTTTAAAATAAAGCATCAGCCCTTATTTACATTTTTGATCTTGCATTTCAGATATTTCTGATATACTTGGTTCTATTACATTTAGCACAATTGGGACTATTAATAGAACCTTTGTAATTGTCCTAGAATTACTTGCAATCCATTAATTTTTTTTTTTAAAAAGTGCCATAAAAAAAGCAGAACATTTTTTAGAAGATATTTACTCCCTATTAATTCAGATAACTGCAGCAAACATTTGGGCAGCATGAGGATGTACTGAAATGGAACTAACTACAGCAGTTGAGAATTTTTATGTGTGTAATCAAACCCCATGAAAACAAACATGCAGTTTGTGGAATCTCAGACTTATATTACATTTGTTCTTGTATTGAGCGAGCTGAATACTTTACTAAAAATTTTTTCTAAATTCCGTGGCATGTGTTAGAAAATGTTAGAATTTATGATGGCGTGTAATACACATATTCTCATGTGTAATATTTTTAATAACGCTTCTGACCTTTTTTCTCAGATAGGCAAATGCTTTGCAATAGTGAAACCATTTCAAGTCATAGTTTAAATTACTTTGCTAACCTTTTGAAGAAGCTTTAATAAATTTTATTCTTTTATCAGTCAGATTGCCTCTATAGTAAAGGGAATGAACCTCTGAGTTACATTTGTGTAGCTGAAAAAGCACTTCAGAAACAGAGGAGTTGCTTGGCAGCATGTAAAATATTGCCTTTACAGAAGTGTCACAATGTTCACTTTACTGTAGTTTTTAATGCAAGTAGATTTCAGTTTTAAAGTTAATGCGTTGAAATGTCTTACCTTCTACATGAAAATAACAAATAAATTCACATATAAAGAACATGTAGATAGATTTGCCAATCATTAATTGTTTTTTAACATCATTTTAACGTCTATTTTTGTTTAAAGGCAACCTTCAGAAATAGTTTAATAATTTTCTTTTAAACTGGGTATGACTCATGTTTGCCTATTGATGCTACAAGTGTGCAAAAGGATTTCTGTGTTCAAAATCAAGCCAGATGTATCTAAAAACTGCTTTTCCTGAGAGGAGTAGGATGCCTTGCATTGATGAAATTATTTTGTGTTCTTATCTAGGTGATCGTTTCAGGTCAGTGATAGATGATGCTTGGTGGTTTGGAACAATTGAAAGCCAGGAACCTCTTCAGCCTGATTATCCTGATAGCTTATTTCAGTGCTACAATGTCTGGTGAGCAAATTTATCTTCAATCTTTTGTTTTTAATTAGTTATTTCATTTGAAGTACTGACTGAGCACCTTGCTGTTATTAAATTCAGTCTTGCATCTCACCGTACCAGTTTATTAGAATACTCTGTGGTATATAAATAAGCTACATTACAAACATTAAATAATTACACTGTTGAAGCAATATTAGTAGATAATGTAAATGTGGTTATTTTAAAGCTGGGACAATGGTGACACTGAGAAGATGAGCCCTTGGGACATGGAGCTGATACCAAGTAATGGTATGGTACATTAATAATATAATTTGCTTTAAGGGTGTATTTAAAGAAGAAAAAAAAGTTGTATGGTTTTACCTCAATAATCATGTTTCTCTTGGGGAGTAGGGGGAAGGCCCATAAACCAGTTGCTTATGAACATCCTTAAATCAATTATTAAACTAAAAGCAGATCATGATAAATGAACTGTGAAAAAACATACAGCCATACTTAGACAAACTAGTGTATGCTGAAAATAGACAGAAAAGTTACAAAAACTTAGAAGAGATCATAGAATCACAGAATACTTTGGGTTGGAAGGACCTTCACAGGTCATCTAGCCCAACCCCCTGCAATGAGCAGGGACATCTTCAACTAGATCAGGTTGCTCAGGGCCACATCCAGCCTGGCCTGGAATATTTCCAGGGAAGGGGCATCTACACCTCTCTGGGCGACCTGTGCCAGTGTTTCACCACCCTCATTGTAAAAAATGTCTTCCTCATGTCTAGTCTGGATCTCCCCTTCTTTAGTTTAAAACCATTGCCCTTTGTCCTGTCATAACAGGCTAAATGACTATCCCCATCTTTCTTACAGGCCCCTTTTAAGTACTGAATGGCCACAATAAGGTTTCCCCTGAGCCTTCTCTTCTCCAGGCTGAACAACCCCAACTCTCTCAGCCTCATAGCAGAGATGTTCCATCCCTCTGATCATTTTTGTGGCCTCCACTGATCCCTCTCCAACAGGTCCATGTCTCTCCTGTACTGAGGGCTCCAGAGCTGGACACAGGACTCCAGGTGGGGTCTCAGCAGAGCAGAGCAGAGCAGAGGGGCAGAATCACCTCTCTCAGCCTACTGGTCACGCACCCTTTGATGCAGCCCAAGATACGATTTGCTTTCTGGGCTGCAAGCACACATTACCGGCTCATGTCCAGTCTTTCATCCACCAGTAGCCCCAAGTCCCTCCCCGCAGGGCTGCTCTCAGTCCTTCATTCCCCAGCCTGTATTCCTACTGGGGATTGCCGTGACCCAGGTGCAGGACCTTGCACTTGGCCTTGTTGAACCGCCTGATGGCCCTTTTAATTTGCTTCCTCGGGAGCTCTGGTTTTAGCATTTGAACTCATAAAACTGACAAAGTAAAACCACTGTCTGGAGAATTTTTTAGTGTCAATATCTCAAACTCCATCTGAAAATCATCGATTATTCATTACCAAAATCATTTATTAACAAGAATTCTGGGGTAAAAAAACAAACCGAACAAAACCCCACAACAGCAAAACACAACCACAACAATCTTTAACTGATAAAGGAGTGTCTTACTTGGTTCTAAAATAAATTCTACAATTAGCTATATGGTAGAGGATAAATTTTTTTTCATGAAGGACTTTACACCAAAATTCATTGTAAGGATTTAAATTTAACAGAACAATGTACCATAAGGATATTGGATGCATCCAACATGTCTTTGAGCAAATCAAGAATTATGCATTATGTTGTTACATATCTTTGAATTATAGGGATGTATATTACACAAGATACAGAGATTTATGTTTTATTTAGTTTTCGTGTTACATTCTAGCTGTATTTCCAGAAGAACTGGGAACTAGTGTACCTTTAACAGATGAAGAACGTAGAACGCTGCTCTACAAACCTCTGGATGGAGAGTGGGGCTCCAGGACACGAGATGAGGAGTGTGACAGAATTATTGCAGGGATAAACCAACTCATGACTCTAGGTAAATCATGAATAATATTGGGAACGTTTTTGTGTTATATTTTTCAGGCTGTGCTCATGGTACTTCTGAAATTACCAAAATGAATGTGATAAAATACACCCTTTTACCTCTTAAATTGAAGAAAACTTTCTCACCACACATGTAGTGGGTACACATAAGAACTACATTTTTCTCCTGTTTTCAAAGGTCACTGTTGCTTTTTGGTAGATAATTGGATATGTCAGGGGTTTGGGTTTTACATGCTAAAACCTTGATTTTTTTGCTTTAGCTACTGGAATCCCTTGTTGGGGTTAAAATTGCAAACTTTATGATAAACAGAATATTAACTATATTACAGGCAGATAGGTTAAAAAAATGTTATATAATTACTCAGAGAATGAATACCTATATGTTGATTTTCCCTATGTTAACCTTTTCTAGTTCCCATTTTCTCCCCCACATTTTCTTGGTTGTGCAAAATGTTGAGGAAATGGCAAAATGTTGAGGATAAAGTAATTGATTGACTTATGAAGAGCCACTTGCTATTTGGTTGTAGAGCAATTACTCTTTCCAGGCAGCTTCTGAAAAGGTAATTGTTAAAACATTTGACATATCGCTGCAACATTTACGTGATGAAATATGTGTGTCTGAGATGGAGATCCATTAGTGAAATACAGGCTGAATTGTAAGTCTTCCGTATATTTTTTGACGAGCGAAGTGTGTCAGTCAGCACTCTTAGTTTTTTGGGTATCAGTGGTCATAATTTGTATAGATAAGTTGTCACAGACAAGTTTCTTCAACTGATTTTTGAAGTACCTAAAGCAAGATAAGACACATTTAGAAAAAGCCTGAAAACTTAACTCTTGAAATACTTCTGATACCTAAAGGTCTCACATTATGACTTCTCTGGTGACACACTGCGTAAAAAGCTTCCCTTTGCTTCCAAAAGAAAGGAAATATCCATATGGTCTAGTAATACAATTACAGAATTAAATTTAAAAACTTGTGAGAAAATGAAATTTTAGTTGTTGTCACTGTGTTGTCGGAAAGTAATGGTTTTACATTTAGCATTATGTTGTGGGTACACAACATAAGCATTATGGCATAATGCTTAGTTTGGGTTTTAACTATGGCATATGTGGTGCGTATTGGTACAAAGTAGCAGTTGCTAGAACATTCATAAGAGTAAGTAAACAGCTTTTAGAAGAAGAGCAGTCTGTTTAACAACAACGTATTTTCTGTTTTTAAAGACTTCGGAGAGACACTGCGAAGGGGTTTTATGTTTTTGTGTTACTGTATTTGCTCTTGACATGTAAAATATAGGCATGATGTGTCTAGGAACTTGTGATGCTTCTGAGCACAGGAGGAGAAAAGCAAGTTTGTGTAGATGCGCAGATTTAAATTGCTCAGCAGTCTTCTAGCATTGTGGTGGGTTGGCTTTAGAAGGCTTCTTTGCTCTGAGGTAGGGACAGGAGGTTGTGTTTGTATTTTATTTTTAGTCTGGATTTTGCCTGTATTTTAATGACATTGAAATGGTACTCTAAGTCTTATGGTAAGAATCTAATGATTGCTTTGCTTGAAGATGAGAGTGGTAATATAAAACCAAATGAATTGAGCCTGTGTTGTAAATAACAGTACTGAATTGCATATCTTCAGATATGTATAATTTATACATATAAGTTTCCTTTTCAAAGGTGTATATTTTGCAGATACTCGCCCGTCTCTGAGGAGTGTGGTGCTTCATGCACAACAGAATGGGTAGTCACAGCAGTGATTATACTGGCAGCATACATCTCACCTAACATTTTTATGAGTAAAAATACCGAAAATTGTTCAGAGTATCTAGCGTAGTTATTTGTGTTATTTTGGGGAAAGTGCTTTGTGTTTCAGAAGAAATAGCATCTCTTGTGGCAGGAGTGGAATCTTGAAACTGCTATAAGCTTTTTGTGGTATGTAACTTATATATATATATATATATATATTTTTTTTTTTTTTTTTAATTCTATCTAGATATTGCTTCTGCATTTGTGGCACCTGTGGATCTTCAAGCTTACCCAATGTATTGCACTGTTGTTGCATATCCCACAGACCTCAGTACCATTAAACAAAGACTGGAGAGCAGATTTTACAGGTTAGATCCAAGTCTCCTAAATTATTTGCCTTGAGATCCTAAATTGTTGGGCAGCAACAAAAATAAGCTTTATCTTTTTGACATTGTTTTGATGTTTTCCTAAACTATGTTTGTAATTGCTACTTTTTGCAGTATATATTATCACTTTAGAAGTATGATCTTTTAAATTACCTCTGTTTCCTTTGGTTCTCGGGATGTTTCTGGTTTGAAAATCAGTGTTTGTGTAATACTTGTTTTGAATAAACATGGATAGCATTTTGTTTCGGGACAGATTTCAAAGTTAATTTTTAGTGCTTTTGTGTACTAACTGAAGATTGAATTCTAAACTAAAATAACTTTTTCATGTTCAAAAATATCCCTGTTTTTTATACACTATAATTTAATAATGCACATTTATTGTTCCATGTTTATTGTGTGATTCAAGATAATCCAACTTTGACTTCTGTAATGTACTGCTTTGAAATCAGAGTTGGTGATTTGTAATGGTTTTCACTGCATTTTGCTTCTCTTGTCAAAAGAGTAAGCAGTTACTTTTTGTAATCAGCCTACCTTATTCCATAAATCTGTTTTTATTAGTTTGTAGTATTGCCAAGGCCCAGTTAGATAACGAGCAGCCACCTTCTATTGTGTTTTCCAGTGAAAATGTTTTCTTTACCTGCAGAAGCAGGAGGGACTGTTCAGATCACTTGTAATTTTGGTAGCTTTTCATGAGGCATTTTTTCCTCTTCTGACCCAGGAATCTTAGCATGTCCATATGTTTTTAAAAAATACAAAACAAGGTAAATATGGTCTTTCCCAGTCACTGCTGAACCTGTAAACATGATTAAATTCCATCTAAATGCTTATGCTACACTAAGCATTTTAAGTGATTCTCCAGTTCACTCTAGGAAACACTTGTGCAGCATTTCTTTTTCATCATGCTTTGCTAGTATGAAGATAGAAAACTCTATATATTTCTAACTTCCATGCTGTCAGAGTTTTTATTTTAAATAGAATATATTTTCTTCTTTATTGCCCCTTTTTTTGTTTGTTTAGATTTGGGGTTAATTGGGTTTTTTTTGTTATTTTTGCTTTTGTACGTAATTTTTTCACAATGTTGTGGCTATTCTATACTTAAGTCATTAAATCAGAGCTATGGGAGGAAATCTGATCATTGTCTATCTGTCAGAAAAAATGTATACTCTTAATTTTTATTAGTATTTTGTTAATCCTCAGCTGTGACTTAAGAGGAGGTGATATAGGATGGATTATGTATATCATAAAGGAATAATAAAAGCTGAAGCATCACAACTGAATTTGCCTGAGGGGCATTGGCAGTATATTCTTAAAGCCTTTTGTATAAATTACTGCAGGACATAAAGTGAGAGCGGGAGGCCTGAGAAAGCTGCCTTCTGCTGGTCACACAGGAAACATACCCAAGTGTGCATGTTTTCTGATTTAGTGTAAAAAAAATTATGAGTGGGGTAGTACATTGGAAGAAGGTTGTAAGGCTTTTTCTTCTGTTTCGTATACAAATTGGTATTTGTTTTTCTTCCCCCTCCCCTCTTACTTCTCACACACAGGCGCCTTTCTTCATTAATGTGGGAAGTCCGGTACATAGAACATAACACTCGCACATTTAATGAACCTGGAAGTCCTATTGTCAAATCTGCCAAATTTGTCACAGATCTCCTGCTGCACTTCATAAAGTGAGTAGCTTAGTAGGTCTGTTGTTATTCCTGTCTCTTACAAAGGTATTTAGTCTTTTCAGATCTGAATTTTCAAGTGAGATAGTTCTGCAGCTTGAGTAAGGCCTATTTTTTACTGTTGGGGCAAAACAGAGTAAGGCTTGTCTTGACAAAGGATACTCAAGTTTGCAAAACAAAGTGAAGTTTTATAATACATTGATTTGCATGGCATTTTTCAAGAAACTTTCTGCTAAATGATAAAAATGGGTCTGAGTGTCTTCATGGAGTGATATATTTATGGGTAAGTTAGGAGTTTGAGTTTCAATACTGCCTGTGTTAATATAATTCTGGGCATTTAATTCTAAAGTCTTTACAATTTATAATGTGATTGAAAATGGTGTTTGATATGCAACATTGGAAACTTTGTAGTTGACAGAAATACTAGTTGTCTTTCAGGTGTTGTTTTTTTTTTTTATTGTCTGTAGAAAAACTCAATGAGAAATGTTTCAGATTTCTCGGTTAGTTGACATGTCTGCAGACTTGAAGTTTGTAATAAGAATTTAACTGCGTGTCCAGTGCCCTGATTTGCTTGGACACAGGGAATGTTGCTGTTCCCACCTTGTGGAAATGGCAAGATACTTCAATAGTTTAACAAAAACTATAACACTTTTAGTGATTTAGTTTCTCAGTGTTAAATTGAATCTTGTTTTTTATTTCATGTGTTCTTAAAAACACTAGAATTACATTATGTATTTGGAAATCTAGGACTTTAACTCCATGCATAAATCTTTGATATCTTCAGTGCCTGTGATTTCTCATACTGGCTGGAAAGTGAAAAATACTTAACTGCTTCAGATATTGAAAGTTTTCGTCAAATACATCTCTAGGAACACATATGTATCTAAAGGGCTTTTCTATTACGAATTTTGTTAACATCTTTGTTCTATGTGGCTTTTTTCTGATTAATTAAGGAGCTCAGGGTTTTTCAAAGTGTGTGTTTTTAATTGGCTTAGTAAAATTAGTGCAATACATGGATATTCTTATTTAATAATGGCCTATAGCTTGTGTCTGTTAATATACTCATGTAAGTGAATTAGCAATGCATATATAAAACCCAGACTTTTTTTTTTTAGTTCTAACTGTAGGGTAGAAGGCTGAGACCATGGAAAGCAAACCACATGGTTCCAACAGGAGTGAAATATCTAGATGCCTCTGGGAAGCTAAGATTTAGTCTCCAAGTTACCCAAGTCTTTTTAAAAACCAGGAAATTGGGGGGGGCTGGTTCTCGACTTCTTTCACCTTCTCCCCTAGCTGTTCTAGTGCTGTAGCCTGTATTATGGATTAGGATTCTAGTGCAGAGTTACTAAGTATTTACTCCTGTTTTCTGATGGTTTGTATTGCTACACAGTAGAATCCCTTTGGGCTTTCTTTGGTGTAGGAGTTTACTGTTATACAAGAACTGAAAATTGGTATTTGTTTTGCTGACTTAATTATGCAAGTTTATATAATAACAATGTTAGTCCTTACACAAATAAACATTGCATTTCAAATGTCTTAAATTGTGGATGCTAATCTGTTTGCACTTTCGTACATTAAATCCACAGTAATGTTTCTTACAAAGCTAGATGGGCCCCAAAGCCCTTTATGTGGTATAGTGTTAGGGTTTTTTTAAATACTAATAAATTAATGTTAAAGGATTAAGATTTTTAATTTTAAAGGATTGGCACTGTTAAGTCGTCTGTGTGTTACAGAGTGCAGATAACATCTTGCAACTTTTGAGCGGAAGATTAGCTTTTCTTATTGCTGTAGTCATCTTGGTATTCATATAGCGCTGAACACTTTGTTGTATTATTTGGGAATGGCTTCATAAACATTTTCCTGCCGTAGGCAAAATACAGTTGATTCCACAGGTGAAGATGGAAAATAAATGTTAGTGTGTATTTCTTTTGACACAGAGACCAGAGTTGCTATGACATAATTCCATTATACAATGCAATGAAGAAGAAAGTGTTGTCTGACTCTGATGAGGTAAGTGGTTGTGCCTTAGACATTTCCATTGACAGACTGAAGAAACGGGATCACTGTCTCTGTCCTCCTGCTGGATGCCAGAGTACTATTTTTGTGACTATAAGGGAGTGGGGTGTACTTTTCTGTCAATTAAATGTTTCTTTTTGTCAGCCATTAAACTGGGTAAAAATCCATCTTCCTCCTTTAGTGCAGAGAGCTTTAACAGTTTATTGGAGAATTTAGATTATTTTTTTTTTAGACTTTGGAGAGGTTATCAAAACTGACAGTCACATGAAATGCTTCCCAGAGGGACAGGGATAGAACTGTAAGGACTCAAATTATAAGTGAAGTATTAAAGAACTCACTTACTCATATATGCTTATATTTTTTTAACCTTTTTATGCGACTCATTATCTTGCTCAAAGGAAGAAGAGAAAGATACAAATGTGCCAGGAACTTCCACTAGAAAAAGAAAGGTAAACTTTTATATATTTTTAAATTATTTATAGTGCTATACATAATTAGAAATGCATTTGTAAACAAATGAGTGTAAAACTGAAAACGTTTTTATTACTGTGTAACTTCAGCTTCAAGCTGACTGAGGTGGTGTTCTTCTGAGCTGTTCAATGTAAAAGCATTTCTGTCTGTGCTGCTGTGTGCTACGAATTCATTAATTAGAAATTATATCCTGCAGAGTAACTCTTCCATTATATTTTGTCTAAAAAGCTAGTTTATTTAATATATACCAGACAACATTGTCATTTCAGGATCATCAGCCGAAGCGGCGGCTACGTAATAGAGCTCAGTCATATGACATTCAGTCATGGAAGAAGCAATGCCAGGAGCTGCTGAATCTCATTTTTCAGTGTGAAGACTCTGAACCATTTCGACAACCAGTGGATCTCCTTGAATATCCAGTGAGTATTTCGGAACAGGAGGCTGGTTATGATCCAGTTAATAGGTGGATTTTATTTTTTCAACTGTGACCATTTTCCCAGCTTTTTTAATTGAAACTTCAGGCAGCTTTATTGACATATTTTTTCAGTGCTTCATTGTCACCTGATAATAATGTTTGTTGTCTTTTTCAGGTAATTTCGGAAGAAATTGTACTTCTCTGCTCTCTTAAATTAGCTACAAAACGTTTTATATTCAGGGTTGCCTATGTTTATAAGTAAATTACAGCTTTTGCGATTATGACATGTCTTTCATTTCTGGGTGAAAAATAGTCATTTGAAGTGCATATGTTGATTGTTGCATGTGACAAATGTCATGGATCAGTTTTCGTTTGCGTTTCAGAAGTATAAAAGCTAAAAGTAGTTTTCATACCACAGTCATCTGGGCTTGATGCGTAAAAAGTACCCACTGAAGAACTGTAATGAAACATTAACTGTAGTAACAGTGACTCTCCCAAATGTCGCTTTATGCCTGGGTCATTACCCTGGAGTTCATATCGCCGTGATCAACCATTTGTAACTACAGAATATTATAACACAGAAGTCTTGTTGCCTTGTATCTCTTTTAGCTTTTCAGTCTGGTTCTACTTTAAGTAACGAAGCAAAGGTTTTGCATGCTTTCCTTCAGTTTTTCTTTAGAAGATCACTCTGAGGTGATTAACTTGGGGGAGATAATTCATCCCAGTGGGAGAAAAGAAGTGCTTCTCTTTTGGAAGTCACGAGCAGGTCTGTCCTGACAGTTCCACAGCCACTGGGGTACCATCATTTTTGAAGTAACTTAAACTTGATGTTGTGGCTGAATCTAGTGGCCTTTTATGTTTGAGATCCTCAAATGAACCGATGCACGGAACACTCTGCTCCCTGGCGTCACAAACCTATTTAATGTTCAGAAGCACTCGCACAGTTTCTATTTGCTCTGATGGACTTGGTATTTAAGCTTTTTGTAATATGGGTATTCCTCTGTTTCTTCCATAGCCTAGAAAAAAAGTTCTTTCGTTGGTTTGAACAGGGTCCTTTTTAAGCCTGTGGAGTTTTCATTATTTTAATATTACTTGCCTAAATCGTCAGGTGTCCGCTTGGGAAACTGCTCAGGTTTCAGCAGGGATGTGCTAAACGTCTGATCAGGTTCTAATATTCAAACTTCATATTGTAAAGCTAGTATGTAAAAACAGTATTAGGCTTAGTACCAAGTTTGAGCTGTTAAGCCACCCAGGAGAGCTTGTATTCACACTTCCATGTATCATGGTTATCTTTGTGACAGTGCCGGTAATACAACCCTTAGGATACAGAATTTTGAGCTCTGTATTTCAGTAAATCTGTTTGCAAAATGAATTAAGTCTCATATCAGTTAACTTCTAGCCTCGATCCTGGCAGGTATGTCTGTGAGGAGTTATGTTGTGTACAAGTAGAAAGGAGCAAAATGTCTTCCAGCAGTCTTCCAGAACTATTTAAAGAGGACATTTCGTTTAAACAGGTTTATCAAATGCATCCTAAAAAAAAGGATATATTAAAACTTGGAAAAAATAATTGTAATACACTGCTTTGCTATTTCTTAACAGGATTATAGAGATATTATAGATACTCCTATGGATTTTGCTACTGTTAGAGAAACACTGGAAGCTGGCAACTATGAGTCACCAATGGAGTTATGTAAAGATGTAAGACTTATTTTCAGCAATTCCAAGGCCTACACACCAAGTAAAAGATCAAGGGTAAGACTTTTGTTTGTTTGAAAGAGTACTTTCAGCTGAAAAAAACAGAACAGAAAAACAGAGAGACAGTGTAATTGATTACTTGAAAAACAAGTTTAATTTTTTTTGATACTAAAACATGAATATTTCTGAGAAAGTATAATAGCTTTTTTTAAAAAAAAATAAAGGAACATTGGCTGTTTGAATGCCTAAAGTTCTGATGTTCTGCACATGTGTTTTGAAAGTAAATATTGAAAGTGGATCTAAAGGGAGAGCCACATTGAAGGAAAGATCTGTAGAAACATGATTGTGGGTACAATAGTGGAATTTAACTGATATCTTGGGCAAGAAACCAAATTTTCAAAACACACACGGAGCCTCAAACTCCTCCACTTCAGAGGTTGCCCCAAATTAAAATGTCCAGGTATAGAGAGTTGAGGATAATGATATTGTATGCTCTTCACTGGTATTCAATAAGATTGTAAAGAAGGACTTAAGATTTCTGGGAAACAGAACTGTTTACATAAAGCATGAGCCTTCAGAGCCGTTCTTACTTAGCTGATAGGAAATACCCTGCCACTGGTAGAGTTAATAATGTTTTCTCTCAGATTATCTTGCAGGTGCAGTATCTGTTAGCAGTGAAAGTTATAAATATATATTTACACATGTTCAAGGCTTCTGTGTAGCTTTCCTTCTACTAATATGCTTTAGGTGTTAGACTAGAATTATTAATATTTTTTTATGTTTGGCTGTTCTAAATAGCAAATTAATCATCAGGACTTTACTGTCTTAAGACGCAGAGACAAATTCCAGAAGGAATGATGAGTGATTGGTCTCTCTTCAGTCAGTAATAGACAATTGCACTCACTGTTTGGGCTGCCTAAGAATCAGTCTTTTGTCTTTTGGTTGCATCAAAGGGCAGGGTGTTTTGGGCAGGTCTGGATTCTTTCGTGATTTTTTGTTCTCGTCTTGATCTCCTCAAACTGAGGTAGAATGCTTGACGTGATCTTAGCTCCGGTGTAGTTTCACGGATTCTTCTGATATTTTTGTATTTTTTCATGTTTCTTCCAGACAGACTGGTATAGTAGTAAATTTGTAGCTCTTTTTTATTTTACTTAGAAGAGGAAGGTTCTGATGTCAAGAATTTTGATATTCCAGAACCTCTGTACTCTCAGTGCATGCAACACATACTAGTTAAACAGTGATGTTTTCACTCGTTATTCTTACATGACTGATGCTAACTTGAAGAGTAGACATAAACCTGTAAGCTTTTCTTCTCCTTGGTACATTAGACATACATTTTTGTATCGTTTTTTTACATGTTTTCTTAAGAAATGTCTTTGGATGTCCTCTCTAGTAATGCATGCAGGGTGGTTACACTTAGCTGTTTAGTCTGCTGCTCAGATAGTTTTTCTGGTCTGTCATTAGACAGGCAACTGTTTAATATTGTCTTTCTGCTTCACATTCTAAGAAGGTTCTGTGTCCCCTCTTAGAGTATCTAGGCGGCTCACTTCTGTGTTTTTGTTTCCAGAATTAATAGCAACTGTACTCAAATAATGAGGCGTGATCAAAACTGAGTCTTGATTTGGCAGGGGGGAAAATGTGCACCTACATAATTCTAATACATTTTTTGTACCTCTTGCAACCAGCTCACTGGTAGTATCAATTCATCTGTAAGAGGATATGAGGAAGCAACTTAATATAGAAGAAAATTAGATTTCTTGACCCTAGATGTGATACAGTAAATTTCTGTTAAGGATTTCTCTGTGGTTCCTGCTGAAGCTGGAAAGGGATGTGTTCTGGAAAGGCAGTTGAAAAAGGGCAGTTAAAATAGTGGCTTTTCTAATTTTTCCTTTTGTGTGTGATCTTCAGTGGTAATACACTTTTCAAAACCATGAAAATAGTTAAAGCAAATGAACACGTGGATTAGTGTAAATTTGTTGAGACAGACTGGAAATTTCCTTAAAACATTTCCCTGTTAATCAATTTATTTATCATTGAACAACAGTTAGAAAAGTAAGTGAAATGAATGCTTTGGAAAAGTGTAAAACTTGCTTGTTTACTGGCTTTTCTTTTTTAGATCTACAGTATGAGTTTGCGCCTTTCTGCTTTCTTTGAAGAACACATAAGTTCTATTTTATCAGATTATAAATCTGCCCTACGCTTTCATAAAAGAAATACAATAAAGAAACGAAGGAAAAAAAGAAGTAGAAGCAGCTCAGTTTCTAGTAGTGTTGCATCCAGGTACATTATTCCTTTACAGTATTCATGAGATGGTGTGCAAGTTTGACATTCCTAAACAGTAGAATTTAGAGTGGTTGTGTTTGTTTTTTTCATATTACCTCCTTTACTGTTCTCTATATTACAGAATTATAGCTTTGACATGCAAGTCCCTATGATGTGGAAGAGTTTTAAACTTAGAGCTATCCTAGTGTAAGTGCTTAAAATTCAAATAACTGCTAAACATGTACAGCAAAATAGCATTGTTTAGGATTGCGATGGCATCGTGCTTTGTCATACAACTACAGCTTTTATTGTAAAGGTTCACTTTTCAGAGGCTCTCAGCTACGTGAATTTCCACAGTAAATGTCATATTTTTAACGTACATCATACAGAGATGATTGTTTTACTCCTATGATTTCAGACACTGGTATTTAATTTTATTTTTTCCTGTAAAATAAAAAAGTGGTCAACCAGGATACAAATTGTTCTTCCTTTTTCAGCCCTGAAAGGAAGAGGAGATTAATAAAACCTCAGCTGAAGGCAGAAGGTTCTGCCACCTCTTCATCTTCTGCGCCTGCACGGTCAACAGCACTGAGACATGCTCCACCTCAGATGAATGGAAAAGCAGCTGAAACCTCTTCCCTGGTCCGGACTAGAAGCAATAGGGCAATAACAGATGTGGCTGTTATAGAGCAACCATCTACTTCTTCAGGAGCAAAGCCTTTAACAATAAAGCCTTTAATTACAAAGCCTAATACTACTGCAGGGTCAGGAAAGTCAGGCAAGTTGGGGTTTTTTGTTTTGCCCTTTTTTTTGGTGGTTGTTGTATGAGGTTTTTTTGTTAAGCTGTGAATATTTTTTAAACATAAAACTTACTTTTTGGAAATATTAATGTATTTGTTAAGACTGGTTCTGTTTTCAAGCTGTTGGGCCTTTGACGTACTTTGGAGGAAAACTGAGGCTGTTACTTTATCCAGGAAGCTTTCTTGCGTGTAGATCACCAATTCAAATCGTTTGTTTGTAGTAGAACATGACTTGTGTTTTAGCCAGATAAGATTGAATGTGGAAAAAACTACTTAACTTGAATAATTGTTTGTTTTTCCTTTTTCTCCTTCCAGTACTGGAGAATTCAACCAAACATTCCAAGAACCAGAATATTGTATCAATCCCTAGTCAGTCTGATTACAGTCATAACACCAGGAATAACTCCACAAGAGAAAATCCCGAGAAAGAGAAGCAAATCAAGCGCAAAGTAAAGTCCTCCACTGTTAATCAACAAGGTACAGAGTTCTTTGGAACTCCACCCCCGCCCCCTCCCCAATTATTGATGTGGTGGCTGTATTCTTGTACTTTATTTGTGATAATTTGGGGGTGGGGAAATTAGTATGCATTATGATTTAGCAGAATATGGAAGTCTAATGTAACAACTCAGTCACAGTTGTTTTCCTTCTTGATAAATTAACATGTTTTTCACTGCTCTTAACACCATGTCCATGGTGTGATAACTGTGTTGTCTAGCCAATTTTGATATGTTAACATATCTGTACATACGAAGAAGATGGAGACTCCCTTTTTATAAGGAGTCATATGGAAAAGGCAAGGGATAATGGGTACAAGTTACTCCTGGGGAGATTCTGACTGGGCACAAGACAGACATTTTTCACAATGAGAACCATTGGGCATTGGAATAATCTCTCCAGGGAAGTGGTGGATTCCCCAGCATTGGACACTATCAATATTCAGCTGGACAGGGTGCTGGGCCATCTTGTCTAGACTGTGCTTTTGCCAAGAAAGGTTGGACCAGATGATTCTTGAGGTCCCTTCCAACCTGGTATTCTGTGATTGAAGTTATGACAAGGATCATGTTATGAGTTCTGAGATTCCAAAGCAGACTTCTGTAGGGTCACACTTTAAACCCTGTGGGTTTTACCTAATAAAACTTAACATGGGTTATATTTGACTCAGTAATACTGAGTGTGATGACACTCTCCACAACCATGAGGATAAAGATCAGAGCATCCCAGCTGCAACTTTGTTCTTTCATTTTTTGCCCCAGCAAAACTGAACTATGCAGTGTTTACTGTTTCTGCTTAGTATATTTGTATGGATTGATCAGACGTAGATTAATGTAATCTTCTGACTGAACTTGTATGGTCTTTTGATGTCAGGATACCTTAAAATGCAAAGCTACTGTGGAGACTGAAATAAGATCTCCTAGTCATAAAAGCTTTCCTGTTGATGAAGGAGCTTTGAACTGTTATGAAGCTGCTGTGAAGCAGCTAGATCCACTAAGCAACTTTACTCTGAAGATGGAGAAACAGTAGTCTGGAAATTGAGCCTCACCTGATTAATCTGTTTACTCATTGTAGTACTCCTCTCCCTGAAGATTATCTGGCCTTTCTTACTCTTCCATGCTTCTGAAAAAGAAGCTTGTGATCTGATAAGTTAAATCATATGTCCATTCCTTGCAAGCTTTCTCACAAAGGCCTCACTGCATGGCTAAAGAATGTGCCCATTACATGACTGGATGGTTGGTCATGTCAGAAGTCAACAATCTGCACGTTGTTGATGTGATCCCTTCTCCCCTGTATATCTATTCATATGACAATGGAGGCCTGTGCTTTCAGTGCATGATGGGGCACATCTGAACACGGCAGAAGCTGTGTATGGATGTTCCATCAAAGGACTGGAGGTACTGTCATGCTGGCTGCAAGTCTGCTCCTGGTCATGTTACAGGCAAAGGCTGTGGTATCAGAACATCTCCATCGGGGTCCTGTGACATTCCCCACCAAGGAAGCTAGGTACCACTCACCTAAGAAAAACTCATAGCCCATAAAAGTCTTGAAGCAAATGCCTTCTGCCATGTGTCTGTTAATGTGAGAAATCTGTGCAGATTGCATACTTTTTTTGTTTTGTTTAAGTCTCATGTTTCTACCCTTTTCCTTGATTGTTGTTGAAATAACCCTGGTCTAATGAACTGGCTATAATGGGATGCTACCTCAGGCTGAAAGAAACTTATTTCTCCAGAGATTACCTGCTGTGAGGCATTTCCAGTCCTTTCAGCAATGCTTCTTGAGCACCTGCCTTTCCCCCTTTTCCCCCTTTTCCCCCTTTTCCCCCTTTTCCCCCTTTTCCCCCTTTTCCCCCTTTTCCCCCTTTTCCCCCTTTTCCCCCTTTTCCCCCTTTTCCCCCTTTTCCCCCTTTTCCCCCTTTTCCCCCTTTTCCCCCTTTTCCCCCTTTTCCCCCTTTTCCCCCTTTTCCCCCTTTTCCCCCTTTTCCCCCTTTTCCCCCTTTTCCCCCTTTTCCCCCTTTTCCCCCTTTTCCCCCTTTTCCCCCTTTTCCCCCTTTTCCCCCTTTTCCCCCTTTTCCCCCTTTTCCCCCTTTTCCCTGTTGTCTTTGTTTTTTTTCTTTCCTCAAGCTACCTTGAGCTAAGCCCAACCAGAAGTTAGTCCTCATTGCCTACTGGCATGAAGTTCTTTGAGCTCGACTTTGGATTCCTTAGATTTTGACAGATTGGCAGTCACTGTGAATCCATTCAGATATTTTAGTAAGAGTTTTATTAAGGCAGTATGAAAATGGATGTAACTGCAAATCTGTTGTGTGATAAATACTCTCATTTCTTTACAGCAGATTGCAAGGATAATGCTTTGGCGTCAGGAAGCATTCAGGTAAACGGACATGGAGGACAGCCTTCGAAACCTCCAGTTAAAAGAGGTCCTGGACGGAAACCGAAGGTGGAGACTAACAACAGTACGTGTGAAGTGGTGCACAAGAAAAGAGGCAGAAAACCAAAAAAGCTACAAATTCTTGAACAGCAAAAGGTTGCAGAGCAGAATACCATCCAGACTGCAAGGGACATACCAGAAGAAGCCTCTGCTTCTACTGCATGCAATTCTCTTTCTGAAAATAATATGAAGGAAGACTTGGTACAAAAAAAAGGCCGTGGGGGTAGAAAGCCAAAAAGAAAGATGAAGACCCATCAGGTGGGCTCGGACCTTTTAGTTCCTGCGAATGTTAAAATGCAAACAAGAAGCAGGAGGAAAAAGATAGATGAGCCTATGGAGGAGGGGTCTGAAGAGCTTAAAGACTCTGAACCTCACATGAGAACTAGAAACCAGGGTAGGAGGACAGCCTTTTACAATGAAGATGACTCTGAGGAAGAGCAAAGGCAGCTGTTGTTTGAAGACACCTCCTTAACTTTTGGAACATCCAGCAGAGGCAGAGTCCGAAAGTTGACTGAAAAAGCAAAAGCTAATTTAATTGGTTGGTAATTTTTACCAAGGGTTTTACTTCGGAATGCTATGAAGCAGGTACAATAAAGGAACAGCAGAACAGACTTCTGCTTCCCTGCTGCTATTATGGGTTAGAAGAATATGTTCTGATTTGGGGAGAAAAATTTAGCAAAAAATGAACTGAAAGAACATTCTTTGAAAGAAATATATATTTTAAACTTTTGCTATTTATTGCCCTCCAAATAGGTTATGCATTTCAACAGTCATTTTGTTCACAGTTGAGAATAATTGAAGCAATTTCTGACTGGTGTACGGAGTTGAGAACTACTCTGCTCGAGTAGTACGTAGTATCTCTACACGATTAAAAAAAGGTGATAGAACTTCGAATGCCACAAACTGAAAACAGAAGTCCATTTTTGACCAAGTAGGTACACTTTGATTGTGAAGTCAAGTTGCCTAGGAAGGCAGATTTTGGCAAAAAGTGGCAGTAAATTCACTTACATTTCTATTAAACACAAAAATACCAAACTTTGCTAATCTGAAAATGCTTAATTTCAGTTGTGATGGAACATTGAACTGCAAAAGAAGCCTAGCACAGGCTGTTGGTTTATCTAAGTTCTGCCAAACATAGCAAAAATGTAATCACAAATATATATATATGTATCCACATTGGAAAAAGTTTGACTGATGTCTAATTTTTCAGACCTTGATTCTTGTATCAATCACTAAATCTCTGTTTATTGTGCCAAAGACTGAGAATCAGTGCAGTGGAAAGCCTTTTTTTCTTTTGGAGTGTCAGTACAGCATACCATTTGCAGTGATAAAGCTGTGTATTGTTTTAAATAGTGAGTTGTTAACATTGTTCGAAATGTATCCTTTTTGGTACTTTTGGTAGAAAATAATGCACTGGTGGGGTCCTTTGACAGAGATGTTTTAGACAAAATGTATAATTGGTTAAAGGATTCAAGGAAACTACAGGACAGGTGTGGAATTATGATGTTTACTTTCTGGTCCAGATTGATTGTTGTTTCTACAACTTTAGACATGCTTAAGAGGCTAAAATGACCTACAAAGAAGAGTGTATGTGTATATATTAATATATACATAAACACGTACATATAAAATATTACCCAGGTATAAATTTTTTTCAGGATTTTTTAGATAGCACTAGAATTGAAAATAAATTTTAAAATGTCATACTTTATAGTTTAATTTTAAGGGGAAGATTGGTTATTTTCAATTATTAAGGTTAAAAGGCCAAATCACTTTTTATGCAATCATGTTTTATACAGTGGTCTCATTGCACATTGTGTTTTTCTGCACTTTTTATGGTATATCACGCTGACATAAGTCAATATACACCCTAAAGAAAAATTCCATTTAATGATTGTGCCTTGTATTCTATTATTTCTTGCATCCTTAGTAAAATTAAGTTGTCTATTGTAAATGATAACTATATGACTTAGGGGAATGTATTGTTATATGTACTGCTCTGGAAAAAAAAGCAGTTATTTATTTGTTTATGGTACATTTAGTTGTTTTATACCTTTACAAACAAACTTTAATACCATTTTCTATCACTTAAAAAATATTGTCCAGTTTTAAGGAAAAAAATTACAGAAGGAGTCATATTTTCTGAGATCTGGTATGGTACAAAAATGTAACCAAAACTTTCCGGTTATGCATTATTTTGGGAGTTTGGGTAGTGTGAAAGATTTTTTTTTTCTATTGGTGTGACCCTAACTTAGTTGAAAAAATAAACCTGAAATGAAACCTCAATTCTGTACACCCTTAATTGTTTTGTTTTGTTTTTTTTTTAACAAATGTCATCTGCAATATCTGGAAGGGAGGGCATACAGAATTAAGTCCTTAAATTTGCACAGATTCTGGATATGTACTTGAGGCCTGATTCTTCACCCTTTATTTTCTGTTACCAAAAAAAAAGTTAAATGTTTGAACAAAGGTCATTGGTATCTGGCACCAAGAGGAATAGAAATATGCTACTGTGGATGGCAAATTGTTATCCACCATACCTGATTTTATGTAGTTCATTACGCATTTTGCTACCAAAAAATCACTAAACTGTTTTCCAGATCCTCTTTGAATTGTTATGGATATGAATTCGGGTAACAGGGATTAGTTTGCATTTCATTTGTTGGTATATTTATTTTTTCTAACAAGTATTTCTTTATCATTCAATTAAATTGGAATCACTAAACACATGGAAAGATAACAAGCGATGGTTGTACAGTTGCAATACAGCATCACAATTCAAAGCTCATTGATTCTACTTGGTAATTTTGTCAAATCTCACTGATGAAGGCAATCATTTGAAAATGTGTAATTTCCTGATGTTATCTGCATTGTAATATAAGAAATAGATTATATCAAAATTCAGCTTCTGTATTTACTCCATTTGTAATAATGTTTTATATGGCATGTTTATGTATGTATTTATATATCAAAAATACCTTGTAAGTAAGTTTGGGAAACTGAAATAACATGTGTTCCCTTAACAGTAGGTAGGAAATTTTACATCTTAATTTTACGAGAAGGCCTTACCTGCCAAACATGGATACTGCTTCCCACCCAATAATATCGGTGACTTTAGCCAATAATTTTTTATTCATATTAGACACACTAATGGTTTTTCTTTTTAAAATAAATTGTGGATAATTTGGGTCATTTTTTAAAACAGAATCAATGCTAAAAGTTTATTAGGAGTTAATACCAGATTTATTTAAAAGTTATATTTTTATAATTTAATTTCTCTAGGTTGGGAACTTTATTTATGAGACTTTAGTCACCATCAGACTGTGCATTTTGGTTGGGGAAAAATGTTATTTGAAGTTGTTGTGACATGAGTGTATCAACACAGAAAAAGAGCTTTTGATTTAAAAGTCTGAAGTTTTTATATGTGAGCAATAAACTATTGATCAGTGCTCTGAAATAATTTTAAGAACTATCGTTATATGCATGTTTTATAATGGCATCCTAAGTACCTAACAACTGGTTCAGAAAATGGAGTATCAAAATCTCATGTGCTTGTTTCACATATGCATTGTAAATACTAGATCGTTTCATAGTCATATACACTCAATCTTACAGACCTGGCAGCAATTAACGCAGTTTGATTAATTAAATTCATTTTTATTTGATGTGGATATGAGGATACTGTTCTGGTATTTCTACTCTATACTGAAAAACATTAAAATTGGTATTCACCAGTGAGTGGTATCTTACTAAATGTGTTCTCTCACTACCGCTGAGGAAATATCTTCTGTTTCTGTGCTACTGGTGTGCTCTCAGTGTTTAACAGAAATCACTGTGCCTGTGCCTACATACTTAACAACTTTTTAGTCTGTTTCTGTTGTTAGTATCTTCTCTGGGAATAGAACTTAAATTTTACCACTATAGTGTTCATTGTCAATATTGAACTAGAGCTTTTTGTCACTTGGCAGTTACCAGTGATACAGCTTTACAGACAAATGTCTTCCTCCAGTGATTAGACTGCTGTGATATAGATTTACGTATGTTTATTTGTACAGTGTCCGGTTTGTACGTGTGTTCAGTTTGTTGATAGACTTGTAAGATTGAGTTGGTTGAGTTAAATATTACTATGGCTTAATATTTGTAAAACTATGAATTGATAAAGGACCCTGATGCAACACGTAGGATATTAATATTTATTAAACAAATAAATGTTAGTGTAGAGACAACTTATTTACTGTATTGCTGTACAAATATTTTCAAGTACTAATTCTGAATCCGTGCCAGAGGCGTTTGCCTTACCAAAAAAAGACTATACATAACACAAAAAATACCATCTATTCAGTAACTTCAAGCTCGTTACAATTTTTACACCACATTGTTAAATCTTTTGCTCACATTTGTTGGATCGATGATTACAAGTAAATGCTTTAGCATGTAATTTGAATTTAGGCGCATGTTAAATGGTTGAATGGTTCTATAAAAGCAGTAGGCTGGATGGAACCCTTTCACCCTGCACTTACATAGTAGATTGGAGGTTAGGTTTTTAAGCTCACCTTCATCAACATTTGCATTTAATTTGAAGCATGCAAATCTTGCTGAGATAATTTTAACATATTGCTGGTTAATCAAGATATAGCCAGACCACAATAATTACACAGTGTCCTGAGTCCTTACCTTACTCTAAAGTAGTGTATTTTTGCCTGCAGTAGTTTTTCAAATGTTTCTTTTTGCTTTTTTTTTTTTAACACAGTTGTGCATTTAACAATAATTTAAATACAATTCTGCAACAGTGCTGTGTTACAGGAGGTAGAGGGCTTTAAAACCCCACCTAGAAAAAGCAAAAGCTCATTTTCTGTTTGCTACCTAATGAAGACAAATTAGCTGTGTGAAATTACTACATAATATGCTTTCTTTTATCCCTGAAGTTCTTGTAACAGATTGGTTTCCAAGGGGACCTAGACATTCAGCTGATAAAAGGGCTGTTAGTTTTCTGCTGTAAATTATTGTATATACATGCTGGTTCACATGCAGAAGAAAGTGTATTAAACTTCATAAAATTGGCCAAGGCTTGACAATGTGTTTCCAATAACAAATCTGGTATTGACAGCTTACGTAGTTCCCAGTTTTTGAATCAGGGATACAGCCTGTACACTTCCTGCTGTGTCTGGGGGAAATAACAGGCAGCTTTTAAACTAGTGCTAACCTCTAGGTGCTCTTGCATTTCTGCTAATTTAAATGTGGGAATTTGCCGTGTCATTTTACAGTGTGGTACAGGAGGAAACACACCAGGAAAGGGAAATTAAAAGACATCTTAAATTGCAGAAAAAGGTGATTAGCGCTGCTTCTTTTTTTTTTTTTTTTTATTTTCCCCAAGGTTATAACAGCCTCAAGGCACTCTAGAGAGAAACCTTATATGCTACAATAAAATCAAGGTGAATAAATTTAGCTTTTAGGAGGTAGGTAGTGAGACAAAGAGTCATGTGCATCCTTTTTAATGCAGATAAATACATCAGGAAATTCACTTTGAATAATGCAAACAATACATTTTTAGGGACGAAAGGTAGTACTATATGATGGATTTCTACCCTGAAAAACAAAGCATGAGGTCATACAAATTAGGAGTAGAAAGAAATACAAGTACTTATCACATACACATGCCTGTATGATGTACATGTACTATTTCGTGCTTACAACTGTGTGTATTGGTTTGCTAATAACATTGAGACCCTACAGAAGTTACATTTTTGGACCATACTAAAACTGCAGAAGTGTAGCAGACAACTGGATGATGATCTCGTGTGAATTAAATTCTGTCATAATGTTTTACGTATGTATAGAATGAAGCTCAACTTCAAAGCAATGACCTAGAAAGGTTAATTTTGAAACTGACACATTTTCAGATTAAAAATTATGCCTATTTTGTACAGAATTATGTAAACCACAAATCTGTTGTATGTAATGAGTAACAGTTTTGAAAACTATAATTCTTTAGCTTTATCAAGGCTTTTTCCTTCCAGAAATCTGGATTATCATGTTATAACCTGAAGTATCTCACCAGGATAACAGTGCCCTTTCTTTTTGTACATATGGATTGGAAATTTCTTTACCGTTATGTGGACACTTTCTATGTTAGTTTTGATGCATAATACTTTGAATCCTTTTATACAAACTAGAATGTATGTGTAAGAATTACTGTCACTGCAATGTAGTAACTACAAACTTATTTTTAAATAAATAGAAAACATGTTTTTCTAAGCTGTCCAACAGTGTTTGTTTCTATCTAGTGATTTACTGTGTTATGGGACAATTCCTTGTGTGCTCTTCAGAACAGCCTAAAATCAGCTTGTTTTGATTCCTTGTGGAATATGGTAGAGCAGCATATGGTATAGTGTCTTATGTGGGAGCAGACAAAATGACGGCCAAAGCACACTCTGATAGAGATCAAAATTTGCTGTTTTGTAGGATTTTTCACTAAAAACTACAGTTCTGGAGGCAACATAAAAGCAGTAGCTTCTGGCACTGAAGATGCCGTGTTACCAGTCCCCTTATCTCACTTTTGCACGCGCAGCAGGGTACCCCTCATCCTCCAAGGAGTCATCTCTGTTCAGGTGACAGCTGTTTGTACCAGAGCTACATCCAATCTCTCTGGAAATCTGTGCTTCCC
Source organism: Streptopelia decaocto (assembly GCF_964273445.1). Classification (NCBI taxonomy): domain Eukaryota; kingdom Metazoa; phylum Chordata; class Aves; order Columbiformes; family Columbidae; genus Streptopelia; species Streptopelia decaocto. The sequence goes on from NC_138656.1 coordinate 86,850,395, forward strand.
AGCAACTCCAGAAGAAGCTTAAACCAACCAAGCAGAGAGAAGTCCCTCTTCTTCCTGCATGCAGGGTACTGGCCTCAGCTCTAGTTGCCCTAGACAGGTGATGCGCAGGAAAGTCAATATGGGATGTATTTTGTTTCCTGGTGCTGCAGGGTTGGTTTGTTTAAATCTACATGTTTCTGCTCCAAATGCGTGAGACAAAAGAAATGTTTGGTATTTCAAATACTGCACCATGTGGATTGTTTAATTTCACCTGTTACTACTTTTATCGGATGATCTTCTCATCCTTAAGTACCTTATCTGAAATCCTAAGGAAGAAGTGACTCACCTCTCAGCTACGTCTCCTGCTGAGCCACGGGGAGTGGTCGCAGCAGATCAAACCAAGTTCTCTGTAGCTTTCCAGACATGTCCACCATGGAGTCTGTGACAAAAACAACACTTGTTTCAGCATATGAGGAAAAGCCTCTGTTGTCTGAAGTATCCGTGTGGGTTTTAGTAATCGGCATGTTCTGCTTGGAGAGAAATAATTTTAGGATACTGAAAATACAGCACGCTTCCATGTTTCTGGTAAGTATTGAAGGTGGGAGTTTTATGGTATGTGCATCTTCACTACTACAGTGTTGTAATAATAGTGGTGTGCTGTTCCAAAAACAAGCCACCACAGGTCTAGGGTTTTAGTTCTGCTACTGTGAGCAGTCTTAAGCTGTTCTGGGTTTTTTTTTTGTTTGTTTCTTCTAAAGGAGATTTTATAAAAAGTCTACAGTCTTTCTTTTTAAAAGGTCTTCTTCTGTGTAATTCTGTACAGAATCCTTAAAATACAATCATATCCCAGTTTTCTCTTCACTTGTGTGACAGGTGTCCTTTTGAAACCTATGGTGGTTATTTTACTTTGAGCAGGAATCAAGAGTTTACTTAGGATTAACAGATGCTGTGAAACGTTGGTATGTGACAGCTCAATGCTGACTGTGCCACTACTAATGGTTCATTGTCTTGTTAATACCAGTTATGCCTGTTAGATCATAATGCTTATTAAATGAAGGAAATTATGTATGATCATTAAAGCTGACCATTTTGTTTTCAAAGTGAAAAGTTCTTGAACCAAAACCTGTATTCTTTCCTGCTCTAGCAATTAATATGAGCTTCACAGAAGAGTGTCTCCATCATTTTTCCCAAAGACAAATGGGCAAAGTGTAATGGCTTTAAAAACTAATCAATGTTTCTATTTGAAGCACATGTGAAAGTAAAGTAAGTGCCAGAGAACTAAAAGCAGCAATCAACATAGTAGGTGACTGGAATTCAAATAGCATATGATTGAGTTACTGTACACAAAGTTAGCATGCAAAATATAATTTTTGTGCGTTTTAGTCATGTGGACACAACACTCAAAGCCCAAAATATCAGGTTGTTTTTCTAGCTCTGAGAAAACCTGTGTTAGATAACTTCACAAGATGCTTAATTGACTCTTTTACAGGAGTGTAGTGAGGATTTATGAATCCTCTCTTGTACTTTGAAATCTGTGTGCACGCTGAAGGGAGGACAGGGTAGTGAATTAAGGAAAGCAGTTTCTAATCCAATAACAGTCATACAAGTTTCCTTCATGCTTCTCTTTCTCAGAAATAGGGAGGTTTTACCTAAAATTGGTCCTATCTGCCTCTCATATTGCTTTAGTTTGTAGGCACATCAGTGGAGAGGAAAAAAAAAATGAGAGAGGAAACAAGCAGAGGCAGGTAATAAATTGGTTCAGCGCCAAATTTCTGCAGAGGCATATTCCTGAATATACTGAGTTCAAGCTACATATTAGTTAGTATTCAAGGGGCAGACAGCCTTATCTGTTAATCTGTGCTTTGTTTCAGGTCTCTGAATTTAGCTTTGAACAAGGATATTCAAAATAAGAAAGACTGTCTCTTAATATGTAAAGCTAGTTTAGAATATGACTAAACTAGTAGAAATTAGAAAGAATGACTTGATTTGTGTCCTACAGTGGAGAAACTTAGTGGGTTTTTTTTCCCATGTTTCAGCACCCTAATTTAAAACTGGAATTTGCTTTATTATGAAGCAGGGTGGGGCAAGCTGCCACAAACTGCTAAAAAAGGTAATACAGCTGTTGAAAGCTTCCCATTCACCAAGATATTATCATAAGGACATTTACAGAAAAAAATCACTTTAAACAGGGGAACTCTTTAATTAGTGATCATGCCAGCATCTTTCAATAGAATGCAAATTTTTGCCCAACAAGAATCTCAACATGAAGAGCGAGGTGTGTGTGCACTCTGCTACTGCTGTCCTTCGGTGACATCAGTTTATCTGAATGCACAAGTACATTGGGAAGGATTAAAAATCTAGCACTCAAAGCTTTATTCTGTGTGGTGGTTGCAAAAGGTTTGAGGTTCTAAAATGTGTGTTAATACTAAACTCTTCTGATAGATAAAGTTATACAGGAAATGAGAGTTTAAATTATTTAGGAAAATTATTAGAAAACTTATATGAGCTTTGTCTTAAGAAAGGCAGATCATCTGAAATTGTCTTATGGGAAGGGTTTTTTTCTTACCTGCAACTTTATCAAGTTGTAATATTTCTCTGGCTTTGGAAATGTTCCAAATGTTCCAAACGTTCCCTTTACACCTCAGGAAAATGTTTCTGATTTTCTTTTTTCCTTCTAGTATTCTAATAAATCAAAATCTTTAGGAATTAAAGTCCTTTAAGGAGTTTTACTTCCTTAAAGAGACCACAGTACAGTGGTGTTGCAGCTGGTCCTATCCAAGTCCAGGACTCTAGGAGCCTAAATGGCGGTAGGGGGCGATGAGGCACAATCATTTTTATAGCTGTTTCTTGTGCCCCTGACACTGAAGCTGCCCTCACTTTTAGGGACTTTTCAGCCCTGCCTTTGTGGTGTTCTGTTAAAGAATGAGAGCTCAGTTTGAGTCTGCTCATGCCAGCAGCAGCTCTGACCACTGATGCCTTCCTCTCCTTGCAGGGGGTGCGTGTTTTGTGTGTCTCCATTTTGGGGGGTAGAGAAGAGTCCATTTAAGTTACTACAAAATGCCTAGTGCTAGTATGTGCTGTCATATGCAAATATATCTGGTTAAACTTGTGTGAAATTCAGCTGCACAGAACATTAAAGTTCTTCACAGATGGGGATAGTGCAAACCCTCAGGTCTTTGTTTTGTTGCATTCTGAGAATAGGAAAACCCTGATCTGATCCAATCTGAGAACCCCTTCCTGCAAGGGGAAGGTGACTGCCAGTCTGGGAGAATCACAGAATGGTTTGGGTTGGAAGGGATCTTAAAGCCCATGGCCAGGGACACCTTCCACCCAACCAGGTTACGCAAAGTCCCAGCCAGCCTGGCCCTGAACACCGCCAGGGATGGGGCACCCACAGCTTCTCTGAGCAACCTCTTCCAGTGTCTCATCACTCTCATGGCAAAGAATTTCTTCCTTATATACCTTCTTTTCAGTTTAAAGCCATTACCACTTCTCTTATTATCACAGAATGTTAGGGGTTGGAAGGGACCTCAAAAGATCATCCAGTCCAATCCCACTGCCGGAGCAGGAACACCTAGATGAGGTTACACAGGAATGTGTCCAGGTGGGTTTTGAATGTCTCCAGAAAACGAGACTCCACAACGCCCCGGGCAGCCTGTTCCAGTGTTCTGTTACCCTCACTGAGAAGAAGTTTCTTCTCAAATTTAAGTGGAACCTCCTGTGTTCCACTTTGTACCCGTTACCCATTGTCCTATCATTGGTTGTCACCAAGAAGAGCCTGGCTCCATCCTTGTGACACCCACCATTACCGCATGCCCTTGTACTGGAAGGCTGCTATAAGGTCTCCTTCACCCGGGCGTCGGGCAGAGAGTTCACCGCTCCGGGTTCACTCCAGGCCTCACAAGATGTCCGCCCGCTCCTCACGGCGCTACCTGCCGCCACGCGCCGCCGGCAGCTCGCGCCGCGCCCCGCCCCAACCTGGGAGCTCAGCCCCTGGGCGGCCGCGGCGGGGCGGGGCGGGCCCGGCACCTGCTGCCGCCCGGAGATCCGAAGAGCGGGACCGCCGGGTGAAGCCACCGCCGGGTGAGGGGCTGTCTGCGCCGGGGGTGGGCCGGGAGGGGAGGGAGGGTTGCGGGATGGCACCGACACCTGCCGACCCCGGCTCCCGGCAGCCGCTGGGGCGAGGGCTGCGGGGCTTGTCCCTCAGAGCCCGCCTCACCTGCCCGCCTGTCGGCTTCGTACGGCTGAGCCCCGGGACTGGGGCAGAACTACCGGCACAGGGGCTGCGGCCAGCCCGAGCGCGGGGCTGCGGGCACAGCTCCATCCCACGGGTCTCCAGGTGCTTCAGAACACACGCAAGAGTATTGTGATTCCGTGGGGTTCCAGCTTTGGCCCAGGCCATCTCTCCGTCCCCTCTGGTGGACCCAGCTGCTCAAAAAGCTGCTTTTAGAAGCAGGAGGAGGACCCGCAGCGGCAGGAGCTGCGCGGTGTGAGCGCTGCCAGGGCCTGTCCGGCTCTCCAGCTCAGCCCGTGCGGGTGGCACTTTTGTTGAACTGATTACGTGACTCTTCCTCTCGCCTCAAGATGTACATGAGTAAGGAAGTAATTTAGGTGTACAACTACTGATAGTGTCTGAAATTAGGAGATTTTTTTCTCTGCTGTTGGCTCTAAATCAGGTAATGTATTGTGTCCAGTTCTGGGCCCCTCAGTTCCAGAAGGACAGGGAACTGCTGGAGAGAGTCCAGCGCAGGGCAACAAAGATGATCAAGGGAGTGGAGCATCTCCCTTATGAGGAAAGGCTGAGGGAGCTGGGGCTCTTTAGCTTGGAGGAGACTGAGGGATGACCTCATTCATGTTTAAAAAATTGTAAAGGGCTAGTGTCAGGAGGATGGAGCCAGGCTCTTCCTGGTGACAACCAATGATAGGACAAGTGGCAATGGCTACAAACTGGAACACAGGAGGTTCCACTTAAATTTGAGAAGAAACTTCTTCACGGTGAGGGTAACAGACACTGGAACAGGCTGCCCGGGGGGTTGTGGAGTCTCCTTTACTGGAGACATTCAAAATCCACCTGGACACATTCCTGTGTAACCTCATCTAGGTGTTCCTGCTCCAGCAGGGGGATTGGACTAGATGATCTTTCGAGGTCCCTTCCAATCCCTAATATTCTGTGATTCTGTGTAATGCAGAAGTGAAAAATGCCATTTCTGGTAATTGTTTATCACACACACACACGTTTTCATGGGTCTTACAATATTCTTTGGACCTCCTTCAGCATTATTTTGTGATCTCGACTATCTTTGCTAGGCAGTTTTCATAAATCTAACTTCCCATGTACATGTGTACTGGATGTATTACACTAACCCAAATTACTATGTAAATGACAGAAATTAGACAGCAGGAACTAGAAGCAATTCAGATACGACTGAAACAATACTGTGCTTGCCAGCGGAGCACTCTGCTAGGGAGTAGTGGCTGTGACAAGCCACTACTGGAGACTAAAGAGACAGAATGGAGAGTGGATGGAGGTGACTCTTTGGAGGTTGTAGTGAACCTGTGCACTCTGAGAACGCTTGTGTAAAAGATAAAAAGCTCAGATTTCATCACATTCTAGTCCTGATTTGAAAAATCCTCACTGATTTAAAAAGAGAATAAATGTTCTCCTCATCTGAAGGTATCTTAATTTGAAGAGTCGGAAATATTGTAAGGTATTGGTAAGCTGTGGCAGGTGCCTGTGTAATGAATAGAGATGTCACATCCTTTCCTAGTCTAGTGATGAGACTGTAGCACACGTTATCATCTTGGTATGATACTATGCATGCCAGTGATCTGAAAGGAAAATCCCTCGGTTCTGTCAAATGTGCAATAATACCTGCAATCTAAATAGATTTTTTCTTGAGGCCATTAATCAGATGTGTCAGATGTTTAATACACTTAATTAGATGATAAAGCAGTGCAATGAATTTTGTTCATGGAGAACAGCCTTTTATTGCAAGTTGGACAACCACGCAACTTCCCGGTTCCTGTGTTTATTTATTTATGTATTTCCAGATGGTAGAGATGTCTGTATAACTCTTAACTAGGTTTTAATTTTCTTTGTCTTGTGAAGCAGTCTACTTTAGTTTTCTATTATTTTTTATAAGTAGCCTCCAATTTATTTCAGCTTGACCTAATTTAGATGTGCTCTGGATGCAACTGAAATGTGTGTGTACAGATTGTATGTTACCTTGTGAACCAGCAAAACAATCTGAAGGAAACTTTTAAGTACTACACAGCTAGCAGAGCTGGCTGCTACATTTTTTGTTTCTTTTTTTATTTTCTTCCTTCCTCTTTTCAGAGTAGAGAGCAGGGAAGTATCTTTGGAGAAACCTCCTGTTGGGGAATGCCTCACATCAATGCAGCTGCAGCTCTGCAGATCTGCATGCTCCTGTCTGCACTTCCTGCACAATATTTCATATCCCAGTGGTACGGGACAGACTCTGCTCAACGCATCCAAATAACAGAAAGGTTGTAAGTCTCACCTTCCCTACTGTATTTATTTATAAAAGAGCTCTCTTTCTCATCCCCAGTGACACTTTGTCCTGGAAAGTTGGAGTGTGGGTGGAACACACTACATGAAAACAACATTCAAATCATACCTCAGGCATTTTTGTGGCTTAATATGAGTATATTTAGTCATTTAAAGATGTCCTTCAAAATGTGAATAACAACCTGTTTCCTTCACGTAAAAAATCTGTGTATAATCTGTGTGAGTGCATGACTATGCCTTAATCTCATTCTGCTTTTGGACATTACAATATATGTTACTATGGGTTATGTGCCTTTAAAAAGCGGGAAATGAAGTGTTTGATTAGTAAGACTATTTCTAACTTTCCGTGACCTTTTGACACTTACTGTTAAAACAGATTTTCTTGCGTAGTATGATTCAGTACAGAGTCTTAACCAACAAAAATTAATGCATAGTAAATTACGTCAGGCATGCATAATGATAGAGTTAAGTAGTGCCATTTTGTGTTAATATATGAACTAAGAAACTATGTATTGACAGCGTCGCACGCATCTATCTCCAAATGTAAAGCGGAGAATAGTTTATCAGGTCCAATATCTGATAGCATTAGTCACTGGCAAATGTTGGTATATTGAAGGTGAACAATGTAAAGAGAGACTTATATGACTTGTTTTTAACAGGGCAGCCTGTGTAGTGCTTTGGTTGTGTGATTCATCTGTAGAACTCAAATATAGTAAATAATGAGAGAAATAGATTGGCCTGATGAAAAAAAAAAATAACTAAGTCTAGCTTTGTGCATAAAGACCCAGATTTAAATAATTTTCAGATTTCATGGCATGAGTCAACTACTAACCCTTTAGATTTATGCAAAAACATTTAAGCTATTTTTTAACAGATTATGTGCCCCATTTTTGAAATGTCTCATGCTTGCTATTCTCAAGCTGAAACTGCAGAATCTGATGCAATTTAGCAATTCCTGTGGTCTGAGTACAGAAAGCAAGTAACCTTGTCATGAAAAATGTCATTTTCCAAAATTTACATAGGGTTTACTGGTACAAGTGACTATTGAACATATATTAATTTGCAGTTTAGATATTAATTTTGAGGAGAAATTGTTCCTGATGACTGACTTTTTTTCCTATTTGCTACAGAAGCAAAGTTTACATATTAAACAAAAATATATACAAATATTATAGAAGGCTTCTAAAATGACGTGATGATTATTTTTACTACTAAAGGATAATTGCCTCTTGGAGCAGCTTTACAAAATCTCACTTGAGTCTGGATGCGTGGACAGATCGTTTAAAACTGTGGCTGTCAAAGACAAGGTAGGATGTTACATACTGTCTACACGTAAGAATACATTTCAGATGTGGCCTTTTTAAACAGGAAGTTATGCTGTAGGGGTGAAATAAATAACAAAGGGGAGATGTCTCTTATTTCCGTGTTGACATTGATTTGGGACTTTCTACCAGTTTTAGGAAAACCTTTTGCCTATAGTCTACACAAACATGCAATCTGAACTCCATGTAAAACTGAATAAAAATCATGGCAGTGATTCTATCCATGTTATCCTCTACTTTAAATTTATGTGGCCATGAAGTCCGGAGAACTAACAATATTAATGATTGTAAGCAGCTACATGATTGTAGGATCAGATCCTACAACATGGGATGGACAACTTACGCTGCATATGGTAGTTCAAGAAAATTTGAAATTGAATTCAAAAATGCAGATGGGAAATCTGTGGGTTTAGGAAGAAGGGGAAACTTGATTACTGGACATGTGGCAGTGAACTGTTCTACAAAAAGTCAGATCATATCCATTTATATATACGCCATTTTAATTTAAGAAGACTGTTGCTTGCACATGTTTGGGGAGGTTAAAAGGCTTGCTTGTGAGTTTTAATTATTGCACAGTAGAAATGATCCAAAGATTTTACCTTGTCTGGACCTTCAAAGATCCTTTATTACTGATCCATGAACAATAATCAAGGATGTCAAGTTCTCTGAACTGTGGAAGATTCAGACTTAGTTTTGCCCCCAGGAAAGCCTGGGGGAATAGTATATGGATGGAAACAGAAATTATGCGTTTCTTAAGTTCACCATCAATTGATTTGCAACTTTGTGGAAAGCTCTAGGTGTATCTAAAGACAAAGCCTTCAAAGACGAAATGATCCTTTGGAACTGCTTGTGTCATCTTATAAAGAACTGGTTATCCTAAAAACATGTTGACATTTAAGACCTTCCAAACCTACTATATTAGCTGCTGTTTTCTATAGTGCAATCTGACAAATCAGGATATTTGCCCATTCCTGTTCCTGTTAAAAGGTATTTGTCAACCTTAAATTTTCTTACAGATTTGAGCTAAACCAAGAGTTTATAAAAACAGTATTGTTTGCACAGTTGTGGAACCTGCTCTTACTTTCTTCCAGGCGGGGTGAAGGGTGTAAGACTGAAAGAGGGAAGGTGGTGAACACCATAAAAGAGGAAGGAGACTAGGACAACCTGTAGTTCTTTGGCACCAACAGGTTGCTGACTGGTATGAATGGCAAATGTTAACCCAAATACATTTGTTCACAGCCTACTCCTGTTACATTTCCAGCAGAAGGAATATTTGAAAGCTCCCCCCTACATATCAAATTTGTCATTGTTTCTGTATGCTTTGTCTTTTTCACAATGGCAATTAAAACCATTTCCCCTTTATACGATGTCCCTCCCCTAGCCCCTCCCGTTTAAATTCACATGAAATTCAGCCTAGTCCAGAAGGAGAAGTTACATTTACTGTAGCCTTAAGCTGGGACTCATTGCCAGACACCTTGTCCATACCAATGTTAGCCAATCTTTAAAGAATTCACAACAGAATTTACAAAAGATACTGAAGAATCACTCTGTACGAGTTCAGAATAATATTTGCTCACCTATAGAAAATAAATGGGTTTCCTCTGATATAAAAATTATAATGCACCTGTGGAGTTACATATCCAAATAAATTAGATTGATATTCTTTTCTCCTGTTGGAACAAATTCCTTTATCTTGTGTATTCCTTAAAAGCAGTTTTAATGTAAAACTCTCATTCAATTTGGGCTTCAAATCGTGAGGAACTCTGTATCAAAGGCTTTGCAGTATATCTCTATTCAGACAAATGCTTAAGATAGTAACAATCAGAAGGATGACTATGCCAAAACTCAGTTTCTAAATAACTTGTTTGAATGTTGGATTATTCATTTTACATTTTAGGAATTGGTACCATGGAGAAAAGAAAACTAAAATGGGTGACAATGAAGCAGAAACCCATTCTTATTTTGCAGGTATTGGAATCTTTGTAATCCTTTTGGATTTTTTGGTGATATTGTCTTCTCTAAGATCTTCTATGGGGATTTCTGTACTTGCTTTGTGAATGGTAGTATATTTTTTTTCCTGCCTCTCTGAACATTATTGATAATGTTCAGTAAGCAAAACAGAAATCTAAAATCCAATATCTTTTCACCCTGTGTTGTGTAACAGTACCAATATGATATATTGGTATATATATGTATGTATCTATTTTATTGAATAGATATGAGTGTGCCAGTTTTGTATTGATGTAAGAAGCAGTGGTATAGCTTTCACTTGACTGAGATGAACTGATTCAGATCGGCTTCATAAAAAGAAAAAGAAACAGTTGATCAGTCTGCTCCTGGAAAGAAATTCCGCAGAGTCAGACTGAATTGTAGAATTCTGTGATCTAAACTGGAAAAAAACTAACGGCAAAATCACTTGAGCACTGTAAAATATTCTATGTAAGGCTTAAGTAATTGTCAACACATACATGTGTTTATCCTTTCCAAACTTCTGTTAAGACCCCTATGTTATATCAAAGGCATACAAATAGAAAAAATACATTCCTTGGTGGGTGTTGCTTTGTCAAATATCATAGTAAAAATTTGAGGGGCGTGGAGTGGGGAATAGGGACCAAAGTACCCGTGCCCTTGTTTACTTTGCCTGTTAATCTGTCACTTTTGGTGGAAGTCAGGAGAATGTCTGTTTAAATGTTTAATATACTTGATCAAACACTTACCCTTGCTAAGTCTCTTTCTTTGTTAAACTAGAATCAACTCATGTTCACAGTCCAAAGCCTGAATATATTCAGTTCAGTGTGGGACAGGTAATTGTTCACAAAAGATTTGGCTACTCAGGAGTCATTGTTGGATGGGATGTAAAAGCTAAAGCTCCAGAAGAATGGCTACAACACAACTATCCTCCAGCGAAACAGGTTTGAATATATTAAACTCTATTAATACATACATAGAATGACTCCGGCTAGAAAAAGCTTCAGAAACACTCTTACAGACAGACTTCCTGCTGACCTAATGGAAAATATTTATAGTCCCATAGCACCTGTGCAGCTGAGCGATACCTCTGCCTCTTCTGCACTGTTGTCCCAGTAGAGCTTTGCTTTTGCACCACTGATGCATTAAGCTTCGCTGGTCAGGGTTGTACTGGACACATCTCAAATTAAAATCACTCACATTTAATACACAGTGTTGTATTTAAAGTAGCAGCGTCAACCTATAATGTTTGAATGGATTTCTCTTGGTGTATTACTGAAGTTGACAGGCTGTTAAATCTTACATCTGAACATCCAGTGTAGGTATAGTTAGTAACATCTTCATTGCACCTAAGAAATGCAAGTAATCCTTTGTGTTTAATCAATTTCAGTTAGAAAGCAATGTTTTTGGGGATCTGGATACTTGCAACGTAAATCTATTTAGCAGCATATTTTTGTTAAGAGTTCTTGAAGCTTTTGAAATTCTTTAGCCTAAGTCCTTGTTGTATTTGAGAATCAGATGCTAAATCTTTATTGACAGTGCTGGTCTGGTAATGCAGTGCTGCACATGCTGTGGGGTGACTGCTGACCTGCTGCTTCAGTGGCAGGAAGGCACTAATCATTTAGTTAACTGAAAATGAGAAAAATGAGACACTCTGCCTGTAGCAGAGAATTCATGTTCAGCTGGGAGCAGATATTCAGTCCTGTTTTGTGTGTTTTGTTCCTTCCCCGCTGTAATTTTATCCACCTGCCACTCATCTTTGACTTCTAGAACACCTGCATCCTTGCTTTCTTTTCTTCTCTCATTTTCTCCTCTCAGTATTGTTGTCACCAACTGAACACTCATGAATTTCCCATCAGGCGTTCTGATTCTTTTTATGCACCTTATGTTGTTCTGTTCTCCCAGTGACCTTGTGTTCATCTTTATGTTATTAACTTCAGCAGTGATAACAAGTGGTTTAACTGTGTGGCTTTGGGGTTTTTTTAACTTGCCTTTGCCTTTTCACGTTACATGCACCAGCTATGCAAAATGCCTTCTGACCTTTACGAGGCAACTGCTAAGCTTGGTCCTTGCAAATTCTGTTGGAACATGAGCCAGGCTTTCAGCCCAGCTTTGATTTGCCTTTCCCTGACTTGCAGTTCTTTACATTGTTGAGCAGAGGCCACTGCCTGTCACGTTGATCGATACAAACTGCTTCATAACCTCCAGTTATCTATCTGTATTAATCCATCACATTTTTGTGTTTAGACTGTGGCTTACCTTGGGCAGGAATGTTCATGGATAGTAGTAAGCATGGTGGGACCCTGGCCTGTGATTTGTTTTCATAGGCACTGTAAAAATAATAGTAAGCCACACTTTCCCTTTCTTGGCTGGAAGACTTTTATATATACATAGAAGTTGCCTTAGCTCTGTCCAGGATCAGGACCGGGATTGTCAGAGATGACTGATATTATGTTCTGGATTTGTTTCTTTCTCTCTGCTGTTCTCTGTTGCTGCTACTGAAGGAATAAGGGTGACTAACAAATTGTTATGGAACCTAGTTTCTTGCCAGATCTATGGGATAAAAGGTTAATTAAAATTTTTACTTAAAAAATTTTTCAGATATGCCAATAACTTCACATATTACAGTTTTGATTGCTTTGTATTTAATTTTCCAAACTGACATAGGTAAGATCGTAAAAATGAACTTGCTGTATGTATATATTGAGTAGGTTTAGGTTCTGTAAGCCTAGTGAGAGTTAACTGATTATATAATGTAATCTTCGGTCGTCATCTCCCCTTGAAGCTATTTATTTTCCTTCTATTTTTACAGGATCTAAAAGATACTCCTCACTATCGAATTCTAATTAACAAAGCAAATGGATTTGGCAAATCTACAGCTTATATTCCTGAGGAAGAGATAACCATTATTATGGGATTAGAGGTAGTATTTATCTTTTATTCAGTTGCAACTTGTTTGTTATCCTGTACATTTAAAACTTGGGTGACCTTTGGCTTAATAGATAACGTATATTTTTGCAAAGTTAGTGAAAACCAATAGAGAAAGTAGATAAATTACTGCTGTACTTTCAAGTATGTTTTTGGAAGATGATAAATGACCCATGTACTGCCAGCTTCCAAGTATCCACCTGCCTAGTTCTCTAAGTGTTTTAGCAACTTGTGTTATGTACAGGCTGTTGCAGACATGGACTTTTGTTTTAGGATTTCACTGACCTATCAAAGTTGGAAGAGACATTTAATTTCATTCTACTGGATTTGGCAAAGTATATTGGTTTCTCAATTCCACTCTGAAAAATCTGCATTTCAAACAGCTCCTGCTCATCTGCTGCCCAGACTGAATAATGTCTCCCTTTTTAACTGCAAAACCCTCTGGGAGCCAAAAAATCTGTTTGGTGTATCACAGTTTGGTAACTTTTGATTTCTAGCTTATGCAAGATGCACCTGATTCTTAAACTTGTCAGGGACTCTGACCCAGAAAGCAGCCTTCAGGCATGCATGCCACATAAAAATGTCTTTTTGTAAGGGATCCAGTGCTATTGTGGGTGCCTTCTTTTAAATTGTGGATAGTGGCAATACCTGTATTTAAAATAACAGCAAGTAGCAGAATGATTCATCTAACAGGAGATGCTTGGATTAGTCAAACAGAGGAGATTCAAATTGGCACCTTTTGCCTTTCAGAAGAAACCCCAAAGGAATTGTTTAAGTTAGGCTGGCCTGAAGAGTCTCTGTGATCTCTCTTGAAACTGTGCCGCTGCACGTAAAGGACCTCCCTCAGTTCATGGGGCTGAACAGTGTGACACCATTACCTCTTTTCTTTGGCAGAAGCCTTAGCTCCAGTCCTCACTTTTGTTTTAGCTGCTGCTTGTAATAGAAAATGAGCTAACATACCTGAACTCAGGAGCAGGAGCTATGCTATCCCAGATAAGTGTCCTAAGTATTTAAAACTGGGTTCTGGTCACTCTAACTTATGTGTCTAAAAAATGCACCTTTATTATGTCAGTCAGCTGGCTACCTTCAGTTACCTTTATAGTGCATGGGGAGAAACAGATACCTCACTTTAAACATCTACCTTGTGTAAACTGGTCTAGAGGATATCAGATCGCTTTATTCACCTCTATGATAGGCTGATTCTCCCCACAGATTATTAGGGGAACTGATGGTAATAAGCTCACAAAAACAGATATTTGAAAGTTGTCTAGTTGAGATGATTAATTACAAATGGTGAGTGATGCCTGTACCTCAAGTTCAAAAGGTCTGTGGTTTGCCCTCACTCAGCATTTCCTACAGCCTAGTAGGCAGCATAATTTCCCAAAGAGTTGAGACTGATGAGAAAATGCTTAGACTTGTCCTAACTCTTTCCCAGTTGACAGTTATAACCCGCTCACTGTATGCTTTCTGCATCACGACAAGGTAGGTAACTTGGATTGCCCTGCAGGGATCTTGCATCTTCAAGTTGGACACTGTGGTATCTAAGGCCTTCTTCTCCTTGGTGTGTGTTCACTGTCTCCCCAACCGCTTCTTTACTGTTCCTGCTGCGTAATTGGATTAGAAAACTGATCCAGCTGAAATAAATAACGAATTACCAGCTAGAGTTGAGTGACAACTACTTCAATAAGGAATAGTGCTGAGTTTAAAACACCAATGCTGGTGTAGATCTAGCACGTATCTCATGAAATGTGTTCAACACTTATAGAGAACTTGGACAGTTTGAGAAGGCCACTGTTCCAACAACATAAATGAGGTCAAGGTACATGGAAAAATCCCACTAGAAGTAGTTAACTGTAGTAAATTTAATGGTTCTTTTAAGTATCATCAGATTGTATTTACTGTTAATTCTGTTGCTTAATCAATTCAAAATATTATTTTCTTAGGTACATCACCCTGATATGAAAGCCTATTTCAGTGGATATGATGGATCAAAATACATTATGCAGCCATGGTTGAAAAAAATCTATCCTCATGACTGAAGTACTTAAGTGTTTGTATATGTAACACACATCCAGATAACGTTTCCTTTTTAAACTTATAAAACAGGGCAAATCTCATGTATATTGTTTCCTATGCCAAAATAAAACATTCCTAAGCATGTTTTCTGTTGAACAATCAATTTCTTTAGAAGCAAACACACTGCATGTTCAATTTACTGTGACTTGTGAGAGGTATTAATTTTCTTCCAAATTTGGGAGAAAAGCTTTAAATATAGCCAGGCTTCAGCTGGGAGTACCAAGCGTTTTGCACATCTTGCCATTTTACGGGGGGCAGAGGAGGAAACTGAACAGTTAAGAACTATACTTTCAGAATTAATCATAACCTTAATTTTAGGAGGTAGAGCTAAATAAAGGCCAACAGGAACTGAAATATTTCTGGGGGCAGCTGTAGTAAGTCAATCTTGCAATATTTTGACTACGCTCTTTACAAAATTGTGCACTGGGCTTCTTTCAAATGATACAAGCAAAGGAAAAGTTAATCTACATTTTTGCACCTGAATAGATGTTAAGAAGCCATCTATGCTGTCTCAATGCACAACCTGCATTCTTAATGTCCTCTCTTTACTTTCTACCATAAGAATTAAGTAAAATACAATAACAAAAAAATTAAGAAAGTGTAAAAAATTTTATTAAGAAAATGTGTAGGATTTAGAGATTTTCTAGAGAAGCTTGTTTCTTCTGTTTTCTTTTCCTTTTATCTCAAACACAGCAAACACTCTACAAGAAGCATAAGCAGTAGCATTCTGGATTCTTTCCTGCAGAGTCAGTGAATCTGGGACGTTTGACAGATGACTGTCAATGTGGCCTCCCCATTCTTTTGTTTCTTCTTCTCTTATTAATAAGGGTTTTCCCAATGACTGGCCAAACAGTCGACAGACTTCTTGAGCTTTCCTCCGCGTGTTTCCAACAGCAGCAACACATACTTGACGGCTGAGAGGTAGAAAAACCAGCACAATAACAAGCAGGGCCAACTGCTCTACAAGTACTCCTGCCAAGCATTTATTTTTAATGCCTCAGCTTTTGTAACTACACAGATGTAACGCACATCACCTTCCCCTGGGTTCTGGGTGATTATTTAGGAGTTTTGAGGAGGGGGTGTGCGGAGGAAATGTCAGCATCTTCACCAACTACCATCAGGCCTTTTAACACTGCAGATGTCCATGGTGTGTGGTGCAGAGCACGAGTTCAAGCCTTGCCCCAGGCACTTGGGTGGCCCAGCTGTAAGGCGCACTAGCACCTATTTAACCTCACTGGCCTGATGTCCAGGCTCCTGCCTGGTAGATACCTTTGAAATACACTTCTGACATCTCCAGAACCATTACCAGAACCATTATCTTGCTGCTTGGACGAGGCATAATTATTTTATTTAAAAGAGGGAAAACACCAACCAAGAATAAACTTCCCTCTGCCCCCCCAATGTCAGTGGGAGAAACAGGACTTTGAATAGTTAATGTCAAAAATATTAAGACCATGAGCTTCAAAGTAGCATATTTCAATGCTGAGCAAGCACCGTATGTGGTTCTTTTCAGATCACGTCAGCAGCTAAGAGTAATGGGAATTGGCAAAGTTGCTTAGAATTATCAACATCTGGTAACACACTTGCACCTTCATGAATAAATACAAATTAAATTTACGTGCTGATGTAACCAAAGTCAAATTTTGTTGACCTAATATTCACAACAGATTATACTTCCAATGGAAATTAGTGGGAAAATATTTTTTTATTACATTCTGCATCGGGACACTGTAGAAAGAACAAGCTGTATCCTCTAGGCTGAAGAGTACTAATTTATAAGTCATATTTAAAAACAAATACTGAAACATCTGAACATAAATTTTAATAGGTATGAAGGAAACTATTTGCTCCCATTGCAAACAGTATAAATTATGTATTCATATTAACTGTTACCTGAGGCTGTAAAATTCGTGGCGTGAGAGAGAACTTACCGAAGGGTGTCTACAGCTTCTGGTGTATGGTAGAAATGAGGTGGACTGATGGTAACAGAGGTTCCTAGCTTTTCAATGAGTAGATTGCAAACATTCTGCATTTTTCCAAAATCACTGAATATAATACAGACCTGGGAGTGAACACAGACATCATACAAATAATTTTTTTTAAATTTTTCTGATATGATTCAACACTTGTATTTAAATCAGTATAAAGCCAGATATGTACAAACTAACTAAATGTATTAGTCCTGTATGTAACTCCAACATTTTTTTACTTGGAACATTTTAATATAGCCCCAGAGACTACCATTAGGTTTGCAACAGAAAGAAGCTCATAAAACGGTTTAAAACTGAGGATTAAGAAATACTCTTTTGTGAGGAAGTACAGCATTCTTGGTATGCAGACAATGTGAAGAATGAACGTGCTCTTTGGGACACACGATGATGCATCCTGGTTCTTCCCTTTTTAGATCACTAGACGTTAATTATGCAGAAGCCCAAGCAAAATGATGTGGAAAACATTGTGCAGGAAGGAAAATTACATTTTAATTCCAAGCATTAGGTTGAAGAATCCTGAACTGTGAGATTAAACTAGGCCTAGCCCAGTCTAGCTTTCAGTAGGCTCAAAACCCTGTGTTGGTTGAACAGACTCCAATATCTACAAAGAACTGGGCACCTCAGACTTGGATTAAAAACAATTTAAATATCTAGCTGTGTGTGGCATTGACAATAAGAAGCATTAAATATTGTTGCATCAGGGATTCAGGTGCTTTCCCAAGTGCTACAAAGCAGACATCACCATCAGCCCCGGATCCAGAGCCTTCCACATGGGGAAGTGCCAGCCAGGCAGCCACTTTCCAGGCAGGAGCTGGCCTTTTTCTGCGGCAAAGCACAGATGCCAGGAATGAAATGATGCTGAGCTACTACAGCATTCAGGAATCAGAAATCCTGGGTCCCAAACACTTTTTTAGAAGTGCTAAACCCTCATCTCACTTCCCAGTACAGTGCTCTCACCACCAAGTCAGGCTCACCTTCTCTCTGATCCCTGACCCTTTCCCTTTGCACAGTGATACAGCTTCAACAGGAGGGGAAGAAAAACACGGTGGAAAAGAAAATTCCACTGCCAACCCCTGTGACATCCAGTCACTCCTGTGACTGGTGCAGTTCATGCAGCAATCTATCCCAGGGAAGGTATATGGTACAGAAATCCAAGCTATGGCACAGCAGCTGCACTTCTTGTATGCATACCACAGCTTTACCTCAACGAAAATGAGATAATTCAAAGAAGGTGAATTTCTCAGTGAGAGAGGAGTGGGCTGCTTCATACAGGGTAAGGTAAAAAATGGATATTGACAACTATCACAAAGTAATTAATGCACACGTCTTGTTAACCTTGGTAGCCTCTCAATGCAGTACATGTACCTCATCCTGGCTTGAATCCTTGCACTGGCTCTGTAGCTTTTCACACAAGTGAGCCAAAGCTGGGCTTAGGGCCTTAAAAACTGACCAAA
The DNA here is from genome assembly GCF_964273445.1 of Streptopelia decaocto. Classification (NCBI taxonomy): domain Eukaryota; kingdom Metazoa; phylum Chordata; class Aves; order Columbiformes; family Columbidae; genus Streptopelia; species Streptopelia decaocto. The sequence continues at coordinate 86,868,642 of NC_138656.1, forward strand.
ATGGAGCAGTGGGGCAATTCCACCTTCTACATGGACAAAAGGTCACTCCTGTTGTGCAAAACTGCACCAGTTTTGCATTTTCATCTCAGCTGCATGCCCTTTATCTGTACCTTGGGGGCTGGCTCACTTTCTGGAAGGTGCAACACCAATTTGAAAAAAGTCTGAAGATGAGACTAAACCTAGATTTCTTTCTTCTGTGGGAGTTCTTGCCATAGACAAAAAGCATACATCTATCATCTTGTGCTGTTTTGCCAGAAAACTGTCGTTGTTGTATTTTGTGGGAAGTTGAAAGTCTCACTCTGAGGACTGTCATAATGCTATCAGTGTTTACAAGATTAGTTCTGTCAAGGAGATGAAACAAAAGAATGATGAAATAGAAGAACTGTGGGTCTTAAGCTGCTCAGGTTGGGGCAGTTCTAGGCACGCAGGAAGATTATTGTTAAAAAATAAGCACATAGTCAGGTACCCTCACAAGCAGAAAGTAACTGAGCAATAGCGTGCATTTTGTTGTTTTTCCCCCCTAAAAATCATGCTCTTCATTTAGAGCCAGATGAAATAAATTCCACTTATGTTCGCAGAAGATAACTGAGCATGGGGGTTGGACTCGATGTTCTTTAAAGGTCCCTGCCAATCCAAACCATTCTAAGATTCTATTATTAAAATGCAAAGCAGTGTTTCTTTTTTTTTTTTTTTTTTTCAGTAAGATTATGATTAAGTTTTAAAAGGGTGAAAAAGTAATAAGAGGGTATGCAGAACCATTATGGACATCCTAAGGTTTGGGTAAGGCTGTAAAGGACAAGAAGGTATGGTTTGTAAGGAGGCAAGTATATTAAGAAATGCACAAAACCGACATAATCTTCATCCCATGAGATCGTCATGCAATAAATGAACTATTGTGATTAAGATACTGTAGAGCTTTGTGACTTACGCAATTTCATTCTTCTGCATATTTTCCTTTGTTATAGCATGAATTCAAATTTATCTCCTTACAGTTGAAAGCATATCTTGAATGCTTAATTATACTTTAAAATAGCTATTTGTCTGGGTATTTCTTCAATCTTCTAAAAACCCTACCATACTGCTACTTAAGTGTACAAGGCAGCCAAAACAGCAGTACTATGGCTGGATTTTTCAAGTGCTAACATCCCGGTCTTAGGCAGCCATACAGCTTCTGAACAGCAATTACAGCTGGTCCAAGCTGCCTACAAATGAACACTAAATCCATGTAATTTGCTTTCCACATAAAATCTTTGCTGTGTAAAACTTAATAGCAGAAAGGAGATGGCTGGTTAGGTTACCACTTAAGACTGAATTTGTAAGCTTAAGCTTGTCTGTAGCCTAAATAATAATTCAATATAGTTTTATTAATTTTTAAGTATAGCTTATCTAAAAACATGGTGATTTAAGCACCCATGATAGTTGGTGTCTGCTTTGTGAAGTTAAAGTAATTCAGAACATGACACTAATGCATACCATTTAAGCATCTAAAGACTCACTTTAAAATCCAAATTTTGTTTTCCAAATTCTCTATTATTTCTGTATTTATTGCTGTAATTTAGATGAGAATATGCCTTAAAGCAAACTAAAGAGACTGAACTCTGTTTTAGAGGATTGTAAACAACAGCTCTATAAAACAGCTACCATTTCATTACAGGCTTCCAGGTTTACTTAATAAGAATCTGTAAATTCGCTGGGTAGTGATTGAAGTTTGATGCTCTAAAAAGATCCATTGACTGAAAACACGTAATTTCCCTCAGTGAATGTTTGCAGCACAGCATTTATTTCTTACTGTGGCATGAACATACGAAAATATACTCCCCTGAGCTGCTTCTGAAGTAAACGGGATTATTCCTGTGATATTTAGCTTTCACACAGCACGTTTTACCTACAGAATTCCAAGTCAATTACCTAGGAAACAATTAGTTTTGCTTTACTTGCAGCAAGCTGATGGCAAAGTCGTGCAGAATAAACCAAAGTCCAGGTGCTGTTCAACTGTGGCTTAAGCAGATCTAGATTAGGGCTGCCACACCACTGTTGTTCCCCATCCACTCTTGTCCTCTGCCTTGCATTGCCTTCAGTTCAGGAGCTAAAATAATGGAAAAATATAGAAGCTAATCTGAAAAAAGTAAAAGCTATTAACTGCAGCAGCTTTCTGAGCTGACCTGTCACCCGATCACCCAAGTACATCTCCTTGCAAGAAGCAGAGGGCAGGAAGGGCTGGGGGTGAAGGAGAGTGCAGAATCGGGGGGTTGCTGACACTGCCACGGAGCGACAACCTTTGAGCCTCAGAACCAGATATTCCCTTCTGTAGCACTGTATAGTATTTAAAAAGCACACAGTCATCTGGGAAGAAAACAATTATTTCTATATTACAGAAACAAGTCCTGCACACAACAGAAGACTCCAACTGAACTCTGCTTTAAACTGCAGTCTTGCAGTAGTTTACTTAGACAATGCTGCCGTTACTGTACAGAACATCTGCTCCTCAGGAAGGGGAAAGACAGTCTGCAAAGTGTCATTGGTCTTTGCTAAATTTCTTATTCTTTTTTGTTAATTATAATTTTTGGTTAGGTTGAATACGTACCTCTGCTTCCATTTGGTAAATATTTTCTACTCTACTAAAATCCTCTGTTACAGTCATATTTTCTTCCTAAAACAAAGTACAAGAATATAATCTTAAAAGACAGAAATTAAGCATCCGTTGGAAATGTATATACATTGTGTCCTGTAAAAGTTGAACTGTTTGGCTTATTACTTATGACTTAGAAACAGAAATTTGGAATTTTCCATGCAAATCTCTTGCATTAAAAACTAGCTGGATGTTAAAGACTGCTTGACCTTAAGGTAAATTATACAGTAGCTCTAGAATGTAATTTTGCTGCTATTCACTTGAAGAGAACAATTACATCTTAAAAGTGACTGCTAGCTAGAAGCTGTATGTATCAGTGTGTAACTGTAAATTCACCTGGTTCAAAAACTGGAAGCTTTAACGTTTTTCAGAAAGTTAGTATGTGAACAGTGCTTTTCAGGCCCTTATTTTAAGATATTTTAACAGTAGCAGCTTGTAGCAAGGTGATCTGAACAATGACTGAGCAGAATCTTATGCCGGCAGAATCGCAACCCTGAAAAGAGGCTAATGCCACCACTGACACTTGTGCATTAACAGCAGCTACATTATTCAACATAATGGCTGCACTGAGCACTAGCAAATCCTGTAATACTTGTAAATAAGACACTGATCTAACTAAGATACAAAATAACTCCACTTACATCCAAATATTTGATCAGCTTGCTAGTGGTCTATCAATCACATTTCTTTCACCCGCCTCCCTCATAAGTGAATACTTTGGATGAACAATTTATTGTAAAATTACTACAACACAACAAAAAGCACTGTGTGCAATTTAATTGTATATACAACTTTGCAGTTAATACCCAGAAACCATAACAAAGCAGATACTAAGCCTTCCAATTACTGGAAAAGTTTTACTTATTAAATTTATTTGCATAACAAAATAATATTTGCTTTCAGTGTTGACACATATCAAAACATGCTTTGTGTCAGAATATTTTCTACAGAGGTTAAATTCTTCAAGTTTGCCAAGTAGTATATAGGCATAAGTTTATATAAATGATATTAATCATAAGAAGCATTTTCCTTTTAAAAATATCATAAAGAAAATCAGATCCATAATTATCATTGCACAGCAGCCTCCAAGAAACAAATTCTGAAATTTCAATGTTATGATTGATTTCCAGTGCTCATTGAAACGCACAATGGTCCTATTTTGCATAATCTCTTCTAGTAAGGGCAAGGACCAGGACTGGTTAGTCCCTAAAAAATGTATTTGCCCTTTTGCAGTCACAGGTTTGAGGCACTTTGGCAGTGTGGCTGGCTCTGGTTTGATAAAGAGTGCTCACGTCAGTCCAGCACCAACCACTCATTTAATTTACAAAATGGAGCAAATCTTACTGTCTATGATGCAATCCAATTACAATTGACAAGGAAGATTTTTTTCTAGAACATTTACAGATCTTGTAGAAATAACCACAAGGAAAAACTTTCTTCAACAACTCATGCTTTACGGAAATAACTATATAAAACTTCAGGGTAAACACAGAAAAAGTGCAGTTGTTTTTCCTTGGTCCTGCTCCTTAAGCCTTTTTAAAAAAGTTCTACTTCCTGCTGAACGGATTAAAGTCTTCTAATTTGGTTTTGCCCTCTGCAAGGTTCCTGTGTATTTAAGGACAGTGCCATCCTGTGGCTCCAGGCACTACTGCAAGATCAGTGCAATCTGCGTGAAAGATCATTTTGTGCCATCTATTATAAAATTTCCCTCAGAGCTTATTTTTATCCCACTAGATTTAACAGTAGCTGTATGTGTTACTGAAGATAAATGGATGAAATAATTGCTCAAGTCATAACAAGGTGGCCTCCTGTGATACATCTTCTGTTAGATACGTTGTTCCTGTTTGAGAGTGTGTTTGGACAAAGATATGGAAAAAGACAGGTAGGTGATGATAGAATTTTAAATTGGAATCAGGACCTGGACTACATCAAAAAGCAAAAGGCTTTTTTCCTGCTGCTTATGTCTTCTGCTCATATTTTGGCTGAGGAACTATCCATTTGATTGCAATATCCACAGGAAAAAGTGTTTTCACTGTGACTTAGGGAAAGCTACACCTGTGATGTGTCAGGTATTCTGGACGTCAAGAATAACTTTCTCCATTTTCTAAATCTGTGGGCCAAGAATCACAGAAGAAAAATCAAATTAATATAATTGTTATGTGATAACTCAATTACCCCAGAAGCTATTGAACAATTCTTAACATAATTGCACTTGCATTCTGCCTATATAGCCCATTTTTTGAGCCAGCAGTGACATAAACCATCACTGTTGCAGGTGCTGTAAACAGAAGGAGCAGGTCTAGAATTGTGCTTTCCCTTATATTTTCTTTCTTTTCAACAGGAAAAAAAATCCTACACACTCTCTTCCTCCTACCTATTGGCTACTTCTGAACAATTTCTTCTTCACAGGACCACCCTCATGACACCATCACTGTCTATAGGAATGACTGTTCCTTCTCCCAGAAGAGAACAGGGAAAAAACTAAAGAGATAATCAGCAAAAGCACACTCCAAGGAGACAGCTATATAACAATACAGTAGGAGAAAAGCTTACCTGCCGCCAAAGTTACATGTTCTGCTCCTGGTTACTGCTTTAACAAACCCATGAGACCGTTTTATGAAACACAAGACCAGTCTCAGTATGGGAAAATGTTTATAGTTTGGAAATGTATGCTAATGCACCATTGTGGTAAGCTACGATGGTATGTGGTAAGCTACGCTGGAGGCACCTGGAAACGTCTTTTAAAATTTACTTGTACATTTGCATTGGTATATCTAATATAACTTTACGTTATGAAAAATATTTAAACAATCAAAAGTTAGCTTCTTCCACCTAAGCATAGCATTTTTGTTCTTAATACTAAAGAAATTGGTAGTGAGAGTCTTGGTGTGTGCTTGTATCTCCTAGTAGTCCGATCGCCCTAGTGTCCCCAGAGAGTTAAGGACAATAAGCACCTACGGTCAGGGAGTACTCCAGCTGGGCATCGGGTACCTGTGCTCCAGCCTCTTGTCCCCTCGCTCTGTCTGTTCTGTTTGGCATTAGACAGACAGAACAACAACCTAAACATCTGCAGTGAAGAAGTGTCTGCTGCTTTATGTCCATTCAAAAAATAACAGAGGTATATATAACAGTTACTTTAAGAAAGGTAAAAATCAGACTTGTACTCAGCAAATGTAAGGATACTTGGATACTTTGGAGATACTTCTTAAAATATGCAGTATTCTAAAAGTCTAAAAAAAGGTGATGCCTTATGAATGTTTCTACATTTCTTATTCAAGGATATAAGGAAATTTGAAGATTTTGTACCTGACTGAGCAAAACTTCTAAGCTGGTGGTTTGTGTATTTGTTTGTTTGTTTTGGGTTTTTTTTTGTTTTTTTTTCACACTGACTGGAAGGATGTGTATCCATAACTGTGACTCCTAAATAACAGATTGAAAATATGGAGGGTATCGGACATATATCCAAGGATATATCCCAGTACAGACAAACTCTTAAGTCAGAGTCCACTGGATATAGTTTGTGAGCTGGGTTGTTTGTTTTGTTAAATAACACTCAGACTGGTACAATAAAAATTATCACTGTTATTTTTAAACAAGATGGCCAATGCCAATTGTTAGAGAGAGTGGTTAAAGAAAACAAGTGTCATCTCTACACCACTACCCAAATAAATCATAGGTGGTAAATATAAATCAGTTTGCTTCTGCAGAAGGAGAAAAAAAACATTACTTTTGAGCAGCTGGGCTGAATAAGAGATTGGTTTCCCAACTGATTTTACTTTCCCTGCAGCCTTCAAAGCAGATTCTGTGCTCTGAAGTGCTGCATATACTTACAGCACTCTATAAATAAATGCTACGATGTGCATCTATTTCTGATCAAAAACCTGTGTAAATATATATGGAAATTAGGTGCTGCCCCCAGGCATCCTGACAAGCTGCTAATGCAAGCTCCTGCTGCTGCAAAGGTTATGCACTTCTGATCTCACAGACTTCCTACGGCAGCAGCGACAAGGGTTAAGGAAATTGTTCTATGGATTAATTAAAAATAAACACATGGAATAGCCAGCTGATTTATAAGAAGGCCCTAGATAAGCTTGCAACAACTAGAACCATATGGAGATTATGAAGAGATATTAATTTTACAGTGGTCCAGAACGGCATTAGCTACAAGTGATGTTAGCAAGTGCAGTTAAGAACAAATTGCCAGCAGTGAGAGTTGTTAGTAGAAAAGCTACAAGGCAAATAAAAGCTCCAGCAGAGGAGTGATTTAAAATTGGATGGAACAAAGTACTAAAAATTATACCTTGGGGAACTGCTCTGAAAAAAGCCCAAACCAAACCAACAAACTTCATGTTGTTTTTCTCAGAGTTCCCTAGAGCTAACGCTTTGCTAACACTGAGAAACTCACAAGTTAAGTAGCATTTTACAGTCCTTCGAGTAAGCAGAAAGTACTAACATTTCCATTCCCCAGCACATGGCATCTCTGAAACAGCAAACAATTACTGTGAAATTATTATAAGAAGACACTGAATGCTCTCATGTAAAAATGGTCCACTCTCCACCAGTGCTCACTTGCTCCCATTACATTTCTGAATCTGACTGCATATACACAAATATAAGAATTTGTTTGTTGGTAATACTTCATTTTGCAATTTTTTTTTCTAGCCTGCAGCAGCACACACAGCCCCTCTAAAGCACGCTCACTTATTTAACATTGTGCCTACTCCCTTTTTGTGTGCCATCCTCCATGTGCGAGTGCTCTGTGTTACCCTGATTCGCTCAGGCTCATGTCAAAACTGGAAGTCAGTTATTTGGATTCACTGTAGGGTAAATATGTGCAACTCTCTTTTCTAATCTATCCACACTACAAAGAGTTATTTATTTGCAGCCAAGAAGAAAATATCCCATGATCTGATAGCCCACCACAGTGGTGAGTACAAAGCTTATCGTCTTCTCTACCAACAAAAATGAATCCACGACGCCGTTCCTCCTGAAATCCACCAAACTTTAAACTCCTGTTAACTCAATTAATAGAAACTGAAGGCATCCAGCCCGTAAGCCCACACAAAAATGCACTGTTTCTGACTGAACAAGTCATTCTGATGGCAATAGAGTTGTGCTCCCCACGACAGACACACACCCAGACACGCGTTTGGGAAAAACACTGGGAGCAGGATCATGGATCTAGCCCATAGCAGCCTCCATGACTCCTTGCCATCTAGTCCCATGGCTGCAATACAAGCTTTTCCTAAATCAGGGTTAAGGAGTCTTTTCTTATTGCCGCCTTTATTCCTGAACAAATGCTTTATTTGGCTACTAGAGACAGCATCACTGAGTTTTAAAAGGAAACAGTAAATCTTATTTTCGGGGGGGGCGGGGGGGAAGCTGGAGTCAGCATTTCAAACACATCCAGCATTGGAGATGTGAGCATACTGTTTCACTGTAAGCACATCGCTATTTAGGCCGAGTAACTTACTCTCTTAATTTGCATTTACAAATACTGAATTCTATTGTAACATCATGCAGCATCATGAAAACCTTCTGCAATTCTTTCTTTTTAAATTCCAAATTGAATAATTTGGTGTTGATAGCAAACTCTGTCATTTCTCTTTTCCCCTGCTCATTTGTGAATATGCTAAAAAGGCACAAATTTCCTGGGGAACTTCAATAGTAAGCAGCTTTCAAAAGCAACCACTTATTCCATCAAAGATTGGCTTTGTTCTGTTTTAAAAACAGTCCTAGGTGTGGAACACTGTCCAAAACTGTTTTCTAAGATCCAAAAACAACAGTACCACCATTGCCAAGGACAAATATCACCCATACAGAGCGTTTACAGTGCAGACAAAGCTTTAAAAGCAAGACTATGATTTCTTGTCATAAAATGACTTCCTGAGGCCAGAACACTTATTCAGGTAAAGGAACCTTCTGAGTCTACAAGGGGCTTCCGTCACTTCAGCTATCTGGATCACGTCTGACGTTTTCTCATACCTCTTTACTGAATTGGAACGAGAAAAATAAAGGAAAAAGCTCTGTAGGTGTTTGTCGCTAAGCTACGGTAATCACATAGTTATACTGACACCTGCACACATGAATAGGTTACATTACATTGCTGTGCCCCCCTTTATCAGTTTCCTCCACACGCACACGAGTCTGCTGCATTACACGAACAGATGCAACAGTCAAAACAGGATGGTTTCCACATACAAAACAAACGACCCGGCGGAGAGGCCGAGCAGAGCCATTACACCTTTTCTGCTGTGGCTGGCAAAGCTGCACCTCCCGAAGACACACAGGCTGTCATAGCGGCGCCCCGGCGGCCGGCGCCTTCCCGAGAGCTGCAGACGCCGCTCCCGCTCCGCTGCCCGCCGGCTGGGCCGGGGCCCCCAGCGGCCGCCTTGCCCTTGGGGGCTGTCCCCGTCCAGCCGCCGCTACTCTCGCCGCCGGCTGGAAGGCGCTTTAACGCGCCGGCTGCCGAGCGGGGTCGGGGAGGCCCCGGGAGGTGCCGGTTGAACCCCGCGGCTGAGGGGCCCTTGGGAGCCCAGCGCCGCCGAGGAACGCGCGTTCCGCCCCGGCGCTGCAGGAGGCGGAGGCCGGGTGACGGCTCTCACCGGGACGCCGCGCTGGCGGGCGCTCTGGGCGATGTACTCCAGCCGTCGGGCCACGCTGCTCCGCGCCGCCCCGGCCGCGTCCTTCCGGCTGCTCAGTCGCAGCGACACCCGCGCCCGGTCCGGGCTGGCGCTCAGCTCCGCGCTGCCGCTTACATGCACCTCCCGCCGGGGCGGCCCTGGGGGACCGCCGCGCCCTGCCGGGACTGGGGCCGGGGTCAGGGCCCGGGCTGGGGTGAGCTCGGCGAAGACGCGGGCGGGGGACGGCGCGGACAGCGCCATGGCGGCGGGGAGGGCCCTCACGGCACCATGGCAACCAACGCCAGCGCCCGCTGCACCCTGGGAGGCGCCCACGTGACACCATTCCTTCCGCCCCCTATCGCCCTCGCCTGGCTGTGGCGCAGCCGTCACGCCGACGCGAGACGCAGGGGCTTTCCCGCCATGACAGGTACCGAGGCGGAAGTTCCTCGTCCCCCTCAAGGGAGGTCCGCCATGACAGTTACCGAGGCAGCGCCTCCGGCCGCTGCGGAAGGCGGTTGTGGCGGGCGGCTGGGCCGCAGGCGGCGGGAAGGCTGTGGCAGGGCAGGGGAGGGTGCGCACCCTCTGAGGAAAACCTGTCCCCTCTACGCCATTTTTGACCTATTATAATATTTTTCCAGCATGCTGAGATGTGTAGCAACCTGAGAGAGTGTGAGGATGGGCACTGGAGAAAGGGCTAGAGTCCTTGTCTGTGGAGGGCAGGCTGGGTTTTGTTGTGCCACAGCACATCCTGCACTGGTGGCAGGGCCTAGGCAGGGGTGACTAAAAGCCCCTTTAGTGCCAATGCTGCTGGTTCTCTGTGGAGGAGTCTTGCAGCTCACACATTGGCTTTGCTGATGTCTGCTGGGCAAGTCCTGCTAGTGCTGGCCTCTCCTTAGGAAAGGCAGAGGGGTGCAGTTTGGCTTCTCAGAATCACAGGATGCTTGAGGTGGGAGGAGGCCTCTTGAGAGGGGATGCAGCCCCCTGAGCAAGCAGGATCAGCCACAGCAGGTTGCCCAGGACCATGCCTGTTTTGTTCTGAATATTTCAAAGTATGGAGACTCTAGAACCTCTCTGGGCAACCCACACCACTGTGTGACCACACCCACAGTAAAAAGAAAGTGGTTTGTTATGTTCACATAGAGTTTCATGTGTTTCAATCTGTGTCTATTGCATCCTGTTGTGTCACTGGGCACCACTGAGAAGAGCCTGTCTCCCTTGACTTCCCTCCCATCAGGTATTTATATACATTGATGAGACCACTCTGAGCCTTTCCCAGTCGCAGCTCTTCCAGCCATTCCTTGTAGGAGAGATGCTCCTATCCCTTCATCTTCTTTGTGGCCTTTGTTGGACTCTTTTCAGTCTGTCCACATCTCTCCTGCACTGGGGAGCCCAGAACAGGACACAGCAAACCAGGTGCTGAGCAAAGGAGAAGGGTCACCTCGCTCGACCAGCTGGCAATGCGTCTCTCAATGCAGCCTAGGATGCTGTTGGTGCATGGTTTGCTTGTTGTCCACCAACATCCCCAAGTCCTCTTCTGCTTACCAGCCCCTGCTGTGTACTGGTGCATGGAGTTGTTCCTCCGCAGATACAGGATTTGGTGTTGCCCTTTGCTGAACTTCATGAGATGTCTCTCAGCCCACTTCTCCAGCCTGTTTGAGTGACTATGACTAGCTAGGTGACTAACTCTGTGTGTCTAGTCTTATTTGTATGGGGATTTTTGTGGATGACACTGGATATGTTGTTCCTGTTCACATTTGCAGTATAATGTGTTCTGATTACCTGAAATTTGGAATCTGGCACAGCTGGTGAAAGCTGATGACACTGTATGTTTACACAAGGTCTTGCAGCTTTTAGAATTCACCTTGCAAATGCTGGAAAGTCTGTGTGAGCCGAGACATAAATATTGCTGTAGTTTCTTTCTAGATGAAAACATGACATGTAAATACATCAAGACCTGATTTTACAAATCAGAGGCAGATTCCTTGGAGGTGGCAGGAGAGAGAAATATTACGGGAACTGAAGCCTTGTCTTTTTTTCCCTTAATCTGCTTGGTACGCTGTGTGCTTTGTGTCAACTCATTAGAGAGATTCTGTACAAACTAACTTTCTCATAATTAATATCCCATCTGCCTTAAGAGGTGCCAATGACTTTTTCATTCCTCGTGACTTTTAGAGTCTTTTGCCTTTGAATCTGTTTTTCTTTCCAGATTTGCTGCACACTTGAAGCTTCCAATGAAATGGACTGAAGCTGTTAGATATTCATTACTTCTGGAGATGATGCTCCATGCTTCTCAGCATGAATAACCAAAAGTAGAGACACCTAAAATTTTGAGTCTAACTGACTTTGATCCAAGTTATATGACAAGACAAAGAAACAGCTTGGAACAGAATCCAGAAATAGTGATGCCTAGCTGCTTAACATAAATCAATTCAAGGGCTTACATGAGTAAATTCTGGGCACTGCAGACTGTAAGAAATAAAATACAAAGTAAAAATGAGTACAGGTGGAATTATAAATGTATATTCCTCAGAAATAAATTATTTCATTAAACAGGGAGTTAAAAGGCTTTTGAAAGTAGTCTGCAGTAGTCTTTTTTTTAGGCAAGATGTTAGCAGAGGATTTACTTAAATATGTAACAGTATCAATAGGCACACTCTAAATACTGAATGCCGCTTATCAGGGAATCATTAATAAAGCTTTTAAATAAGTGTTGGGTAACATGACAAAGCCAAATTGTGTACTCTCCAGGTTTGTTTGTGTGTTCAAGACTATTCTGATTTAATTGTTTATTAGAAGTGATTTGCATTTTTATGAAAGACTGCCTGTATCAGACAAAATCTCTTAGAGTTGCACACATATATGCAGATATGCAATGAAATCTCATATGTGTTATGCACTTCATAATTCTGTGCTGTATGATCTTTAACTTTCTGGGAACATAGTGTGTCTTGTAGAAATATTACAAAAAGGTGTCATAATTTTAGAGCTTAATTGGTTGAATCCTAGAAGACCTTTTCCAAGGCCAGTTATAGAATTACCTTAGATACATATTAATCTATGGAAAATCACTTTCTGTGAAACAAGGTCAAGCGTTATTGAGTAGTTAGCATGCGCTATAAGAACATCCTACAGTAAAGATAATTTAATAACTGTAGCCACATCTTTACACTTTTAAAGGGTAGTTTCCAAAGCTCCGGTTTAAGTATATTGAAAGGCTGTGACTCAGAATTGGAATATAAAGCCAAATCTATGGATAACAAGCTTTTTCTGACTTACAGCTTGGGTAGGAAGCATTTTTGAAAATGATGGATTAAACTGTTGCAGATTTGGAAAAGCTAACTTAATTGCGAATATCATTCTGCTGCCTTATAGTTGAATTAAAATATTGAACACAACTACAGACTGAAGAAATGAAGAAGGTGCTAAATGGTGTGTGGGACTTGTTTTTTCCTTAAAAAGCAGATGGTTTGATTTTTGGATCTATATATGGTAGCAGTGAAGTGCTACATGTGATGTTTAGCAATGGAGCTGGGTTTGTTTAGTGAGCTATGATTTTTCAGGTTTGGAATGTGTGTGACAAGGAAATCTCTGGTGAAGCTGTTACCAAATGCTTTTTTTTTTTTTGTGACAGGACAATTGCAGTAGCCATGTTGACTGATGTCTTTCTGTGATGTGTCCTCCTGTGTATTGTAAAACATGTAAGGAATGGAGGCCCTATGTCATATCTATGTTTTACTTGGTTATTCCTTACCACATTTTTATGCAAAGTTGGTTGGTCGCCCACTTCTTACATGGCGTTGACAATCACTCTGTAGGGCAAATAAACAGTCACTGTGAGCCAGATCAGTTATCTTTTCAAAAGCGTATGAGACTCAAAATTGGGAAGGTTAGATTTAGGAAAATAGCAAATTCTTCAAAATTAAAAATTTGTAAGAATTCTAATTCACTGAATTCTTAATTTGGTAATGATCACCAAAGAGTCCCAAATGTTTACCTGAGCATTTTTTATCTTTTAAGAAGAAACATGAAGGTAAGAAAGAGAGAACAAAGTTAGTAGTCCTGCCCCTGTTGGTGTTATATTTCCAAGATCAAAATTTACTGGGTAAGCTGAAGCCAATGTAGAACTTCAATGATTGCCATGGAATCTCCAGTTTTAAGGAAATGTGTGTCCTCAGGAGGCTTTTTCCCCCTACATGGACTAATATAAATGACTGACAGATTTGCTGAGGCTTTTGTGGAACATACCAGGGCTTGCAGGAGGTGAGGCTGGTGAGAATTTTAAAGCAAAACAAAGGTTTTCACTTTAACAACGCACAGAGTTCTATAGAGAAAGAGAAAAGCCTCCAGTCTTCTCACTCTGATTTTGCCTACAGAATTTCCCAGGGCTGTTAACAATTTCTGTAGCTCAGGATGTTGGTCAGTGAGTCTCTGCTCTGAATGTTGCTTGCTGGAAGACAAACTCCGGTGAAAAGGATTTGCAGCCCAAGTATGGGAAGTGGCAGTACTGCTGGAAAGTAAGAATGAGTTCATCATGCTTTTACCTTCCTTTAAACAGCTCAGTGTCTCACAGATTCAGAAAAGACATCCCTCATATCTTTTCCTTGCAGGATTCCTCCTAAATAGTGAGTTGACAAGATAAAGTGATTTTAGAGGTAACCCCATGCAAAACCACTGGCTCAGGCTCGGCTCAGAGGTGATCTGACTTCTAGTTTTAGATTGGTACTGTTAATAAAAGCGGAAATTTCTTTACTCTGGTTTTCTGAGGCTACTTTAGCATATGATGTGAGCAGTGAAATTGTTCTCTGTTCTCTGACTGTAGCTAGCTGTTGATCAAGTAAGCTGATAGATTAGTGTATTGGTTGAAAACCCACAGTACAAGAAAACACATTGTAACGTCATTATTGACCATTTCTGTAAAACTGCAAAGAATTTAATACAGTTACTGCTGAAATCAGTTAGGAGTCTGTGGTTGTCTTCAGTCACAACTGAAAGAAACCCTAAATACTGTGCTCAGTTTTGGGCCCCTCTTCATAAGAAGGACATTGAAATACTAGAGAGAGTGCAGAGGAGGCGATGAAGCTGATGAGGGGCCTGGAGCACAAGTCTGACGAGGAGCGGCTGATGGAACTGGGACTTTTTAGCCTGGAAAAAAGGAGGCTGAGGTGAGACCTTGTCGCTGTCTACAACTACCTGAAAGGAGGTTATAGCATGGAGGGTGTTGGTCTCTTCTCCCAAGTAGCAAGTGATAGGACAAGAGGAAATGGCCTCAAGTTGCACCAGGGGAGGATCAGATGGGATATTGGGAAAAAATTATTCACAAGAAGGGTTGTCAGGCATCAGGACAGGCTGCCCAGGGAAGTGATGGAGTCACCATCCCAGGAGGTGTTTAAAAGGTGTTTAGATGAGGTTCTTAGGGACATGGTTTAGTGCCAGAGTTAGGTTAGGTTATGGTTGTACTTGATGATCATGAGGGTCTCTTCCAACTGAAATGATTATATGATTCTATGATCATGGAACATACTGATATTAATAATGCTGTCAGAGTAAGCTAGATTAAGGCTAGCAGAAATAGGATTTAAATCTGGTCTCTGATAGATGTCACCGAAATGCCATGTGTCCTGTGCTCAGCAGCACCTAAAAGTGAAAGAAGTCACAGTCACTGTTCAAGGGTATGAACATTATAGAAAGGCTAAGTGACCCTTTGAAGTGCTCTTTGGTATTGCGTTTGTGAGGAGATGGCCTGGAGTTATTCTCTGTAAGCAATAAATATTTTCCAAAAATGTATGTGTCAAAAGAAGCAATATTTAAAAAATAAATTATAAATAAATTAATAACTTAAAGATAGTAATCTTGCAGGATATGATAATGAAAATGCAATTCAAGATACTATAAGCAACACTTAATTAAAAGGTACACACTTAATAATTTGAAGTCTCAGTTTGTTGTTATTTAAAATGTCATCTGAGCTTTTGTGAGTTATGAAGGAAATAATATGTATTTTCTCCAGTCTATAATTTTATATTTTCTTAGAAGTTCACAATAACTGTGAATGAACACACATATATACTTCTCATATATAAGCACTGCTAACATCTTAACTGCCCACAAATACTCCTTTTTGGCAAGGTAATATAACTCTGTAATTTGACCACCAGGACTCTGACAGTTACTGCAATTACAAGTTCCACAGAAACACTTTAAAGGAGCTTTGTGGAGGCAACCATACAATTGGGGAGCATTACAGAATGCTTGATTTTAAGGCCAAAAGAAATCCCTATCTCCTGGCCTCCTTAAGAAGCCATACAGCTTTCAGAAGTTTTGAAGTGTGCTGACCAAACTTCTAGAAGACCGTGTCAGTTAAGTATTTATTAATTATTCTTATTGCTAAAAACCCCATGAAATTATATGCCATCCAGATTAACAGAAAATGCAGATTAGAAGGGGCTAGAAGTTAACAAGTCTATCCTTCTCCAAGCAGTCATTGGCAGATTCTAGGCTGCCCACTTCTAAAAAGACCCTCTGCTATTAGAGATTTTCCTCACTTGGCTGTGCCTTAGCTGTCCTCACCGTCTCTTGTTTGCTTTTGGCCGGAGATTCAAGGAGTGCACTAAAACAGCAATTATAGTCAGCAACAACCAAGAAACACTGCTTTAAGAAACCGTAACCTCCCTCTTTCCACAAGCACAGCTCCTTAATTTCAAACAAAGTTCCGCATGCACCATCTCTTTGACTCCCCTCTTTCACAGTGGATTGCAGAGACCTTTGTCCCACCTTCAAAACACAAAGGAAAGGAGTTTTTATCCCAAGTGGATTTCTTTCTGGGGCTCATTTCTTAGACCCTATTATTTGCTTATGGATATGATCTGATCTGTCAGTAAGCCTTAAACTATTAAGTGTGTGGGCCCAGGGCTGTTTTTTCCTCAGGGCAGCTTTTGTGTGTCCTATTTCTGGAATTTGTCTGCTTGCTTGCATTTCTGTTGATGTGATTGAAATAACACTATAGAAAATAGATGGCTTTTAAAAATCAATACTTTAAAATTGTCTGTCTAAGCTTGAATTAGAAAATTTTTCTTTAATTATTAAAAAATACTCATTCCTTTACATGTTGTTTGTTTAACTCTAATGAGCCTATCCCAGTGTAACAGCACCATGACATGAACGAAAATCAGCTTCTTTTTCAGCAGGTCATGATACAGTTTAATGTCTTGAAGCATAAAAGTAAGTGGGTATGCAATGCAACACATGTTAGCTTTCATAAAGTTACCCAGGCAGTTATTTTAGAATTGACACTATAATTTGAATCTCCTGCATCAAGGAAATCCATAGTTCGACTATGCACAGACTGCAGATTTTCTCTCCTCAATTTTTCATTCCCAGGCTCCCAAGTCAATTCAAATGAGATCTTGCTATTACACCATTGGTGGTGGAGGAAAATGTAAAAAATGGATCACTTTAAAACTAGGCCAGTTTTTGGACCTTTTTTTTTTTTTTTTTCATTACATGGCATCACATCTTTTTGATATTTGCAGCAAGGTGTAACATTGGTTTTATTATGGATCTTCTTAACGACTGAGGTTATTGACAATGATGCTTATTGATCTGAAATTATGGATATACTGAATAGCCGTAAAGGTGCATGTTGAAGTTTATAACAGATACTTGTTTTAAATATACACATGTTAAAAAATTAAGCTGTAGGTGCTGTAAATGGGAGATATAAGAATAGCTATGAGAGGGCAATTCAGAAATTAGCCAAAATATGGCATGTAAGAATTTGGATGAGAAGAGGAAGCAGAGGTGGGAGACTCACACCAGTGCAGGTACTCGGGGAAATGAAAATCAGAAAGAAGCAAATACTGACATAGTGACAACCGAAAAAGGGTAAGTGAAACAGAAATGTCTTCCTAACTTCTGAGCCTTTTTTTTTTTTTTTTTTTAATACCTAAGAATTAACTGGAAAAGGCAACATAAATGAATGTTTTCTCTCTATTTATGGCAAACTTTCATTTTCCCCCCCTCCAATTTTCCTCGATTAAAATTCAAATTCTTGCCTTTGAATACCCTGAATTTTGGTTATATCCTGTGGATTTTGCTTCCCTCCTTTTCCCTGCTCATGCTGCTCAATCCAAATGATGTGTTTTTCACATTTTTCACTACCTTTTACAGATTTTCCCCACATACCTGGAATTCCTTGTAGGACTAGGTTTATAGTGTTACCACACTCATGATTCTTCATGTCCTTCCTAAGAAAAGGTTTCCTTAGAAAACCTAACCCTGGTCCCTTTGAAAAGTTAAGCCTAATATTAAAGGCTTAGAATAGTGCTCAGTCTATATCCAATGGTGGGGTTTGGAATGAAACCATGTAGAGTGATAATACTGGTGTTCTCTGCCTGATATTAATCTTTTAAAATATTTTCCATATGTGTTGTTAGAGGCAGTTTCTCTGGCAGAAAAAAACAGTTCGGTGTTCTTTCTAAACACAAGTGGAAGTTAGGAGCCGGTGCCTTCTCCCCAAACCTGTAAACTCTCTGCAAGGGTCCCGAGCACCTGTCCCAATTACCACCCTACACGATCCAAGCGAAGAGCAGATGTTCCTGTTGTCAGAGGGTGTCTAAGGTGTCTTCACGTTCCTGAGTCCAGAGCAGACAGCTGGCTGATCCTCAAACCATGCAACTACCAATGGGTGGAAGAGTTGGGAGCTATGTTTCTTATTTTTGGTTAGTGGAGATTTTTCTAGGGTTTGAAATAGAAGTAGTAGTGTAATGTGACTTGGGAATGAGTAACTAAACACATGAAGTAGGTCACTTAGAGATTTAAACAAATGATATCTCAATGATTTTGCAGGAATGTCTGAGACAGATAGTTTTAGGATAGCCTAATTGCAATTGCAACAGCAATGGGGCTAGTGGAAGTATAAGGGATACAGCAGCAGAAAAACCAAATCACAGTTTAAAGATCAGTGAGAAAATGTTCACAGGAAAAATTGCCTATAAAAATGCTTTTGAAGAGCTCTGAAGGCTCCCTAATAAAAAATGTCTAAGCACCAGAGAGAGAGAAATGGAACAGGTAAGACATGCAGAGACAGTAGGACAATGCATAGCAAATGCCAGAAAAAGGGATGACAGAAAAAGAGCTGTCAAAGCAGACAGTATCAGGGCAATAGTTCTACCAAGACAGAGAGATTTATTATCTGAAAGCTGCATATCTCAAAAGAATGTTTGTAAGTGTGCTTGGACTATAAATCTGGAGAGTTGCAATATTGCTATGAAGTGCAAAATTAATTCAGAAGTAGAGGCAACTGATTAATAAAGAAACTTTTAAGCAGTTGTGAAGTAGCCGTGAAGTGGAGCAGACTGACGTCGTAATTATTTACCCTGAGGGATTAACAGTTTTAAGCAGTTACATAAAATAAGAAATCATCAGGATCAGTTCAAAAGCTTTGCAAAATACGTAGAAAAAGACTTTTTTTTTTGTTTCCCAAACAATAAATTGTATTTTTTAGAGTGCAATAGACTCCTTTAATTTTCTCTGTACTATGAAACATTTTTTTTAACCTAAAATTCCATAGGCACTTTACACACACCTGTCAGCTTTACAAATGCATAATTTTTGGTTTAAAGTATGTATTTGCTTACTATTGAAGTTAAGCTGGCAAGTTATTTTATCATAGGTCTCTGTACTATAATGTCTGTGGACCTAACTGGAAGTTGAATTCCCCTCTGAATAAGCTCTTTCCCCTCAGCACATAAAAATATATCATATCAGGCTGAGAGAGCTAGGGTTGTTCAGCCTGGAAAGAGAAGGCTACAGGGGCATCTTATTGCAGCCTTTCAGTACTTAAAGGGGGCCTGTAAGAAAGATGGAGACAGACTTTTAAGCAGGGCCTGTAGTGATAGGGCAAGGGACAATGGTTGTAAACTAAAAGAGATTTAGACTAGATATAAGGAAGACATTTTTTACAATGAAGGTGGTAAAACACTGGCTGAGGTTGCCCAGAGAGATGGTGGAAGCCCATTGCTGGAGACATTCAAGGCCAGGCTGGATGGGGCTCTGAGCAACCTGATCCAGTTGAAGGTGTCCCTGCTCACTGCAGGGGGGTTGGACTAGATGAGATGTAAAGGTCCCTTGTTCCCTTCCAACCCAAACTATTCTATGACTCGATGGTATTATATTGTGTTTAAAAAATTAAGTGTTTTTTTTCTATTTTAATATTAGCTAAACTTCATATCTACTGACTGTACTTTCCTGCAGTTTTCAGAAGACCAGAGTGATCAGTAAGAAGTAGGTTGGCCTTCTTAATCCACACCACTTTTCTCTATATTTAAACTTCTTCTTTTTGTAGTAATAAGATCATTAACTAACTAGGTTTAGATTTGGAAAAAAAAGAGCCAATATTTTTAATGACCTTGAATATACCTCTAATATCCCTTTTATACAGTAGGGGGCCTGTTTTGCACCTGAAATAGTGAGTTAGGTCTCTTATGTTTAAAAATACAGACCACAGGGAGTTACACAAATATTAAGGAAAATGGATAATTGCAAGAGTAACCATATGGTTCTGTTTATACCAATCTGGCATGTTTTGGGAATTTTCAAGGTTAGATTCTGCACTCTTTCTCCTTGCAAGTTAACAGAAAGTGATGGCTTGTAACTGTTTAGATTTCCCCACACTGGAGTGTGCCACTGAGCAGGGAGTTGTGACAGGGGCTAAATTATGTGTAAGAGTCAAGACCACCACATCAATTTGTCCTTTTTTGGGTAATACTAGTCTGTCAGGAAACTGAGCACAGATTATTTTGGTTTTAGATGGTAGGGTCCTACTGCATTAGTTGATTCTCCTGTAAATGTATTATTAAGTGAGATAGAGCAATTGCTCCAGCATCAAGGAAAGCCAAACAATGAAATACTTTGCAGCCTTCATTTGATTGCATTGTCATTAGGAGTGATCACTGAAGTGTGTTTAAAAGGAGTTATGGTAGCACATATCGAAAAATCAATACAAATGTTAGTTGCCTTGCAACTTTGTGCTTTGGGATTATAATAGCTGGGAACGGTTTAAGTCAATGCATGTTACAAAAATGGAGTTTATGTGGCATAAAATGTGATTGCAGAAATGCTGTGAATTAGAAGGTTTGTTTACGTTGGCTGTACTGAGAAGCTGAGCTCTGTTTTAATTTTCATCAGTGTGACAATAAGAAGAACAAAACCACAACTGAGTGGGAGAAGGGAATGGGAGAGAAATAGACCTGTTTGCTCTAGTATATCAACCACAAGATACTTTCTTTACTAAACCCTAATTATCAATGTCTAGAGCAGAACTAAATGGAGTGGTTCTAACAGATAGTGCTGGGGAAATATCTTGGCTGGTAGAAAATTTATTAGAGTTGATGGGAGCAGAAAATGGGAAAACCCACCTGAACTCTTAAAGTTGAATTTTCATGCTTTGCTGGTAAGGTGCCCAGCAGCATTCCTTTACCAGGAACTGGAAGTTTGTAATGGGATTAGAGAAGGATGATACCCACAGAAGTCGAAAATGTCATTTAGTGTAGTTTTTGAGAGAAATAAACTGTTTTAAATGTAAAACTTATTATAGACCACTATTTTTTCTTGTGTCTCACCATTTTGGTGTTCTATCATTTAATGCCGTGACATTTGCAAGTTATTTTTGCATGAATAATGTATACTGGGAATCTGTTTTCACTGTTTATACACATCTTTTTTGCAGAAAGAAGACTACAGGCCTATCTTTGTTTACTTTGTAGTCCCTGCACGGTACTGGAATGGGAAGTGTGGAGTCAGTCAGTGCAAATGAGAATCAAGCTGCACGTTTGAAAAGCAGTGAGCAACTGAAGAAATAGTTTTGAAGAGGAGAGCTTATTATTAGCCTTTCTAACATCATCGTCAAAGGTGCTGGGGGTTCTCAGTTCTCATCAACTTCAAAGAGAATTAAGTGTTCAATTTTTTCCTGTGGAATTGGGGGTGCAGAAATGAATGCCAGATGATAATGAGCTGATAGGATGACATACACTTATGAAAGGAAATGCTACATGTGAGAAAGCATTTCTTTGACAATTTTTAGTATGTCATGGGTTGTGCAGTGACAAAAAATGGCATAAGATGGCAGTAAGAGATTGCAAAATATAGTGGTTTGGAGCGACACATTCCAGTGAATCAACCCCACTGGCTTGCAGTAAACATGGTTGTATAACAAGTGAAAAAATGGGCGTTTCTGAGCTCCATGAAGGCATTTGTTTCTAACTTTTTTGCATTTTTCTTTTCTGCAGAGGAAAATCTCCAGTTTACTTGACATTTCTTATGTGACTGTGGGAAAATAGAACAGCATTTTGCACCACATTGCCATCTGTGGGAAAGCGCCTGAAATTCACTGCTCATACTTTTTTATCCATGCTGTATGAAAATGACTCCAAATTTAGAGTTGTATTAAATGTGGCATCATGTGCTGCTAGGAACAAAGTAGGTCAAAACAACCATGTCATTATTGCACATGCAGCTTTGCAGCCTTCCTAGTGGAGCATAAGCAACACGAACAAGAGGCTTTAAGATCATCCACTGCTAAACTGCAGTGTGGAGACAAGCCCTAGACCTGTGTTGGCAGATCTAGAGAGAGCCCAGGGGCCGTGCTTGGCCCAAGGCAGGTAGAGCTGGTGAGCCCTGGGAAAAGTTTTGTTTGGTGCTCTAGTGGCAGTGTAGGGTCTTCTCATAACCTTTCAGTCCAGGGTTATGACCAGGAGACACAAGACTGTCTTTTCTTAGCCAGAGGGATAAGTTTTGAATGTTAATATAATTACTATCTGTGATAATTACCTGAAAAGTAGCTGGAGAAAAATATTTGTTAACTGAAAGAGGGTAGGTTTAGATTGGATATTAGGAAAAAAATTCTGATTTATAGGGGCAGTGAGGCACTGGAACAGGTTGACCAGAGAAGCTACGGATGCTCCATCCCTGGAAACACTCAAGGCCAGGTTGGATGGGGCTTTGAACAATCTGGTCTAGCGGAAGATGTCCCTGCCCATGGCAGGGAGGTTGGAACTAGGTAAACTTTAGAGGTCCTTTCCAACCCAAGCCATTCTATGGTTCTATGATGCTATGCTTTCTGGAAACTGATTCTAGTCTGATATCTCCAGCTTAAGCATTACTAAATAAGAAACCATGTGGGTTACTTGCAAAATACAGGTGTGCAATTTCTCAGTATCAATGATTTAATCACATTTGTGTTGAAATTTTCAGTAATGACTCTATGTTAGTATTTAAAGACATGCTCTGTAGCCCTGGTGTATACTTTATGTTCCTCTCAAGCAAAAAGATTCATGTTTTCTGAATCCTTTGCAGTAGGAATGATGATAAACATTTTTAGCTGGTGCTTTTCATCTTTAGATCTGAAAGTGCCTTATAAATGCACATATCACTTACCAAAAAGGTCTTTATGTGATCAAACAAAGTAAAATTCACATAAAGCAACAATGAGCCATAAACATTTTCTAAAGTGACTTGCAGTGCATTGCCTAAGCTCTGTTTTAGTAGGGAGAGGTAGATGTGGAACAAATTCTTATGTTTGCCTAAGTTCATGATGACTTTCACTCAACAAAATGATTATTTTCAGCATCTGCATTAATGGAATCGCTGGGGACTTCGTGTTTATGTGTGATTTTTATCTGATATCTAAGCTAGAGGTCAAAACACAAAATTGGCATTTAAAAAAATGGTGCAGATTTGTCATGCTCCCCGAAGGCCTTGTTCCATGAGCAGGGAGGTGGATTACAGTCAGATATGAATATTTTCATGTTTGAAGTATAAGATCTTGTTTCACTTTAGTTCCTGTGTAACTGGTTCATTCCAATCAAGATTTTAACATTTCAGGAAATAAAAATTAAAAGTCATTTAGTATTACTTCAGCATTTTGTTTTTAATAAAGATGTTTCTGGGAAGTTCAAGTGGGCATTTTATTGTATGTATTTTCAGCACCGTGTTTGATCAAATGTGGCATAGACAGCTTCTCTGCATTGTAGACTGTGGTGCAGTGTTTGTGGGCTCTATATCAGTAATGCCAATCATGTGTATGGCTTTAGTGTCATCCCAGTGTCCTGCGGGAAGCCTAGCAGCAATCGACAGACAAGGTGAAAGCATGGGTTATACTCTCATTTTACTGATGAAAAGGAGGTCTTCAGCTCCTAGGTGCTTAGGAATGAAGTAATAAATATTGTCTGTGTTGGACTCTGTGATTCATTATTTAAAAGCCCCTTTATTAATTTTTTTTACTGAAACTAGCCAGAGCACTGGAATGGATTTTTCTGTATAGTGAGCTTCCCTGAAGGCCACAAAGCCTTTAAAGTCAAAAAGACATTTTATTGAGAATAAAAGTAAATTAATAGATTTTTTTTTTTTAATAAGAAAATTAAGTGACTTGGTGAAATAGAGTAGAAAAAATATCTTAAGAAAAATCTTCCCTTGCTCAATGCAACGTTGAAGCCAGATCCTGGCTTCCAAGTGTAGTTTTAGTCAACTCAGAGGCACAGTAGCACACTCTGTACAGACTTTCTGGTCACCCTGGCACCTTTGAGGGCTGGCTGAGCCAGCCTCTGTTCCACTTGGGAGTTTTTCAAGCTACATCATGCCCTGAGTCTTTCTGCTGTGCTGTAGCCTTCCCTTCCTGAACATTCATTCTCTTGTTGTTTTTGTTTCTTCTTGGTCTTGTCTCCTCCTTGTCCTTCCTCATTTCTTCCTTGTTCTTTCTTCTTTCACGTTCTTCCACCCTGTAGCCTCCTCTCCCTCAGTGGCATACCAGTGCTGGAGAAGTCTCCCTCTCCAAACAAGTTCACCTGACACAGTCATTCTCTAGAGGTATGCTGTATTAACATGAATTAAGCAGCAAATGTTGAACGAAAGATACGGAATCCATCACACCTGTTATCTACATTTACACTAGGAAAAATGGATCAATAAGTGGGTTAATAGCTCCTAAATTAATGGAGGACAGGGTCTGGATGTGACCTCCTGCAGAAGAAGTTGCAAGAACTCTGCTGGTTGTTTGTGAGGTGTAGCGTGGAGAAATCACTTTATTCATGCCCTGTATTTTTGTCTTTTCTCTAAACAGTTGCTATGCGACACTGTTGGAGACAGGTATTTAAGGTAGTTGAACTGTCCTGGGATGACAATATCCACTTTAAAGGATATAAACTAGTTGGAATTTATTAACAAAAGCTGCACAAGACTTTTAAAACTCATCTACATGGCACAGAGTGACACAATATTGTACCAACATAATTAGCCTTCATATTAAAAATGCAACCAAGTAGTATAACAGTTACACATATACATGTAGAAGAGAAAAAGTAATAAATACATCATAAGAAGTACTTCACAGTTATTTGACTAGGTTTAAGACTGAAATGTTCATTACGAGTGTACTAGTAGAAAAAATGGAATCCAATTTGACATTTAAATCATGCATTTACTCCGCATTTGTGGAAAAGACAGAATAACTTTAGAAATAACTTACTGCTTTCTGTTCCTTTTGCTAATATTTTTATTTGGTGTTAAATTCTACATTGAACTGAGAGATTTGAATATTTGTGGTATTTTACATTATAATAGTAAAGGCATGGCACTGCATGATAATGAAATTACAATAATGGTATATTTTACTGTGGCTGTAGCCTGTTAATCCTGATGAGAAAGTGATAAAGATCCTTGGGTTTTGATTCAAATATGTAAAGAACATAAAAGTTTGATTTAATGAAGTTCACCTTGGTCTGTTGAACTTATATAGGTTCATATACATAGATGGATAGGAGCATATGCTGAACTAAAAGTGTGAAATGTTTATCCTTCGAGCTGCTTAGAAATTATTTTAAACTGTGGATGGGTTTTCTACACAAAATTTATTTGGTTTTATGTGGCAAGTTTTTTGCAATTCAAGTGCAATGGTGCTTTTTATTCCTATTCTTAGCCTTTTGAATGTGCAGGGTTGGATGTTCTCAGGTAGGCTTCTGTAGCTGTTGAGGATTTTATTGTTTACCCTTTCACTTTGGGTGACTCTAACTTACAAAAAAGTTCCCATATTTCAGATTCCTGTTCTGATAAAAGCTGCCTTCCAGTGAGAATTCGCTTGATATAAGGAAATCAGTAAATTATCTGTATAGCAGCTTTGTTTTTCTCATATACACAAAGATAATGGATGTTCTCAAGTCAGGATGCAATTTTTTGGCGTTTTTGTAATATTCAGTGAAGTACCATGACTGACAGCTTCTGCTTGGTGATAATACATTTTCCAGATTGTTTTATCCTCTGGCTCCTCTTCCCCAAAATTCTGAATGATACAAGCTATTTTGATACACAGCCTTTTCAGTAAGAAATCTTTGCCATTAATCTTATGATGGAAAAATTTGAGAAAATTTTCTTACATTGTCACTGAATGCCACCCCTTCTATAATTACTTTCTTATGAGGTTGCTGTATGATACTAGAAATAGTTGACTGTTCATGTGCTTAACCGATCCTCTTGTCAGGAGAGGGAAAAAAATATTATTTAGTTAATCATGTGATTTTGCCTCAATAACAAGCATGGACACATTTAAACAGCTTTTATGTATTGCCCAAATCTAATAAAATTCTGATTAGTTGCAGAATAGAGGGAATTCTAGAATTCAGGCTGAAGGTCCATTTTTCCTCAGACTGTTGCAGAAAGGCTCTTGCAATGCAGGTGTCTGAGAAATCTTGCACTTCTCATTCGCCTTTCTATTGGCCAGAAGTGAATGACAACCATATGGAGCAAATTTGATGCAGTTTATCAAGTTATGTACGACAGCACAAGGTATGAGGTCAAAAAGCTGCTGACTTTCTGGACTGAAGTGGGCTAATCAATACATTCGCCCTGTCTTAAAGATTGAAGGGAGAACTTTTCCTGCAGAGACTGCAGCAAACTGACTTGCTGTTCTGTAATAATCTTGATGGGTACCTTTGCCTTTGTACTGCATTTCCCTTAAGGTCTGATCCAAAGATCACTCACAGCAAAGAGGATCTTCCCATGGGTTTGGTTCAGGTCAATGAGTGAGGTCAGGTCAGGCATCATGGAGCTTGGCAGCCGTGGCAAGAAAGGGAACTAAGACCCAAAGACCACAATGGTGAAGAAAATCCCATTGTGAAGTTTCAGAGTGGAGTGAAAAATTACATTTAGGGCAGGATTCATTTTATGAAACTCAGGCATCTGAAAGTTACTTGTCACGTTCCCTTCATAGCCATAGGATAAGAAAGAAACCAGATAGTGATTCATTGAACCTGATTTAGATATATTCTTTAGGATGAGGCAAATTGCCTTTGGGAGTTGCCTCTTCTCTCTTTCAACTATGAAGCAGCCCGGGGGACTAGCTGACATTTAGGCAGCTGACTTTTAAATAATAAAGTTAGAAAATCCCTGTCAAGGGAACCTGTAGCTGTTGCTACGACTCTCTCTTGCTCTATCCCCTTTCCTCCTCCTAGCTGATAAGACAATATCACAGATAGGTCTGCTGGCTTGAAAAGACACCCTTCTGATACTCTGGTAGGTCTGCACTGTGCTTTCTTCTAGCAAATCTAAGCTAGGAAACAGATACCTAATACTTTTACCCGAATAAATTCTCCTTTCTCTAAAAAAAACAGGCTTTTCTGATTCAATTCCGGTTGAATAAATAGCTTAAATTATATGCAGTGAGAATATAGCTCAAAGTTCAACTGCACCTCTGTTTTCTTCCTGGATAGTTCTAAATATCTTCTAT
Organism: Streptopelia decaocto; assembly: GCF_964273445.1. Lineage (NCBI taxonomy): Eukaryota > Metazoa > Chordata > Aves > Columbiformes > Columbidae > Streptopelia > Streptopelia decaocto. The sequence goes on from NC_138656.1 coordinate 86,895,664, forward strand.
TATTCCTTCCACCCTTCCTAACAATAAGTTAGCATGAATTCAAATATGATTTTCCTACATCCCAGCTGCTGCTCTTGAGACTGGATTAAAGAAGGTGTAACACATTCTTGTTGAAGTTAAAGACTGACAAAGCTGATTTGGATTTAGCGCATATCTTTAGAAACCTGGCCCAACATTTTTTCAGAAAAAATATTCAACAATATTGTGACACAACGATATTCAGACATAATTTTCTTGATTTCCTCATATTATTATAGGGTATAGTTGTGTCTTTTATGCAGAAGGAAAGTACTTCAAAGCAAAAGGTACCTTCTGTTTCCTGCCATGGAGAAGAAAAGCTGGCACCTAATTTGTTCAGGCACCTTAGTTACTGAGTTGGTTTGGGTTCATTTTTCTCACATTTTCAGAGGAGATTGTTTTACCAGTAGCTGTATTGTTAAAGGTATTCGGCTTTTAAAAGTGTGCGTGTTTATGTAGTGGTGTTTTCCATAACACTGAATTTTTAAGGACCAAAATCTTCCTGCTAGACTCTCAATCTCATTGATAGTCAATGACATTTCAACTTCTAAATTTAATTTGAAAACATATTTTGGCTACTAATGTAGTTAATAGGTACTTTTGAAAGTTTAGACTTGGATGTTGAATTAATTTATGGATTTGTACTCAGTTTTGAAATAATGTTATTTGATTAGTATGACTATTATTTTTAGTGGACCATATCTCATCATTCAGGTGCTACATTTTGGTTCACTGCAAACAAAAATTCTCAAGAAATTAGTAGTCCAAATGGAGACATCTCTGATAAGACACACATGATCTCTTTTGGAAATGATCATCACTTGAGGTACAGAAGGTACAGACTGTTTGTTGTTTTTTTTTTTTAAATTGGGAACAAAGTATTTTGTTACAGCAAGGCAAGAAAATAGGAGAAATAACTGGAAATAAAATAGGTCTGCCTATGGAATACTGTGGACATTATGGTGGGACATAATGTAGGTTGAATTTGATAATTGTTTAAATATATATGGAGTGGATTCTTCTCAAGAATCAGATTTGTAAATTGAAGTCACTTTTGTTGTAGCAAGTGGAGTTGAATCCTACTTATACTGTGTATTAAGAAAAGGTCAGCTCTGTGATAAATAGAATTATTACTTGATTTTAATTACATGTTTAATGTTTGATTCTATATTTATGGGTATTTAAAAAATACAGTAAGCCATTTGATAGGATTGTACCGACATGGTTCTTACGGAATTCAAGTTGTCAGCCAAATGTGAAAACCCACTGTATTGTAAAACATTTTTAAATATTATTAACTAATTAAAATGCTTATTACTAAAATATAAACATAAAATAAGTAATTTCTTTCAGTGCAATTCTCTGTTGGGTTAACCAGAATTTTAAGTGATGTAGGATTGCTTTAGTGTTAAAATCTATGAAGGTAAATTTTTCTTTATCAGTTTTGTTGTTTTAAGAAAATGCCTACATTTCTGGTCTTCAGAAATATTTTGATTGGTACTCATTAAAACAGTCTTTCATTATCCTTTCTGAATCCCTGTACTAATTCCTCCAAAGCTTTAGGATTAGCTGAACTAATAACTCAGTTCTGAATAAACTTGACATTGTTCTCAGTTGCTTATAAACATATCTGTGTACAGCAGCGAATCAGCCAGAAGCAAGAATGCCAGAGAAAAATTAAAATCCTGTTTCATGTATTTTCAAGAAGAAATAATATTCTCCCTTCTTATTTTAAGATGGTTTTGAGGCAAGTGCTTGAGAACGTGCTAATGATTCTACTCAGTGAGCAGCCTGTTCCCCGTAATCTCTGCAGTTTCTGAGACTGAGAAATACAGAGGAAAGAAGAATGTATTTCAGAAATTTAACTCTGCAAATTACACACACGTTTTCTTTCTTAGGTTTAAACAGGAAGCTAGAAATGCTTTTATATGAATGCCTGGCTTCGTTTGACACACTTGACCTTCGGTATGGTTACAACTTGTAGTTCATGTTGCGCTCAATGAAAGAATTTAAAGAGTTTTCAGGAGAACAACTGTGGTTGCTCGTCTTTGTGTCTGTGCCTTCATGGATTTGGACCACAGATACAAACATGTGATTCGAACACAGACCTGGCACATATCCCCTGCACAAAGGAAAATACACTTGAATAGATTGTTAGTAATGTGAATACACAAAGCAGGACTGATCCCAGATTGTATTGTAAACTCCAGTAACTCAGCGAACCTGTTAAATAAAGTGTGCTGTTCATTAGTCTCAGTAGATCAACCAAATCATTAAATGTGAATATATAAGTAAAAAAGATCATATATATAATTTTGATCTATTCAGAATTTCAGGCCCTCTGTTATGTTGAGCCATTAGTTTTCTGCAGGTGTGGTGTTCTGGTTGGGTGGATGTGGGGCTGGCTCTGCGGGCTCAGTTTTGGATCTCAGGCTGGTACAAACAACCCTGGTTCACAGGGTTTAGTAACTGGGAGTAAAGTTGCAAAAAAAAAAAAAAAAAAAGAGTATCTGAATATTAAAGTTATAAACTCTCCCAAAACACACAATTTTTCTTGATGTTTTTCAAAATCTGGGAATGAGTTTGCTGGATACAATTTTCATGAGCAAGTGTAGTCACCCAGATATTGAACAGGGGTTCGTGTGCTTTTGTGTCCTTAGTCAAATGCTTTATGTAACTCCAGCGGTGGTTTCACAGATGAAAGGTTTCAGCATAAATGAATGCTTCACTTTTTGAAGGTGAAAGGAGCTGTGTTCCCTTGTGCTAGGAGCACATTCAGGCCTTTGAAATGCACTTCTCATCTTTGGAATGCATAATACGAAAACTGTCCCCTTTTCTTTCGTGATGTATTTTTTACCTTTTACAGGCTGTAGGCTGAGGAATGCTGCCCTGTGGGGATTTCTAGATGTCAACATAGGTGCCCAATTTCAGCTACTTTATGCTATTCATTTGTAGATTGTCAAATTCAGAAGTTTGGATAAAGATTTATGTGTTTGGTCTATTTTATTGATCAGTCTTAAACTGCGTCCTAGGTTAATAAAAGTGATATCAAGTTTCCAGGAGCAAGAGAAAGTTCAAGTGAGGAGAACTTGTTAAGGGATTGTGTCATTTACAGCAAGCGATCCTGACTGGTTCTGCCCTTGCCCATCCAGGAGATACTTCCAGGAAGATTTCCCCCTGTGCATACAGCTTTTCCAGGACCTCTTGTTCTCTGCTGTCAGGTAAGAGAGTTTGTGGTGGGCTGACAGGTTTTTCTGGGATGGTGTTGTTTCCCTTCCTTTATGACTGTCTGTACTTCCCATAACCCTTCAGGTCCGTCCACAGGGCACAAAGCGATGTTGTGCCAGATAGTCTGGATGAGGGGTTGCAGTTTCCTGAGCAGGAAGGCTGGGACAATGCTGGAGCCGTTCTTGCTGGGGAGCAGAATATCTAGGCTCTGATAATCATAATACGATCTCGCTGTTTCCAGCAAACAGGCTAGGTTGATAATTTGGGTACCACTGTGCTGAATTGTGCTGTAGATATACCCACCAGACAGGATGGAGGAAAACCTGGTGTCTGGCGCAGCAGGATCCTCAAAAGCGTTACCCATGTTAAATGTTATTTTATGCCTAATTCTCCTCCAGCCCTAGTCTCCTTTAGATTGTATTGCAATGAGCTAACACCTGGTTGTTGGGAGGTTTTATTACCACTGTTTTGCAGGTCTGTAGGCTGTCTGGAAGAGTGATCAAAATTATTTTCCCTCTGCCAATAGACCTCCAGCCAACAAACCCTCTGAATTTCTTTCCTAAATAGTGATGCTAACTTAGAAAGCAAAGAAATTCACTTAAATGATATGAGCCTATTTTAGGGCAGTAAGCAAATCCATCTTAATTTGGTTGCTTATGCTCTTTCTTTATCATGATAAAGTAAATTCTTATTTAAAAATCTGAAGGTCAGTAGGTAGCCTACATGATAATGCATCTAAAAAAAATGTTCTAACTACCAAATTTGATCCAGTGAAAATATGGTTGCTATGGGCTCTCTCGTGGACTTTGCACTTACTGTCTGTAAAAAGGATCATCGGCACCTATCTGTGATCTCCATACAAGGTATCCCCAGACTCCTAGGGAAATGTATTCAGCAGTTTAGGAATAGGTCAGGCACCCAAATTCTGTACCATGTTTCACACTGGACCTGATGTTAAGCACCTGGAAAATTCTGGAAACATAATTTGTAAGATCATGTTAGATACTTAATTTCATTCTGAATTTAATAGAGACCCTTAGGCATCTAGGATTGGTGTTAGCAGTAGACAGCCCATGAGGATACATTGAAACAGCCTGTGAAAACAGTTGTCTCACAGCCTCCCCATCCTCTTGATGCTTAGGTGAGAGTGGGATTTGTGTCCTAAAACCATTTCATGGACTCAAGTGATGAGCCTTTGGATGGGAAACTAATGTTCTTATTGAGGAGTGATAGAAATGCTTTTCCTTTTTGTAATAATTCAGCTGTCAGCCAGGCAAAATGGAAAGTGCCTTTCTGCTGGGCCAGTAACCACTCTGACAAAAGGTGTCTGCAGTTGTGCCATTGCAGCTGGACCACTGGGTAGCCAGGAGTGGAAGCTTCCAGGGACACAGGGAAAAGGGGACCTGACACTGTTGGGTAGTGGCAAGAGCCACAGTTTGGGAGACAGGTGTCACGCCTATCAGTGTTCATGCGTTTTATCAATTGATTTCTAGTTATAAGCGCATAAACAGTTTTGGACTAGAGATTAACAGCTAGGACTCTTGGACTCTTGACTCTGAGAGGAGTGTTACTTTACCCAAGTTCCTGAGGATTTATGTCATAGTGTCATTCCTGACATAAAAACAATTATTTAATTGGGGGTGAGATCCATTTCTACTAACATTAATTGCTTTGAAGTTACCTGTTTAGTCTAAGAAGGTGATCTAGGCTCTTAATCAGTGGACACAGAGACATCCAACAAATGACTCAGTCTCTCCTGCAACAGGAGATGCTTATGAATCACTGAGTGGAAAGATACCTATATAAAAAAATACTCCTTTGAGTACAGAGGGAATGGAGAAGACTTGCTTACTCTAAGTGTTGAGCTGTGGACAGCTGAAGTGGCAGGAGACAAATTACAGTCTAGGCCTGCTATAAATCAGAGTTTGGGTTCACTGTGAATCACACTGGGAGTTCCTTAGCCTGATTAATTTCGAAGTGCAGATGGGATCTCAAAGGAGGAGTCCAGTTCTGTGAACATAAATGTCTGTCCAGTCTTCCTCTTGTAATTGTGCATGTTTGAAAAGCAAATGATTACTTATGTATGGAGGAGTTACACACCAAAATAACCCAAAGAACATGGTGAGCAGTAACTCCTTTTGTGTGTACAAGGAAGCTGCAACTGAAAGGACAGGTGGCTTTCAGAGATCTGGAGAGTCTTCTGAAATGTTAGCCATTCATGTAAATTCAGTATATGTATCTGAGGTGAAGAAAGCCATGTCTTCTTTATATTTCTGTTCTGCAGAAAGGTAGCAGAATTTTAGGAAACAGGATGTGCAGTACCCACAGGGGAAAATCTTCTTGTAGATATGTCCTGTATAGGCAAGGACAGAGCAAGTCATCTGGCAGGCATATTGCATATGTGCCTTGCTCCTTGGAAAACTGCAAGTTTAATTGGGTTTTTCTCCTGCTGTTTTTTAACAATACTGAACCTGTCACTATGCAGGGAACTTCGTATATGAAAAATGTCAAAAAAAGATTAAGATAAGTGGCATCCCAGTGAGTTCTTTAATGCTCAAGGCATAGATGACAGACTCAAAAGACTATGCCAACAATAGAAATAATATGTAAGAAAACAAAGCAAAAATTACTGCACAGTGTGGTTTAGTTTTATGCAAATCAGGGAGCATTTAATGTGAGTATCCTAAAAGAAAGAAAACACAGCTTTCGCAAAGAATGTTAAACTGCCTGACCTCAGTGGTGACAGAAAACCTTTTAATCCACATGTGACACCAGCAGCAGTAATGTAGGTTTCTGTATGCTCTGTGCACGCTGTGTCAATGCCAACCTGAGGGGTCCTCCGGGAGACACAACACAGTGACATGAGCCTAAGTCCACCGACAGATTTGGGTGCTGGAGAACTGAGTGTTTTTGTGTGTAGTCTGGCTTTAAGGTTCCTACTGCCATACAAGAGTGCATACCAGTAGAGCTTACAGCGCCCGTCCTCTGCCCCACAAGGGGTAAATGCCTTGGAAGGGATTCATGGTCAGTGCTCAGAGAGGAATGTTGCTGCAAATAACTGTGAGGAACAACTGGGAATAAGCTTCCATCTTACATCTTTGTCTTGCCTGGGTTCAGTCACCTGACCTATGTCTCCACGTAGGTACTTCCCTCTGGACATGCTGGGGTAACTTGTTTGCCCCAGAAATTTTCTTCAGAAGTGGAACAGCAGTACTTTCCTATAAGACATAAACAGAGGAAGTAATAGTGGCTTCTTTGCATATAATCTTTATTATGTAATTTTGAGTGGATCGAGTATTCCACACGGGATGCAGTTCCATTTCCTTCTCCACTTGAAATGATTCGAAGCACCTCCCACCACCCAGGTGAGTGTCCCAACAAGGCAGAGATGCTCTAGACACACGTGAAAGGGAAGAGAAGGAAGAGGCACCATTTACATCTCTTTTAAAGGCTGCCTAAAATTGAATGGGAACAACTTAGTCATTAAGATGGACATTAAGTAGGACAGGAGGTGTGGGAATGAGCAAAACTGCTTGCCCACCCCTGAGGTGTCCAGGCTGGGGCCAGCCAGCTAGAAGTGTCACTTTTGTGTGGAAGACAGAGTTCTTTCACACTGTAGTTTCATCTGCTCAAATTAACTGAAAACTTGTGAAACACATCTGCTATTTCACAGCTAGAGAATGTCAAAATTAAACCTCTCCTTTGACAATCCTTCCATTTTTCTGGCACATGTTTCTTGGAGATACATGCTGTTTAGGTCTCTTCCATATCCTTTTTCAGAGTGTCTCTGTTGAAGCTTTTAGTTTCACTGTTCTTCCATTCACGATCCTGTCTTTGATTTCTGTTTATCCCTGATACCATGTGGTGTCACATAATCTGACTGCAACAGTGTCACTGAACAAATCCTTTCTTCCAAGCAGCAAATCCATCATGCTGTTAGACCTGAATAAAGGTATGCTGTCTTTTGCAGAACCCATATTTCCAATGTCATGTCTGGGCAGCTAATCCCCTATGTTGCAGCCACCACAGGAGTCATGGAAATAGCCACAGATCACTTCATTTTTCTAAAAACTTCACCTTTAAAAAAAATCATTTTGCAAGTCTAATGCTGAACTAAAGGAAGAGGTAAAGTTCATAACGATTGTTTTCAATTTTTTTTCATCTGTCAGAAAAAGCAACTCTTCCTTTACACTTTCATCTTTTTAACTGATGAGCATGAACATTTTCTTATTTGATGTTTAAGTAGCTGCTATGGGTCTCTTGATGACTTCATGCCTTTGACTTATCCAGAGGCCAGGGCTTAGTGGTATAAAATGATAGATATCATGAGCAACCACAAGTGCATGTTTTGCTCCAGAGAGCTGTTAACTAACACCCAAAAAGTAACACCATGATTTCACCACACATTCTGCACAAACTTAGAAATGTGTTTTGTGAGTTAGCTGCAAAGCTCCTATGTGTTTGGGAAGCTCTATCATTCACACAGAGCTCTTCAGTAAGTACAAACATGCAAGAGAAATGGATATATGGATATGCTATAAATTTTGTATGAATTTCACTTCTGTGTAACGGCCTAATGAAAAGTCTAAACACTACTTCTTGTCTGATTTTAAGGAGAACTTGAGCTTTAGGTTTGCTATGTGTTTGTAATTTTAAGTCTAGATAATTTAGTACACCTACTGCATGCAGTATCATAGTAATGTTAACTAATGCCAAGAAATTTCTTCTGCTGATATCTCTCACTGTCTGTATGCTTGTACTCATATGGTTCAGTTATCTGACTGATCTACTTACTGCTGCTTTTTGTTTCGTAGACAACATGGATTAAGTTTGGAATTTTACTTCCTCTCTGTCTCATGCTGTTTTCAGATGATGAGGCTGCATTTGGCAGGTTCTGACAGCGCACACATCCTATTTCAAATGCCCCTGCACAAATGTTTTGGTTTAGGAGAGAACTTCAACAAATACTTGGTTGACCTGCTGTTTCTTTATATATGACCCTGTGAAACAGGATGCTAATTAATGGATTTTTTTCTTCCTTATTATTGCATTGTTTTCCTTTGTATTTTTGTCCACTTGCTCTCCTATATATCAGGTATAATCTCTGTAAGGCAGGGACTTGCCATTTTTTTAGGCTGCGTACATCTCCAGATCTTTATCTGTGACTGTATTTTTGTAACCCTGAAAGTAACAAGGATAATTAATAGTGCTTTCCTGTTTTGTAATGTTGAGTGATTCCATCAGATCTCAATGTGAAAAGTTGCTTCAAAGGGAAGCTACTGGATATGAGCAGAGAAAGTTGTCAACTTGTGAAGTAGTTTGACTCCTGAAGAGAACATTCCTGTTTAAAAATACTTATGTCCTTTTGTAGTAGTTTTTGATCTTAGATTGAAGATTTTAAATTGGCTTTCAGGCCTGCGGTCTGCATATTATAGAGTTTAATTAACTGTGAGTGTTATGGGGTTCTTTTCTTGAAAGATCATTCAGTTTTGTTTTCTCCTTAGAAAAAGTCGTACGAGGCTCCTGTGAACCCCTGAGAGAAAATGAAAGCTTACAGTTAATAAAATGCATTTACCTGTGTGTAAGCTGTGACTGGCTGAACTGAACTTCCCTCAGCACTGCTGTTATTATATACCATATGTCTCCTGCAGATATACAAGGCCTGAGGTCAGTGGGGAACAAAGCTTTATGTATAAGTGCTGGTATGCAAGACTCATTCATCTTCTGAAACTGCTGTGCCTGTAGAAGTGTGAAATAGTGATGTGAGAAATTGCTGAAAGAACTATTGTTTGCCTCTACACTCAGCTGCTTCTCCCAGATCAACACTTGCAGCTGCAAAGGGTTTCTCTTAACAGATGCACAATGGTCGTGGTCCAGTCCATGGAGATTTTGTAGCATGGGGAAGTAGAGGAAGGAAGGGAGGACAGACTCAGGTGTCCTTGCATGCTGAGAAGGGTGCAAGAAGAGACATTCTTTCTTCAGGACAGTCGTGTGCTGTGACCTATTTCCCTTTCCGTCAGCTCCTACACAAGGGCTGATTTGAAACAAGCACTTGCCTTATAGCGTTGCTTCTCTTTTCTAGATCAAGCCACATGAAAAGCTTGGTAGCAATGCTGGGAGTCCTTTGCTGGATGACACTGGCAAGACTTGATAGTCTAAGTGTTGTGGATGTCCTGGTATCACACAGTATCACAGTATGTTTGGGATTGGAAGGGACCTCAAAAGATCATCTAGTCCAATCCCCCTGCTGGAGCAGGAACACCTAGGTGAGGTCGCACAGGAACATGTCCAGGCGGGTTTTGAATGTCTCCAGAGAAGTAGACTCCACAACTTCCCTGGGCAGCCTGTTCCAGTGCTCTGTCACCCTTACTGAGAAGAAGTTTCTTCTCAAATTTAAGTGGAACCTCTTGTGTTCCAGCTTGATCCCATTACCCCTTGTCCTGTCATTGTTTGCCACCGAGAAGAGCCTGGCTCCATCCCCATGGCACTCACCCTTTATATATTTATAAACATTAATAAGGTCCCCCCTTAGTCTCCTCTTCTCCAAACTAAAGAGACCCAGCTCCCTCAGCCTTTCTTCATAAGGGAGGTGCTCCACTCCCTTAATCATCTTTGTTGCCCTACGCTGGACCCTCTCCAGCAGTTCCCTGTCCTTCTTGAACTGAGGGGCCCAGAACTGGACACAATATTCCAGATGTGGTCTCACCAGGGTGGAGTAGAGGGGAAGGAGGACCTCTCTCGATCTACTAACCACCCCCCTTCTAATACACCCCAGGATGCCATTGGCCTTCCTGGCCACAAGGGCACAGTGCTGGCTCATGGTCATCCTGTTGTCCACCAGGACCCCCAGGTCCCTTTCCCCTACACTGCTCTCTAATATGTAATCTCCCAACCTATACTGGAACCTGGGGTTGTTCCTGCCCAGATGCAGGACTCTACACTTGCCCTTGTTAAATTTAATTAGGTTATTCCCCGCCCAACTCTCCAGCCTGTCCAGGTCCCGCTGGATGGCAGCACAGCCCTCCGGCGTGTCAGCCACTCCTCCCAGCTTGGTGTCATCAGCAAACTTGCTGATAGTACACTCAATTCCCTCGTCCAAGTCGTTAATGAATATATTGAATAATATTGGCCCCAGCACTGACCCCTGGGGCACTCCACTAGATACTGGCCTCCAACTAGACTCCGCACCATTGACTACCACTCTCTGGCTTCTCTCCCTAAGCCAGTTTGCAACCCACCTCACTACTCTATTGTCTAGACCACACCTCCTCAGCTTAGCTGTGAGGATGCTGTGGGAGACTGTGTCAAAGGCTTTACTGGTGCTGGGCTTGCATTAACTCTAATGATGTATTTGGGATGTGGCAGTCAGTTTGATTATATTTGTATTTTTGGAGCTAAACTAAACCAACTTTTTCTGGAGAATTCTATCTGTTGTAAGAGAGGGTGATGCCAGTTTCTGGAAGAAGGGAAAAGACAAAGCAAAATGAGAGGAGTTGAAAATACTGTTACAACCTATCCTAGCATAAATATAGTAAACTGAGACTTTCAGTGGCAAATCCGTTTGGTTGAGTTGTAACCTCTGAATTAATCAGCAAGGTTACATTTGGTGTATAAATAGCTGCAGGATGGGAGTCATCGTGACAAGCAGTATTGTTGTGTTGCACAGACACTCAAATAGAGTTTGTTAAAAAAAATCCCTAATTTATTGGAATCCTGTATTAGGGTAATGCTGTCATGGAGAATGTTGTCCCTGAAACAGGAGTTGGTTGCTGCCCAGTGGTGACAGGAGTCTCCATTGCACAAGTCTTTGCAGCAGTGCCTTCACCTGGACTGCAGTTCTGCTCAGTTGTTTTAACCCAGCTGGCCCATGGTCCTACATGACCAGTTGAGCACATTCATGATCCATCACTATTAACAATGTACAAGAGACTGTCCTATGTGACCATTTCTGCATCTGCAGGAGCAGTTTTTATTAATTACTTACCATGTGGACAGTGTGATCCACTTTGCAGCAGGAACTGCATAGTAGTTGCGGGGTCACCCCGTCCAAGAGATGAAACAACAGTTTCAACTACACAAATTGGACTAGGCAGAGCAGGAGCTGCTTGGAACTTGTGGTTCTGCTCCTGGAAGTGTCCAAAAGCCCCAGCTGGAGGGCTCTTGAACACTTAGCTGTGAGGGTGCTGGAATGCCAGCCAGTCATGCAGTTTCAAGTCGGTCGCTTGTCTAAAGCGAGTTCAGTATCTCATCTATGTGGATGGTGAGCTGGGGAGTTCATGGAACACTCAGGGAGTTAATGACTAAATGCATACTGCTGGGCATGTAGGCATAGCCTGATCCGTACCTACAGCACGATTATAAATAAAGGAGAAATTTGAGGTTTCATACTTATAATTCACATATAACTTAAGTTCTGTAGCTTTTTCCACAATTGCCTATCCATTAGATGTCCACTGCTGCGTCTTGCACTGTTACTTTTGGGACGTGCTTTTGGGCCTACTGTACCTTCAATCTGAGGACCTGGCTAGAGGGTACCATGACATCCTTCTGACCCATGCACCTGGGTTTCCCCTGTGTGGAAGTGAGCTAGTGAGGAGGCATCACCATACACTGCAATCAGTGTGTCACTGGAACCATTCCTGATTCCACAGCTCAGATGACTTCCCAAGAACTTGTTCCTTTGCTTCTTGGTGGCAGGTGGCAGGTGGCTGCAGAAGCATAAACTGTCAGAATGAGTACCTGGGTAGCAGTTGTGTATTAAAAAATAAACCAAGATGACAGTGTTTGTAGCATCACAGAACAGTCTGGGTTGGAAGGGACCTTAAATATCATCTAGTCCAATGCCCCTGCCATAAACAGAGACACCTTTCAGTAGATCAGGTTGCTCAAAGCCCAGTCCAACCTGACCTTGAATACTTCCAGGGATGAGGCATCCACAACTTCTCTGGGCAATCTGTTCCACCACCCTCATCATGACGAATTTCTTCCCTATGTCCAATCTAAATCTACCCTTTTTCAGTTTAAGACCATTACCCCTTGTCCTATCACTACAGGCCCTGGCAAAAAGTCCCTCTCCACCTTTCTTATAAAACTCCCTTTAAGTACTGAAAGGCCACAATAAGATCTTCCTGCAGCCTTCTCTTCTCCGGGCTGAACAACCCCAACTCTCTCAGCCTTTCTTCATATGAGGGGTATTCCAGTGTTGACTTGTGCTGTAGGAATGACTGCAAAAACAAGTTTTCTGCGGAAGGAAGTGGGCTTCTCCTATTTTTCAGCTGAGGCTCATTTTATATAGCTCAAGCTGCTTTTCAGGTATATTAAGGACAGGACTGCTGGTGACAGTGCTCAGTCTTACCAAGAGCAGGGTGTTCCAGTGTCCCTTTGTCTTAGAAGTGATAACTGTCTGATTATGTACTTACATCCTTGTTAATTCCTCAAACCTCCTTCAGACTTGATGTACCTCAACATTTTTGTGTCATCCAAATAGATTCCTAGCAAATAATTTCTTAATTGTTTACTAATAACTTAAATATACTAAATAATACTGCCCCTCTACAGCTACTTTTAAATTCTCATCATTTGCATGCCTAAATTCTCTACTTTTGTATCTTTAAGCCCTTTCAAATCCCAAGATAGATGTTTGACATTTAACCCACGACTAATTAGATTCCTTAATAGCCTTAAAAAGAAATTAATGAAAATCCAAACAAATTATACCTTACCAGACTACTTTACCTATTAGTCTCCTGACAAGAATCCTAATATGTTAGTAGGGACGCAGTTTTCTCATACAAAAATCTCTTTGTCTCTATTACCTTCCCTCAAAAACACACAAATAGTAGGAGCCAGACCTTCAACATCACTTAACTAATTTCTTTGAAGCTGTGCTAATTTACATCAGTTGATGACTTGAGCAGAAACATGCAAGTCTAAGAACCTCATCAAGTGATCCCTTCTCATGCAATTAGTCTTTGATTGTGTAAGTAGTTCCACTGAGGTTAGCTGTGAGAAAGGAATATAGATTTTGGCAGCTAGGAGCTTTTAGGTAAGTCACAAAAAGGTGTTTGTATCTGCAGGCACATTTACTTAGGTGTGACATCTCAGTACTGCTGCTTCGCTGGTGCTGGTCAATGTGGTAGCTTTGTGGCCTTTCAAAACTTTGCCAGCTCAGTCGTTGTCTGTCTATACTGTTGAGGGATGAGATCTCCCCATCTTTGGCCTTTCTCCTGGATGTTTATCTCAGTCATGCAGTTATGCCAATGTTCTTCGTAAGGAAAATGAGATACCCCTTCCCAAGCACCAGCAGCTGGGTAGCAGAGGTACCCTCTCACTATGCATGCAGCCTATGGCAAGTCTCTGGCCCATAGCAGGTGAAGTGAGCACTTGAACCTGTGTCCCTGTGGTACTAAGTGCGTGTTCTCATTTTGTATAAACTTGCTGACATTCACACTGGTGTTGTGCTGCTGTTTTGTGGTTTTGCTGTGAGCTCCCTGAGAAGCATACAGGCACACACTGGTTATTAGTGGTGACCAGACTGTGTTTGCTTTCAAGATAGCTTTTCTCTGTAATAATTAAGAAAATCTTCTTCAGGGCTCCAGCTCAGCCCAAGCCTGCAAGTACTATATTAGCTGTTGGGCTGTAAGAGTGATACATATGTATGTATATATATGTGTGTGTGTCTACACATGCTTTTTTTTTTTTTTCCCTCCCCACTGCTATTGTCAGATACTTGGGTATGTGTGGAGCAAGAGATGAGCAGGACAGTAGTTTTGAGTGGTTGGTACCTGGGTGGTGGCCCAGGTGGTTAAGCAGGTTGGTGATTGTGTCCCTGGGGCAGGGGAGAGCAGCCAGGCAGCTCAGAACCAACAGAACCCCACATGGACTTCTTAAGGGGGACCCCAATTCAAAATGCTTTGTATTACACAATATTATACATATATATATAAATCAGTGTAGGTCTGATTAGAACCAGAAGTTTCTCATTAGATACTCGTAAGTATGTCTGAAGAGCTAACCATCATGTTTTTTAAAAAGCCTGGATAAGATTGCCATTAGAGGTAGTAGGTGTAGACATAACACAGCTGGAAAATATTTACTTAAAAGTAGGGAGAAGCAAATGCTGCTGACAAATATTTGGTGATGCTGAATTGTGAATAGGAATAATTTGTCACCTTCACCATCAAAGCAATATTCACTGTTGGAATCTGGTGAAAGAAAAAGTATCATTGAAGAGAGATAATGCAGTGTTTTCTTTTTGTGAGTGAGCACTGAAATGGGGCTGTTAATTTCAGCCAGGGTATGTTGTGTGGTTTTAGGGTGGTTTAGCACTTTCATTCCCTTCTACTGGTTCACTGTACAAATGGCAGCTTAAATACTTTCACAACTGCACATGACCAGAGGGCATATTCCCTGGAGTCTCTCAGGCAGGAAAAATCACAGCATGTGGCAGTATAAATATGACATGGAACATTTGCTGTGTGTTCAGAGACCTTTGATAAACCCGGAGCAGAAACATAAATCTTCCTTCCACTTTTAAGATTGTGCCTAAATAATATAGTTTAGTCTTCTAATTTAAATACAGTTTATTTAGAGTGGGGAAAACAACTGATTTACAGAAGAGTAAAAATGCTAACTGTCTTGGATTTTCTCTTTGTGCTGTTGTCTTTCATCACTGGAGTTGTTAGATTTCTGGGATGGAGTATTTCCTGCACTTAGGTATAGGATGCTACAAAACATGAGGCTGTATAGCTGATCATGTGTGGGCAAATAAGGTCCCTGTTTTCACTGTTAATTATTAAAAGAAATCAAAATCTATTTTAGCATGAGACACAGAAATAGGCAGGAAAGAGAGGGATCAGACTGATTGCATAGGCAGCAGGAACCCAGTATGTACCTGTTGAACTCAGGGCTGAATTTGCTGAACAATTCATGGTAGCTTCCAATGGGAAGTAGCTACAATGGGAAATAGCAACAAATATAACACCAGTTTTTCTCAAAGGGCAGCAGAGAGAATCCAAGAAACCACAGAACAGTACCTCTGACTCTTGTACTGGACAGATCAGTAGAAGCTGTAACAAGTGACAGAAAAGAGTGGTGAGACACAACATAAAGGAGAAGAGTCAAAGCAGATTTCATAGACTGAAGTAATTAATCACAAATCTATTCTGTCTCTTTGAAGACTATGTAAGGGTGATGCAGTTAATAACAAATTTCAAAAAAACCCTTTCAACAATGCTTTTTACCAAAAGCTCTGATGAGATTAAGATGTCACGGATTAATAATTGGCTAAATGAAAGAAGCCGCAGGGTAGGAGTAAATGATCTCTGTTTCACAATAGAAAGGAGTGTTCAAAGTTCCAGACTCTGTGCTGTTTAGTGTATTCAAAAATGATCTGAGAAAGGGGGTGAGTGATGCAGTGACAACTGCTGCTTGATCAGACAAAATATTTCAGAATAGCCCAAACTCAGACTAACTACAAGGAGCATCAGAAGGATTTCTTCATATTAATCGACTGTAACATAAATATGGCAGATGAATTCTAAATACTTTAAGTAATGCACTTCAGGAAACCAATCCTAAGTATATCTACAAAATAATTTTCCTATTAGCTGTAACAATTTGAAGTTATTACACATAATTTTCTGAAAAAAATCATTACAGTGTTCAATGAGAATTGAAAGGCAAATGGAATGTTAGAAGTTATAAGCAAAGGAATATATATGAGGTGCTGAAAATGGAGCTAATTTCTGATGTCTTAATCACAAATAGATATAGCAGAGCTAGAAAAGATACAGAGAAGGTCAATAAGGTTAAGCAGAAACCTGAAATGCCTTCTGCATATGGGAAGATTAAATGAGTTATGGCTTTTAGCTTCGGAAGGAGACTACTGAGATGTACTTGGTGTAGTTCAGTTGGGGATGATCAGTCCCTGTCTCTCACGGGCTGTGCAGTATGAGCAGTGTAATGGTGCTATCAGACATCTGGCTTAAAACAAGCAAGAGCAAGTACTTTTCCACACAGCCTGTAATACAGCTCAGGAACTCATTGCCATGTGATGTGTCAGATGTAAAAGCAGAAATGCGTTCCTCAAGTTGGATGGATTTGTAGAAGAATGGCCACCAAGAACAAACTCTGGCACAGAGCAACGTCAAACACCTGCTTGCTGGGAAAATCAACTGTGGTCAACAGGACTCGCTGTGTGCCATGTTTCTGGGCAGTAGCATCTGCTGATGGCCACTGCCAGAGACGGTACAGGAACAAATGGACCTTTAGGCTGACCAAAATGTCTTAACATATTTATGCTCATATCCATTCTGTGGATTATATGTTAACTGTTCTTCACTGTTTATTGAGTGACCAAAGGCTGGCCAGTGCCAGAGGACCCAGGTGGCTGCTGCGACTCGGATCTTCTTCCAGTGGGAGGTTGTGGCTCTGCTGAACTGTCAGCCAGCCCTGCGTCCAGGCTTCACCAGTACTTCTGCTTCTGCCACTGTCCTGGGCTTTCTTCTTGCCTCCCAAGACTTGATTTTCTTAAAAGCTCTGTTTTAACTTCCATTCTTTTAAAGTAGCTTAAGTACAAGGTGGTGCATTGAGGAGTCACATGGGTACAATTCCAACACGCCTGTATTTTGACCTATAGCAAAGAATATTGTTGTGTTTCTGCCCAGCATGCAGTAAGCAGTACGAGCCCTGCTGTCATGATCTTCTTCTGCCTGCTTGGTGTAGAAGAAGGAAAGCTGTCCGCTAATGAGGCAGGTGATTCATTAGGGTATGAAACAGGCTGAATATGACTCCTTTGTAAATAATTTCTGTCTGTGTTTCCTAACAGACAGGTGGAAGCTCCTTATTCATATGCATTAATGACACATGCTTATCAAGGAGTGGCAATGCTGTGGACAAACAAATGCCATTTCCAATATTAATATGTAAATTACATGCTAAGAAGAAATGATCAAGGCCTCCTGAAATAAGGCAGCAAGCACTAGTTGCATTCCTTGCCCTTCAATATGCTGTGCACTGCAGATAACTCTTTTCCCTAAATGAACATTTAAAGCTTTCATTTTGTCTGCTTCCTCATGCTTAAATATTTCAGATACATTTTTCCTAAGTATGTTGCACTGTTTGCATATAAAGCTTTATTGTACCTCATAGGAAGCTGACGTGACAAACAATTTGCTTGAACAGCCTTGGGTACTCTGATTCCCTAGAAATGTTTATAGGTTATTCCTAGCTTTGGAACAGCAGATGTAGGACTGAGGTGGATTTCCTTGTGAGAAACCATGCCAAATAATCCCCTTCTGCAAACACATCCAACCCTATCTGGGAAACTGATTGGAGGCTTTTGTTTTGTTCCTAGTATTTTATTTTTTTTTCCAGAAATCTGTTCCAGAACTTCAGTCTCCAGATGGTTGGAAACCTCAGTTCTTAGTAATCATTTTCTTTGTATGCCAACACTGTCTGTGAGCTTGAAAGGTTATTCTCTTGTGTTTTCTCCCTGAAGTATTTGTAGCATGATCAGTCACTGTCTCAGGATGTGACACCTTTACTTTTTTTGAAGCTGAATAATTAATTTTGTAAGTGTCCCCTTATAAGATGAATCTCCATTTATTCACTTCTCTAACCAGTATTCCCTGACTGTGTGCCAGTCTGAGTTCTTTCTTTAACATAAGCTGTTAGGAAAAGTAGGTGCTATGGGAGCTGAGGCCTTCCTCATCAGAGCTTAACCCAACAACGCTGCTGCTCTGCTGTCTGTATAGAAAGTAGGATGACTATGGAGACTTGTACAAAACATGTTTCCAGATCCAGCATCTCCAAGTGAAAAGATTCTGGTAGAATAGAAATTAATACCTTAATATTCAAAATAAGCTACATGATGAGGTGTGGTGCCTGATGGAACCCAACAACTTCTGTGGGACACTTCAGGTTCATCCTTGCTCCTGTCCAAGGGAATTCGGTGGGCCCAGCCACCTGGCATAGTGCTTTTTTGGGTGACTTGTGGCTGGGAGTGTGCAATAATCATTTTTCCTTGATGGACCTGTGCAGAAGGATTACAATGGGGGAAGGTTCCGTTCACATATTCATTTAGCAGCTGCTTCTGGTGGCTGAAGGAATAAATTGCTCCAGTTCTCCTTTGCCTATTTGAGTTTACTAAGGAAAAGTGATAGACACTGGAGAAGGAAGTGCCTGGTGGGCAAGACTCAACAGGAATCTCTCCTATCCAGTGAGGGAGTTTTGTATTGAAATGTCTTTGGAATTGTCTTTATTTAAGTTTTTAGATGATACTCTATCTAGCAGGAGTATAAATTAGTCAGAGAGAGAATTCCTACTTGCATGATATCTGAAATGCTTTGACAGCCTCCACTTTCTGAAAATGTGAGGTACTATTTGTTCTCGCAGCAGGCACAGTGATGTAAAGTAGTAGTAGCTGTTTGGCGGGGTAGATCAGGTACACTTAGCTTAAGATAATTTAACTTTTAAAGGTGTTTAAAGCTTAGTCAGCAAACTCATCTCTACTCAATGCATTTGTGTTTACTCGAAATTTTTTAAGATGTCCTTTAGACTGAGACACAATTTCCTTTGAAGTCTCACTTCTGAATGTAGCAGTAAGATGCTGGAAAGGACTGAGGAGGGTGTTTTATTCATCAAGAAGCTAAAGGTAGACTTGAGGTGATCTCTCTTCTTCTGATGAAATTCAGTCCTTTATCTGGAAGCTCTTAAATCATTCCTGGCAGAGGTGACATTGTAAAAATAATACTGAAGAACAAAAGTTCTTGCCCTTGGAATACACTGCATTGCACCAAACGTTGGGCATTTATTACTTTTATTTATTTATTTTTTTTTTTCCTTATGAGGCTACAAGAGCCGACAGACACATGGAAATGTTAGTTTCCTTTAAATTTCTTTAATCACTCTTGGCAAGTTGATAGATTTTTTTTTCCTCAAACAAATACCTTGTGAAATAAGTTACACAACGGATAACCAGAGTGGTGTCTGGTGAGCCACAGGGACTTGCACAGGACACTTCAGGTTCATCCCTTGACTTCAGTGAGCCCAGCCCTGACTTGCTATAAACCACCTCTATGGCCATGTGTGTCCGCAGAGCACTGTGCTGCTCTTTCCGTGTACTTGGTTGCAGCAGAGTGTGGCATCTATTTATTTAATTATACACATCTAAATGTGGATAAAATAAATCCTTTTCCTTTGCAAGGCAGATGCACTCTGGGGACACAGATTTTACTGCAAGGTGGTAGAGAGAATTTCACAGGAGCCTGTGTGACTCATAAAAACCTAACACCCCTCAAATTCCCCTCTAGTGAAGAAGACTCTATGGGGTTTGTTTTCCTTTGAGTGACCAAGAGATAGATCTTCCTCATTCTGATGGTGTAAAGAGTTGGGAGCTGGCACACCCGTGGGTGAATTTGTTCTTAGAATAGGGATGGTTTATTTGGTTTGTGGTGACAGTAAAAGCAATACATAAGCAGGGCTGAAGCTGAATTATGAGTATAAGGATATATGGAAAGCCTGCTAGTCACAAAGATGCTAATATCTGATCCTTTCTGTAGATTATTAAAAAAAGAAAAACCCAAACTCTAGGAGATAGCAAATAAATGATGAAGGTGGTGAGTCTATGCCACTATATTCAATGGGACATAATTCAGTTGGAATAAATTTATGACCTAAATGCACAGATAAGTAATTTTGAAGTAATTTGTGTTGGTCATAGTGATTTTTGGGGACATATTTTGGAATATGAGTTGGCTTATGTTGTTCTGGAGACCTGTCAAGTCTGGTTTAATAAACTCATTTAAATTCTGGTCAGGAGCTTTTCTACTATATTGTAACAGACCATTTGAACTCTTCCATTATGTAAAATATTTAGCACATGCATGAAAATTTGGAGTTGATGTGCAGTTCAGCAACAGTGGTATGTACTTTGCTGAATAGCATCTAATTTCTGTGTCACTACGGGTGGAAATAGGCATTTGAGTGGTTTATGGCTCAGCAAGTCCCAAGGTACCAGCTCAGGTTTTAGTGAGGGAGAGGAGACACTCTTTAGAGAAAATCCACAGGTTAGCCAGGAGATTTGGCCACGAACACACTGTGTAGTCCAAGAAGCAAGTAGACAACTAGAATAAATGCAGATGGAAACAGGTGAACTTAGACCTTTCTCTATGCAGTGTTTGCAAGCTTCTCCACAGATTTTAAGTCCGTAACACCTGAATTCTATCACTTTTATAGATTTTAAATTGTCAACTTTGTGTAGCTGTTCCAGTTTTTATTCATCTTTGAGTATATTGCAATGATTTCTACCATGTACTGTTGATACTGTTTTCCAGAATACCACGAATGGCTTGAAATGGGAGCTGAAAATGACCATGTCTCAGCCACAGCAGCTGCTACCATCCTCTGAGCAGCTGCTCAATCTACGTGACAATTGAGGGCTTCTAATAAAAAAGCTATTTTACTGTGTACACCTGATTTGTTAACCTGACTTGCAGAAAGTGATGAGTAATCCCCACCTTCAGGTCAGTGCTGAGAAGTAGCGAGACTTCTGGAGGCTTTCCAGCAGCAAAGGTTTTACCACAATATTCTACATTATATTATAGTATTCTGTTTAGCATAACTCAGCTTTACAAGTTGGCTGTCTCTGACCTTGATATTCTCTCATATGTACTGTGATTGCAGTGAATTTTGAGATTGCTCCTTGTTATCTGATGAGGGAAATGCTATCTGGGAATCAAAAGAGCAGCGCAGAACAGAGGTCTCTCCTCTAGGAGACAGCTTCATGCTGGTTGAACAGTATGAAACTCACTTGTGGGTTTCTTTTTTCAGGCTTCAGGGAATTCAGCTTTCATGAGGAAACCCATACAGTATCAAACCACTGCATCAGTTCTTACCTCCCTCGTGGTTGCTGGTATGTGTCTGAAAGTGCTATAGGTGGGCAAAGTCTCCGGGTACCAGGATGGCTTTGGAGGTGGTGAACAGTAAGACTGCTCTAATGTGTGTGGAGTTGTGAGCGGGCAGTTGCAATGACTTTCTAAATCTCTGCTGTAACCCCTGGGCTATACTCCTTTCAGCTCCACTCTTCTGCTTTTATTAAATAATCTGCTGCTGACATAGCATTCAGCTGGATGTGAAACCTTTAAAGAGCTTTCAGGTGGGAATGGAAAGCACTACTGTGTTCAAAGTGAGCAGCCACCTGAAGTCTTAAGCTGGTCTGTCCTTTCTGTTCATGGCCAAAGCGTGAAACTCAGCTGATGCTACTCAGCACTGGAGAAAAGTCACTGAGTCACTTCACAAGAAGCATGTGAAGGTAGGCATCCAAATGGAGAAGTTTGTAGTCTTGAATGCAATAGGCTCTATGTACAAAGCAGCCTATGGAACAGCGTATCACACTTGTGAGTGAACTGGGAGCTTGCTGCGTGGTCAGTAAAGCTGCTCTCAGGTACACCAGTGACATTATTGGGGTCACCTGTAGTTGGGGCCAGAACCCATCCATACCTGCTCATGTGAACTTAACAGAAAGATTTCTGTCCCAAATGTGATGATAAGCTGATATTTCTTTGTTGCTTATGTTTAATTTTTCCATGCATCAGTGTTACTAGCTGAAGTAGTCAAGCCAGGTAATTGAACTGAGACCCCAGTCTGTGTGGCCTGCACAGTGGCCTGGATAAAGTCATGGTGGCAAAGCTCTAAGGGATTTCAAAGAGGGCTGGTTGTCATCTATAGCAATAAACAAGCCCTGTCCCTAGCAGTAATAGCCTAAAAGCATTTTCAGCTTAGCTTGTCATGCTTTACGTACCACTTTATTGGCAAACATCTTTCACATGGTAAGCAATTCTGCAATGTATATAGAGGTAGTAAATAAAGCAGTGATTCTCTAACTCTTAAAATTCACTTAGAATGATGACACATTTAGTTTTGTCTTGTATAACTTCCAAGGGAAAAAGTATTAAAAGTTTTGTGTTTGAACATTTTCCTTAAAGAGAGTTCTGACAGGTGTAATCTCTTATTTGATCCTGCTAAGTATATTTCATTTCTCAAGTAATGTAATTACATTTATTTAAGAGAACTACTTCATATCCCTTAAAAAACAAATATTCTTTCCATCAGATACTAAAAATTTACTTAAGAGAATTTTGGCTTGTTTACTTTTGATTTTTAAGGCTTTTAAATGTAAAGAAAATGTAAATTATTTTGTGTTTGGAGGCTCTGCTGTAGGAAGCTCCAGGTAATTTTTCTGAGAATGGTGAAGGTACGTGGAGGTATGTGTGGGTCTGTGTATATACATATATACAGGTAGATACACACACTTGTCTGCGAGCATTTATACATGCATATAAGTATGTATACATAGGCACCTGCTCAGATATCAGTTCAGAACTTCAGTTGCAGGGTTACTCCAGCCTGACTAACATCTAGTGCTGCCCCAATGCCAAAGGAGGACATGGTCTTGTAAAAAACACATAACAAATAAGTTTGAAGAGGGAAGAGGTAGTAAGGAAGAAGGTGAGGATGATACTACAATATGATATAAATTACCTGAGGGCCCAGCATGGTGTTTTTGAATCACTAGAAAACACCTTTAATAAGGAATGTGGGTTGTTCCTGACTACTGCTGGCACATAAGGATCGGTATTTGGCTGATGAGTGTCACAGCAGAAGCAGGTCTCGAGGAGTGGTTTGAAAGAGAATATTCCCATCAGATCTTTTTCAAAGGGTGCATTTTCTCCTTCAAATCAGTTGGAGTTCCCATAGCTGAATCATTAATAACCATGTCTTCTGATGAAGTTCAGAGCCCCACAGCACTGGTAGTAGGATGAAATTGCAGCTGGAGAGATTTGCCATGCACGCAACCATAAAAAGGCTCCTTCTTCCAGAAGTTGCTTTGTGTTTTCTAGTGAGCTGTTGTGTGTAAATGATACATGGCTGTGCAATATAATTTCCTCGCTCAGCATTTCCTGGGAGTGTTCTTCAGGATTCCATGGGGCAGGCTGCAGCTGGGGGAGTGACCTGAGGAGGTTGCTGCTGCCAGTCCTGGCAAACAGAGGGCTGAGGAGGTGCAAGTCCTGCAGCAGCTCACCAAGACTCGGCCCAGGACAAAGCTTTTGAAGTACTGCAAGTGGCAAAACACTGTGTTGCTAAGTCTGATTTCTCAGCTCTGTGAAAATACCTTTCAGAGTACACATATGCTGCACAGAACCAAATGACACTGTTCTTACTGGATTATATCTTGAGAAGAAAAGTTAATTTAGTTCAATCTTTAAATCCCCATTAAAGCCTTGACTTTGAGGTCAAGGTAGTAAATTTTAGTTAGATGTGTGCAACGTGGTTTACTTGTTTGTTTTTTAAAGAGAGTTTGTGGTTTTATCTAATTTTAAATCCAGAGTCTAAATCAATTTAGTCTTCACTGTGGGACAATAGAGGATCTCGTCTGTACAGTGTTAGAGATTAGGGTCTCAAAGGTAAGTATCTGAGTAGCTTCTGCTGAGTCCAGTTCAAGGCAGGTGACTACCTGTTGTTGAGGACACAGATGTAAGTACCACTCTCATTCCTTTCTGTGGGCAAAGCCAGGAGATCTGCTTGGGGTCATGTCTAACCTTTTATCCATGTCTGCTCAGACTGCTTAAGGAAGGATTTATGGATACCATTTTTATAATCACAGCAAAACTGAGGGCCTTTTCTTACATTCCCCCTCCATGGGAAGAAAGGCTGAATTGGACATCTCTGTCCAAGTGGAAACAGGGCTCCTACATTTGGATGTGGCTTACCACAACTCACTGCTGAAGAGAATTACTCATCTGCTGCAAGGTGTTGATGAGGCCAGTCTTGATTTGTGCATCAAGACTCAACCTGCTGAAAACTTACTGTGATACAGAAATTGGCACTAGTATGGGCCATTTCCAACTAGAATAGCACTCTGATTTGCATGTTATTCAAGCACGCAGCTGGATGATATTGAGTTTTAGTATTAAAGAGATAATGAAATGTTATGGAGATAAATTAATTTCATGCAGACCAGCAGCTGGACACTTACACAAGCTAGATTTGAGTCAGTCATTTACCAATCCTCCACAATGTTCCCTTTTGCTCTGATTCAAGTGCAACAAAGACAGGTAAGCACAGTGCAGCAGCCAGAGAGAAATTTGGGAGCACCATAGCCCAGGGAGGCAATGCTTCTACCCACACTGTGAGCAGTGGCAGCATTCAAACACACATATCCTGTATAGAAAGATGATTACCCCAAATGAATGCATGTTCATAAAACACGTTACTTTCTTCACTCAGTTTACTGATAAGCGAAAGCAGACAGCTCTCTCTGTCTCACATGGAACAGCCCGAAGAATGAGGTGTTATTTAAAGGGCAAATGCCATTGCCTTTTTTTTCCCCCCCTCCTTATTGAGCTTCTGGAGTTTTCCTACAATCATTCAGATGGAACTTGTACCAACAGATGAGTCACAGGAGAGCTCTGGAATAAGCAGCACTTATTGTGCCTGCAACACCTTTCTTCTCTCTTAGCAAATGTGATTCAGATCATTTCTGGGATGGACGTGGCAGAATTTTGCTTTCAGGCTGTCAGAAAGCAGACTCCTGCTGTAATTTCCAAGGAACTGTTTTTCTCATGGCAGTGTTTCTTTTCCATTAGGTGTAGGGCTTTTCCCCCTTTCCAACATGTGTGGAGCAAGAGGTTCCCTCACTGTTTTCTGGCCATCCCTTCTCAGTATCCTCCCATGATATGTAGTAACACAGCAGCTGAGCAAGTCTCGTGTTCTCTGCCTGCACAGACACACTACTTTTGCTCTGTAATTTTCAGGAAAGTGGATAATTTCCCTTTCTCAACTCTTTCTCTGCCATGTAAGTCATTCCCCATCCCACAAACAAATCAAAAGCATCATGATTTGAAAGAAGCCGGGTGGGAACAACAGGAAAAACAAACAAATAAATAACACTCCATCTGCTCCCAAATCTCCTTGATTTTGAGCTTAGTTCTCTCCTTGGGCAATTTCCTTACCTACTTTGAGTTCCTTGTAGTGACATCTGTGAGCTGCATTTCCTGGATGCCAACAGAATTGTAGCATCTTCTTAAAACTGAGGTAAAATCAGAAGAAAGGTGAGGTGAAGCAGGCTGTGACAACGATGGCCTGACAGGGTCTCATCAGGTAGCTCACCTTCCTCGTTGCCCTCTCTCACTGCAGCCTTTGTCATCTCAGAATTTACTTCCTTTTTTTCCATATCTGTATCTAATCTCTATCAGATCTCTACCTATGTCCCTTCTTAATAATTTCATGTGTAGTCCCTCTTCATTGTTTGTCTCTCTTTTTCTCCCCGCCCCCCCTCCTCTGCTCCATCTAACCCTGCAAATGACAGGTCTGTTCAACTTTTGGTTCAAAACCAGTTTTTTATTTTAGTTTTGTTTTTTTTCTCCTGAGCAAATGGTACTTATGAAAACATTTGTCTGTCTGTCTGTTGTTCAGTTATCCACAGTCCTGCCCCACTGGGCCCAAACTTCTGGTCATGTGAGCTGATTTCATCCAAACTTGTCAGAAAGGTAAAAATACAAACAAACAAACCCTAAAATTTTGTGAAAATAGTTGGTCAGGTAGAGGAGACAGAATGTTCATGCCCCATCAGGGGAGAAGCTGATGTGGAGTCATGTTGCTTAGACATCAGAGCATCCAGAGAAGAGAACAGTCTTGAGATCTAGAATTACAGGAAACCAAGTTTCATCATCTCTGCTGCTCATAGAGCTGGGCATTTAATTTCTCTCTCCTGAGAGAAACATTGAACTGTTACTCTTTATTCCCAGTGTGTCGTTGTATTCAAACTTTTTTTTTTAAATTGCATTACACTGTCAGTTATGATTAACTTAGATTTTGTTGATGCTGGTTATTTCATAGAAGAATTTTGACTATGACCTTTACAATGTGGAGTCTGTCACCTGAGTTTTCTTTGCTGTCTATTTTTATGTCTGTTCATGTACCAAAGGGGAAATAATGGCTGTGGTCCTAAGTGGGAAAATAACTACTAATGGATTAGGTTATATCAAATGGATTGTGAGACTGAGATAACCAGCCATTAAGAGTCTGAGGTTTGCAACTGTAACCACAATAAACCTTCTGAAATTTATTGGTGGTAGAACTGAAAAAGTCATAACCCAAAAAGGAAGGTAAGTGTTAGATAGACTCAGATTGACTATGGAATAATGGTCCCATTCTTTTTTACTTTTTTCCTCTCTCAGCTAAGAGTTAAACCTTTAACATCGCATCCTTTTCAAGACATCATTCAAAGAGAAAAATAACTGATTTTGTCAACATAATGTTTATTTCCACTGAGAGCTGTATCAAAAGATATCAAGTAGAATCTTGTTTCTAGAAAAAACAGATTACTACATACTGGCTACCAGTGTCTTTCCAAATGGCAGAACATGTTAAAGAGTAAGACTTGTTTTATTCCTTTACAAGTAAGTGAACTAAGCTATGAATTTATGTGCTTCCTTTAACAATGTCCCTATCTTGTACTTTGGAAAAAAGTGGCAGGAAAGCTGTACTATATCAGAGTTATGGGGACACATTTCTCTGGTTCTCAGTGGATGAACTTGCAGCCTGCATGATCTCAGATTTAGTAGGACCAGTAACATTCAGTATCTACAATTTTCATAAAGTTTTGTGGCTTAATTGCCATAGTAATTACTCCCTTCTGTCTCAAGATATTAATGGTAAGTTTGCAATACATCGCCCGTGGAAATGGTTCAGCAAGAGGAAGATGACGACTCCTCCTGCACAGCAACTTACTAATAAGCTGGGTTTATCTTTTACTCATTTATTTGACTTCTCTCATGTAGTATTTTTGAAGGCAAGCTTTTTTAGCAAACCTGAAGAGATCAAAATAGAGGTGGGAAACAGGCAGTATGTTAGTGGAAGAAAAGGTAAATAACATGGTCAAAGCTGGTAAGAAAAAATAGATGGAATAGTCTCACTGCCTTTTGAAATTTTATTTATTTTGCTGAAATCTTGTTTTGGAGAAAAGACATGAGACCATGTAGAAACATCCCATTGACAGTTGTCTTCACCTGTGACTTCTATGTCCATCGAACCAAACTATTCAAAATTCAGTTGTCAGAGGGGAAAAAAAAAAGAGAGGGAAGTGGGAGAATTTTCAAGTTTCAAAAATGTTCCTGTTGATTGCAATGTAAAATTGAAATCTTGAAAGTGTTTATGATTAAAAATCTTCAGAGCACACAGCTCAGGTGAAAGTATAAGGTGTTTTTCTTAAATTTCAGTTTTTAGCAAGTCAAGGTTTTGGTGGGAACCATTAACTGAAAAATTACTAACCTCATCTACAAAGAAGTCTTTTGTGGCTTTGATTGCAATTAGGAAGACCATTCTCTGAAACAGGCAAGTTATGCTCCCCGTTCCTCCTTTCATCTTAATCAGAGTGGTTACTGCATGCTTAGAGCTTCGAACAGCAACTGCTGTCAGTTTTAGGAAAATATGACCGAATTAACTGCATAAATTATCAAGATGTTATAAAAATGTCAATAGTAAATTTTTAAAGAACACTTTGACAAATGGCCTCTCTATTATGAGCGAAGTCTAATGTGTTATTGAATACATGTTAAACTACTTGGTGACAAGGTAATCAGAAGTTATGGATTACCTAGGACTCTGCATGGCCAGATGTTTCCCTCTTAGATAATCCTTGACAGTTTCATTATTAACTGATAATTGTCAGCTCTGCAGTAATATATCCATCTATCGGTTATTTTACATGATCATGAGCAAGCCCCAATGCCCCAGTGCTGCCTGAAGATGGAACCAAAAGGCAGACACATTCTTTCTGTGTTCTGCTTGGGGTGAAAAAAAAGAAAAAAAAAAGAAAGAAAAAGAAAGAAAAAGAAAGAAAGAAAAAGAAAAAAGATCTAGACAGGATCACGCAATATTGTAATGGTCACAGTCAAAGTGGAACCACTGCATGTGTCATTTTGTCAGTGTGCACTGTCTGAAATTTGTCTAGCTCTGGAGTTAAAATAAATCCACCAGCAAAATACATTTTTTTTACCTTAAAAACCTTTCTGGCTGTTGGTAGCCTGGAGGATATTTTTCATCTCAACTTTAGCAATAAAATCAAGCTGATATAAAAGTTTACCAACTACTGTGCATGCTTACTATAGCTATTGTATATTAGAAGGCTTGCCTCTGCTCAGTGATTTTGGAAGAAGTATAAATGTGTTTAAATCTATATAACCACTTTATTGATGTATTAGTTAATATCATCTGTAAGTATATTAACACCTTTATATTGATGTAATTGTGTCTACCTGAGCAGGCTCCAGTAATTTAGTTAAATCAGTTTTGCTATCAAGGCAGCTTAATGAAGGGGGGAAAGTAAACGCTAGATACAGAGAAATGCAGGTAATTTTTGTCTCTATTTTGAAACTTGGTGGTTTTTCCAATCAACAGCAGATTTCTGTGAACAGAATAGGTATTCTTACAAAAACAGCAGTAAATAAAGTGTCATTTCCATTGATAATGATGCTATTTGCTCTAATTAACCCCTTACTGTTGGAAGAGCTGTTTCAGAACTTGTCAGTCCTGTTTCCATCAGCCTTACATTTCTCTGCAGCAAAGACATTAACTGAGTCATATGAAGCTAAAAAGTAAGGAGCTTGGGGATCGTTCATTCAAAATTTTGTATGAGCTTTTATCAGTAGCAGCATTCTTTGTTGAGATGTACTTGCAGTACATGACAGGGATGATTTTCCCGTTGGAAACAAGGAATCCTTAAATTCTTTTTTATTCTGCCCCCGATAGAATATAATGTTGTCTAGGCTTTGTGTAGGCTACATTTTCACCCCCTGGGAGCTTCCAGATCTGCAAAAAAGAAAAAAGTATGACACTAATTGAATTTTCTTGTTTCCTTTCAAATTTCAGCATCGTGACTCTGCTTGGGCATCTGGATGTGATTGTTTGTTCTCACTCCTGCCAGGGGACCAACTCCCACAGGCCATTCCTCCCCTCACCTCCTTCCTCTTCTCCTCCCTCCCAGAAGTTGTTTTTCTTGAGACATGGGAAAGCCATCAGCATGTCCTGCTGCTCTGAGGGCCATTTTCTGGCTGTCTTTGCTCTCAGAGGTGGGTGACACCTGCTTTTTTTCACAGTCTGGCCAGAAAGCAGCAGGCAGAACTGGCACCTTCCAGCCGAGTCCTTGGCACCTCCCAGAAAGGCAGGAGCAAAGATGTCCCCATGCTGTGTAGGTAACACACACATGTGGCCATGGAGGAGAAAGGACGGATGGAAGATGGTGGATGGCAAAGCAGCTGAGGCAGAGCTGAGGGCCATCCACAACCAGCCCACTCAGCTGAGATGCGACATTAAAAGGCTGTAAAATCTTGTACTGTTGGTGAACATTGGCAGCAAAGGGGAAAGGCATCCAGCTACCTGGTAAAGGCATTTTTTTTCTGCCTTTAATAAAAATATTCCTTGTTAAGACATTTGTTTCCCATTTGCCAGTGGGGACAGTTTGTGGGAAACTGCAGCTGGTCTGTGGAATCCTTGACAGAAAATATGGGAGTAGAGATCAGCCTTGAGATATTAAGATTTACCCTTGAGAAGGATGGGAGTAAAGGAGTATCCGGAGAGAGGAGAGATGTACCCGTGAGAGAGGAGGGGATAGAAGAATAACATGGATGATAGAAAAATTAACCAATGAGATGTTAGTGCTGTAACTTGTAACCAATAGTGAAAAGACACATGAACTGGTAGAATTGTATAAAAATGCACTTGTAGCAATAAATGGCATCTATTACTTTCATCTCGAAAGAACCTGGTCCGTGTCGTTTGTCCGTCTCAACCACGACAACAGTTTGCACACTGAATCATTTGCACTGCTCATTTCATGAGGATGATTTTCCCTGGTTTCTGGGTGAGGACTTGAATGGTACTATAGCAGTGATTTACCCTTAAATGTGAATCCACCTATTCCTGATTCCACTCAGGTCCCGGTAGAAGAGTTAGAAACTGGCTCATACAAAAGTCAGTCTGGCCTCCAGTGTTTATTCAGTACCTATTTAAGAGGTGATGGTTACTATCGACTGCCAAACTCACCCGGATTCAAAGTGACAACTGGAAGGACACTGTCTCTGTGTCCTACTACCAAACTGGGGATGCCAGTCTGTGCTGGGCGAAGGTGCCTGAGAGACAACCAGACCCAGCACTTTGGAAGGTGAACTTCCTTGTCTGCCTAGTCCTGTTTTTTACCTGTGGAAAGGCTTTCAATGAAACAACCGCAAAGAGAATGTTAATGTCCTTACACAGTATGACAAAGATGTAAATCACAGATTTTTTTTTTCTTTTAAATTAAATAAACAGAAGGTTGTTGAATTTCTGTTAGAGCTTCTAAACCTGCTTAGAATTTCAAAACCAGTTTTAGATTGAAGAAAATAAATCCAACAGTGAAGGAAAATATTAAAATCCTCCCCTACTCCCCCAAATAAAAGGAAGAAGGAAAAATGGGATATGTCAGTTTAATATTAAAGTTAAAATGCTTTGATTTTGAGGAGAACTTTGCAGAAGAGAAAAGGATGGGGGTGACAAATCTTTAAAGAAGGGAAAATGGAGTGCTATTTTAAAAACTCTTCTGTTCTTTTCAGATTGTAGTATTTTACCGAGCCTTACAGATGACAAAGCAGCTGCTTCCCCTGTGTTTGACTGAATGCTTTCTCCACACACCACTGAGTTAGAGATTTTTTCTTTCTGTGTCACATTGATCTTCTCTTGTTGCGCTGCCTCTAACATGCCATTAGGTGCCTCTGGCTGCCAATAGGGAGGGAGAAGATCAGGTTCTTGTGGGTAAACTGCCATTAGGCTCTTCCTGACATGACTTATAATATTATGGTCTGTATCCGCACTCTGAAGATATTTTGAGGGGTAGAATCACCTTATTATTGTTTTTACTATTTGCACTGAAGGAGTTTCTAGGGGACCTTGTTCAGACCTGTTCTACAGATGTTGCACAAATGGATATTAGAAGGCAACACCTGCCTCCTAGGGCTTGCCTTTGAGCAGATGAGACAGAAAAAAAGCAATTATTATCCTCAGTTTGCAGCAGGAACCTAAAGCTCTCCAGTGCTGCACAGAAATATCTGGACAAGCTCTGAATAGAAGTAATATAGGCAAAGGAGAATGATACTACATCCAGACTAAAATAGCCACCTTCTCCCAAGCTCTAAGGCAAAGTGACCTGTTAAAGCAGTTACACAAGATACCCACAGTGACTAAAACTTGCAAACAGAGTTAAAAAGTTGTATTAGCCAGACTAGCATCCCTTGTTCATACTGAAGATGTTAGTTGCTGCTGCCAGTTACCCCAGAAAGTCAGGATTACCCCACTCACTGGTTTTCAGGGACACTCCAACAAAGCTCATGCTGCCCAATGTGCTGCAAAGTAACTTGTTAAAACATGTGCAAAATAGCCTTATTGTCCTCTCTTTGGGATTTTCTCTTAAAATAACTCTCTGTGCCTGTAATTTCTGCCAAGATGTGGCGACGATGAGGCCACTGGTGTGCGGATGCTGTTGTCTATCGCACCAGTCAATACTGTCTGATGGGTTCTTATCTGCCTGTGATGGTCTCTTGTCTCTTCACAAAGGCTGTGGGTGGCTAGGGCAGCATTTCCAATCTGTAGAGCACTTCACACAGTGGATATGTGGTAAATGTTGGCTTTCTAGGTCCTGGAATAATACATTACATATATTAATAAAAAATGATAATAAGCAACAAGAAATCTTTATCCAACTGCACTCTATGCTTGCATGCTCATATAGCCTCCCACTGCCCCCCGCTTTCTGCCACCCCCAAACACACTCAATACAGCTTGCCATATGTGGGAGCAATTAGCAGCTGTTGATATTAAGGATGCCTGTAGCATAATGCTTGACTCATTGGATTTCTGTGGGGAAACAGGAACCTCCAGTGGTCATTTGGAGTCCAGTCATGTTCTAACAGACTTCAGCAAGAGCAGCATTAGGTCCTTAATTTATATCTGGCTTTAAAATTTTCCTTGAAGTCCTAAATTATACATTCATAACCAATCTCTCATACAACACATAGCGGCTAGAACTGCACTGCTTCAAAGGTTTATTTTGCAGTTATTTACCTTTGCCAAGGGCCTTGACATCCTGAAAGAAAAAATCCATGTGAAAATGAAAACGAATACCTATTTTTAGTGAAAAGCACCAGTGCTATAACTTTTTAAGGAAACATTGCAATTCATGTAGTGCCTGAACTTGGCTTAGAAATGTAATCTAAGTGCTAAGTGAATAGATCTTTCTTTTCAAAGATAGATCTATTCTTTTCAAAGAAAAAGACAGCCCCCAGTTAGAGGGAAGGCTGAATCATAATTTATCTGTTTTAAATTGTTTCTTTCTAGAAGTTAGAGTCTGAAGTTAGGCATTTCGATGCTCTACTTTGACCAGTCAGTAATCATACGAAACAGGGATGGAAGGGACCTCAGGAGGACTCTGTCTCCTTCAGAGCCAGGTCAGCTCTAGTTAAAGTGTTTCACCCCTCAGCTTCCTTCAGGCTGCAGTCCCACAGTACAGAGGCAGAGAAGGCTGACAAAGTTTTATATCTCTTTGTAATTCCTATTTATATTAAAGACCCTGACTGAATCTGGTGTGGAACTGGAGCTGCTGTATACTGCTGATAGTGGAAGGATTGCAGTACCCAACATGACATTTCCCTCTCCTTCAGGGGAGTGACAATTACTGTCTGAGAGCTCAGAGGCTAAATTTTCAGAGTGCTACCCAGAGTTGCAACACATTAATCTGGACAAGCACAGCACAATTAACCTTTCTGTGGTTGGGTTTGCGAAGGGGTTTAGGGTATACCTCTGAATATGACTTGGAGGATCACAAGTCCTCCACCAAAGCTTTTAATTTTTATTGTCTACTGGGTGAGGTAAATTATTATGTTCATTTGATTACCAAGTACTGTGCAAGTGTGTTTATATTTATACTCCTGGGTGGTTACTGTCAACGTAACTACTGCAGACTGCTCAGAACTTTGAGTGGTCCCAATCTGCTAGACTGGGAACCAAATATATTAAGCCATCCTCCTTGGCATGGGGACTGACTATATACTTCCTCCTATATGCTACCTACCCCAGGGTGGGCTGGTCTGGGGCCCAAGGTGGTGTCCTGTGTCACCACGTGTGTGGGAAACAAGAGAGCAAAGCTCATCGTGGAACTAGACAGCTGTGGTGAGGGAGTGATAATGTTCCTGGGGACCCTACTGGAGAAGTTCAGCTGGAGGTGCATGTTCAGGGGGCTGGAAAGGCAAAGGGAGAGGAAGCAGAAAGAGAATATCTTGTCTGATGGTGGATAGACAAGGTGACTACTCTGCCTATGCCCTTGTAGGCAGGACTAGCTTGCTTCATTTATCCCCACCTCCTGCTCAGAGGGGAGTGTCAAGCACTCACATGAAGCCCACAGGCTCATCCTTTTTGCTGACATCTCTCCTTCTTCTGCTTATGGCAAATCTGTTCTGCTTCTGCTGTGCAACCAAATTCTGCTCATGCTGGAGAGACCACCTGGACTGAGGACACTTGTAAGAGCTTTCACCTAAATCAGGTGGAGCTTATCTGAAGCAGAATAAAGAAAAGAGAAGTAAATCTAAGAGGAGATAACAAATGAAAATAAAATTTAAAAAAAGGTAGAAAACTGTGATTAATATGGGAAAATAGGTAATAAAAAGACAAAAGTTAAAATATGAGTAATTAAAAAAGACCATAGGCAACACAGTCAACATTAGTTATGCTGCAGCTGGCTTGTGCTCAGCAGAGATGAAACAGATGAACTGCGATTGCTGGTCTCTGAGTACTGCTTTCACTCAAGGATTACTTTTAAAGATTATTTCTTATCTTTATTTCTTTAATGAGGACTGCAAAACCCAGCTGGGGATTTACCAGCCATTCCCCTTGATTTTTGTTGTTTCTCTTGTCTTTTTTTTCTCTATGACATTGTGATAATTATCATCTTTGGCTCTCCTTAAATGGGTCATTTGCAGGAAAATTACAATATGTGCCTGTCTGAGGTACTAGCTAATTGAACACTCAGAAGACCATCAATGATGCTCTCCTGGAAGGCAGACTATGTGCCAAAGAAAGCAAAGTATGTATTGGTGAGACTCACAGGGCAGGTGAAGACATATTCCAAATTAGAGACTAGTGTCAACAAGAGGTGATGTTCTTTTAAGTACATGTGTAGCTCTCATCTGCTTTTAAAGTACAAAAATTCCTATGTAATCCTATCGGAAATTTAGCTTTCAATTCTGCAAATGTGGGATTGAGCTTCCATGATAATAGATGCTGCATGAACGCTGGAAATATGCCCTTCTTATAGGTGGTCTTTTCCTAAATTACATGCATGTTGGAAACAGGCCACTGTGGAAAGAGCAACTCTGTACAGTTGTAAGCAGTATATACCTTGCTTGCAAATGGGAAGAAAGCTCTGAGAATCAGCCTTTCTGTACTGTAAGGTAAATATTATCAGTCTTCTTCAAGACTCACCTGGAAAGGTACTGAGACAAACTGACTATATTTTTGTCCTGGGAAGATTTCCTGACAGTGTCCGTGGAACTCATTATAAAATGTAGAGGCCCCATGTGAAAATTTCTTTGGACTGTTACAGGAGTCCTACAGCATTATCAAAGCCCCTGCTCTATTTTTTTTAAGTTATTGACTTTAGAATTTAGTTTCTGTATATTAATGGCCTATGTGGAATTGATGGAAATCAATATGGTATTATTGTGTACAAGGACATACATAAATATGACTTTTTCCATGATTAGGAGAGATGTATGTCTTTTCAGTCTCTGTTTTGTCTTTTTACTCTCTGCACAGTCCAATGGTAACATAAATAATATTAAAACAATGCACTGACTCACTTTTATCTGTGTTTCTGGTTAGTTAAATTATTAATAAATGCTTGGTACAAGACTGATTTCAGCTAACTTTATCAGTCGGCAATGCATACATTTATATCTGATTTAGATTTTTAGGCCTCTCTTTATAGTCAGTATGGGAAAAACAATCCCAAGGAGTGATGCACGTCATTGAGTTTTAGGTACATTTCTAAAAGCAGATGAATTGTGACTTCAAAAACTCATCTTTCTCCACCTAGCTCCAATGCAAATGTCTTAATTTGGAGAGATGAATCTTACCCTTTATTCAGTTTGTGTAATTTCTGTGTGTACCTGGATCATTACTTAGGATCATGTTTAGCCTGAGGTAGCTGAGAGCACCATTCTCCTCTGACTTGAGGTGCTGCAGAGAGCCATCTCCATTCATGAGCACCAGACGGCTGCTAAAATAACCACTGTTTTTTATGAGTGTCCTTGGTTGCTTTTTGTTGAGGCATCTAAATCTGTTTATGCTGGGTTAAATGCCTATCAGACTCAGTCTTTCCAAAAACATAGTAGAAGGATGCATAATGTCGTTTCTCTGGTTTCCCTCACATGGGAAAAGGGTTGGAGAAGCTTGGACAATTCCTGCTAAGCAGGAGCCAGAGCAGGACCTTAGGCACCAAGTGGACTAGAGTTAGATAGGAGGGAGCCTCATGGCTGTAAATGTGTCCAGGGTTAAGCAATAGCTGGGACAGGACTTTTTTTTCTTAAGTAATGGTTTGGTTAGAGGTCTGTTAGTTCTGCCTCCGCCTCATGCCAGTGGCTCAAGTCCATTACTGGATGTAACTGTTAGTAATATTTGCAACACAGGGATTTATAGACACATTTATTCTGGAGGAATCTAATCACTGCATTGCTTTCGTAAATGTAGCTGTATCAGAAGCAAACAGTGCATGAATTATGTGTCTCGGCAGGATTGATCATGCCCTTAGGAACTAACAACAGCACCCAGAGAACAATTACATTCTCCCTTTCCCAATAATGAAGTACTATTTAGAAACTGAAAATCATTATGTAAAACTTTGAGAAATGATACAATTACATTACATTACACATGATTTTGTCACAGGCTTTGCTTATTACATAAAATTTAAATGTCTTCTGAGAGAGAATTCTGTAGTGTTGGTTTCCTGCTCCTGTGTTCCAAGATATTTTGCCTTTCTGTTAAATAATGAAGGAGAACTGTTTAGCGTTGGAAATACCATATATTCTGAAAATTCAAAAAACTTGCTTATAAAAAGAAGTAGTGGCTGAAAACAA
The DNA here is from genome assembly GCF_964273445.1 of Streptopelia decaocto. Classification (NCBI taxonomy): domain Eukaryota; kingdom Metazoa; phylum Chordata; class Aves; order Columbiformes; family Columbidae; genus Streptopelia; species Streptopelia decaocto. The sequence continues at coordinate 86,932,131 of NC_138656.1, forward strand.
GCAGTTAGCATTCTAATTATCTGTTCATTTAATATTAAATAACCTGTTAATTTATCAGTATCTATTTCATATTTTATTTCACCAGTGTAACTCAAAGAACTGAACACAGGCATTGTACTTTTAAGGTTGTCCATCCTGTATAGTCAGTCTGATTTCTTGGTAATTATTTACAGATTTACATTTAAGCCTTTTTTTCTTTCTTTTGCATAATAGCTCATCTTTGTTTTGCACACTGGTTTCAACTCATGTGTGGCAAAAGCTATGTGATGGGAAGAAAAATGAGTTGTGTTAATCTAGTTTGTGCAGTGTTCCGTAGTCCCAAGGCAATGCTCTGGTGAGTGGCCAAAATGTGGGGCTGGGTGAGGTGTGACCCTCTGCATGGAGGCAGAACTGGGCAGCAGGTAACATCATGAATGGCCAGGATGCTCTTTCACACTCTTCCTACTTTATCTATCAAAAGTGAGGCTTGTGGAGATGCTAACATGGCATTTCCAAAAAATTCAATGACATTCCTAAATCTTAAGGACTTTTGCCTGAGGCTGGAACTGAAGCAAACAGGAGTTAGTGCCTGAGCAATCTGGCATTGTCTGTGTGCATCTCATTGCTTTCACAAGCAGTTCTTGATTAAACAAGCTTTTCCTTGAAGCAGAGATATTAGGCATATTTAATACCAATCCTTCTATACTTTAAAGGCCTTTTATTTAACCAGGATTCTGTCACAGTGTGAAAAGTTTTCAATTCTGGTTCTTAAAGAAGCCCCCAGCATCCCACAGAAAATGTCGGGTTAATTGTATATAAACCAGTTGAAGAGGCTCTGTCCCATGGAAAGCAAAGTAAGGAACAGTTTTAAGTGCATCAACAGTCTGTTATTTAAAGGCAGTTGCTTCCCACACTTCCATTTCTGTCTCAGTAATTGATTGTGAATGGTTTCAGCAAATGTGTTGCATCAAGAACTCACTAACATTAGTGGCTTGAACTGGGGTTGATTTTTTCCCCATAGTCTCCTAGTATTTTCTCATGCGCTGTGCTTTATGCTGCTTTTTAAAATCAGTTCTGTGGCAGCCACATTATGCTAACAGTGTGTGTGTGTATTTGCACACTGGGAGAATGGGACTCCATAGGAAAACCTGGGAGAAGCCTGGCACTCCACGGAGAGCTGACGAGACCCAGTTAATCATTTATGAGTTTAAGTTTTTGTACTTAAGTCTTACAGCACTAAAGCACTGAAGTAGTTCCCACAGACTTTCCAGTGCTGTGGACATCCTCCTGAAGTAATTAATTATAATTTTGGTTTGACTGGAATTAAGAGTCTTGAGATGTCATTAGTGTTCAGCTCATGTATCATGCAAGACAAAATTCTGTTTCCTTTTAGACAATTTCATATTATGAGTTTCTTTTCAGTATTAGTCTTTTTTATAACAGAAGCTGTCAAAAGCTTAAAGAGACAATTCCTTTTATTTGAAGGCAGGTAGTTTTATAAGTACAGAGGTACGAGGGCAAGAAGTCCACATTTCTTTATGTTTATCTTGCACATGATGATGTAAAAGGATCCTCTTCTTTCCAGGTGTTTTGTCACAGCAGGACCCATGGTAGGGGCTGACTTGTAAATGGCAAATGGTGACGCTGGATGGGCTGAGGAGGTAACTGCCCGTTGTCATGTGCTCCAGTTTTCCCTCAGCAATTGTCATCCTGCTGTCATATCATTCATGAACATGTTTCTTTCCGCAGTCTCCAGCCTCCTAGGTTAGTTGACGTTACTTTTTCTTACACTGGTTTGTTCAGCAACTGAGTGATACTGAAATCATCTTTGCCATGTCAGTCATCCCAGTTTGGGTGTCTGCTGTGTGGGAGTGAGCCATGTGGCTACTAGGTAGATGTGTCTGAGGATGGCCTCGATCTCCTCCTCTGTCTACTGGAAAGGTTTTGTGATCCCTGACTCAACCAAGAGCTGCCTGGGATGCAGGAAGCTTGCTCCTGTGAAATACTCAAGTTTTTCCATGTGAAAATGGCTCAGATCTAGGGGAATATGAAGGTTTTTAGTACCAGTGGCCAAAAACATTTTGCAAGAACCCTCTGTGTAGGCTTCCTAGTGCCAGCACTATCTCCTGTGGGTACTGGAGATCACTTTGAGCCTGTAGTTAGCTAGCAAGAACCATTGTTGCACAATGCTTTGTGTATTTATCCAGTGTGTTTTCTTTTTAAATATGTTTTGTTTACAGAACAGGATTAAGTCCTAATGCAAATCATATTGAATAAGGAAGTAGTAGCCCTCTATTTGCAAACTTCCTCCCATAATGGGAATAAGTGCTACTATGTGTGAAAGAGTGACAGCTCTCTTCATTGTCTTCCTTCTTTGTCATCTTGCCCTTTGCATGTCCTAGGAACTGATTATCAACTTTTTAGTCACTAGCATTGCTGAGAGCTCTGAAAAAGTGTTAAAATTTTAAATAGGCGGAAGCCTCCACAGATGGTAATGAAAAGAGCACGGTTGCATTTTCACGGTGTTTCTGCTTTATTTCAATATATTCTCATGAATAAAATGCCTTATGCCCTACTAGATTCTGTCCAAGCTAATAAACTGTTGTTGAAAATATTGAATTGCAGAAGCCTGTCATTAGAATCTCACATAAGCTGCATTTTGATGTGGCAGTCAAACCAAACTAAACTCCACTACGCATAGGCAACATAAAAGCTCAGTGACTGCCCTCTTACTAGTCAAGTGGTGACCTGGTATCAAACTCAGTGCTATAGAGCTACCAGAAGGTGAAAACCATACAATGCCCTTACCTTTATGCAGTACCCCCCCGTCCAGTAGCTATGGTTAAACCTTGTTTTCTATTTAGGTTATAGAGGAAAGGCTGTCAGAAACTATGGATACTAAAAAGACCATTTGGTTACATTTTGGTTATTTTTATTTTTTTTTTTTTTAAAAGGTATGAACATGTAGCTAGTGACGGAGGAAGCCAACTAAATGTCCTCTTTTTATAAGCTTTGAAGTTTTGTGTGTCTCAGCAGGAGCTCCTGAAGTCTCTGAATTTGTTTTTAATCCAACCCTTTCTGACATCCTTAGGGATAGAGATGAGAGCTCAACATACACCCATGTTTCTAAGATATTGTCTCTCTCTGTCCTTATCTTTGTTGCTGAATTTCTGAGTGCCATTGTACATTAGAAAATCCTCAGGTCCAGCACTGCTGGTGAAGAACTGTAATATTCGGAGCAGCTCTGGGTGCCGGACATCCCTGAAACTCAGAAGACATTTCAGTCCTTCAGGGGCCAAATGATGCCTGCTCTCCTCTGCACCCGCTAAGAAGTGTGAGATGACTTTTGCTTTCTTTCATGTTATCCAATCAAATGTCTATGTAGTTCCAGCTTCTCACTTATTTTTTTCCTGAAAAGCTGCACTGCGTTTCGAATTTGCCAACTCTATTATGAGGAACAATAGTTTTCACATTATGCAGTGGTTTGATTTTCAGTCAGAGCCTTAGCTCTTGGAAACAAGTTATTACAGGAGATGATTCCCTTACTTTGGAAAGAAAAAACACCCACAAAGAGTTACTAGTTTTAGTGGCTGCAGTGCAAAACTCGAAGTCATGACTCAAATTTACTCTGAAGGCAAATTAGAAGGTATGTAAAAATAAATTAACAAACTGGGCAGATTTAAAAGATTCTTGAAGCTTGTCATGGGGATATCTGCTCTTGTAGAAAAGATTGAGAAAGCTCAAATAAAACTGATGTGGAACATCTGAAGGAATCTCCATAATGAAAGGTTTTAAGAACAAGTTTGACAAATGTCTTTCATGAAAGACGGGACAGTGAAGCATTTTGGCAGGGCAAGGACTAAACAACCTTTTAAAATATTTTTCAGTTCTATCTTTAAAATGCGTCTCAGTTCTACCTTTATTTTCTGCTCTTGGAATTGGTGAATGAGGTGTGAGTGACCCTCTATTTTTTTTTCTCTCTGAAGGTAATATGAGATCACAGGCAATAATAAAATTTAAGTATATTATGTCTATGCTATTACTTTTATCGACTAATCATGTAAGTCATTAAAGAAGCAGAACTGGTTTTGATGATGAGCTGTTTACCATAAAGCCATCTTGATAGTCATTACTTCTGCTTCTGGTTTTAGATTGTTTAATTCCTTCCTAAATGATCTCATCTTTTTGCTGAGCGTCACATTATTCCTATATTTCTGGTTACTCTTTGGGATAATGGTGTACAAGTAGCGATTTTCTGATCTTCTATGAAGTCCTCCAGTGACTCAAATTACACCCAGTTTGTAACCACAGACAAGCTTCATGGCTGGTTCTCCAACATTTGTTTGGAGGCAACAGCCGTGGTCTAAGCAAACCTAGTGAAATGTGTAGGAATCTTGGGGTTAACTTTGGAACAAGAAGGTTGTGTAGCTGGAAGATAGGGCTGTTTCTATGCACACAAATAGACTGCCATGTTCAGAAGTGTCTTAAACTCTGTGGTAACATAGGAACTTAAAACATCAGTGAATTGTGTACTAATTTACCGGTCCAACAGAAAAGACAGCTCACAATTTTGTATTTCCTGTGGCATCTATTTTACAACAAGAGATAACACTGATTCAAAAAACAGCAGATGAAAATATTTCTGTTTTATTTTATGAAGTAATGGCCTTGCAATTTAGGTGTGGAAATACCAGAGAAATAGTTTTCATTTTCTGTATCGCTGAAGGCGATGGCAATAGTAAAATAGCAGAGATCACTTATAACAGTCATTTTGATTAAAATAGTGTTTACCTTGCTGCTCTTTCATCCACCATTGATCTTAAATGGATTAAAAACTATATCCAGTGGCAAGTATTTGTTATTAAAGAGATTTTACAAATATGCTTAGTGAGATGAGCAATTGTATTGTATCATGCCTTCTTTGACAGTAAAAATTATATGAGAATACACATATTTATTTATTACTTTCCTTTTACTAGTAAGCTGGTATTAAAGGGAAAAAAATGTAGTTTTTTCTCCCTTGTGCAGAGACTATGAGAAGCTTATTTCTCAAGAGGAAGCATCCCAGTATTGTAACAAAGGAACTGTTTGAAAAAAAGAAACTTTCAAGATATACCACTTTACAATCTGCAAATCTTCAAGTCGGTTTTCTTCATCTGAGGAGCTGAACTCAGGTATATTTTTATAGCCATATTCATACATTTTTATAAGTGGGTGTATTTTATGTGCTCTGAAAACCCAGAAACATCCAGTGAACGTGAACTTTGTTTGCTCAGCTCATGTGAAAACCGTGGAGAAATTGACCTGTGGGGTTTGAGTAGCTATACTAACAGAACAACTGCGAATGCATGAATTGAGATTAGAAAAGAAACCATACAAAAATACTAGGATATCAATAAAAGGTAGGATTATTTGAAAAGATTTACATATGTATATTCTTGTCTTCTTTGTTTTAAATGGTGAAAAGACATAAACATTGAAAGATCTAAAAGTCATAAGTTAGAAGAGCAGATGTGTGTTTGCAGCTGGTGTATAGAGAAAAATGGTGGCAAATATTGGATTTAGACATCACAAAGATAGCATCCCTTCTGCTCCCAGCAGGAATTTTGTGATTGATCTCCGTGCTAATAGGATCAAACAGAAAGACAAAAGGCATGTAGGAATGGATGAAAGCAAAGAGGTAAAAGGACCTGACTGGCAAAGTGCTGAAAGTGCTCTGGTACAAAGGGATGGCAATCTTTAGAATTAGACCTTGCACTAGAAAATGCAACACCCCCGTTCAAAATATAAAAATGACTTGCAAAAATGATTTATATGCATAAGTGTTCTACCTGCCTTATGAATATATTAGTAACTAGGATATGTAGATATGTATATGGCTATAGTTTGATATTCTGTATAAAATAATTGTTTATCAGTAGCCTTTCTAGCAAATGAAAAAGTTGTTGTTTTTTTTTTTTTTTTTGCAATAACATAATCACACCAGACCTAATCCAGCAAAATCTGTCCTAGTCTTAATGTGAAACAAGAAGTTCCACTCATGAGATGTGTTTTATTTTATCCTTTGGTTGCACACAATAACATCATTAATGTTATTCAGCATTATGAGAGCAATAGTACCAACAATAAAAGATAATGCAATAGGATTTTTATTTAAATTTAGATTTGATTAATGGCCTTGTAAAATTTTACCAGAGGGGAACAGAAATCAGGTGGAAGCACTTGCAAAAAAACCCACCAAACATTGTTAAGCCTCTATCTTGAGAGAAGACCGAAGGAGGCATCACTGGAAAGATTTTGAATAGGAAGTGATTTTGTTTGGGTGTGGTGCTTCCCAATGTATAAAACCACCTGTGGGCAGACTTTTTTCTGTCCTGGGTCTTAGAGGAAAACCCATGTGACAGGGATCTGAAAGACGTGGCAGTCCTTATCAGGGCAGAATAAGGGAATAATTGCTCTGTGGAGCCTGTCTCTCTCCATGTGTCCATCTTTGAGTAACTTCAACCCCCCCCAGACATCTGCTGCCAGCTTCAGTAGTTTCCAGGCTCTTTCTCTAGCTGATGTAGAAACAGACAGTGATTAATTTCATTTACTTTAGAAACTTTGGGATGACTATTAGGCTCTAAGGAAGCCAACTGTCTCCATGGAAGAGGGAGCTTCCTAGCTTAGACTAAATGTCAGCCTTAAACTTTTAGCCTGCTAAAGTTAGTGTTTCTCAATATAATTTAATGTTATTCACTGTAGTGTTAATTTATGGCTCACAGTCACTTTTCCTTCTCACAGCATAGCTCCAAGTATAGTGTCACTGCCTGGCTCCCTCATTTGAGCCTCCAAATTTGGAAAAGGAAGAAGCCTAGCCTTCATCATCCTGGAGCATAGAGACACCAGATGCCACATTTGACTGGAGGCTGTTTCCATGGGATTCATTGTCTCATATTCACCATTTTCTCTAAATGAATATCAGCTTTTTTTTTTTTTTTTTTCAAAATTCTGGCAGCTCCCACCTATTTTGTCTCCATACCATTGCTTTGAAATCTAGGGGGAGAGGGTATGGGTACAGCATGATTTAATGAATGATCTGCTTTGGGAACCAAAGCCAGAGTGACAGACTTAGTGCAGAATGATGAGGACACTTGCAAGGCTGGATGCCTTAGTCTTGAGTAAAGAAAAAGATAATGCGGCTACAAGTGTCTCTCTGCTTTCTTTGGAACTGGTTCGGGTTTCTCTGTGTGACACTGCATTGTGTCATGAAGACATATTGTAAGAGTTAATACGTGCCCAACAAACACATGTGCTCAGTGAAGAAAAGTTGAATAATTTTATGTAGAAAAGTTTCTTACAAGAGCTTAGGAGCTAGTGACAGAGAAACGGTTAGCTGGCTGAAAAATTGTATCTAAAAAGGCACAGGATGTGTTTAGAAAGGGGCGTTCAAACTGTTACTAAATCAGGCACCATGCAATGATTATTTTTGAAAATATTCTGGCAAAATCCCCTGACATGTAACAGATGATTTGCCATTCCTATTGCATGCACTCCAGTAATAGTTCTGAAAAAATATTCTGGCTTAATTAACGAAGTTCAATTTCTTTGGAATTCTACTTTTCCTGTGTGGCAAGAGAGATGATGAACAGCGCTGAAATGCATGGGTGCAATTTACTAAGCCAAAGCTTCCTTCCTCATATTAGGGAAAGGAGTACTGTCTATAGATTGGCCACAGACCCAAGGAAAGCACATGTGAAGACTGAAACTACTGGAGGCATTTACAACCACCCAATTTAGGAGTCATGCTCAGGTATGAGATTTAGGAGGATAATCTCCCAAAGCTCCACCTGTGGTTAGTGGAGAAATGAGCATCCTCTGAACATAATTCAGAGCTGGAGCCTAATTTAGGTTCTCTGAATCACCATCCAGAAGTATCTGTAGAAAAAACTTAGCTTAAACATTACTTTGTCTAGCCTTTAACCTTGGTGGCAAACTGCAGGTTAGGAACTATGCCTATTTCCCTTCTGCCCTTTATGTCAGCATGCTTTCTCCATAGCTAGACTGTCTTCTAGATCTCCTGCTAATGCAGTTATCCTTGGATTTGTCATTCATAATTCAGGTACTAAATTAATTTTCTAAACCTAAACCCAGATCTGCTGCTGAAGAAAAGTTTGGTTTAAAAAACTCAGGAATCAGAGGGGAGTGAGTTACTCGAACTAATTTCAGAGCTGCTGAATAAGAAATTATGTCAAAGCAGTAAGCTCAATGTGCAGGGTCTCTCAAGCATCTTTTTCTTATATAATGACAGGGGTGTGAAAGTTGGAGTCAGTCCTGTGTGCTTGTAAGCTTGTGCTGCTGCAAGCAGTACAAATACTCCATTTGTTCTGCTAAGCATAGGAATCATTATGCAGCTGAGTAGAAAAGTGCAAGATAACTGGTTAACCAAACTCTTTTGTATTTAGAGATCCAGAGGACAGAGGAGTCTTCTAGTCTTTAAAAGGATATTTACTTTTTACTTATATTAAGGGAATCTTAGAGAACTTACATTTATTTTCCTTTCTACAGTGCAAAAATCCTTCCTGATCTGTCTGTGTACTTCAATCCTTTATGAAGCCTAAAATATTATACATATCTGTTTACTTTAATCTCTTTCCTCCACTTCTTCCTGCATCTTATCTCTTCAAAAGCCAGTAGACAGAAGTTTGGAAATCATATATTGCTCCTTGCATAGCCACATATTATGGGTGCCAAAACTGTACGCACTGCATATTTTGTTTTACAAGTATTATCAGCATGTTCTGAACAACATTTGGGTATTATTATAGTGTAACAGTGTTCACAAGTTTAGGTTAAAAGAGACTCCCAGAAGTTTCTGTGGTGCTTCCAGAACTGAAATACGAATGAACATTTAAACTATATTGAACATGGAAATTTATGGACTGTTAGGCATGATCTCATTAAGGGAAGTCCTAATAATGGTAAGCTGGATGAGAGATGAACCCCTCCTTTGAGAAGCCTAAATCTTCTTCAAAGTTACTTTTCCTCTAAATTACACCTTCCAAGGACTCCCCAGATGCTGGCCTTCAGTAAATCTGCAATTGATTTGGATTGAAGTTGTTTATTATGTGTGTTTCTGTAGATCTCAAGTAGAAGGATGAGAAGAATCTTGAACAGAGCTTTTAATTTTTATTCTTTTTTTCTCCTGTGTTGCTACTAAATTATTTATGCCATGTCCTTCTTCTGCGAGTTCTTCACTTTAAAATAAATGTTCTACTAGACATCAGTTTGTTTATTGTGAGACCTAGCATGTACCTCTCTGAGGTAAGAAAGAAAGTGATCTAAGGATAGAGAGCTGAAATGCTCAGAAGTGTTCATCATAATTAGATTTTACATCCATACCAGCCTTCTGAAAGCTTCTGTTTGACGGCTGCATAGCTTGGAGATGTTGAAAAGTCTGACATTTGAACACGGGCAAATCTGCTTTAGTTTGATGTTTCCTCTGCTCTGTCAGCTTGTGAACAGCAGAGTCCTACCTCTGGCCAAAGTCCCAAACAGTCTGATAAGACTCTCAAGATGAGTTGTGCTCTGCCCTGCCTTTGCAGTGGACTTGGGAAGCTGATCCCCTTGGAAACGTTCCAGGAGGTGTTCGCAGTCATATCATGGGACATGGGATATTTCAATCCAGAGCAAGGATCCACGTTGTCCTCTGAAGGACTGGCCTGGGTGAGTGATGTGAAGTTTGCTCATATGTTAGAAGAAGGACATGAATTACTACAGGTATTCCCATGTCAGATTTAATACTGATTGCAGGTCTGCCCATTTCATGGTGTCAGGGAAGGTGCAGCTACCCAGGGAGTTTGCAAGGCATGTTAATGGGGTAAACAGCCCACTGCACACTTCTGGTGTGAAGGCAAATGTAGAAGGAATCCCAAACTGTTCTTCACAGTAGCTCTTAAGTCCAGCTAGGAGGTAATCATCCAAGTCCATAACATATGGTAACTGATACTGAATCAGAACACACAGAGTGTATTTCACCTGTCTAAGGCAATTTTCTTCTGTGAGGAAATACATACATTTCCTGTATTGCATGTTGGAAGGAAAGCTTGAAGGTAACCTGACCTAAGCTACCAATTTCTGATCAGGTTCCCCTTTCCTTTTCAGTGTCTTTGTCTATTTGTATTCATGTAATGAAGGTAGCTGGTAGCCTGTGTTTGCATGTGCACTGTCTTGGGAAACAGACTGTGAAGTAATGTGAGGGCCAAGGCAAGCTGTGACC